>NC_140531.1:36375528-37575528 GCF_057382185.1 Mchenga conophoros
TGTTTTAGAGAATATTTCCTCTATGAAGTCATTAAATACTTGAATACTAGAGCCAGGTGTTCTATATATACAGCTAATTATTACATTTTTTTCTTTTTCCTTATAAATTTCAATTGTTATACATTCTAGTAAATTATCAATTACAGTTGTCATACTTTCTACCACCTTGTAGTTTAGGTTTTTATCCACATACACAGCTACTCCCCCTCCACTCTTGTTCCTTCTATTTACAAAATTCACTTCATATCCCTCCAGTCCAAAGTCCATTCCTTTCTCCGCATTGATCCATGTTTCAGAAATGGCAATAATTCCAAATGGATTTGTCAACTCATTTAGATATTCCTTTATATTGTTGAAGTTGGCATACAGACTTCTGCTATTAAAATGGATTATTGATAATTTATTTTCCGTGTTGATGGTGTGCTTAAACTGTTCATCAGTGAAGTAGCAGCAGTTACAGCTGATGTTGTAGAAGAAATTATTTTCTGGGTCTATATCCTTTTCTAAGTCTAGAACATTATGGTCTGTGTATCGAAATGTTCTCAGTTCCAGATTATCATAAAGAGAATTCCAATGAGTCATGTTGATATTGTTGCCGGATGCAGATGAAGTTCTTTTGGACTGTGCCATGTGTTGTGTTGTGTGTCACGTCACATGTGTATTCATACCTCCAGAGTAAGTTGACCTCAGTATTTGTCCAGCTCTTCCATATTTCTGATGACCAACACTTTGGCTTGTTCCGGTGTTCCATTGAGTTTAATGAATACTTTGCAGTTGGTGGTCCATGTATTTTGAATTTTTCCCTGTTTCTTCAAGTAACGTGCTTTCCTGGCAATGTCCGCATTTCTTTTTATCAGATGTTCGTTCATGAAGACATCGGATCCTTTCAGTTTCCTTCCTTGTTTTAACAGTGCTGTTTTCTGTTTTCTGTTTGCAAATCTCACAATGATGGCTGGTTTGTTACTGTCATTTTTTCGGGGTAGAGGGTGGCAAGCCTCAATGTTGTTATAATCCACTTCCACACCTTTGGACCGTAGAAAGGTAACCACTTGATGCTCCGTGGAGTTGACATCTTCCTCTCCTGGCCCTCCTACATTGTCAGTGGCGACCGCCCGGGCGTATGACCGGGGTTTGATGCGAAGCCCCGTGATGATAACATCGTTCATCCGGGTGTACTGCTCCAAATCCGCCACTCTGTTCTCCAGGTACGCCAGCCGCCGATCCTTCTCGGCGTTCTGGATGCGGAGAGCCTTAACTTCCTCGACCAGGTCCAGGATGGCTTTCTGCTGCAGTTTGACAGTAGAAATCTCCTCTGTCATAAACTCCAGCGACTTCTTAATATCGTCTCCTTCCTCGGCTGACAGAACTTTTTTCAGGCCCATGCTGAGAGACGCTCTCGTAGCTTTGCCGTGACGACCGGCTAGCTATTTTACACCATTCTCTAACTTTAAACAAGCATACGCTGAAGAGACCCCTTACCTCCCACTGGCAACCACTGACAATTATAATCACCTAACGATCCTGCTAAAGTCTGTGTACACATCCAGTGTGAGATGTGAGCCACGGGTAATGAAGGATTTTACCGTGTCAAGATTTTTCTGCTTTTATGGAGCTGCTTTGAGCTCACACAATGGTGCATTTTGAAGAAGGCGTCAGTAACTGTTATCTGTGTCGACCTTAAGGAACACACTGAGCCTGTGATATATATCAGCCCTTAAAAAGATCTTTGCAAGATTGGATTAGTGGATAACCACACGAAGTATCTGCAGTGGACACATCAACATTTGACTATTATAAAATTCCACCATTTTGGGAAATACCCTCACTGATTTTTTTCCCCAAAGTCTAGAAACAGACTTTGAATGGTTCCCAACATACAGTGGGGGAAATAATTATTTGATCCCCAGTTGAATTTGCAAGTTTGCTCACTTACAAAAAAAAAAATGAACAATCACTATTAATTACATGATACTTAACATCACTGTTGCTGGGTGACATAAGTATTTGAGCCCCTGCAACCCAGCCAGAAGTCTTCCTCCCATAACATTTAGAATCAATCAATAAATTACAGACTCTCCTGATCTTATCTTGTTTTGTGTATAAGGCACACCTGTCAACAAAATTAATTTCTTCCATTTCACTTCTCTATCACCATGGGCAAGATCAAAAAGCTGTCAAAGGAAGCTTTATTTGATTATTTGGAAATGGAAGAAATGAAAAATGGCCATCATCATCCTCAGGCTGAGGTCCAAGCAAAGAAAGGATGATCATAACGAAGGTGGTGGATCAGCCCTGAACTACACTGGAGGAACTTGTTAATGACTTAAAGGCAGTTGGGTCTCCCAGCTCACGAAGGCACGTGTACAGCATTATCTTAAGCTTGCCATCTTGCCAGAAAGCTTGGGAGAAAGTGCAGTGGTTATGAAAAGGTGCTGTGTGATTAAACCAAAATCAAGTTCTTTGGCATCAACTTGTATGCCAAAGTATGACCCAAAGAATGCCATCCCTACAGTCAAGCACGGAGATGGAAACATTATGATTTGGGGCTATTTTACTGCTGAGGGTAGATGACGACTTGACAACTTTGAGGGCCAGTGGACAGAGCTATGTTCTGTAAAACCTTGGATGACAACCTTCTTCCCCTTACAACAGAAGACTGAATATGAATCTTCCAGTACAACAATGACCTAAAACACAGTGCCAAAAAACAAAGCATAGGCTACAGGTGATGCACATTAAGGCCATGGCCATGTGGCCCAGTCAGTCTCCAGACCTGATTCCTAATAGTAATAATAATAATAATAAGTGTTATTTATAGGAACCTTTAAGACCCTCACGGTCACCTTACAATAGCACAAGAACAATAGCAACAACGCAATACAATATAAAAAAAAAAAAGGCAAAATAAAATTTAGACATAAGAGAAAAAAAGCAAAAAGTATAAAAGCTGAGCAACACAACTAACTTAGGACTAAGACAGAATCAGGTGAATGCAATTTTGAATAGATGTGTTTTGAGATGTGATTTAAAAGTGGTGAGAGAGTTTGTGGTTCGGCGATCTGGTGGAAGTGCATTCCAAAATCTTGGGGCAGAACAACGAAAGGCTCCAAGTCCCATGGCAGTCAGGCGACCAGGTGGAACAGACAGAAGGGAAGCTGAAGAAGAGCGAAGTGTACGAGGGGGTGAGTATGTATGGAGAAGATCAGATAAATATGGTTGAGCGATGTTATGAAGGGCTTTGTAAGTATGAAGCAGGATCTTGAAATTGACACAGATGTGAACTGGAAGCCAATGGAGCTGTTTAAGAACAGGTGTTATATGTTCAGTAGATCTAATTCTGGAAATAATACAAGTCTGGTAAGATCCTATTAAAAAAATCTGTGTTGGGGCTGCAGATGTTAACAAACATCAACCTTCGGGCCAAAATCCCTCATGAGATATGTGTAAACATTTAGCACCACATCTTACCGCTGTGCTTGCCAATAAGCGTTTCTCTACCAAGTAGTCATGTTTTTCTTCACGATCAAATACTTACTTCACTCAGCAACATAGAAATCAACTTATACATTCTATGTAATGCTTTGTTTCTGAATTTGTGATTGATGTTTTGTCGCTCTCCATTTAAATGAAACCCCCATAACAATTACAGACTGTTTATTTTTTTTGTAAGTGAGCAATCTCACAAATTCAGCAGAGGATCAAAGAATTATTTTCTACCATTGCATATACATTTGTTTAACTTGGGGTTAGCCCTCAAACTGGCTAACCTAAGCAGACCATCTGTTCCCTCAGTCCTGTTAGCGCTGGATATCAAAATGAATTACATCAGCTTGTGGAAATGAAATAATTTTACACCATTCTCTAACTTTAAACAAGCATACGCTGAAGAGACCCCTTACCTCCCACTGGCAACCACTGACAATTATAATCACCTAACGATCCTGCTAAAGTCTGTGTACACATCCAGTGTGAGATGTGAGCCACGGGTAATGAAGGATTTTACCGTGTCAAGATTTTTCTGCTTTTATGGAGCTGCTTTGAGCTCACACAATGGTGCATTTTGAAGAAGGCGTCAGTAACTGTTATCTGTGTCGACCTTAAGGAACACACTGAGCCTGTGATATATATCAGCCCTTAAAAAGATCTTTGCAAGATTGGATTAGTGGATAACCACACGAAGTATCTGCAGTGGACACATCAACATTTGACTATTATAAAATTCCACCATTTTGGGAAATACCCTCACTGATTTTTTTCCCCAAAGTCTAGAAACAGACTTTGAATGGTTCCCAACATACAGTGGGGGAAATAATTATTTGATCCCCAGTTGAATTTGCAAGTTTGCTCACTTACAAAAAAAAAAATGAACAATCACTATTAATTACATGATACTTAACATCACTGTTGCTGGGTGACATAAGTATTTGAGCCCCTGCAACCCAGCCAGAAGTCTTCCTCCCATAACATTTAGAATCAATCAATAAATTACAGACTCTCCTGATCTTATCTTGTTTTGTGTATAAGGCACACCTGTCAACAAAATTAATTTCTTCCATTTCACTTCTCTATCACCATGGGCAAGATCAAAAAGCTGTCAAAGGAAGCTTTATTTGATTATTTGGAAATGGAAGAAATGAAAAATGGCCATCATCATCCTCAGGCTGAGGTCCAAGCAAAGAAAGGATGATCATAACGAAGGTGGTGGATCAGCCCTGAACTACACTGGAGGAACTTGTTAATGACCTAAAGGCAGTTGGGTCTCCCAGCTCACGAAGGCACGTGTACAGCATTATCTTAAGCTTGCCATCTTGCCAGAAAGCTTGGGAGAAAGTGCAGTGGTTATGAAAAGGTGCTGTGTGATGAAACCAAAATCAAGTTCTTTGGCATCAACTTGTATGCCAAAGTATGACCCAAAGAATGCCATCCCTACAGTCAAGCACGGAGATGGAAACATTATGATTTGGGGCTATTTTACTGCTGAGGGTAGATGACGACTTGACAACTTTGAGGGCCAGTGGACAGAGCTATGTTCTGTAAAACCTTGGATGACAACCTTCTTCCCCTTACAACAGAAGACTGAATATGAATCTTCCAGTACAACAATGACCTAAAACACAGTGCCAAAAAACATAACACAAAAAAAAAAAAATATATATATATATATACATACACTCAACAAAAATATAAACGCAACACCTTTGTTACTGCTCCCATTCCCCATGGGATGGACGTAGAGACCTAAAATTCATTCCAGATACACAATATAACCATCCCTCCCAAACAGTGGTCACAAATCAGTCCAAATGTGTGGTAGTGGGCACATCTGCTATATTGAGATAATCCATCCCACCTCACAGGTGTGCCACATCAGGATGCTGATCTGACATCATGAGTAGTGCACAGGTGTATCTCAGACTGCCCACAACAAAAGGCCACCTTGGAATGTGCAGTTTTTTGCGCTATTGGGGGTCTGGGGACCCAGAACCGGTCAGTATCTGGTGTGACCACCATTTGCCTCATGCAGTGCAACACATCGTCGCATGGAGTCTATCAGATTGTCAATTGTGGCCTGTGGAATGTTGGTCCACTCCACTTCAATGGCTGTGCGAGGTTGTTGGATATTCGTGGGAACTGGTACACGCTGTCGTATACGCCGGTCAAGCACATCCCGAACATGCTCAATGGGTGACATGTCCGGTGAGTATGCTGGCCATGCAAGAACTGGGACATTCTCAGCTCCCATCTGCCCTGAACAATGTGAACCATGATTCATCCGTGAAGCGCACACCTCTCCAACATGCCGGACGCCATCGAATGTGAGCATTTGCCCACACAAGTCTGTTACGGCGACGAGCTGGAGTCAGGTCAAGACCCCGATGAGGATGACGGGCATGCAGTTGAGCGTCCCTGAGATGGTTTCTGACAGTTTGTGCAGAAATTGTTTGGTTGTGCAAACCAATTGTTCCAGCAGCTGTCTGGGTGGCTGGTCTCAGACGATCTTGGAGGTGAACCTGCTGGATGTGGAGGTACTGGGCTGGTGTGGTTACACGAGGTCTGCGGTTGTGAGGCCGGTTGGATGTGCTGCCATATTCTCTGAAACGCCTGTAGAGACGGCTTATGGTTGAGAAATGAACATTCAATGCACGGGCGACAGATCTGGTTGACATTCCTGCTGTCAGCATGCCAATTGCACGCTCCCTCATTGCTTGTGGCATCTGTGGCATTTTGCTGTGAGACAAAACTGCACATTCCAGGGTGGCCTTTTGTTGTGGGCAGTCTGAGGTACACCTGTGCACTACTCATGATGTCAGATCAGCATCCTGATGTGGCACACCTGCAGTGTTGGGGAGTAACGGAATACATGTACCGCCGTTACGTATTTAGAATACAAAATATGAGTAACTGTATTCCGTTACAGTTACCGTTTAAAAAGGTGGTATTCAGAATACAGTTACTTTGTTGAAATAAATGGATTACACTGCGGTACTTTCCTGTTTCATTTTGTCGCGGGTCAGGACTGTTTGGGTTTTGTTTGACAGCTACGTTCTTTCGTTCCAGGCGGCAGCGTTACGGTTGCCATGGTTACAGGGCGACACTCTCTCTCTCTTTCTGCGACTGTGTGTTTCCTGGGTGAGAGAGCGCCTTTTCGTTGTTGTTGTTGTGCTAAGCTAACAGGCAGAATGCTACAAGCATAGCTCTAAAGAATGTAGCATCATGGGCAGTATAGTCCGTGTTGCAGGGAGAATGGACTGCCATACACGTTATGTGTCTGTGAGCGCGAGGAGGGAGAAAAAGGCGAGTGGAAAGGTACGAGTTGTCGTCGAGGAAAAACGGGAGCTGGAAGCATGTAAATATAATAATAACCACTGCAGCCAAGAAGAGTGCCTGACGAGCCCAGTTGTAAGTAAGCTATTAAGACTCGACTGTACACCGTGTTCGTGTTTTCCTCCGAAAACAATAAGTTCCGTTGGAGCAGTCTTTCAACGCCTCTCTCTGTCTCTCGCAAGAAAAATTGACCCACACAACAAAGTAAAGCTATTTTTCGGCTATGAGCCGACAGGGACCCCGCCGTATTAGTCAGAGGTCCCTTTACTACAGTTCGGAGTCGCGGACCTTCAGTAATAGTAATAAATCACACAGCAATAGTACATTCACGTTGTTGTAAAAAGCACGATAATATATTAAGTAATCCAAAGTATTCAGAATACGTTACTCTCATTGAGTAACGTAACGGAATACGTTACAGAATACATTTTGGGGCATGTATTCTGTATTCTGTAACGGAATACATTTTAAAAGTAACCTTCCCAACACTGCACACCTGTGAGGTGGGATGGATTATCTCAATATAGCAGATGTTCCCACTACCACACATTTGGACTGATTTGTGACCACTGTGTGGGAGGGATGGTTATATTGTGTATCTGGAATGAATTTTAGGTCTCTACGTCCATCCCATGGGGAATGGGAGCAGTAACAAAGGTGTTGCGTTTATATTTTTGTTGAGTGTGTCCAAAGACATGCAGCTTGTGGGGATAGGTTAATTGATTAATCCAAATTGTCACTAGGTGTGAATGTGCGAGTGAATGTGAGTGTGAATGGTTGTCTGTCCCTGTGTGTTGGCCCTGCGACAGACTGTCCAGGGTGTACCCCGCCTTTCGCCCTATGACAGCTGGGATAGGCTCCAGCGCCCCCCGCGACCCTGAAAAGGATAAGCGGAAGCGAATGGATGGATGGAGATATATATATATATATATATATATATATATATATATATATATATATATATATATATATATATATATATATATGGTGTGTGTGTTTAGGGCCCGGATGGCTTGGGGATAGAAGCTCCTCTTGAGTCTCTCTGTCCTTGCCCGGAAGATGCGGAACCTTCTACCAGATTGCAGAAGTTGGAACAGTTTGTTGCCAGGATGGGACGGGTCCTTCAGTATCTGCGCTGTTCTAGTCCGGCATCTCCTGGTGTAGGTGTCCTGAAGCAGGGGGAGAGCAATCCTGCAGCAGCATTCTGCTGTACGGATCACTCTTGCCTTTTGGAGAGACCCTGAACTTCCTCAGTTGTCGTAGGTGATACAGGCGCTGCCTAGCCTTTTTGGTCTGGACCTGAATGTGGGCAGCCCATGTCAGGTCTGAGGAGATGTGGACACCAAGATACTTGAAGGACTGCACCCTCTCCACTGGAGCTCCATTGATGATAATGGGCTTGTAGTCTCTGTACTGACCCCTTCTGAAGTCCACCACCAGCTCCTTGGTCTTGCCAACGTTCAGCTGGAGGTGGTTGTCCTGGCACCATGATACCAGATTCTTCACTTCATCCATGTAGGCCGCCTCATCGTTGTTGGAGATGGCACCCAACACCACTGTGTCATCAGCAAACTTCACAATGGTGTTGAAGCCATGGGTGGCTACACAGTCTGAAGTGTAGAGGGAGTAGAGCAGTGGCGAGAGGACACATCCCTGAGGTGCTCCTGTGTTGATGGTGATGCTGTTGGAGAAGCACCTGCCCACCCTCACCACCTGAGTTCTGCCAGTGAGGAAGTCCAACACCCATGCACACAGACGGCTGTTAAGTCCCAGATCCCTGAGCTTTGTGAACAGTCTGCAGGGCACTATTGTGTTAAACGCTGAACTGTAATCAACAAACAGCATTCGCACATAGTTACCCTGTTTCTTGTCCATGTGGCTGAGAGTGGTGTGTAGGACGTGGGCGATGACATCCTCTGTGGATCTGTTGGATCTGTAGGCGAACTGCAGCGGATCTGTGGTGTCTGGGATGGAGGACGAGATGATGTTCTTCAGCAGCCTCTCAAACACCTTCATTACTACCGAGGTCAGTGCAACTGGCCGGTAATTGTTCAGGGATGAGGGTTTGCTGTTCTTGGGCACAGGGATGATGGTGGATCTTTTGAAGCATGTGGGGACCACAGACTTCGCCAGGGACTCGTTGAAGATGTAAGTGAACACACCTGCTAGCTGGTCAGCACAGCAGCGCAGCAGACGGCCGGTGATGCCGTCTGGCCCCGCCGCTTTCCTTGTGTTCACTCTCCTCAATGCCGCTCGGACGTCATGCTCCGCGATGCTGGTCACCGGTCTCTCGCTGATGACGTCACTGTCCTCGGTAGTCAGGCGGTAGATAGAATTAGCCGCCTGGCTAACCTCGAAACGGGCGTAGAACTGATTCAACTCGTTGGTGAATGCAGAGTCGGCGTTGATCGGCGCAGTGTCCCTGGCTTTGTAGTCCGTAATGGTGCGTAGTCCGTGCCACATACTCCGTGTGTCACGCTGGTGGAAGCGAGACTCCACACGTTCCCGGTACCGGCGTTTGGCATCTCTCACTGCGCGCCGCACGCCGCATGAGGCTGCTTTGTAGGCGCTCATATCGCCAGTGGCGAGACCTGCGTTGTAGGAGGCGGTCCTGGCGTTTACTGCAGTGCGGATCGATCTGTCCATCCACGGTTTCTGGTTTGGGAATGTGGTGACTCTCGCAGTGGGGATAATCTCCTCCGCTAGCATATTGACGAAGCATACTGCTACTCCCGTAAACTCGTTGATGTCGACTGCGCATGCTCTGAACATGTCCCAGTCGACGTCGTTGAGTGCGTCCTGTAGCGTAGCTTCTGATTGGGCAGTCCACCGTTTTACCTCCCTCGTGGTCACGTCTTCCCTCCATATGTTTTGTTTATACTGGGGAATGAGAAAGATGGCGTTGTGGTCAGACTTCCCAAAAACCAGGTGTGAGACAGCTTTGTAGCCCTGCTTGTATGGCGTGTAGCAGTGATCCAAAATTCGATCCCCTCTCGTTGGACACGAGACATGCTGGTAAAAGTTTGGCATGACTTGTCTGAGGTTCGCTTTATTAAAGTCTCCTGCTACAATGAGGGCTGCGCCCAGGTCCTTGTTTTGAAGCGAGCTCAGTACATCATGTAATTCAGACAAAGCCATACCTGTGTCCGCTTGGGGTGGGATGTAGACCACCGTGGCGATGACCGAGGTGAACTCACGGGGCAGATAGAAAGGGCGGCACTTAATGCTCCAGATGTGGTGAGCAGCCGCTGGAAAGAGTAGAAATGCTCCTGGCATCACACCACTTTCTGTTTACCATGAAACACACTCCTCCACCTTTGGTTTTGTTCGACTCTGCCGTTCTGTCCGCGCGGAGCACAAAGAATGAATCCGACGGAGTTACGGCCTGGTCCGGCACGGTGGGGGTCAGCCATGTCTCCATGAAGCACAGAATGTTGCAGTCCCTCATGTCACGTTGGAAGGTGACCCTTGCTCTTAGGTCATCGAGTTTGTTCTCCATGGATTGTACATTGGCCGTCCTTTGTTGTTCTCCGCGCCGCGTAGAATCTCTGGTGGCCAGGAAGGGTCGGGTTTAAAAGTGTCCAAGATTAGATGTGCAACCTTGGCACTAGGGCTGCCACGATTTGTCGACTAGTCACGATTACGTCGACTATCAAAATCGTCGACGACTGATTTAATAGTCGACGCGTCGTTTGAAGCTTTGTAAGATCACAAAAGACGCAGGAATAAGTGGCAGGATTTAAGAGTGTAATAACGGACTGAAACAGAAGATGGCAGCATTGCATGTACAAGGATGTCAGCTACCGTTAAACCCCGAAGCCGAAGAAGAAGAAGCAGCTGTGTCCCAGAATTCATAGCGCGGCCCAGCGCAGTTTCCAACAATGGCGGCAGCTAGTTAGTTTTAATGTTACTCTTATTATTCTTTCTGGGTCACAAAATAAACGTTTAACATATTTTCAGGCGAGAATGTAGCTGTGTAAACCTCAAATATCTGCTCAGTTTATCAGGACACCACATATTTTCAAAAGCGCTCCGACGTTTTCGGAGACATCTGTTACCCACTGGCTCGTTAGCGAGCCGGGGGCTAGGCTCACTAGCGCCGTGAGAACACCGGACTCCCCGCAAATCGTTTTCAAACCCACCGCCGTCTTTCGCTACTCAGGTTAAATATATATGAGTCACTTAGATAACTTAAAATGTTATTGTTTGGCTTTTTTTTTGTATTTTAATTGTTCCTGAGTAAATCAGTTTGTCTGAGATTAAAGTTATAGTTTTTACACAGCTGAATAAACGTCAAGCAGACAACTGATTATCAGAAGTGTGAGATGCTCCAGAATATACTCCAGTGTCCTGTTATATTTTAGATAGCAAGGAGTTTATTAAACTTCACCGAAACAATCTGCAAATTTAATAAACTATCATCTTGTCTTTATTTTTAGTTAGCACAGACCTTAAACACTTAAAGCTGTAAGCTAATGATAGTTATAAGAGCAGATGCTGCTGGTGCAATAAGCTGTAGTTTTACGTCCAATGGATGATGATCTGATTAGTCGACTAATCGCAAAAATAATCGGTGACTAGTCGACTATCAAAATAATCGTTTGTGGCAGCCCTACTTGGCACCAATGTTTACAAGTGATCCGCTGTCGTAAACTATAAGACTAGAGGATTTTGGGATGTAAACCAGAGTAAAAAATAAGTAAAAAACAAGAAAAGTGGATAGTCGGAGCGGAGCGGTCAGGAAGGCGTCTGGACGTGGCCGCACCGTAACCATGATGAGAAACACAGACAGAGTCTGGCTGGCTCAGATGCTGGCAGTTCTCGCTGCAGTCTACGGGTAGCGTCTCCTTTCAGGCCAGGATAGACGAATGTCACCGAGCAGTGACTAAGTTTGTGGTCAAAGGCTTGCACCCATTTGCCACAGCAGATGCCCCTGATTTTCAGTAAGTGAATGTGTTTAATTGTAGGCAGGGACATTATTGGATATCCTTGTGTAATTGCTACAGAATAATTATGTTATACTTTGTTATTGCTACAGAAGAATATTTATTTTATTAATTTACAATTATTGTTTTTTCCTGGGGACCCCGTGACACCCCATTGAAGAGCCGTAGGCTGTGGATCTCTTAAGATCTCACTGTTGGGTTTGTAAGGCCATGTTACTCCTAAATGTCTGTCTTGTTCAAAGAGAAGCTATAAAACAAAGTTCTAAGCTAATCGCCCTTAGTGTTCTCCTTTTATTAAAATAATCGATAAAGAATCGAATCGTTAAACAGAATCGAAAATGGAATCGGAATCGTGAAAATCTTAGCAATTCCCATACCTACTTACTGACCATTTGAAGCTGTGAAGAGTTCACAGCAAGTTATTTGGGAGTTCATCTGATAGACCACCTGACCTCCACTGACAACACCACAGCCATTATGACCATCCACAGCTTCTCTCCCTACGCAGGCTGAAGTACTACATGTATTTTAGTCATTTACTTGTTTCCTTTCTCTGAAACAACACAGCAGAAGAAAATCAAAGTGGACAGGATTTTGAGAACTGCTGAGAAAATCATTAGTGCCTTTCAGCCATGTCTTCAAGACATTTATACTGAGTGTTGTAGCCACTGAGCATTCACCCCTCTCATGGGTTGTTCAGACTCACGGAGTCAGGACAGAGACACAGAAATATCAGATCAAGGACCATTTGACTGCTAAATTAAAATTACATTGTTTTACTTTTACAAAGGTACATATGTATTTAACAGGTGTAGCAGATCAGAAAATACTTCTATTAGAAAAATCCTATGGGTCTGTCTAATAACCCAAAAGGCAATTTTTTTTCTATGAGGTTTACTTTGTACGAACAAAATCAGAATTTTTTTGGCCTTTAGTAAGAACCACATATGATGGTGATTAGGGCTGCACGATTAATCGTTAGAAAATCGCGATCTCGATTCATACTTATGTGCAATCTCATTTCCAAATGACAACGATTAAAAAACACAAAAAAAAAAACAAAAAAAAAAACGACGACGATTGTACCGCATTTTGATCCGGGACGTAATCTGCATGAAAACAAGCGCTCACTCTTCCTGCTCAACAAATGACAAGGGCGGAGCCTTATAGCACGTGATACAGAAGCTGTGCCGTGTGATGCTAAAATTAGCAGGGAAAAAACAATGGAGAGCACGACAGGGATGACAAGAAAGTGACAGGAGAAAATCCGTCCCGGTCCACCACCCAAACATCAATAACGGGAACCTTATACAGCGCTTCCCTATACCCATCGAACTCCCACAGGCACAAAGAAATTACGGAGGCCATCACTTATCACCTGACCAAAGATATGGCTCCCATCAACACTGTGCAAAACGAGGGATTTAGGAAAATGATCAACACCCTAGACAAACGCTACACAGTGCCGTCCCGCAACTATTTTTCTATTGTTGCACTACCTGCTCTATACACGCAGTGTCGAGCAACGGTGGAGACGGAATTTCAAGCAGTACAACATTTTGCAGCAACAACAAAACGTGAGACATTTGTTGTTTTTATGTTCAGTCTCAACTGTTACGAAGTTGATGTGCAGTTAATACGTGCAATAAATATTTATACTGGAAAAGAAAATCATGAGAGAATCGTGATCTCAATTCTAAGCCAAAAAATCGTGATTCTCATTTTATGCAAAATCATGCAGCCCTAATGGTGATAATTTCATTATGACGAATGCCAAAAGACTGCATTCAAATCAATTTTCCACACGACTGTGGCTGCATGTACTCATAATTAACCTTTTACGCTAAATTATCATCAAAACTAGAAAGTTCCACTGGAACATTGAGATGTTTTTTAGGCCTTGTGAGTTTTATCAGAATGCTGAAAAGTCAAAGGATATCCCTTTCGACTGCAACACTTTAAGAAGTACCAAAAGTAAAACAAAAAATTTATCTGTATTACATTGGGTCAATAATAAGGCTCTTGTTCGTACTACAATAATGTAAAAAAAAAAAAAAAAGAAAAAAAAAGAAAAAGAAATTAACACACATTTACACTTGTTGAGAAGGTTCTCACTATGCAGCAGACCTTGAGGCAGACAATCATCTTCTGATCAGTAATCAGTCTACTCCTGCAGTACAGCTAATTGCTGGTGCTGCTGCTAAATGATAATCTTGCTGTTAACTGCTATTGATTGGCCATTAACCACAGTTGCAACTGGAGCAGAAAAAGCTGAAAAATCCAATACCATTTGATTTACGCTGATTGAGACATGACCTTGCTGCTTTAAGGCGAGAAATTGAACACATTTTAACTTATCTGTCATCAGTCAGCCCGATCTCATGAAAATTATGCTCCCATACAGCTAAAGCTCATTCTCAATACATTCATTTGTGAGTCATATATACTTTAGTAATATATCTTTGCCATTTATAGCTTTGCTTTCCTACTGCTGTTCCATTTTAGGCAACCAATCATACATACGATGGTAGAAAAATGACAAACTTTAATTTGGTTAATGTTTCAAAAAGGTCTAACCCAAAGCAAGAAAGATCTTTTACTAAAAAAGTAATTATGTAATTATGCTTTAACCTAACCAAAGAGTAGAAATGAAGAAAAAAAAAAAAGTAGTGTCTGTATTGTGCTTTTACAAGGTTTTCCATGTTCTTTAGATCTGTTATATAGCTTTCGTTGTTTGAATGTTACTAGGTTTTAAAAATCATAATTTCTTAAACTCAAACATACATATTCTCATCTATAGAAAATGTTACTGTGTAACTGCCTGAAGTGCATCTTTTGTAGCTAAATCTTTTCCTTTGTTATTTATATTTGTCACACTAAACCACTGGCATAGTGCTTGGCTAAGGGGCAGCTTCTTCTCCCACTGACTCTAAAATGATTCCATTATAATGATTATAATGATTCCAAACCGCTGGATTGCCATTTCCTGAAATGACAGGAGTGCATGATTACTCTTCGGTTCAAGCTTGCCATCAACAGAAGGTGTGCCTTACTTATAATGGAATCATTTTAGAGTCAGTGGGAGAAGAAGCTGCCCCTTAGCCAAGCACTATGCCAGTGGTTTAGTGTGACAAATATAAATAACAAATGACAGAATATCATTCAAATGTGGCTCAATTTTGAAAGCAGTCAACAGCTTTGACACGGTTATGCTACTCATTTATATGCTGGCTAACTTTTGTGAGTTCAACTGATCAATCAAAGCAGACTGGACTAGTCAGGAGCTGAAAGTAAGCATTTCAGAAAGAAGTTAGAATACGGTGCTACAACAAAGTACACAATGGGGGAAAAAATAAGTGCTTCAAAACTGTTTAAAGCAACGTTCATCCTACCATACGTAACTCTTATGGTTGAATAAAAAAGGGAATTATTGTACTAACATTTTCTTTTTACACATATGTTCTAAAATGCCATTTTTTGACAATCGGGGAATTGTAAAGCAAATGTTACTGATCTTTCTCTTTTTCTAAACAGAGCTAAAATTAATCTTCTCTTGTAATGTGAGTTAAGATGATCTTTTACATAGAAAATATAAGACAAATAAAAGATGTAACTTACAAACACTAAATGCCCTTGTACTACAAAGAAGAATAGTGTGTATCACTGTTGTACTAGGTGTTGTAGACTTAGAGGTGGACTTGGGATGTTGGGGTACCAAAGGCCAGTTCTCCACAGACAATGTTTGGCTTTTGACTCAGAATTGTGAGGGCAAAAGTTAATCATCTTTTCTGTGTGACTTGTATTCTTACTACTCACAACTATGCGTCTATGTCAAAAGACAAAGATACTGCAAAGCAGGATGACTTTGTCTAAAAATATCCACCTCCAGAGGAACCTATAATGCTTTCAACAGAAGATAACAGTAAAACATTTACAAACAGCAGGCGGAAGAGTTAAGCTACATCTGAGTCTGTATAGCCAGAATGGAAAAGTGTGAGCTCCAAAATGACATGTGTGTATATAGAGTAGGGGAGAGCGGGGTAAGTTGTCACACTTTTCACACTGACTAACTCTTACTGAGCACCATACATCACAACGTAATAAATGTTTCACCAAATGAAAGAAGGAAGTCTCGGGCACATATGATGTATTCATTACATTTTCATATCTTATCTCATTACGGAGTTGTAGACTGTTGAATGGAGAATGTGTACTTGTGACAATTTGCCCCATCGGCAGGTAAGTTGTCACACTAGATTATCTTAAAATAAGAACACAAATACTTAATTGTGATTATTGATTTTAATTGTTAAATTCAAACCAAAACTGGAAATTTGAACAATTATGCCAAGAGAATTTGGAAAAAAACAATTATTTCAATCCAATACACATTTTAATCAAAACATTAAGTAGAAAGAAAACTTTAGTTTGAACTTTAAACTCAAATGTTCTCTGGCTTGCACATAAATCCATCATAAATGAATGGAATGCTGCAAATAACTTGCTTTACTTAACATGTTTATCCTCTGAACAAAACAGATGCCCTATTTCTGATTAATCAGACTCAACTTCAGAGTCACAATTCTGGCACACATAAATTGCCTGGCCTGAGGTGCAAGCATCATGGGCCCATTAGTTGCATTTTACGCATTTTACCCAGGTCTCTTTTGGACAACTGTTTGAAAATGGCTCCACACAGACAAGGCAGAAGCACTCTTCATCATCTGATGATGACTCTTGAATTATTTTTCTTCTTTTAGCTGCGTTGTTCTTCATAGGTCCAGATGTTTTCCCCCCTCGCGTCCCTCTCTTTTGAAACAGCTTTTTGCTAGATTCAGCCTTATTCTTTTCTTTTTCTAGTTGCTGCTTCACTGGCGTGTCGGTTAGAATTGCTGATTTGCGTTGTTTTCTTCCTTTGCTGGATGGTTTTCGGCGGCCAGCTTTTGGATATGGCCGGATGTCCTCTGGAGTTGGTAGTCCGCTGTCAGTAATTGCAGTGCTGGGTAAGGGTGAGCTCGTGATAGAGATGGTGCTGGAGCTTGGCAGTTCAGAATTGGTGCTGGGGCCTGGCAGTGCAGAGGTAGTGCTGGGGCCTGGCAGTGCAGAGTTGGTGCTGGGGCCTGGCAGTGCAGAGTTGGTGCTGGAGCCTGGCAGGGCAGGGTCCGGAATAGGGCGATCTGTGATGTAGGATGGTGCAAACTCGGCTTCCAGAAATACATTTCTGTTGTAAGGTTGAATCCCAGCCACCCTAAAACCAGCCTGAATGTTCAATGGGGTTGCAGCCAGAGGATATGCAATTGCCACAATCCCAGGAATGTCATAAATGGACATTGTCTTCCCAGGGTTGTTCCTCATCCAGGCATCACACGTGCTGTTGATGTGCCTCTTTAGTGGCCCGTAGACAGACCTGTCTAATGGTTGGAGCCGATGTGAGCAGTGCGGTGGGAATGACAGCATGATTATGCCATTTTCTTTGGCATAATTGAGTCCATCAATGGACAGATGAGACTCGTGGTTGTCCAAAAGGAGTAAACAGGGATTCTCCTTTGAACACTTTGTATGTTCATTGAAATGTTGCAGGAAGTCAACAAAGTGTGTGTCTTTCATCCATCCAGAGGAATTTGCCCCTCCTTTGCTGCCGGGTGGCCCGTTGATCAGGAAATGGTCATGGAAGTGGACACGTGGGAAAATAAAGTATGGAGGTAAACTATTCCCTATGGCTGAGACAGCACAGGCCAGTGTGACAAGGGTTCCCCTTTCAGCAGAGGTCAATGACCCTACTTGTTTGAATCCACGTCTGGCCAACACTTTGTCTGGTTTATGTACAGTGGTGACCCCAGTTTCATCAACATTCCAAATGTCTCCTGGTCCAAACTCATATTTGCATAACACTTTCTCTAAGTTGTCAAAGAAAGCATTGACATTCTCTCTGTTGAAGCTACTTGCCCTGGCAAGGCTAGTTGCTTCTGGCTTTCTCAGTGACAATGTTGTATGCTGCTTTAAAAAGCCTGTAAACCACTCTTTGCTGGCCTTTTCTTTTTCTGCCCACAAAGGCACAAACTTCAGTTCGTGTGCCACAGCAAACTGGTAGGCAAGCTTTCTGACCTCACTTGGTGACAGACCAAAATAAATGTCAGCTGACCTAGTAATATATTCAACAAGCTGCTTTTCCAAATCAGGGGAAAAAATCTTCCTTGGCGTTGTATAACCAACCATTGTTGTTGGCATGGCTGTCTGACTTTCAATTTCTTCTCTGGTAATCTTTTGACAATACCGAGTTAGAGTACGGTAATTTATGTCAAAATCCTTTGCTGTACTTCTGATTGATTTGTTCTGCATCTTTACCTGCCTGACTGCCTTTAACATAATGTCAGGTGGTGTTCTGCCACGCTCTGTCTTTCGTTGATAATTTCGAACCATCTTACTTTCTTCCTTCCTTCCTTAATTCCTGCCTCTCCTTCCTTTCTTCAAAAACCTTATTACAAATACAAATGAATTACAATATCAATTTTTTGGAGCATTTATTTGTACTGGGGCAAGTTGTCACATGTGACGACTTGCCCCAAAGTTAATGAGACAACTTGCCCCAAACTGACATTTATGCTAATTTTGGCTAAATGTCAGGGTTAGCTCAACATAGCACATCAGCTGAAGTATCAAAAGACACGTTAATGTCTCCTCTATTTTGTGTAAAATAATAATTTGTAACATCTATACCTAACAAAGTTGTACTGACAAAAATTTAAAGTGATTTATTTTTCCTTTTAGGTCAAAAAAATAAAAAAGATGTGCTCACCTCAGATTAGAGCAGTCTTGACTACATGTGAACAGGAGGTTGACTATAGAAGAAGAAGTCACACAAAGTGGCTATTTCATTTTTGAGATAGAGCTTCTAGTGTTGGAGTTATGAACAGTGTGACAACTTACCCCGCTCTCCCCTACATAGCGTTTCACATTAACAGAGCACTGTGACTTATTCCATGAATAAACTCACTAAATAAAAAATAAATACAACCTGATCTATTTTCAATGACTACACCATTTTATCCTTCTATCTCTGAGCCCCTCCCCTCCCCCACAAGTGTTACCATGGAGATGACCAAATGCATATCATATGCATGCATGAGTTTGTGTGACTGATGCGCTCAGGGCTGGGCAGCAGGCAGAGGGGAGGAGTGGGGGGAGTGGGGCACGACACAGAAATGTGTTCTACTTAAAATGCTAATTTTACATATTTAATGCCACAGAGCAATTTCTATTGGGAGATGAGTGGAGAAGCAGTGAAGCATAAGGAGAAGAGGGAGAGCACTTATAGCATACACTCAACTGTCCAACAGGAAGGGGTGGGTGGGTGAAAGCACAAATTCCCTTCTCTCCACTTAACTCATTTATTCATCTGTTTGTACACTCTCCCGTCTTTATCTCACTCCTGCCCTCGTCTCTCTTTCTGCCTCTCAGCATCCCAGGCCTCCTTATATAATTGTTCTGAATGTGTTGAGACAGGGATTCACTGACAGAGGTCCAGACTGCGCCACTCCAGACATTCGACATCAACCAGACAGAATCTTTGACCTGTTACCAAAAACACCAGCACACAAGACACCGTAGGGAAAACGCAACGGGCTCCATTGTGTGCAGTATTACTTGGCTTTACAATTTCAACAAATTAATGTTTGTGAAAGGTAAATTGTGAGGAGGTTTTAGCAAAAATCAGGAAAAGAAAGATTAAACTTGTCACAAACTCTAAGACTAAATGTATAGCAGTTATAGAGAACCTGTATGACAGAAGATAGTCAGATCACATCCAGAAAAATCTCTATTAGTTCAATGTCCAAGAGTTCTCTCCAGGTCGCCTTCTGATTGTGCTCCCTGACCCCAGCTAGCATGCAGCCATCACTGGTTTCATGGTTGATTACAGCTATTCCTGGATTACTCCTGTGTTGTTTTTGGGGCTAAAGGTAAAACCAGATTAACTCGACTTTGGATCTGTGAACTCAGCTGGAAGGCCAGAGGGCTGGTTCTCATGGAGAGAGCATGGACACACACATACATAGAGCAAGAGTGCACACACTTCAATAAACAGACAGACGCACACAGGCACAGGATTTATGTTTCCATTGCTTCAGAGGACAATCAGTCAACAGAAATCGATTAAAGAATCGTCCCTTTTTAATCAAAGCCTAATCTTGATAAACAAATATCTGCATGTGAATTTTAAGGATGTGGGCAGATAGTATCCTCTTGTGCACCACACAAACTAACTGGTTTTCATAAAATGCAGTTTCAAAATTTCCAGTCTGAAAATTCTTTTTGTGTGTGTGTATTTGAAAATGTTGATAGTCACAGAATAGAATGGCTTTAACAAGTCAACTGCTGACTGGATATTCCACTATGTGGATAAAATTGTACCCACAGGCCTGAAGTCTGAAGACTAATCAACTGGTTCCAATCAAGTCTTCATCCACAAAACTTTTGTGCATTTGTTTATTAGTCCAAAAAAACAAAGACTAAAAATTATACTCCCACACTACATGTACAAGTAGACAACAGACATTCATACACACAGACACAAAGTAAGTTAAGGAAAAATAATGGACACATGAAACCACCAAAATGATGGGAGGAGGAACAGAAAAGGAACAGCTCATGAGCCGAAGCAAACCACATCAGTGGTCAAAGATTCAGCGAAGAAGGCAAAATAATACAGAGAAATCAACCCATGAGTTTCACAAGGCAATTTTCAATGGGGTATTTTCAGTGACCAAGTCAGTCACCTGATCTCAGCCCAACAGAGAATGGATTTCACTTATAAAATATAAAACTAAATGAAGAAAGACCCACAAACAAGCGGCAACAAGAATTGGGTACATTAAAGCCCCGGGGAGAATATTTTGCAAGAGCACATGGGGACAAGACATGAGACAACAGGCATTCATTAATTGCAAAGGATTTCTAAGTATTAAAAACAATCTTTACATCTAAAATTATGTTAGTTTGTCCAGTTACAATGTGATAGGCTGGCTACCTGTCCAGGCTGTACCCCGCCTCTCGCCCTATGGTAGGATAGGATCCGCTCCAGCCCCTCGCTAGCCGGGTAAGGATAAGCAAGCCTATACTGAGCCTCTGAAAGTGGGTGTCTATGTATAAAAACGTGTAATTAACCCAGAAAGTCTTCATTTCAAACATGTCTTGATTAAAATGTATTATGTTAGAACCAAAATGACAAGCAGTTGCTCTTTTAAAACTTGGGAAAACATTCAACTTGCTACCAATTAAACTAATTTTGGAGGTTTTTGGTGCACAGTGTTTGGCAGATGGTCATACTTGTTAGAAGGTTTGACATTATTATAATTAAATCTAAATAAATCATTATCTTTACCATATACTGGACTTTTTTGAGGCTAACTTCACTCATGTTTTGGAACTAGCTTATCCAAAACCTACTGCTATGCAGGGTTGATACTACTGTAGCATTAGCTGTATTATTAGCATCTATTATGTACTAATCATACGTTGCCTCTGTTATTTCTTTTACTTTTCTGATTGAGACCACATCTCAATTTTATTATATTTTGTCAGATTTTTTTAATTAAACAAAATTATTTTTATGATACAGACAACCCTGGAAAAAATTAACACATTTAACTTTTATGGATCTCTGCAGGTAATTTT
This sequence comes from Mchenga conophoros, assembly GCF_057382185.1. Lineage (NCBI taxonomy): Eukaryota > Metazoa > Chordata > Actinopteri > Cichliformes > Cichlidae > Mchenga > Mchenga conophoros. The sequence goes on from NC_140531.1 coordinate 36,396,972, forward strand.
GATATCAAGTTGTGACTTCCAGTTTTTCCCCTTTTTACTTACCAATCATCAGCAAAGCTTAATGATTACACTATGTTTCATAAGGAGTCTTTGGTCCTCAGATCTGAACCCTTCTGCATCACACTGACAGGTTACCTCTGCTGCGATGCTCAGTGGAGCCAGCGAGTCCTGGGTCTTTTCTGGTTGACAATGTCCATGGCTGGCTGCAGCTATTGACATTTCCTAATACTGACAGCAAAGCAGTCTGCAACTAGAGTCCTAGATTCATCATCTGTATGTGTGTGTTGTACATGCATGTGTGTGCATTTAACTCAGTCAACTGACTTTTAATTTTCAATCTCCATCTTTCTGTGTGAAGATGTAGAGTTATTTTAACCCCAAGCCCCCACCACTTATATTGGAGCTAGGTTTGTAAAAGGGGTGGTCTAGGGTCTAGGGTCTCAACTAGATCAAGTGCAACTTAAACATACATTTATTGATTTTTTTTTTTTTGGTGTCATCATCATGCAACATTACGAAAAACAAGTTCAAGTTAAATTTTTAGATTAAACTTAAAATGTTGTTTGAAAAAAAAAAAAAAAAGGTCAAAATTAGAGATTAGAGTTATCGTTTCAAGCCAAACAACTGCTACAGGTCCTATACCCTCTACAAATTACTTTGTGTAGATGAGTTAGTAAAAAGCAATCTGCTGTCCTATTGTGTATATGCATCCTAATAACTAAAACGGACTCTGAAGTATGATTTCACCATGTCATAAAAATAAGGCATTTTGTAGAGAATGTAGCACCCGTGGCAGTTGTCTCCACATTTTGACTGTTTTCTCAAAAGAGTATTTCGACTTTTACTTGAAATATTTTTTCCAACTTTAATTATTTATTCTCAAAATGATCAATAATATATTGTTTTTCTTAATGTGGCCCTAATACTCCTTTATAGCAGGGCGAATGTAACCTACTCCCAAATAAAGTCTTAGTCTGGCATTATAGACATCCTCATCATTTCTGAGTGTACAAGATGGCCTTTTGGTCACAGAGGACTCATGTGAGTGTGCCATCTTGGCAGTCACAGATGTCATTAACCACTATTTTAGTCTAAGGACAGACAAATAACATAAGATAAAACTGACAGGTTAACCTTTTCAATTATCTCGTACCCATGAGGAAAAACAATGTAGACTGCTAATACAATGTGGCATGGAGGCAATTGAAATATCATTGCTCTCATATCCCGGGGCCTACGCACGCATACAGTGTAGCTCCATGAGATACAACACAAAAATGCTCAAACAAAACAGCTGGAATTCTATTCTGTGCATCTTTCCAAAGTTCAGCTCGCCAGTGTCAGTGGGCTCTCTGTGTCGTATGCCTCAATAAAACAATCGCCCACATAACACGAAGAACACACACAGACACGCACAAATCTGAGTGAGTGGCCTGCTAGACACACAATTTCCCCAATCCTCCCACAGGCACCAGTCCAGCCCATGAGGTCATCGCCTGCCGAGACCCTGGATTATAACTCCAAAGGGACCCTTGGAAGCATGTGGTTATACGTTCTGACAGCCCAGCAGCCTGATTAAGCCCCCTGTTTGCTAATGCTAAGCTAATATTAGCTTTGTTGTCCGCCTAAAGGTGCATTTTTCAATAGCTATGGGCAAAGCAGTGGTAGGCTAAGCTAAATCTATGCTAATTTCACTGGGCACACCTACGTATTTTGTCATCCAAATGACTTAATGCAATGTGAGGGATTCATCACTGTGTAATGAGCTCAATGCACCAAGCTAACACTGGATCACTTTTGTCTAACACAAGATTAAAGGAAGGTCATATGCAGAGGATTTGGCTGCAACTAGTTTGAAGTCTCAAGGGAACAAATCAAGAAAAACTTAAGTGGAAGGTTACAATAATAATAATAATAATGGATTGGATTTATATAGCGCTTTTCAAGGCACCCAAAGCGCTTTACAATACCACTATTCATTCAAGCATAATACTGTTAGCTGCATTCAGTATAATAACTCCTTAACCAACTGAATGAGCTGAACTGTATAGCACCTGTTCTATAGCATAAATATGTAACCTTAAATCCAGTAAGTAAGATAATAACAGCAACTCTCAGAAAATTACTGTTTTTACTGTAGTCCGGTTCTAATTGAAGCCCATATGTGACAACTGACCTACATGAGAAGACAATCATAGTTTTCAGTTTTAGTCCGAGTTGTTTATTTGCACAATTGTTTTTCAGTCAAAATCTAGAGGCACACTACACTAAACTCTTTTGTTATCAGATTCCTAAACATTCCATGGTAGAACTTGTTTGGTTTTTCCATAAAAAGAACTTTACTGACTTCATCTAATATGTGAATCAATTGTGTGATGGCATGTCTTCCAAGTACAGCTGAATACAAACAGATTGAGAGTTTCTAGATATTTAATAGTATTATAATATCAAGACAGACATTCACATATTTGGGATATTAAATGTTATAATACCTTGCTCATTTTAACTTCTGAAAAGCAATAATCAGTTAAAAGTAAATAGTGACTATCAATATATTCTATTAAAACTTCTGTAAAAGAAAGAAAAAAGTATTTTCATCTTAACAACAAAAAAACCCCGATCAATTAAGATTTTTTCTGTCTGCTTTAAAAGAATCCTGCCCTCAAGTAACATAACTCATCAGCGCTTCAAGTACTGGTTTTAACATCAATTAAAATCCCAGCACCACTTGCTGAGCTGCACTGTGCACTGTCACATCGTGTTGTGTGATCCCGCCGGGTGATGATCTGTGACAAAAAGCTCCATCATGTTTGGCTGCACCACACAGATACAGAAAAAAAATACTCTCTTCTTAATCTCGTATATGCAACTTTCAACCATGTGTCTTGTTCCAATAAATGCACTTGTCTACAATTACACTTAAACTGAATATTCACACATGCCTGCACAAGCAAACACAGCTACCAGATAATAAGAGCTGGCTGCAAAAACAAACAGATAGTGTCATTGAATACAATGAGAAAGAGACACGCTTGTGTGTGAGAAATCGCCCATTATCATCTCCACCCATACAAGTTCTCCGCTTCATTCTCCCTGTCCTAACACATTGCCCAGTAAACAGGCTGAGGCCAACGGCTCAACTCAATGCCACCACGTGTTATCCCACAGTGCCTACTTTTTCCTCCATGAGTGTAATCAGCTCAGACAAACCAAATATCTGTGGAGTTTAAACCACTTTGACTCATTGGTTGACTTCTAACTATGCAACAAATTACAGTTGCTTTCTAACAGCCTTGTGATACTGAATTAAATTATAACAATAATAAATGAAGCTGGAAAAAGGCAAATAAAATAAAAAAAGATTTGTTTGTCTTTGTTGTAACAACATTTCTTGGCAGTACAGTTTGGCAGTAAACTGCTGGAAAGCCTTAAATGGTGACCTATTTGTATGGGAAATGCATTCGTGGGTTAAGCAGCAGAGTTGAGTATTTGGGTTACCAAATCTTCTTTGCCTATCCCAAACACCTTATTATGTGACCAACACAGCACTGGTTGAAGAATGGAATGCCATCCCACAGCAGTGATTGACCAAGCTGGTGATCGGCAGTGTATGTTTCTTCAACATACTACTAAGGCCCATGTTTGTTGAGTGAATAAAATGTTAAATTGCCACTATGTCTTGTATTTTTAGACTTCAATAATCCAATCCAATAAACTACAACAATCAAAAGTAAATTCCAGAATAAGCCATTTGGCATTGGCATTGAAGATTTGGCAAGTTGTTAGTGAGCACAACTCATGTACTCAACCGTGCTGCTCAACCCACAAATGCAGGGGAACTCCACTTCCTCTCAAAGGGGAAATAAAAAGGCAGTGGGGTATAAGAATTATTCCCAATAAAGCAAAAAGAAATAACTGACCAAACACAAATTTCCTTTGTTCTTCTGCGAAGTTTATTTGTGTGTTCATATATCCTGTACTCTTAAATGAGGACAGCCTTGTAGATGTTATTTTTGGGACTCTACCTACACAAATGAACTCTGGATAGACAAAACATATTACACATTTGTGTAGGAAGAGGAAATGGTCACTGAAAATCAGTGCGAGGTTGTTCTAAGTGATGGGAGTGGTATCTTGATGGGAGTGGTATCTTCCAGGATGATACTGTCCTATCCATAGGGAATTAAGGTTTACTGAATGGTTTCATTAGTATCAAAATTGTGTCAATTGCATGCTGTAGCTGTACAGTTATCAAATCCCAACCCTAATGAACACTTTCAGGAGATTTTGAACCAATGCGTGATGGTGCACACACTAAATGAGTGACTATACTTTGGAAAAACTATTTTTAAAAGTTTGGAAGATCTCCAGAGACTTGAAGGATCCAAAGAAACACTGTGGCCCAAGACTTTGCAAACCAATTTAATTTTTTTTATTTAATTTGTCATCTGTCTAGATCTTCAAACATACTTCTAGAGGATCTATAACAGGTAACGTTAAAAGTGTAAAGGTTTAACCTCCTAGGACCCGAACTCTTCCACAGCATGCATTTTTAATTTCTCTTTGATATTTGGGCATATTGGGGCCCGATGAATGTTAAAACAAAGAATTACCAGATTTTTTTTTTACCTTATTTTTGTTTTTAAGAAAAATAAGAGCCACATATGAGGATATTCGTTTAAAATTGTGATAGAACAGTAGCAGTATAATGTCCTCGTAAGTGGATATCAGGCCCTTGTAGAGCAAAATTGAGTATTTTGGTCTAAATAACCCAAAATGTGATGTTCACATATGTGGACGCCAGGTCCTAGGAGGTTAAAGCTGATTTGATAAACTGTACACTGGATAAGCCCAGCTGCACATTTTATTTTTATTTGTGCAACTCCTTTTCTTTTCGATACGTTTTAAATAGCGTCGTAGCGTAGTATAGTAGTAGGTTTATTCTAAGTGTAATAAAGCTAATTTAAACATAGGAAATAGCTTGGCATCATCACCGCCACCAGGGCTATTTGTGTGCTCAGTGATGCTGACTCTGTGCGTTCAGTGGTGCGTTCACATACTCTTGCATGACAGCTAAAGTAGCTCCGTCTAACGGCACTGATGTTTCCTGCCATTTGCCTTTAGGGCTTTTCCTCTTTCTCTGCCTCTTTCTAGCTGACTTTTAAAGTGTTTTTCTGTTTCGTTCTCCCCGAGGAAATATGATCAACAAAGCCTAGCTTTAGAGAGAGCAAGGACAATGATCTTAGTGTCTGTTTAGTGCGTTATCATGGCCCTGCCAAAGGCTTTGGCCAGTTTACATGTCATTCAGTAAAAGTCAGGTTGGGTTGAGAATAAGTGAGGCAGAGGTTTAAACCATTATACCCCGAGTTCCTTTTGTGAAATAAGGCAAAAAAAAGCTGCATAGATGTGAAAAAGAAAGTCGAAAAAAATCTAAATTCTGAATTAATCAGGACATTCACAAGTGGAAAACCAATCAAGACAGCTACCAATCTTCCCAGGAGTGGACGTCCCAGCAAATACACCTCAAGGTCAGACTGTGCAGTGCTCAGAGAAATCTCCCAAAAGCTACGTCTCAGACTTTATAGGCCTCAGTTTGTGTGTTAAATATTCAAATCCATGACAACACAATTAGAAAATCTGCAAGAAGGTATGGTTTGTTGAAAGCTTTGCCAGGAGAAAGCCTATTCTCTCTAAAAAGAGCATTGCAGAATAGCATAAATTTATGAAGTTGGATATGTACACACCACAACACTTCTGGTACTTCTTCATAGATTTTATTAAATAAATAACAATTCAGTGTAATATGTGTTTAAACTGATGTATTTAAATAATATCAGAGATGTATTGTTTAAATACATATGTGGTTGCATTTAAATAATTTTAGAAACTTGGCAAAGACCAGATTAGGGTCTTTACCAGGTTCTAACGATTTTGTTACACTGTTGATTGTATTAAATCAAATGTTTTTTCAGTAAACACGCTTGGGTTTACTATTTTACAGCAATGTATAATAATAGCAAAAAATACCGCATGGTCTACATCTCAACATTGCATAAGGAATAAATGGGACAACCACTTGAGCAGAGGAAGAAAAGGAACACCAGAGGCCTCGGGTTAACAACCACTTAATTCAACTGCATTTTACTTCACTACTTCCCACAAAACCAAAAACTAAAGGTTACAGAAAAGATGAAAGAGGAAAAAAAAACTGTTTTACCTGAATGGTGCAAAGGCCAGTTCTCAGCACTCCCTGAAAGGAGAGATACAAAAGATGTCTCTGCACACTGAACAGTCTCAAATGTTTAGTTCAAGTACTGACATTAATTTTGAATGACATTTCAACTTTAGCATTTGACTTCATCGCCCCGATTCAACATCAGACAGTGAATCAGACATATTTTAAAATATCTCGAGTGAATCTTTTGACTGATCATCCATGAGGACATTTTAGACACTGTAAGAACTCCACAATAAATAATCCCATTAGCCGGATGAATGGTCAGACAATTTTACCTCCATAAACTCTCAAATACACAAAAAAAATCACCTTGATTTTGAATGCATTGAAGTGAAAAATAATTGCATTGACCTTTTTTTCTCCTCATTAGCTTTGCTCACTTCTACCCTGAATCATGATGAGTAATTCTAAAAATGCAGCTTTCCATAGGGTTGCATCTTCCGCTTTTATATTTGTCTCTGTGTTTGTGTAGCTTTAGGGCATTTTCCTGACAGAGAAACAGTTAGAGTAGGAATAGTTTGGGGAAATTCTGTCTTCACATCTGTCTTATCTTCTGCCCAGCATCCTTTGGTAATGGTAAGTGTAATGGTATGTGTTGTTCCTCAACACTTCAGAGCAGGGCATTGTGTTTAGTTCATGGCCCAGTTTAGTAAACCTTCTAATTTGTTAAAGTTCTGCAAATGAACATTCTTTTACATCAGCAATGGATCAGATGACCTCTCGTAGTGTGAAAGTTATCACTCGGGAGTTAAACGGCAGAGAATTCAGAGAATTACCACCCTGCCATAAAGTTTCACTTTTTACTGTAAGCCACTTTCAGCTCTGATTAACAAACTTGCACTGCCTGTCCAGCATCAAAAAGCAGATTAATGTAATGTAACTCCCAACCCCCACACTATTTCATTTTGGGCTGGAAAATGAAGTCAAAGGAGACTTGGCCACAGCTAGAGACCCGGCTCTTATCACCAAGGTAATAATAGCTATAAGCTGAATTTCTGGAATTACTTCTAACTAAAAGTTTGAGTATCTTTAATTTTACAGCATGAAAAACCTAGTCGTCACAACAAATATTTATCTATTTCATAGTATAAAGTCAGATGTGAGCACACAGCTTTTTCTCACATCATAAATTCGTAATTGTGCATGCTATCGGTCTGTGAGAAGTTGCCGACAGAAGTTGCCCTAGGAAATCGACATAATCACAAACAAATGGTGCATAGCTGTGTCACGTTTCACACATATTGTTGCTGCTTACGGCTACACCGCCCCAACCTCTGACCCCTGAGAAACAAGACACTGGTTGTTATGGTATAATTCTACAACAAAAGTATTATAGGAAAATGAAAAGCAGATACTGTCTCTTAACAAATCTTGAGCAATGAAAGCCAAGTTTCCGAGGAACACGCGAGATTTTTACAAGGAAAACCAGCGTCTCAATTTACTAAATGAATGTACAATACTGGAATTGTCACAATCATACACTGTAATTTTTATCTTGTCATATTAATGGTTTGAAATCACAGGAAGGTTTAAGATATAATCTCAACTTCCAAATACAGGACAGATTTAATGAGAGTGGTTTGAGAAAGCAGATGATGGGGGAAGCCCAGAAACTTTTTGTTTTTTTTAATTCCATCCTTTTAGCTTTTCCCTTTTATAGCTGTGTTCATAACAGTGAACAAAATCATAACATATAAAGAGAAGAATGAGGGGTAAACAAACTGACTAGTACTGAAACTGCCACTTGTTCAGCGAGCGTAAGCTGGCAAATTAGTTTTGGGGTCAGACCCCGAGTCTGTTCTATTGTCTGCCACAACACCAACTCGTCATGCTTCTGTGGAAAAAATCAAATAAAATAATAGCAGTCCAACAGGAAAGATCAGTTGATGTTTTAGTAAATCCGTGTGACGGGCATTGTTGAGGTCACAGATGGGTAGCCATGAGAGTGTTTTGTAAAGGAAGTGACTCAGAGAAATCTCTAAACGAGTGCTGCTCAAACAAGGTCTTGGTTGTCACACAAAACAGGTTTTGACTTGAGGGAGAAAACAGACACGTTAATAGGATGTTTCAGTTAATACCACTACAGCAGTTTCCTTTCACTGCAAGACATGGATAAGTCCTGCCGTGTAATTTTTATGGCATCAGGTGATACAGTAATCTTGAATAGAATGGAAAATGACAGTCACAGCAACAGCAAATGCTGTGAGCATATTTATGCATTACACTTGGATTCAACAAAGAATGAATCACTTACTAACACTTCCTATTACATCATCGCTGTTTTTGTAAACTGAGGAGCTGCCAGTTCAAGTCTGAACTGTTTTTTCAAAGTTTGTAATAATTTATGCAGCTTTTAATTCGAGCTTCTCTGTAACCTACCACACACACACACACACACACACACACCTGTTCCTCTTCCCTTGCAGTGTGCAGTGGCAGGCCCGAGTCTGTAATTGCTGCCTCTGTGGCGTGGACAGACAGGCGAACTGGGGATTGGAGATGACACGCACCCATTATTAGTGGACCAAGTGCTGTTTTTGCAATTACTGAGGATTTGGCTGAACACGCTGAATCAGACTCTGGGATTCTCTATTCAGAAGCCATTTCAACTCCAACTGGCTGCACAGCTTCTGTTGGCCCCGGCCTAAACAGCACTGGGCTGGGCCTCTGTGCGGGCCTGAAAATCTGTTCTGGGGAAACACATTTTGAAGAATATGAACTTGAATTTGTTTTACATTGTGTTTATTTGGTTATCCTATTGGATCTACCCTTTGACTGGAAAGCACTTATGGGTGAACTCCTGTAGTTGTTTTGTTTATTTGCTTTAGTGTGACTTGATCTGAGTTTTCTTACATTTTTATCTATGAGATAGCACCAAAAGGGCAGGCAGGCAGAACCACACAGAATTATGAAAAATACTTCAGAATAGGAGCACTGAACCTCTATTCTACCCATCTACCAACCTCTTATTTGCACTAAAGTGTTGTTTATATGTTGGGCAATAACTGATGTAACAGAAGAAAAACTACACAATAATAAATAAATCTTCTTCTTTATTTATTTATTTTTTTTGCTTTGCCTTTTATTTGTCAATTAAAAATACTTTTGGCTTTTGGAAAATGACTTGGAAAATGTAGTAAATAGATGCCCAGCACCTCTGAAGGTCACTTTAATCAGTCACTCCCTACAAGAAGTGGGAAGTAACTAAGTACAAAAATACTTTGTTACTGTACTTGAGTAGAATTTCCAGGTCTCTATAACATGTGACATCTATGTTTCATACATTTCATTATTTTTCATATTGTGAAATGTGCTGCAAAACAATCTGAGGTAGACTAACTGTGTTAAAGGTTGCATGAAGAATACTCTGCAGGTGAGTGCAGGACAAACAGGTTAGTTTGCTGCACTGTGATGGATTTCGATCAGCTGTTCACAGCCTGTACATTAAGAAAACCTGAAGCTTTCAATAGAAATTATTGTGCATTATGATTATTTTACCCACACTGAGACATTACAACTAATTTTAGGGTTCCCCACCTGCTGACTCTCACTTTGACCTCTTCCCTACACATTTTCCTGTTTAGAGGCAAAGTCACACTCTACAATGTAGGCAACAGAAAAGAGAGCTGTTATTTTATTTTCCTTATTTTTCTCTGCTCATGTTCTATTGATATAAGCCAAATACCTTTATTAAAATAAAAATGTAGGCTAAAATGAAGTTTGTATTTCTATCTACAAATAATATTTTAGTATTACATTAATATAGCACTAGGTTCAGTTGCCTTTGCATATAAATAAGTGGTAGGAATGTTCTTCAAGGAGCTTCTTTTGCTTTCTTACTTTGAATACATTTCAGAGCCGGTACTTTTTGACTTTTACTTAAGTAAAGAAGTCAAATCCGGACTTTAACACTAATATCTGTGCTTCTACTCAAGTACAGAATGTCTGTACTTTTGCCACCTCTGCTCCCTACGATACAGTATAATTCATCATTACTGATTTGGTAGAGACATCAAGCTACAAAACACCTGTCCCTTGATCCACTCATGAGCAGAAAGCACAAAGTACAAGCGTAAACAATCACGATGATGGATGGTGAACCAGAACGATGTGTTCTGATGCATCTGCGACAAGTTCGTAACAGGTAATGTGTCCCGCATTGCAGCAAATAACCGTTTCCTGTCAATCTGAAAGGATAGTAAAACCGGGACATGTATTTTTGTTCTCAAAACCTTTAAGCAAATGTGGTACTTGACTGCTGACAGACAGATGTTATAACACTGCAGACTTAGTAGCACAAGTGAAAGTGTTAAACTAGAAACCCTGGAGATACTTGATATAAAACTAACTATACTAGAAGATTTTCTTCAAGGCACAAATCTGCACAAGCCACAATGCAGCACAAAAGTAAGCCTATCAGCAAAGCTAGCCAAAACAATTTGGTAGAGGGGTCCTAGACATACATATTAGTTCTGCCCAGCAGATCAGTAAGTGAGGGGGAACGACTAGAAGCCAGCCAGCCATTCAGGCATAAGGACAGCTTGAACTTGGCTAAGTCTATATGGCCTGGTTCTAGGGCTGACGTTGTGGCGGTTGTGCCAGCAGCCAGTGGCTGCTGCGTACCTGCAATCTCCCTGATGATAATGCAACATGGCAGCCCCGAGGGCAAAGCCCATACAACTTTCTCAGCCCTCTCAGAGTAATTGGTGACCCCTGAACTTGCCCTTCATATAAAAGGAGGGTAAAGGAGAGACAAGAAGAGGAGGGGGGGACAGGACAAGCGATAGTCAACGGAGACACTAGAAAAGGGGAGACAAGGTCATATGAAAGAAAGGAAGACAGAAGGCAAAAGAAAAGAAAACCCAAGAAGACATGAGCTGGGAGGAAAAGGTTAATCTCTTTTACTGTGGATAGTTTGAAAGTTCATCAGACACACAAAAGTCTGCAGCCCAGTTGTGTGTGTCCTATATTGGGGGCATAAGAGGAGACCAAACATTTCCAGTGTATTCTATAACTACATACTGTCTAATAAATAGTTACAGAAATCATGTTTTCTCATTTGTTTATTAGAGCTTTAACAGTGCTAAAGCAAGACTGCCACCAATTTTATTGGCATTTATTCGTATTTTTGGCGTATTTCACCAAGCCAGCAAAATAAAACTCTTCTTTCTGTTGTTTATATATCGCTATGTTATCATTGTTCTGTATGAGCTAAACCTTTTTGGCTATTTAGTCTCATTAAGCAATACAGAACAACAGGCATGTGTTTTCAGACTAACCAAACTGGAAACAATTGCTGGCTACCTGACTTTACAAAGCTACTTCAAGCACGGACTGCTTGATTCTTCACTGAATGTTCAAACTTTACTGTTTACTTAACTGTTGATATTTTACTTTGGGAGAATTGTAGAGATGCTACAACAAAGCTTTGTTGACAATTTTTCTTATTTAACCATGGGTGACCATGGTTAAATAAGAAAATTTTCCCAGTGATGCCTACTGGGAAAATTATTAAGAAGAACTTAAACATCTCCCCCCCCCCCCCATCCCCATTTTCTTAACTGCTTATCTAGTGAATGCTGGTATACCTCAAAACTTATTTTTTTAAAGTGCTTGTTTTTTCATATTTACATGTTCACAAAAATCAAAAATAAAGAAAAAACATAGATAACAAAATTGATAAAAGATTAAAAGTATTTGAACAGTCTTTGTTTTAGACTTTGGTTTGAAAATATTATATTTATCTTTTTAAAACTTAAATCATGTAATCGCTTGTGATAGAAATGTTTTGGGTTTTTTGTTTTTTTAAAAAACCATCAACATAGAACAGAGACTGTGAGAAAAGACAAAAGATCCTTAACAGTCTCAGTGTCAAATGTGACAGCACTACCATCTGCCTATAGCCTAAATTGGGGGGGTTTTTTGGTAAATTTGGTAATGTTCCCTTGTTTCTACAACTGTTTGTTTAACACATTACTAAAAATCGCCTGAAAATTTTTGTCTGTTACCAATTGTATCACACCAAGCTTACCACTAACCAGTTCTTTCAACCAAGTAAGTAAAGAAATGCGCTACAGGGCCTTTTTGTGTCCAGTGACTTGCAGACTGAGTCTTGTGTGTGTAGCATGGTTACTTGTGTTTCAGCTTGGCTCACTACAGACATTAATCTTCATAAAGTTCAAACTTCATCTGTATCAAAAACAATAATTAGAATCAAATTCATTTGAAATATCACTTAATTCTATGGGGTTTTTTCAACATTTGTAAAAAGATCATCCAGGAGGCATTACTTTTCATTAAAAATTATTTTTAATTGCATATGAGCAGTGCAATAATATATTTTTAACAAAGTTACGTGTAGGTACAAAAGCCTACATTTAAATAAAAAGAGCTTCAATCCAAATTAGTACTGCTGGTAAACTTATATACACATTGCATTTTGGGGTTACAAACTATGATTTAGAATAGCACAGCAACCTGTCACTTTAAAACATTATAGTGCATTTACTTGTTGCGGCTCACAGTTATGCATTTCAACACACAGCACAGTCTTAAGGAAGTGAGATATTTTTGGTCCCTCAATATGTCTATAAAGTTTACCCAAGGATCCCTATACTCCTCATCTCACCTCTTTATCTTTGGGCTATACATATTAGTATGTTCCATGGTATTCGTCACTCCAGCCCCGTCTGCGTGCATTTGTCTATGCAGTATGAATCCATTTGTCTCCACTGACGGAAAATAATTGCAAAGCAAACAAATCATCTCTGCCACATTGAGCAGGCCTCTACTCCTGGGGCATAGCTAGATAGCTATAGGAATGAAAGACTGACTGACGCAGAGGGAAAGGAAGGCGAGGACGAGAGCAGGATAGAGGAAGCTCAGAGCAAAGTGGTTTGGCATTTGCATTATATATGCAGAGTGTTAAAAAGTGTTATGTTGAAGAAACTGATGCAGTCAGATTGAAAGTGACTACATGGTGCACTGGGAAAGCCAGAGAAAGAGAGAGGGCCAGAGACCTTAGTGGAAGACTGCCAGCTGGAAACTCACTCCAGGAACATAAGGAGGAGGCATCTGGGAACACACCGCCTTGGAAAAAGAGAAAAAAAAGATAATTATAGCATGATGCAAATATGGCCTTTTCAAAAAGAAAACCTACATCTAGTATAACCGTGTTCTTGCTTTAATATCAGCAGCACGGTTCAGTGAGGACTCAGAAGAAGAGTGTTTCTAAAATCTACACAGCCCAACTCAGGTTGCTTCACTGTATTAGTATCACTAGTACTTACTATTTCTACTTTATAGGCTATAGGCCCGAACAGAAGAGCAATGGAGGGGAAGTGCACGCTTAAACAACTCTTCCCACAAAACCCACAATACTTCAACCAAACTACCCAGAGGTGAAAAGCATTTAACCTGGAAAGGGGAGAATTAAATCTGTTTTGAATTAAATATGCCTACAAATTGTTAGGAATTGCGCAACTTACCTCTGTGTGAACATAGCCTATATCACCTTAAAGTTTGCACCTGAAGGAAAGTCATGTGTCAAACTGAAAAATAGCATTGTTGCGCTGGGCTTTTCTCGCAGATACAAGTCAATAACTTGCCAACTGTCAGTTCACATTCTCCTTTCAGAAACGCAAAGAGTAATAATGTACGGAGCAGCTGGCAGCATTAACTGTGGTACTACATATATGACTACGGAGTTTGTTAGCAAAACAACTGTCGTTCAATGCTAAAAATCACAACAGAGCACCTGGATAAGGCGCAAGGATACAGGACGCACTTGCACACCAGCGCTACATGTTCTTCCGCTGGATAGCTTAAAAACATAAGAATAAAAACAACTTCACTGTGACAGCTTATCCTCTCTTCTGGGTATTCCTGAGATTCGCATGGAGCTTTAACTCAACGCAGAAAAATCAGAAAAATCAAAGTGTGGAAATTTAATTGAACTGTGAAATGTTTTTCTAACATTTAACAAATTACTAAACACTAGGATAAATAAATGTATAAACTCTTTAATGAAGAATACAAATGGACTTTACGCTAATTAGAGAATTCATTGTTGAAGTCGACGAAAATGCCATTATATGTTCTCTTGCGCCCTCTAGTGACATAATGCGAAAACCACTCCCCGAAGTTGATTCATTGAAACAAATGAGTGCCAGAAATATTCACTGTTTATTTGTTATGCTTGTGGGGGAAAAGCAAGGCTTTCTACAGTTTTGAGATGGCACAGTGTTGCTGCTAATCCAAGCTCTATGTCACATGCTGTTACTGATCCAGTGGGCTTACATTTTTTGTGTATTGTATGAAATATGGATAAATGTTACAAGAAATTTACTTGTACATGCCCATAAAAAAATAAACATAACAAATCCCAACTCATTTTTTAATGTACACAAATGTGTGCAGATGCAGTGTTGTAAAACTGTAAGCAAAATATCAAGTCCCATTCCTTCTATTGTGTTCTCTATTGTGATGAGGTTTTAGGGGATGATTGTGGCATCCATATTTCATTCATTATTCAGTAAATGCTGCTTCAAAGCAATGCTGCCCCCAAATCTCACTCACAGCCCAAAATTAAATGTGTTGCCCCTTGGAAAAAATGCTAATTCACATCCTTACAGGAAGTACTGCAATGTGTTCAGTTACTGCTGGTTAGTGTCACAGCTCCTGCTACATAAACGCCTCTGAGAACACCAGTGGGACTGGATGTAAAATGGTCCTTCACCAGTCTCCTTATGTGGTGGAGGTGGTAATCAGGATCTTTATTGTCCCAAATGTGTCTACACATTTCTCAGCAGCCAGGTTGGAGGTGAGATACCAGACTGGGAGAAGTAGTTCCACCACCATGGTTTTTCCTCCCTCTCTCTCCCACTATCACCCACATCTGGATCCCTGTATTGCTCAAACTGGTTGTAGGGGTCAAATCGATCCCATGTGTCTGATGTGGGGAAGAGGTGGTCATCAATATCGGGCTCCACGGGAACCTGGATGCAGGACATGAGTGAAAATGTTAGAGCAGAGGTGAGGAAGGAGGTAATATTTAAAAGAAGGTGGTACAGAGGGTACAGCGGGACTTTGAAGACAAACCTTCTGCAGGACAAAGTCAACACGTCCAGCCTTGCTCATGGTGTGAGGCAAATAAACTCTCTTGCTGACCTTGGAGTATCCTTTGGCTGTGGCTGTCACGATGTGAGTTCCAGGGTTAAGCAACCTCCAATAGTCTCCATCTTCAGCTGGAAGAAAGGCAATAAGTAGACGCAGAACGGTGGGAGGGAAAGTGAAGAAAGTTAAAAGAAGAAAATCAGTAAAATGTGTATTGTCTAAGGTTAATTTACACATTTACAAAAGTAAGACTCCAACACATCAAATACTGACATAGTTATGTATACCTGTGGTGACATCTTTTCTAACACCCCTGATGGAAATTGTTGCATCTTTTATTCCATTACCATTACCATCCTTAACTATTCCCTTTATTCCTCTGTGGACCTGTTTAGAGAAAAGGAATACAATGGCAAGATTTGTCAAGCGTAGTTTTTTCCTGAACAGAGTAATTATCCATGCGTTCAACATTATAATTTAGCAATTCACTTACCATCGATGATTTATAGTATAGTATAGTATAGTATAGTATAGTATATAAAAAAACACCCAGCACGCCCCTGCGGGCGGTTTATCCTTCAAGCTCGGGTCCTCTACCAGAGGCCTGGGAGCTTGAGGGTCCTGCGCAGTATCTTAGCTGTTCCCAGGACTGCGCTCTTCTGGACAGAGATCTCCGATGTTGTTCCTGGGATCTGCTGGAGCCACTCGCCTAGCTTGGGAGTCACCGCACCTAGTGCTCCGATTACCACGGGGACCACCGTTACCTTCACCCTCCACATCCTCTCGAGCTCTTCTCTGAGCCCTTGGTATTTCTCCAGCTTCTCGTGTTCCTTCTTCCTGATATTGCTGTCATTCGGAACCGCTACATCGATCACTACGGCCATCTTCTTCTGTTTGTCTACCACCACTATGTCCGGTTGGTTAGCCACCACCATTTTGTCCGTCTGTATCTGGAAGTCCCACAGGATCTTAGCTCGGTCATTCTCCACCACCCTTGGGGGCATCTCCCATTTTGACCTCGGGACTTCCAGGTTATACTCGGCACAGATGTTCCTGTACACTATGCCGGCCACTTGGTTATGGCGTTCCATGTATGCCTTGCCTGCTAGCATCTTGCACCCTGCTGTTATGTGCTGGATTGTCTCTGGGGCATCTTTACACAGCCTGCACCTGGGGTCTTGCCTGGTGTGATAGACCCCAGCCTCTATGGATCTTGTGCTCAGAGCTTGTTCTTGTGCTGCCATGATTAGTGCCTCTGTGCTGTCTTTCAGTCCAGCTTTGTCCAGCCACTGGTAGGATTTCTGGATATCAGCCACCTCCTCTATCTGCCGGTGGTACATACCGTGCAGGGGCCTGTCCTTCCATGATGGTTCCTCGTCTCCCTCCTCTTTCTTGGGTTTCTGCTGCCTGAGGTATTCACTGAGCACTCGGTCAGTTGGGGCCATCTTCCTAATGTATTCTTGGATGTTCGTTGTCTCATCCTGGACTGTGGTGCTGACACTCACCAGTCCCCGGCCCCCTTCCTTCCGCTTAGCGTACAGCCTCAGGGTGCTGGATTTGGGGTGAAACCCTCCATGCATGGTAAGGAGCTTTCTTGTCTTTATGTCAGTGGCTTCTATCTCCTCCTTTGGCCAGCCTATTACCCCAGCAGGGTACCTGATCACGGGCAGGGCGTACGTGTTGATGGCCCGGATCTTGTTCTTACCATTCAGCTGACTCCTCAGGACTTGCCTGACCCTCTGCAGGTACTTGGTGGTTGCAGCTTTTCTAGCGGCCTCTTCATGGTTCCCATTCGCCTGTGGGATCCCCAAGTACTTGTAACTGTCCTCTATGTCTGCAATGTTGCCTTCTGTTAGTTCAATCCCCTCAGTTCTGACTACCTTCCCTCTCTTTGTTACCATCCGACTACACTTCTCCAGTCCGAACGACATTCCAATGTCATTGCTGTATAGCCTGGTAGTGTGGATCAGTGAATCGATGTCTCGTTCACTCTTGGCATACAGCTTGATGTCATCCATGTACAGGAGGTGGCTGACAACTGCTCCGTTCCGTAGTCGGTATCCGTAGCCAGTCTTGTTAATGATCTCACTGAGGGGGTTCAGGCCTATGCAGAACAGCAGTGGGGACAGAGCATCTCCTTGGTAGATCCCGCACTTGATGGTGACTTGTGCTATGGGCTTGGAGTTGGCCTCTAGTGTTGTACGCCACATCCCCATTGAGTTCCTGATGAAGGCTCTTAGGGTCCCATTGATCTTGTACAATTCTAGGCATTCCAGTATCCAGCTGTGGGGCATTGAGTCATAGGCCTTCTTGTAATCAATCCAGGCAGTGCACAGGTTGGTCAGTCTGGTCTTGCAGTCTCGGCTGATTGTTCTGTCTACCAGTAGCTGGTGTTTTGCGCCTCTGGTATTCTTGCCAATTCCTTTCTGTGTCCCGCTCATGTATTGACCCATGTGCCTGTTCATCTTAGCCGATATGATGCCTGACAGGAGCTTCCATGTAGTACTGAGGCAGGTTATTGGTCGGTAATTGGAGGGGACCGGTCCCTTCTTGGGGTCCTTGGGGATCAGGACCGTCCGGCCTTCAGTTAGCCATTCCGGGTGTCTCTCGTTAACTAGCAGCTGGTTCATTTGTGCTGCCAGACGCTCGTGGAGTGCAGTCAGCTTCTTCAGCCAGTAGGCGTGAACCATGTCGGGCCCTGGTGCTGTCCAACTCTTCATACTGGAGACCCTTTCTTGGATATCTGCCACTGTGATGGTTACTGGACCCTGTTCAGGGAGGTCGCTGTGGTCAGCCCTCAGATCCTCTAGCCACTGAGCATTGCCGTTATGGGTTGCATCCTTCTCCCATATGCTCTTCCAGTATTGCTCCGTCTCCAGCCTTGGTGGTGCTGTTCTCTTATTATTGTTCCCTTGCCACTGAGAGTACACCTTTGCTGGTTCTGTGGAGAACAGCTGGTTTATTCTCCTGCCTTCTATCTCTCTGGTGTACCTCCTCAAGCGGCTGGCCAAGGCTGTGAGTCTTTGCTTGGCAGTTTCCAAGGCCTCAGGTATGGACAGCTTGCTGTATTTCTTAGGCACCTTATTTGTCGCACCTTTCTGCAACTCCGTTAGTTGGCTAACCTCCCTCCGTGCTACTTTGATCTTGCCCTCTAGCCTCCTTCTCCATGGAGGGTACTGCCCCTTGTCGCTGTTCAACTTGTAGCCAAGCATCTCACTGATCACTGCTGCCGTATTGTAAATCAGCTTGTTAGTGTCGGTAATCGTGGTTGTAGGTATCGTCCGTAGTGCTGCATTAACATCATCTAGCAGACCTTCTGAGGGTACTTCACGTAATCTTGGTAACCGGCTACGGGGTATCCAGGTTTCAAGCTTGGCCATGATCCTATTTTTCAGGTCAGTTCCTCTCGCACTCAACGATCCTTCTCCTATCGCACTTGGGGCTATGTACCCAATCTCGGGTGGGGGTGATGATATCTCCCCCCTGACCTGGCGTCCTGACTCCTCCTTGCCGTAGCATTTGTGTTGTACCTCGTCAATCTCTAGCTGTGAGAGCAGTCCCTTCTTTCGAATGTTGGAACACTGAGCTATTAGTTGTTTCGCCGTCATTGTGGATGTTGGGTATCGAAGAATCCATAGGTCCCTCATCCTATTCATGTAGCCCCTTCCGCCGGGGTTACTTGCGTAGTAGCATTCCAACAACGCCCTGTTTTCGTCTCTTGCCCACCGATGCCTTCTTGTTCCAGTAGCCCACTTTTCGTCAGGGTGCCCTGGTTCCTCAACACCTGACGCGGACCTTGTTGATCCGGGCGACGTCCGAGCCGGCATGCCTTCATATTTATCTGTCTCGCTCATGTCTGCGGTAGGCTTGCTTAGCATAGGGGGTCTAGCCTTAGGACCCTTACTGGATACAGACGCCCCAGGCAGGAATCGAACTTGCGATCCTCTGTTCCAAAGGCGTGTAGTCTAACCACTACGCTATCCATAACTATATATATATATATATATATATATATATATATATATATATATATGACATATAGATTATGAACATGCTACTATATCTTGTTTAACTTTGAAATATTATTATTTGAACAGATATTTCTTTTTATTCACAGTTAAGAAAAAAAAAGTGGCACTTACAGATTCAAGAAAACTGAGGAGAGCTTCTTTATTCCTCTTCCATTCTGGGTAAAGCTCAGCCTCTGAGGGGAATTTGTCGCATCCAAGCTCCACGGTTATCTCAAGACAGTTAGTGTGTAAATAATTAAAGTCTGACATACCTGCAAAAAGTAGGAGAGGTGCACACATTGTGGGAAACTTGGGGGAAAAAAATTTACGCAAAGAAGTTTGATTTATGTCTTTTGCTGTGAGAATTAAGGAGTGGAGTTAAAAGTATCTCACCACCAGCAAAACTGTACCACAGTGCCCCATTGATAATCCCCCGAGTTCGATAAAAGGAGGCACCACACCTCTCTGTGTCATTGTTTGACATAGTGGCATGAGCATCGGCATATGTGCGAGCCAGCTGCTTGAAGACCTGAGCATTGGCAGATTATTGGCCAAGGTAGACATTGATTGTTATTAGAAATCTGCTATCTATAAAATTCCACTCCCCTACCTGTTCATCTGGAGTGGGGGAGAACATCCGCTCCTCAAGAGGATGTCTAGAGTAGTCAAATGGATAGGAGATCACCAGATCCCCTCCGTGGAGGCTGGCAGACTGAACGAAAGGCAGAGACCTGACCCACTTCATCACTGCGTAAGTCTCTGGTGCCACCTACAGTAAAAAGAAAAGATTGAATCATTTTTGGAAGCCAATATGAAATAACTGCTGGAGATTATTTCTGGTAATTGTTAGTAAATTAGTACTACCTTCTTAAGTCTTGATGCATGCTCAATCATCCATGTACAGAAATCCTAAAAAGTTGCTTCTGGTCATCTGGATGTAGCATTTTCAGTGTGAGAAACTAAAACTGCTAGTTTCAGTCATTATGCAAATGTTCTGGTAATAAGTTTGGGGAAACCTGCAGTCCGCTGGGACTGAAGAAGTCACTTGGATGACTGACAAAACGTTTCTGCCACTGAAAAATCTCTACGTCCAGAGGAACAGAGTCAACTTTCTGGTACTGCCTTCTTACCTTCCCAAACCAGTATGCGTCGGGAATCGGGATGTGGTCAGTACGGTAGTGCCTGCTGCGTCGATTCCGGTACAAGACAGACGTAAGGTCCGGAAAGTTCCGGTTCAGGTCAATATTCTGGGCATTGGTTCGACCATTGGTCCAACCATTCAACAAGTGACCCTGAAACATTTAGATTCACACTAAAAGCATTAAAATGTGTAAGGCTGCTGAGACTGATGACAACATTAACTGTAACGATGTCATGTCCAGACATTAGTAGGTGCCGTGACTATATTAAGAGCAAGATATTATGATTATTAGTCAGGAATCCAAGAAGGAACATGTTAGACTATGACTGTTAATTCTATTGTTAACATGAAGACAAAATCATATATCCGTCAAGAGAAAGAGTAGCGAATAGAAGCAGAAACCATTAAGTCTTAAACATAAGATGAGATGAGATAAGCATTATTGTCATTGTAAGCACAACCATGCAATAAAATTGGAATGAGCACAACAATTTCTTTATCTCATCCAAATAATCAACAAAGTTATTTTTTTGGATTATTTAAATTGTTACATGCTGTAAACATTTATGTATATGTGTCCATATACAGAACAAATATTTCAACATTCTGTTTTAACTCTCTCTCTCTCTTTTTTAAATAAATACAAATGGAAAGTTACCACACTACATGCAGTACATAACATTTAAAATATGGTCATATTGATATAAAATGTGTGATACACTCTAAACTGTCATTTGTATTTAAATCATGCTCTCTGGATAAATCACTCAGAGCAGTAAATGTGTTTGTGGGTGCTGCTGTATTTAAATTACTGCACAGTACATGCAATGACAATGGCAGTTCTAACAGTGGACTTCATAATCTTTTTATCAATCCTGTATCAAACAGCTGATACACACATTAAAGCATGGAGACAGTCAGTGTATTCTTTTTATGCAGAGGCACAACATCAAGGCTGCATGCCTATGCAACATTTCAAATAAATGTTCCACCACCAGTGTTGTTATTCCGAGTATTCATTAAGAGATGCCAGCACAGAAGTCTCGCCATGTTTGAGAATCCAGCATAATGCATGCCAGAATAAACAGAGCTCAGAGACTTCTACAACTGCTCAACGGGCTAGATAAGTGAAGCAAGGTACATGCAGATTTCCCACTGCCAGCTATGATATGTATGCACACTTAATTTCAGAAATGTTGAAACCCTGGCAAATTCAAATCAAAGTTTATGCATTTGTCTGGGAGTAGGTGGACTTGCCCTGGGCAACAAGACTATGTAGACAGACAAGCAGACAGGCTGACAGAGAAAGAGGTAGGAGGTGGAAGCCTGGAGTCATTTCGTAGAGCTTCTGTGCTTACACGGTTATGTATTAAATAGTTAAAAGTTTCCTCTTAGGTTTCAAATTTCACAGTCCACAATCCACATTGAAAAGCTCTGTGCATTAGCTGTTCTTAGCAGATTGACCCACTCTTCCACCTTCACACCTGAAGCTGAGCAGACTAAATAGACCAAGATCAATTAATAAATTGAGATCGGATAATGACAGTTTGTCTTTTTTCTGTTAACAATATTTACTTCATGGTTGATGAGCTCCGGGTCATTGTTATCCTCTACCTCTGAGGCGGCTAGCTCATAGCCATCGGGGTTCATGGAGGCTAGAATATGGATGCGAGTGGTGTTGATGATGGTCTGAATTCTTTGGTTTCCCAGGATATATTCCGAACACAGGTACTGGGCCAAATAGATGAGCAGCTGGCGGCCCAGCACTTCGTTGCCATGCATGTTGCCCACCAACTTGATCTCTGGCTCTACTACAGTTCGTGGACAGAAGTGCAAATCATTAAATCTGCATTCTCTTATTTATTTTTTTAAACTTTTTCCATTTTGAGCAGAACAAGCAATAAACACAAATCAAATTATGTATTTAGGTAGTTGTTCTGATGAATTTAATAAATGTGTGTGTATGTTTAAACAACCTAGGAGGGGAGGGGGTCAAAATAACCTTTCAGGTATGTTTGTGTCAATTATCTACTTTTAAAGAAAGCACCTGGCTTGTTAGCTGACACTATATTGAGAATATATATATTTAGTGTAGAAAATCTAAAGCTAGAAACAATTTTAAGAGGGCTAATATAAAGCCAAACGAATAAAGATGAGTAAGGGATCTTGCATTTAAGACATCAAGCTAAATAATGGTAAAACCCTGCAGAGCTGATAGGAGGTGCTATTCGCTGATAAGATCACAAATAGCAATGCTGTATGTAAAATATCTGACCATTTGTTTTCCCCAAGTCTTAGAGAGGTAAAACCTTTTTTTTTTAAATAACATCATACATTTGCATTAACCTTCCTTACTCACATAGCTCATGTTGTCCTGGGTTGTTGGTGAACTCAATCACCAGTAGATCCCTGCCCTCAGTGCTCCGTCCAATGCTGTAGACGTGGGAGATATGAGAGCACTTGGCTGCTGTTCTCTTCAGGATGCTGTACATCTGTGCATTGGAGGTGTAGGTGAACTGAATGATAGTACTGGGCTCCTGAGGAGAGAGACTGGACAGTGCTTGCTCCTGTCTGGCTGGAGGAGGGACACCAAGATTTAGGGGAAGCCAAGAAGAGTGCTTCAAAAGAGCGTCAGACTTACTCAGGCAGTATACAGTGCATTAACATGACCTTTACCTTTCAGCCCTGCCAGAGGATCAAAGCAGCCTTCTTGGTCACTGGCAAAGAAGCGGTCACAATCCAGGAAATAAGGCCAGGCCATCTCAATGGCCTCAAAGGCATGTGTGCAGTCCTTCCTCAGTGCCTCACATGTGCTCCGGCAGGGTTTGACCATCTTGTCATCTCTGCAGGGTGAGGCCAGTACTGAGCAACCTACAAGACGAATCTCAGGGGAGCACTCCCCATTCAAAAGGCCATGGATGACACTTAGGAGGAGGTACTCTGCCCCTGACTCTGCCTCCAAACGAGTCCGATGACCAAGGATGTTAGGGAATATGGTTCTGGATATAATGTATACATGATTTTTAACAGCATGATTTACATCAACATGTAAAACAATAAAAAACAAAACAAAACAAAAAAAAAACAGCACCTTATGAGACCGTTGTGTAGTTACAGTTTTTGTTGGCACAGATTTCTTGGCCAAGCCCTGTTACTTACCTAGAGTATTCCATATCATTACAATAGCCGAGGTTCAGCTCTGTGCATTTAGCTGTTGGAGCAGAATAGATGTAAAGAAAGATAAGGAGTCAAAAAGAGGACACACATGGTTTGACTAAATCATTATTTTTAAGTATTCTTTACATGTTTTTTTCCCCGCCAGTGCTCAAATATAAAGACTATACTGTAAATCACATATTTACAAGTAGTTTGAAGATAATGCCTTATCTCTTTGGATACAGTTCATATGGATTACATGGTTTGAGTTTTTCACCAGCCTTCAGAGCTCTGATGTTGTATGATTATGTGCCATTAGCCCTGACTTGTTATGACTTGTTCACTGTCTCTTGGATGAGAGTCAATGGGACTCACTTTTTTTTTTTTTTTGGGGGGGGGGGAAGCACCATTTGCTTTTATAAGATTTTGTGGGAAAACTGCTAATTTGTCTGATATAGTACCTCATCACAGAATAGACAAGCACAAATCCTCCCATACAGGCTGAGCCTTGGTACTGCATTTTTTTTCTTTATGTCAGAGATTACAGATCTGTCTCATCTATCTGGAGCAGATGCATGCTGCATCTTCTAGGTACAGCTCTTCTGTTTTACCTGACTCAAAGGTCAGGCCATGCTCCACGGCTAGGTTTACCCAATCGTTATTCAATCCATGCAGTTAAAAATTTGTCCAGTAAAAAAAAAATTCACATACGTTTTTCTTCATATGCACTGTTGCTGCATCTTCCTGTGAAAAAAAATAAATAATACAAACTCAAAAATATATAAACATCGCTCATTGAACGCTAGATGGAGACATCGTAACAATAATCCAAAGAAGAAACTCCATTTAAAATCACCGTTTATTCAGAAACAAACAGCAGCTGGCCATGAGTCTGTCACACACATTTATTCTTAAATCTCCCTTACACGTCTCTGCAGAGTCTAATTTGGCTATTATGTAATAAAACTGAGAAATATGCAGACTAAAAAAGCGCCTATTAGCTGTCTCGAAGCAGAGAATTAAAATGAATAGGTAGGCCTTAAAATTATTTGAATTAGTATCCGGGTAACTTAACATCGGAAGTCGAAAGCAGTCTATCAGCTAAACCGTGTGGACGTTAAGTTACATGGTTTAACTCCCACGGACTCTAAGCATGCATCACAGGTTTGGGTTTGCACGGTACGCGTATTTGTTTGGACCAGATGACCTTACCTAAATACTCGTCTCCTGGATGGCAATTCTGCTGCGGGACGCACAACGAAGTTTTCGCCCAGAAAAGAAACATTACCAAAAGTCCTAGCTGCATGTTGGAGTGCTTTGCGCTGCCAGAAAATTCGGTGTGTGATGTGGCAGTGTGTGTTTGAAGCTGCCACTTTTCGTTTTCTATGCTGGATGATAATTACCACCCACAGGACGGAAACCTCCTTCCTTTGTTTTATCGGTGCATCCCTGACCTGTAAAAACTGAGGCGAACCAGGAGCGCGGCTGTGCCGATCATATTTCACTGCACAGAGTGCTGTGCGCGTATGTGTGTGTATGTGGGGTGTGGGCACGAGGAAGAAACGTGGCTTGTGGGGGTGGGAGTAAGAAAAGTTTGTGTCTCTGCCTATTATTTGACATAATAGCGCTGCAGAGGCTGTTCACACACCAGTGTATGGATAGATTTGCACCATTAGGGTATCTGAAAATCTTCACCGACCTTCGTATTCCCGGCTTTGGTAAGAATAATAAGCCATTACCA
This sequence comes from Mchenga conophoros, assembly GCF_057382185.1. NCBI lineage: Eukaryota > Metazoa > Chordata > Actinopteri > Cichliformes > Cichlidae > Mchenga > Mchenga conophoros. The sequence goes on from NC_140531.1 coordinate 36,422,372, forward strand.
AGCTGTAACAGGGATTTAAAGTGCTTAGCAGCAGTTTCCATGGGCTTAAGAGGTAGCAGCAAAAGATTCAAAAATAAGTATGATAGCTTCACAAGATTCTAGATCACAGGTTTCTAATTTTTTCGTTTAACCGTTCAATATTGGATACTTCTTGATTTTTATGCATGAACAGAGACACGTGGAAATATAAGTTTAAAATATGTTCAGTTCATATCAGTTAATAAAAGATCACGATCATAATATTTGACTCACTAGTCTAGACTGATGCAGTATTGCAGTATACACTCACTTTAAGTACTCAAATAGAAGACTCGATTTTCATCTGTGGCAGTGGAGTTTATTTTTGAAAGTGCTCTGATATAACAATTTCACACATCTTCTTTGTATCTATTTTTGCACTCTATTTCAGTCATTAACACAAACAAAATGTAAGCATAAAACAATAATAAATGAGCAAATGGACAAATCCAGTGTTATCACACTTTATAGATACATTTCCACAGTACTAAACATGTTGCAGTTTTCATGTGGTTGTGCATCTCCAGGCAAACTAATGAGCCCTATGGAAACAGCAATCTGTAGAGGCTGAAAAGGCTTCGGCACACATCGGACGTGAGAGGTGCCGTTCAGTATGAATTGTTATGTGTCCTTCACAGCTCTCCCAGTGGAAAATAATGTTCCTTTAACAGTCACATGACACAGTTCTTTGTTAAAAAGTCCTTGAGCAAGGCATTGACTTCTTTCAATCTGCTGACCTTTTTGACTTTAAAGACTGTGACCTTTTACAAAAAAGATCAAAGCATTAAATCATTTAAAAATGACCACATCAAGCTCAAGTAATCCTGGCAAGACAGCTGTCATCTGTGGTGTCAAATGTGCTGCTTGCACTGGTCACAGACAGTAAGTAGTGATCTTTTCCTACAACTCGGCTGATAATACTAACCAGGACCTTCCTGTACTGCTGCCGCAGAAGACAGTAGACGAATGGGTCACTGGAAGCCTTGGCATAGAACAAGCATTTGGTGGCAATGCCCCAGTAACGAGGGATGCGCACAGAGGGCAACAACTCCACCAACCTGTGGGAGTAAGACAGAAAAAGTAAATTCCACTTCCCCGGATGTGTATTTATAGCATGGAAAGTTATGGAAACAACAAAAGGCATCTGTTGCCTTCATGGGGGTTCTTCCCCTGTTATATTGGTTCAGAGGCAAGTTGTTTTATATTTTTACTGTTCAAATAAAGGGTCTAATGCAATCCACTGCAACATTCATACAATGAATGAAACCTTATTAGGGCTAATTATGATGCTGTGTTACAGAAGTAATGACTCAACTTTAAGGAAGATGTATACATTCTAGATATATTCGCGACTTAATATTATAAAATATAGAAGACATTCACATTTTAAAACAAAGTTCAGTCAAATGTCACAACGGACTTGGTGCCATGCTGCCATTCCACTTAACTACACTGGAAGGCTTACCTGGTGATAACATATGGTGAAAAGCAGAGGATGAAGGAGCCAATGAAGACGCAGATCTTTTTAGTGGCGCGCTGCTTTCTCTTCTTCCGTTGCGCTAGGCACCTCTCCTTCACACTGATAAAAAAAAACCACATTAATTTCTGACATTAATAATTAATAAACTCATTAACATGTTACCTAATATTACGCAACCGTTTTTTTCAGTATGGCGTAACTGGTAGAGATTTATTTTATCCAATTAAGCTGTTTTGAAATCAGAGGCATGTCAAACTTTTTTTTTTTTTCAAAGAAAACACTCTACCTGGGGTGGATATCAACCAACAGAAGCAAAGTCTGCACTGTAATTACATCTATCCTCTTGCAGTGTGACTTAGCCACTCTCAAAACTTTCAGGTAAGCGAAGCACAAGACGAGGAGGCAGAGCGCAAAGCTGCTACCGTGGAACAGCGCTGTGAAGGTGGCGTAGATTCCCAGCTGAGACACCTGGTCCAAGTCCAGGTGAACTGTGCATGAGGCGTAAGTGTAGCTGTAGCCTCCCCAGTTCATCATCAGCTGAGTGAGAGAAAAGATGAGAGAGTGAAGCCAGGAGTAGGCCACGATCAGAAAAGCGTCCCTGTAGCGCATCTTGCTGGAGTATCTCAGAGGAAATACTACCGCTATCCACCTGTCCATGCTCAGCGCCGCCATGCTCAGCATGGCATTACTGGTGATAAAAGTCTCGGCAAAGCTGACGACGTGGCAGAACAAGTCCCCCAAGGGGTTTGCGCCACTGACCACCCCCAGAAAAGTGGCAGGCATGTTGATAATACTGAGGAGGATGTTAGATAAAGAGAGATTTATCATAAAGATTCCTGGTACATGGGCTCTTAAATCGCTGCTCTGAACGAAACATAGCAGTACCGACAAGTTGGTCAGCAGAGAAACAACAGCTATTATCACAATGGACACTTCCAGAAGGAACTCCGGTATGCTCATATCTCGTGGTTCGTGTTAGCAGCAGCTGTGGGGAGGATGTTATGGAGAGTCCGCCATGCTCTCTCCTTTTGCCCCCCACCAGCTATGACGGATAGTCATTGCCACGTGCCAGACGCGCACTTGTGAGCCAAGCAGAGAGAAAGCGCTGTCCGGTGCTGAAATGCCTCAACAAACCTTCACGTCAGTGTTGAGATAAATAACTTAAAAGTTGTTTAAGATTTCTAGGAACTCAAATACTACTGATCGCGCCGATTTCTCCACTAATGACAGTAGTTTAGTCCAAATTGAAGAGCTGAGCAAAGGATAACACGAGATTGCCGGGTGGTCTCAGCGCTTACTCGCGATCATGCGCACTATCCGGCGCCTCCTCTCTCACTGGCAATGCCGTGCGCCCTGCACGTGCGGTCGGTGACTGGCTCATGTGACGCTTGAACAATATCCATGCGGGCAAGAGTTAATGTGAGAGATGAGGATGTTGTGTTTGCATCCAGCTCTAAGTTTTTATCCCAAAAGAAAAGCTCAGCTGTGCTGTCTGTAACTATGGAAGGAGAGCAGAGCTTTTCGTGTGTGTGTGCGCGCGTGTGTGTGTGTGTGTGTGAAAAGCTTGACTCATCCTAACCACAGCTGCTTCATGCCTTACTCTAACCTTTTATTCTAGATATGAAACACATACTCACCTTATAATCGAATGACCTGCCTCAGCAAACAACCCTTTGTCACCATGATGTAACTGTGAAAGCAGATTTGGGTCCCCATAACATGAGTAATATCGGGACCACACACACACACACACATGCACACACACACACACACACATCTCCATAGCAACAGAAGATCTCTGGTGTCTTCATCACTCTTTGAACTTCATCTTACTTAGCACTGATTTGTTTTTGATTTGTCCTCAAATACCTTCAAGAAGTCATTTGCCACCGCATGTTCATTTAAGTACACTTCTTGAAAGCATCATATGCTGTGTTACGGATCATATGGATTACAAAGGCAGGTTGAAAGGACAGAAGAGCTGGCAAATTAAGAGAAGACGGATGGAACCTGAAAAGCTGAAGGGAAACTGGATTGAGGGGGAGGAGGAACACGTGTGGGAGAAATGAAGAAAAAAAGATGCTGGTTGTTGTTTTATATACACAGTGCAGTTTCAGATTGCCTTTACGGGCAGTGTATTTCCATTTGAACTCTTTGATAGATTTTAATCATCAGTAAAAACAGAAAAATATTACCCCTTTAACGAGTTGGTGGAAATAAGCTTGACGTTACATTACTGTGCCTGATGTTAACTTTTCAGTGTTACATATTCCTACTCAGAGGCTGTAACTGGGGCTTAGTTTGTTCTCATTTTGGCAATAATGACATGTCTCCATCTTGACATAGAAAAAAGCCCTTTTCACTTCAGTGAAAACCAATAACAGTGCTTTAAGTGCAGTATTGACAGGTCTGTTGCACTGAACTGCAGTATTCTGTTTTCTGTGCTAACATTGTTTTAAGGTTACATGGATAATTCCTGTCACATGTAAAATCTAATGCCTGCACAGTTAGTTCAAGCACAGTTCAAACAATGTGTTTGAAGCCTAAAAACATGCGCGGGCTTGTGAGTGTGACTGATGGACATCTTTTTCCTCATTATGCACACATTATTCAGTTTATGTTATCTTAGGGCATGCAAGTGGGCTGTATTTTATTTCCTATTTTCTTCATGTGTTTCATCCTCTGTGTCCCCAAAGGCTACATTTATATTCAATTATTAACAGGTTTCTAGAAGATCATATTTACAGTATGTGCTGCAATAGCCCCAGTGATGTACTTTTTCTTCTTTTGGTGTTTTGTCATGCTGCTTTCAGTGGTATTATTGTTATTGAGTGTGTAATCGAATGGCTAAACTGCTGTGAAGAAAAACCAGCACCTCTCAGTTGCTAAGAAGAAGGAAGAAATATCGGGAGAAATAGCAGAAGAGAAAGAAGGAGAAATTACCTTCAGAAACAACCCTCTAAGTGATCTCATATTCTCACTGGGCTTCTGTGGATGGCGAAGCTGTTATGCCAGTATCAGAATAGTGATGGGGAAGCACTTAAGAAGTCCCACTGGCAGGCATCCCACTCAACCTTGAGCCACTGCCTCTGGCTGCTATGTATATATATATATATATATATATATATATATATATATATATATATATATATATATATATATATAGAGAGAGAGAGAGAGAGAGAGAGAGAGAGAGAGAGATGCTGTGAGTATCTGCGCCATTACGTAACATCACAGTTCCCACAGTCAACAACATAATACAGAGCTCTCTCTTCACCTTAACTTCATCTTTATTAATTCCCCATAAAATATGACAATATTTTTAGTTTCTGTCCATGCATCCATCTGTTAATGTAGCCTTCATTATTACTACTGCACACAAGTCTTTTGTATATATGAGGTATGTATTCCTTTTAATATTTTTTATTCAAGTGTTTGAGAGTTTGTATTTATATTATTTAAGAGTTTTCGCTTTTTTGTTTGAGTACGAGTAAATTTCATTGTGATGCCGTGACAGTGGTTTAAGGACAGTCTCTTATCTCTTATGTTAGGTTCCATCATTCTGATATATGGATCCTTGTAGGTGTACTTGGCCTATTTTAAAATGAAACCCATTGGTTTTTATACATGCTTATTCCATTATGTTTGGTGTAGTACTATAGGCTGCTAGTGACAGAGAGAAGAAGATTGCTCCTTTTTGACAGCTATGACCCTGATCTGTCTGCTCTATTAAAATCAGTTCTACATTAGAAAGACTAAGAGGAAGGCGCTCTGTGGTGGTGTTGGTAGCATGCCCCTGCTTTGTGATAACTTTTCAGCAATGATGCTGATGGTCATGAGAGGAGAAAAAGAGATGGGCTGCCAAGAAGACAAAGACTGTAACCAAATGTCAGGGTGACTGTTTCTGGAGTGTGAGATTCTGGGTGAATGAACAGGTCGTGACCCTTTGAGCTACAGAACAATCACAAACACTAACTCACTCAGACACTCACATGTCCAGATACACACAGGCCATCAGTTTCTCCAAGGTTCTCTGTCAGTCTTCCTGTTCCTTCCTTCTTCTACCTTCCTATTTATTTCACTCTGAGTCACATGTTAACAGTGACTCTACGATACTGTTAAAGGTGTCACTCTTTTTACACTTGTTAATGAAAGGAGGGGACAGGAGTGAAACTACTTCTAATGATGTGTATCCAGGTCAGAGCATACAGACTCAGGTGAAATCTATGATCTATGTATTCATACATAAGTGTAAAAATGATGCAGATATTTATTTATTTGTTGTTTTTAGATTTCACCCAACAGATAGATGATAGACAGATTGATACTTTATTGATTCTACAAGGAAAACTGTTGTGTTGTAGCATCATAATTAAGAGCAAAAAAATAGTACAGTCTACAATAAACAACAAGTCAGTAGCACAGTTAAATAAATGTGCAGAATGGCAACACATCAGCTAATATAGTGATGCAGCCTCAGGGGGCCAAAGGCAATTTTAAAGGCTTCTGGTGCAGCAAGCACATATTCAAGCCAAGCATCCCCATTCAATCTGAAAGCCACTGTTTACAAATAGAGATAAATGAAATAAAACTAATAACAGGCTAAATTTTCATATGACTCTGTATATCATTACAGTAAATAATAAATAAAGTTGTGAGGTGATTGCAATGCAAGTTTTCAGCTTTAATTCAGAAGGTTTTAAAAAACTATTGAATTGCAGTCCTTCTATGTATGGTTCCCCATGTTCAGTGGCTCAAAAGTAATGACAAATGACCAACATGATCATTCGTCATTGTATTGTATTGTAAAAAAAATTAAAGAGATTAAAGATCAATCTGGAGTCGATTTTGAGTGTTGAATTAGCATTTTAGAGCAGTTCACTAGAAATATCGATATGAGGTGCAAAAAGATGTCAATGCAAGTGAAAGGGGCCATCATGTCACAGTACTGGGTCTGGGACTCAGTGTTTTTTGATCAATTTATATTCTTGGATTTGTTGTTTCTCATGGTTTTTATTCTCACTATTGTTTTCTGCTTATTTATAATTCAATTCAATTCGATTTGATTTATATAGCGCCAAATCACAACAACAGTCGCCTCAAGGCATTTTATATTGTAAGGTAGACCCTACAATAACACATACAGAGAAAAACCCAACAATCAAATAACCTCCTATGAGCAAGCACTTTGGCGACAGCGAGAAGGAAAAACTCCCTGGTTGGTTCTGAGAGGGGCGGACATCTGCTGCGACCAGTTGCGACTGGTCTTTAGGTTTCTGTCTCTGTGCCTCCCGTGTGTTCCTTGTGTCACGTCTAGTCAAGTTATGTTTTCATGTCTGTGCTTCTCCTTGTTTCAGCGTCAAGTCCGTGTTTCTGTGGCTGTCTACTGTTTCCTGTTTTGCTTTGACGGTCTCATGTCCCATGTTAGTGTTTTCAGTTTTGCTTCTTATCGGTGTCGTTGTGTGTGATTGCTCCCAGCTGTGCTCTCCTCCTGTGTCTCATTCCCTGATTATCCCTCTGTGTATTTAAGCCCTTTGTCTTCCTCTGTTTGTTGCTGAATCATCTGTGTGTCATTTGCGGCATTCCTCACATCTTAGGCGTCTGCTTTCTTTTTTTACTTGTTTCTAGTTTTTCTCCCAGTTTAGTCCTTGCCTTCCTCAATTTTTGTTCATGTTTTGCGCTATCATAATTAAGTTTAAGTCTGTTGTATATTCCTTACTGCAGGGGTGAAGGGAGTGCCAAGCATCGCAAAGACCAAAGTCGCTCATATACTGCTTGATTATATTTGTGGACTGCCAATTGCACTGAGTTCCTGCTGCATTGAGCCTATCAATTCTTCCATTTAGCCCCAGGTTGAAGTCACCCCCAAGAACGATTATGCAATCTAAGTGTTCAGAGAGTGTACTAAAAAATCAGTGGAAGAATGAGGGGTCATCAACATTTGGACCATTTATACTCACAATACATAGCTTTTCGTTAAGTATAGATAGTTTAACGATTAGGAATCCGCCCTCTGGATCTATAACTGTGTCGAGTATTGTGAAATTAATATTTTTATGTATTAAAATTGCTACTCCCCTTTGTCAAGAATTATAACAGGCTGAAAACACATTAGGAAACATCATTCAAACCTGTTACAGGCCCATGAGTCTCTTGTAATAAAACAGTCTGCCTGTAGGTTTTTAAGTTGATTAAGTATTTTTAACCTTTTTTCTCTGGAGCATAGCTCGTTCAGAATAAAAAAGTCAATAGTTTATTTATACAGAAACACCAGGTGAAGACATATACAGTGCGACGGGTCAGGAAGTCCAGGGAAGGAAAGGAAAGGAGTCCACAAAACACACTCCACTCCCACACTCTCCACACTTTGTTCCAAACTCTTCTTCGGGCACTTACGCTCCAATAAACTCCACGCCACACTGCCAGACTCGGGGACAGGACAGGAAACAGGAACAGGTCTGGGAATCTATTCATAAATAGAGCACAATCAGAAACCACTGTAGGGTTGCAGAAACAACGATTACTAAGGTTACTCAATGATCCAGCTAAGAAGCGCACTGAGCCACTGTTTTAAATAGTGGCTCGGCAATCACACAGGTCAGCGGCAGGTTGATTATGCCAGGTGCGTGGGCCAAGGGCCGGAGCCCAACATGAGCTCTGCTCAGGCAGACAGAGGAGAGGAAGGAGAGAGAGAGAGAGAGAAAACAATAACAATGCAAACATATGGCCCAAAACTAGGTCAGCCAGGAAGACACGGGGACCAAGACAATAACAAAAACTTTAGGAGTGGTCAAATCAACAATATGTTACTTTCTTAAAAAGAAGGAATGCACTGATAAATTCAGTAATGCCAAAAGGTCTGAAAGACCACAGAAGACAACTACAGTAGCTGATAGTGAATTCTTTCCGGGATTAAGAAAAACAGCTTCACAACATCTTGACAAGTCAAAAACACCGTCAAGGAGAAAAGCATATCGCTGTCACAGTCAAGAACATGCGCTGCAAATTCACAACACGGTGGATACGTCTGGTTACACGCAAGAAAAGACCAGATTAGTCATTGCTAGAAAACATTTAAAAGAAGAATCTACTGTGGTGGTTTAGAGAGGCAAAACAAAAGTTGTGCCGTTTTTCAAAGCCCTAATTGTATATATTTTCTCTCTACTGGCACTTTGACTCACTGCCTTTATGTCATTAGATTATTTTTGGGGTATCTTGAGTCATCCCAAGTCATGTTAGAATTCTGTATAATTTTAATGTGTGTACAAAAACTGTTTGTATGCTTATATTTACAGACTTAGTTCCTCGAAAGTGTCATTGAGGAAAGATTTTAATTGCTTTCAATCATTGTCATCTGCACAGTGTTTGCATTTCTTGCCAGGCACCAAAAAACTCTGACAGGAAAACTGACAACTTGATGGGTCTTTCGACTTGGCATCACCCTGTAGGTTTAGGTTGTGATAAAGTCAAACAGTGCTGTTTTGGCTTCCAGAAAACTAAACGTGTCAGGCCCATGGCAGAGATAAAGTCAATTTGTGTCCTCTTGTTGAGTGTACACTGAGCACATTTTCTGATTTCTCTCTGCTAACACTCTGCCAAGGGTTAGCTATGAAAACTCTATTTGAATCCCAGACCATTAGAGAGCATATGTTTCTCTTCTTTGCAGTTATGCAAGATTATAGTTCCCGTTTTCCTTGGCTGACTAGTAGTTTATTTTCACAAAGATACACTCCAGATGTTTCTTATTTGGAAAGGGGATTTCTAGATGCTGCATCCAAAAATTTACTTCATTACTGTGCATCTTGTCAACAACATCAGTGATGCTTCACAGATGATAAACACCTATAACAGAATGACCATGCTAAAAGCTAAACATTCAGTTTAGAGGATTTTATTTTCAAACAGCAGTAAAATGTTGCCTTAGGTATGTACACCAACTTTACCCACTGAACTCTGTGCCCAAACACAGCAGGCATTACTCTCATTAAGCGATTTAACCAACTATCCAGCTACAGCATGACGCAGGAACACAACGACTGATTACACACATAAAGATACCACATGGCATTAACCACCACATACATTGCCAGTATGAAAGCGCACACTCACACCCACACAGAGGATGCAAGATGTGGAAATGTAGCTGAATTATTCAAAATCCAGAGAAATGCTTGTGCAAGAGGAGACAAGGGAAAAGTCCACCGACTAGATTTACAAAGAAACAAAGAAAGACAGATAAACACACAAAAAGAGAACGAGAGGGGGAGATGCATGAGTCAGCAGTCTGCCAGAAAACAGGAGTTGAGAGACATAAAAAGAGCTCAGAGGATTTAGCTCTCACTGGAGTGCTGACAAAACGCTCACTTTACTGTGGCTGTTTTGTTTATGCGTACTTGTATTGCTTATGTTGTGGGGACCTCAGTGTGCTACACGGTCACATTTTGGAGACCAGCCTTCATACTGGGACAATTTCTTTTGATTTTAGGATGAATTTTTGGTTTCAATTAGGGTACAATGAGACAAAGTCAAGTAATAGTATGGTTGGGTTACAAATGAGCGTAACTCAGTGTTTGTGTGTGCGGCAGTCTGTTTATGAGCAAAGTCTATTAAACATAGGCAAATAGTTCCTTCTATATTTCTTTTAAAATATTTTTTCTTACAAGCATGAAGTGAAATTGTAACTTGTAGTAGCCTTAAAGAGACAATTCAACATTGTAGAAAAAAACGCATCGTAGTCACAAATATTCAGCCACACCCAGAAAGCGGGTTAGCCTAGCATAGCATGAAAATGAAGCAGAAAAAGCACAATGTGTAGCTTTTAACACATTCATGTGTGGAAATATAGATATTATAAAAGAGGCAGCTTCACAGTAATGGCAACACTGAAGTGTCTATGTTATTTTTCTTTCTTTAAAAAAAATAACAGTGAATTATAAAGTGAAAACACTGTAACAATGCTATAAGTGTTGGTTTTGATAATAATTATCACCTAAACCTGAACGCTACATGGAAAAAGGCACTGAGTCACACCTCTTTGTCAGGTGTTTTCAGTCCCATTGTTACATGTTTATAAAATCAAGCAACTACCGACACAGTCTGCATTTACTGTTGGGAATACATGTACTGGTGTTATGTATTTAAAATACAAAATATAAGTAACTGTATTCTGTTACAGCTACTGGTTAAATAGGTGATAATTAGAACAAAGTTACTTTGTTGAAATAAATAGATTACACGGTAGCGTTTTCCTGTTTCATATGTTAGGCTATCCCCTCTCTATCCCCTCTCTAATTTTGGAAATTCCACACTGGTGGAAACCCAAATAAAACATGCAATGAGAGGCTCTAATGTTAGTGTCCTGTTAATGTTGGTAGTGTCAGTTACACAATGGAACCGGAGCCAGGACATCAAAACCAGCAACGCATGGGCAGGAATGCATTTCCTACTTAGAAATTCCGACACCACTTTATACTTTAATTGAAAGGAAGGTTGTGTATAGGAAATGAATTACTGCTGTACCATGTGTGAAACTAAATAAATAAATAAATGAATGAATAAATATTTAAAGAAGAAAGGGTTGGGAGAAATCTGACAGTGCAACGCAAACTCTGTTTGCCAGCAACCAATCTGCTCTCAGCGTCAAAAGACTCCACCTCCAACATCTGGAAGTAAGTTCTTTTTTAAAAAAAAACAACAAAAAAACAAACAAACCTAATATTAGCCTGCTGCAACTATCTTGTTTTAGTTGTTGTAGCTACCTGGTTTATTGCCACTTCACACAGTATCTTCGATGTACGATTTGTGATTTATTACTATTACTGAAGGCCACTCGGCACCGAGCTAACATTGTTAGCTGGCGTTAGCTGAGGTTAGTTCATATATGTGCAAACTGTTAGACTTGATGGATAGCATTAACAATCTGCTAGCTGCAAATAATCACGTGCAGTCCTGAAAGCAGACAGAAAGAAACATATTACTGATACAGAAATAGTTTAAAAAGTGCAGCCTTACCTTATGTTCACCCTACTGTTACTCATTTTATATTAAGATTTAAAAATCTAGTAACCATGTAAACCTTTTGGAATACAAGCATGCTGATCCACACAGGTATGCACACAGGTGTACACACGGGTGTTCACAGACGTGGACTACACCTTTCTTGGCGGCTGCCTCAAAGCACATTGTGCGCTGTCTATCTTGCGTGCTGCACAATATCGTTTATTATTTAGTATCTACTGTTATCTACTGCTAGCTAATTTTTTGTGATGGTGCTGTTTTTTTGGGGGTTTTTTTATTATGTTGCTCTTTGTTGTTTGCTTTCTCTTCTGTTTTTTTTCTCCATACAGGTGATCCAGGTGTTTGTTTGTTTTGTTTTTTCTTTCTTACCCCCCTTCTCACCGTCTCTTCTCCCCTTTGGTTTTCTTTCTCTCCCTCTCTTTCTTTCATTCTTTCTCCCTGTCCTATCCCCCAGTCATGTCTGTCCCGTTTGTAGCAACTGAAAATAAAATAAATTCATAATTATAATAAAGGTCAATCAAATGGACCAATATGGCAAGGCCATGATGATCCACTTGGTAAAATAAATCCGCTTGGCATCTTTCTTGGCCTTAAGACAACAATTCTGATGGCTAAAGATCCTAAAGGGACACAAAAAAAAAAAAAATCTAGTTGGTATTTGTAGCCTTCAGTAATAGTAATAAATCACACAATAGTACATTCATGTAGTTGTAAAAAGCTTGATAATATATTAAGTAATCCAAAGTATTCAGAATACATTACTCTCATTGAGTAACTCAACAGAATGCATCACGAATTACGTTTGGGGCCATGTATTCTGTAATCTGTAGTTGAATACATTTTAAAAGTAACCTTCCCAACACAGAACATGTGTGGGTAACTGATGACAGAGGATAAAGCAAACTAAAAATAGTGGCCGCAGTCTGAAAACCAGAACAATGAGCAGGAAAGACCATAAAATGTTATAGAGCAGATAAGATGCTGCATACTTGGTTCTTTTACTGTCCATATGTAACTCCTTACTACAAGCTAACCTTTCACATACCAGTTTTGGGAGCTGTTGATAACTTGAAATGTTGACAGTGGGAGTTCAAAATACAGACAATATCAGATCCGCTATCATGAGTGTCTGATATTAAAACAATTCTTGCATAAGTTTTAAGCTTAGTGAATATTTATAAATACTGCAATATCAAACAGTAGGAATGCCAAGCACATTCACAACCAGAAATATTAAATGAGAGGTCTTCCAGAAAAGGGCACCGTGTCTCCTACACAGTTTCCAAGTGTTTTATAAGCTCTGCAGTTAGTGCCTAAGGGCTATGCATCTGAAAAATAGACACTGGTGACTAATTTTCCTTCTGAAAAACAAACTAGAAGTCAAAGAAAGAAGAGTTACAGGGAGGGCATCAGCAGCTCTGGCATATGTGCATATGTTAAATGCATGAAATAATGAAAGTAAATGTGTATTCACTCTTTCCCCTTTAGTATAATCAAAAGCAGCACATCTGTCATTTACTAAACCCACGTGGAACCACTGTTAAAATGGGTTGATAGGACGTATGTGTAGCAAGACAAAGAGAAAAACAAGTGAGAACTCATCTCCTGTCACTCTGAAAAAGCCAACTCTGAAGTGACTGTGGACTATTTCCAAAAAAGATTTCAATAAAAACAGGCCATACTTTGAGAGGAATGCTTGGAATTTAAGCTCTCATTAAATTTTAGAAAACCGACCTCTGGGAAATATAATCTGAAGTGTCCTGAAGTGCACGTCATTCCAAGAATAGCTTTGCACTTCACTGTGTGATAAACCAACTTAATATGTTTGCAGAAGAGGAAACAAGAAGTCTATTTTCAGCAAAACGCTCAACACAACAGCACATGGGTGTATTTAACTTTTTTCTAACACTAATTGTCCAGTTGTGGAGCATCACTGTGTGAAAAATGTGGTGTATTGCTGTGTTATCATCCATGCTGAGGATGTTTGTGTGCCTGTGTGGGAGGTAGGTCGAAAGACTAACAGATTCACTCTGTAAAAGTCTGGTAGCTTTGTCTTTTTGTCTTTTTAGAGTAAATTGCCCACGTTAGTAGTGATCAGTAAGCCATGAGTCATAGAGAGTAGGATTTGAGACAGATGGGTGTAGTTAGGGCCTGTACTTCTGTAACACCACAATTTAACAGGGTTTCTTTTTTTTAAGCCAGTGCAAGCTGTCTATGCCAAATGCTCCAATCTGTGGTCTTGACCCTTAAACTTCCTCTAAATATAAAAGTTTACTATAAACGCAGTCTCTTGCTAGAGGTTGCCAGTAACACAGGTCAAACCTAATACTGTCAAGTGTTTAGTGTTACGGACGTCTCCAGTTCACTTCCTCGATTGGACGAAAACCCACAGATATGCACAAATCCAAAATCAGAAGGGTTTTCTTTTCTTTTTATTATTAGATCATTAATTAAACAGTTACATTCCCTACGAACAGATAAATTCATCCCTGGATATTCCGAGTGGCACATAAAGGTCCTGTGTGTGTTTTCAAGCATTGAGGAGATGATGTTGCTCAGCTTCCATTAAGTGCTGCTGATGGGACTCAAAATGCCATCAGGTTCTGAGGTCACTGATGACTCACAGTTTGACATTATAAGGGACGTTATGATTAAAGCCTAATATGAATATCTGTTAGCCCTTAACTCACAAAGCATCATAAGCATCATCACCATTTTTCTGTGAACATGTAATTGAGCTGACGGTCCATTTTTCCCCCTGGCTGCCTCTCCTGGACGTCTAAGGTCTCTGTCTCTGGGCCTTTACCCTGGACTCTTACCATAAACTGAACACTGACAGATGGGAGCTAAAGTGTGGGTGGCTTTGAATGAAACCCTGGTGTGGAATGAGCGGAAAGAGAGTAAAAGAGGCAAGGATGAAGATCCCTGAAAAAGTCCTTGAAAATTTAAGAATTTCTCCAAGATGTGAAATATCCCGTGTTAAATGTGCAGCAGTGAGATGGCTGGAAAAAAAAAGAGAGGTTGTTATTTATTTCACTTCAACACCAAGATATCAGATTAGATTGACAGCACCTTGGTAACATTACATCACACGTGTCATCAGACTGTGATTCAAATGCTGATGACGGCTGAGTCATAGAAAACAGAAGACCACAGACAAAAGCACAAATATGGAAATCCATCTATCCTTTGTAAATATCAACACTTCACCGAGTTCTTTTGATTCCTCAGAGGCATCCAATGGAAGACAAAACACTGCTCAGTAGACCATTTAACACTTTATTACTTCTAGAAGGGACATGCGTCCTTCATGACACGTTGCTGCGGATCTCAAAATGGTGGTGTGGCCCTAACAGTTTTATTACAGAAGCTCATTCTAGTCTAAACAACAGTGTCTCAGTAACTTTCCACTAGAGATGGTCCCCTCTTATCTACATTTTCCCAAGCAAGCGTGAGCGAGAGTCTACAGCTTTCTACTCCCTAAGGACACATGGTCTCATGCCTTTATTTTTCAGGGCTGTGTCCACTTAATACTACACTATATAACTTTATAACACTTATTAATAAAAAAGCATAGCATTACTGAGGCACTGTAAATTATTTAATCCCAACACCTTCCATTTTCTTAAAGTGTCACAGGGCGAGAGGTAACATACTACCTAGAGATATCCAGGTTGTATATTATGAAAACCTTATATATATATAAAAAAAAATCAATAAATAAAATAGTTCCATCTGTGTACAATTGATCTTATTAAGAAAGTGGTTGAGAAATTATTTACCAACAAATAAAAGTGAAAAGATACAGCAACAGTACAGATCAATACATGAAAGTTTGACGTTTAAGATACAAGGCGTTATAAAGAATATCAAAATCTGGAATAATGCAAGAGTGTTGTGTTTAAAAATCTTCAACATCAACTATATTTTCCACATCTTAAAAGCACAATCTTTGGATTGGATAGAGGAAAAATGGGATGTTTTACACCCATGTGATGTCTCAGAGTTAATAAAGAATTCTTTTTGTTTATAGCAAATGAGACATTATCCCTATATTGTTTTTAGCACTATGATTAGCACTTGGAATTCATCTATCCTTCCATTTACTTATTTTCTTATCCCTAGCCTATCCCAAGTGTCACAGGGCGAGAGGTAATATACACCTAGAGATATCCAGGTTGTATATTATGAAAACCTTATATATAAAAAATCAATAAATAAAATAGTTCCATCTGTGTAGTTCCACCTGCACGATTGTCTCTCTGACAGTCTTACATGCTGTTGAAATGTTTAACTGTCTCTTCTGCTTTAAGTGCAAAAGGATGCAATCAGAAACCAGAGCTATATATAGACTTCTATAGTGCAGCAGTCCTTTAAGATGAGCGTTTGAGCAATTGCCACGTTGGGAGGAAATTCTTTATTCTCCACCTGCCATCTAGTGGATTCTTTGGGAATCATAAATTGTGTTTATTTCAAACTAAACTATATTTGGCCTCTAGATGGCAACACACTGACTGGGTTGCATAGGGAATGCACTAATCTAAAGTACAAACAGTGTACAGAAGAGTATATGTTGTGCTTTATATGCATGCAGAGATATCTGTAAAACTCTGGCTTTACTGTAAAAACACATGGCCTTTGTTGTTGAGTGAAAGTTTATATTTAGTGTGGGCTTAGATATATTGTTTTAGTGTGGACACAGCTGTGTCCTCTGTCTGCCTTACTGAAGTAGTCTGGCGCTCAGCTATAACAATCTGTCTTGGCAAGACTAGAAAACACCACCCACACTCCAACAACTGCTCCATCAAGTCACACGCTGAGTGCAGCACAGAGAACCATATTAAAATCAGTCTGCGAGGACCGGCTGAAATGGTAGTTATTTGTTCACAGCAGGAGTCACTTATTAGCTACATTTCCTCCCTGTTTTTCCTGTTTGTGAGCCCACTTTCCTTTTTGTTCTTCCAGTTTGTCTTTGCTTCCTTGGCCTCTGCTTGTTCCAGCCAACAGTAACCAGACAGAGTCTATGTTTAAATAAACAGGAAGGGTTTTCTGTCTGGGCTCAGTTTATGATGTGTGGACTTACAGGGAGTTCAAGTGGGTTACAAGGTCATTTCTGAGGTCATTTCAGCATGGAGGAAGGCTTTTAGAATGATAAATAAACCAAAACAACACTATTCAAAAGTATAAGCATATATGTAGTATGTGCAAAATGTCAAGCTACTGAAAGATATTTTTCTGCCATCTTGATTTAATTTGGCTTTTGTATAAGTACTTTCAGGCTACTTCAGGGTGTGCAACTTTAAGATTCAGGTTATGTTATGACTGAAGATTTTTCATTTCCAAAACAGGAAAGAATACAACCAGCTGTTCCCTGTAACAGGATTTTACTCATAGTGCCTGTGTTCCGTATGTGGAGGTGCTGACTTAGGTTTGTTTAAATTAGGAGAAAGTCTTTCCAAGAGAGAGGATGGAGGAGGGATGAGAAGACATAAACAAAGGAATGGAAGCTGCCTTCTGGAAAGCAGCTGCTGAACAGACTAGACAGAAAAACACACAACTGCACAGATCCTTCTTCTAAGCTTTTATTCTAAAGCGCCTTAAATATACAGTGCAATGGATTCTACTGAGCTGTATTTTGAAGTCTGTGTTAAACTACAGTATTTCAAACTCTACCAAAGCATACATCATCAGGCTAGTTGGGAAAGGAACTGCTCTTTTCCGTTCTCTTGTTTTAATAAGAAATCAGTACTGGACATATTGAGTCCTGCCTCTTCACAACTAAAAGATATCAATTCTCCCAGTTTTCAATGTACCAAAAGCTGTGGGTGGATATTGAAGAGTAAGTCATCGTTCCCTCTGCGAATCTCAAGTAGGAGTGGCTGGTCGCTCTGCAACACCTCATGGATGTCTTCAGTGGTCCTGACTGGCTTTGCATTCAACTTCACTATAACGTCACCTTCCCTAATCCCTCCTCTAAGACATGGAAAAGAAAAGAAGCTTGAGTCAACCGTTTACTACAAGTGTGCCAGAAAGAGAAAAAGAAGATTCAGACTTATAATGACATCATTGTCCATAAATCTGCAATCACTTTCTGGAAGTATGAAACAGGGTGATATCATTTGAAATGTGTGTGTGTGTGTGTGTGTGTGTGTGTGTGTGTGTGTGTGTGTGTGTGTGTGTGTGTGTGTGTGTGTGTACTTTTTGCAGGTGTGTGTGAGCATACTTTTCTGCTGGAGTGTTAGGTATGACCTGCCGCACCAAAACTCCACTACTGATGTCGGGGAAGTCTGGGTTATGAAGTCGCAACTCTTCTACAAGACTGTGGCACACGTAGGACACAATATTAATGCTATTAACACATTTTTACACATTATCATTTCAATTATGTAAAAAAAGGAAGTGCATCACATAAAACTAATTCCCTTTTCGGACATACTCAGACATGCAAACATTTGATTTTCTATGAAACAGCTCCTGCTGACAAATCAAAGGTAAAGTTGTTTGGCTACAGACAAAGTAGACAAGCAGCAATACCAGCTCCTGAAGCCAACTTATGTTTCCCATAGAATAACACAGAATTTGTCGGTTTGTTTGTTAAATGATTTATTCACAAAACAAATGTTGCTCTTAGTATTATTTGGGTATGCCACCTTTATCTGTAGTAGGAAGTGTATTAAAGAACATTAGTGCAAAATTTATTTTCTCCTTACAGTCTAATATGTGTGTGACTTTGTAACAACTTACGCTTTGGTGATGGTGACCATCCAGATGCCTAAAAAATGTCTCTTAACTAGGGACGCGTCTGAAAGCACAACAATATAACCATAATTTAAACACAGCCTCATGCAAAGGCTAAGTTGGGCTGACGGGGAAAGATGAGCTGAGGAGACAGTTAATAACTATTTTATTAAACACATATTAAAATATAAATGTAGCCATTAAAATTATAGTCCAAATCCTGAGGATTTCATTTGTTATTAAAGATCTATTAACTTTTAGTCTACACTCTTAACTGCATGTTTTGCCATATATGTAAATAGTTATAATATTTGCACAAAAACGTCTTGTCTCTCACCTGCATCAGACTGTGGTTTGTCCATTTTTCTTTTCTGCTGTCTCTTTTCTGTCACAACAAAAACCAGTCAGAGTAGTAGGTAATGAAAATTAGAGACATATACTGGGGGGAAATAGTCATTTAAAGATATTTTAGATAATA
Source organism: Mchenga conophoros (assembly GCF_057382185.1). NCBI lineage: Eukaryota > Metazoa > Chordata > Actinopteri > Cichliformes > Cichlidae > Mchenga > Mchenga conophoros. The sequence continues at coordinate 36,441,103 of NC_140531.1, forward strand.
AGATGATAAACTTCACAAAAAAAAGTCACCATCTTTCTTGTGTTTAATCTGTGACTCTGAGAGAAAGCGGCTGATGCGGTCTGCCGGTATAGCGAAGGAAATTCCTGCTGTCACTTTAAGAGTGTTGATTCCAATCACCTCACCATCCTGAAGGAAACACAAACACATGTTGAAAGACAAACACAACATGATGGCTGCCAAAAAGGACTTGATGCTGACATAAATATCAGCCAGTAAGAACTGAGAAAAATATGTCAAGATTTCCAGAAAAAAAAACTGCATCAGTTGGTATGTAGAGCCGAGCATGTGGCACAACTACAGTTGCTATGATATATTGATAAAAACACAATGCATGTGCCTTTTTAAACGTGCACTCGTTTATGGCGTTATAAATGTGTCATTACACAGAACACTTTAAAGCATGTGACGCATGATGTGTCACGATTGTGTCCCAGTGTTACTGCAGTCAATAAAAATAAACTGCACGTTTCTACTTTGAGCTTTTTTATAATTAATATTAGTAGAACTCCAGAATTGGAGTAACAGCTATAGCCGTTAATCACTGGCCACAAGAAAATATGCTTGAACAAATCTGTAAATCAATTTTGAGCCATTTTGAGTTCATAGTTCATGGGACACAAGAGGGTTTATAAAACAAGCAAAGACTGTATCATATCGCAGGTTTTTGTGCTTTGGTTCTGCATTCTGGTTTCTTAGTATTTTTGAGTCTTAGTCATGTTTTATTTTTCTAATGTTTGAAGTTTAGATTTTTTTTTCAACCATATATATTTAATATGTGTAATATACTGAATTATATTTATGAAATAGAGCCGTTTCTATTTATTAGTGCTCGTTTGCTATATTTTTCAGCCTTGCAATACACTGTATTATTTCACTAGTTTAGATAGTTACTCTTTTTGTTATTTTGGAGCAACTGTGACCACATAATTTTCTTAGGGATTAGTAAAGTGTTTTGATTCTGATTTTGTGTTTGTTGAACATCTGGATTTCCTGTTTTCATTTCTTGTTCTCGTAGAGCGTGAGTTTTATTTTTTTATGATATCTTGTGTTTTGATATTAGCAAGAGTTTCCATGTGTGTTCGTTTGTTAATTGTTAGTGTTTTACTTTGAAGGTTTGCTTTCTTTTGTGTCTTGCGTCAGTTTTGCTTCCTGTGCTCCTCTCCCTACTGTTTTCATCAATAATAATTTTTCCGTAATTATAATCCTGTCGTCCCTTTTTACTGTTGATCTTTGGAATTTCCTGTGTGTGCTCCTCCACTTCCCTTTCATGCTGTCCAGTTTATTTTCTTTGGAATTAACCTGGTTCTTTGTTCTTCTTTCTAGATTCTTTGGGTTTTCGTGACTCTTAACTTTGTGCTTCTTGGAGTACTGTTCAGCTGGTAAAGCTCACATTTTGTTTGCATTCTGTGCCTTGTTATGCACACATCTACAAAGCTATTTGTGACAGTTAATAGTTTCTTTAAATGTGCTGCAATACATACAACAAAATCAGGTATAATGTCTGTAGTGTATATCACACTTAAGCTCCCTCTGTGCTTTGGCGAATAATACGTTTGTGATATTCAGGCTCATATGACAATTTGGTGACTCATAACTGTTTATGCTGCGTTGGTGAAAACTCCGTTCTTTGTTTGAGGCCAAACTGAAAACACTCCAAAATCAAATGGATCATCTACTGTACCTTAGAGAACACCACTTACCAAGTTAACAAGAGGTCCTCCCGAATTGCCGTACTTGACACAAGTATGGAAGATATAAAATAGAAACAAGCACAACAGTAATTCTTACACATATGGGAATATTAAAAGACAATTATGTAGTTCAATAATGCAATCAATGTGTATAGATGGAGATATTTAAAAATGTTTCACGTTAATAATAGCATCAGTTTGGATGTAGTCCATGTCTGAGTCCTTTATGCCCAGCTCTTTGCCATCTCTTTGTGTAGTGCTGACGATGCCGGTGGTGACAGTGTTCTGCAGGGCGAAAGGGCTGCCAATGGCAACCACAAACTCTCCTGGCCTCAGATCAGCCGAACTGCCCAGAGACAGCACGCGAAGTTTCTTCTGCTACAACAAGCACAAAAAAAACCCACTCAAAAAATACCAGCACACAGGCGAAAACGCGAGTATGTCAGAGCAACACAGATGAAAAGAAGAAAAGACATTTAGAGGAAGAGGAATAGTTGAAAGCTTACAAAACTCTCCAGGTATTTCAGACAGGGGTGTGAGATTACACACATCAGCGCTCTGTCTGTGACTCACGGAGCTAGTGTTTATGAAAGTCTTATTAATGTCTAGCAGAAAACTGTCAGATGTTGACAAAGAAATGTGTCAGGATGTGGGCTGTGTGGTTTATGTGGGCTCATTTAAGATTTATGGATGTAAAAAAAATCTAAAGATTCATGTGTTTATATTTGAAAAGGAGAAGAGGGTAGAGAAGCTTATGATGATAGCATGTCAGGGCTTGTGCCCTTACCTGTGGATTGACCTTGATTGTAGCAATGTCTGCCTTCCTGTCTATGTCTTTCACCACGGCTTCATATGCATCTCCGTCGTGGAGCTGAACACGCAGCTGTGGCCTGCCTGTCACCAAGGCAGCTGTGGTTACCACATGAGCGTTGGTCACAATCACACCTGAGTGGGACACGATGAACCCAGAGCCACTGGAGAGCCGCATGTGGCGACCTAAAAGAGGATGCCTGGAAACAGAGGGTAAATGAAAAATTATTAAAGCGAACATGATTAATAATAACAATAATAATTAAAATGTGCTTTTCTTGCATATATTTCACATTCTGGTTGCCCTATATAGAAGTCATTTTGGCAGCTTGGAGAGTTTTATGCCTTAATGTGATGTGCTTTGGACTAAATTGTATGCTTAATTTTATGCATGATTTGAATTTTATTTTAATTTTAAGCTTAAATTTGAATGTAATTTTATGCTACTTATAATAGCAGGCAAACAGCACTTGATTGGGCCCAATATCCCTAAAACAGCCTGTTGAGGAAACAGGTTGCACTCGTTTTTTCTTACTTGAGATCAAAGCAGACAAATCAAGCCATTATGCTATAAAACAATATAAATAAGCAATTTTTGTTATTTTTATACACATACACAATCCAAACCTTAAGAACAGCTCAATGTGGACGACAGCAGGGGCTATTTTCTCCACGACATCAGCAATGAAGTTGAACTTGTATCGAGGGCTGCTGAGACGAATCAGGGTACGACCTATACTGACAAGAAAACCCCACCAAAACATTAATACAGACAGCAATCAATCTATCTATAGCTACAGTTAGGTCCATAAATATTTGGACAGAGTCAACTTTTGAAACAACTCACACTTTCAGCTTTAATTTAGTGGGTTGAACAAAAAAGATGCATAAAAATGTGAGAAACTAAAGCATTTTTGTAACACAATCCCTTCATCCCAGGGGACTCAAAAGTAATTGGACAAATTAAATTACTGAAAATAAAATGTTAATTTCCCATACTTGGTTGAAAACCCTTTGCTAGCAATGACAGCCTGAAGTCTTGAACTCATGGACATCACCAGATGCTGGGTTTCCTCCTTTTTAATGCTCTGCCAGGCCTTCACTGCAGCAGCTTTCAGTTACTGTTGTGGACCTTTCTGTCCACAGTTTAATCGTGAACAAGTGAAATGCATGCTCAGTTGGGTTAAGATCAGGTGACTGATTTGGCAACACAAGGATATTGCACTTCTTTGCTTTAATAAACTCCTGGTTTGCTTTGGCTGTATGTTTTGGTTCATTGTTTATTTTTATTATGAAACACCGGCCAATCAATGTGACTCAGTTTAGCTGGATTTGAGCAGATACATCTTCAATAAACATTAGTGTCCCTGTCCGCCACTGGCAGCCATGCACGCTCAAGCCATCACACTGCCTCCGCCATGTTTTACAGATGATGTGGTTTGCGTCGCCATACTTTTTTCTTGCCATCTTTCTGGTAGAGGTTGATCTTGGTTTCATCTGTTGAAAGACTGTTCTTCCAGACCTTTGCTGGCTTTTTTAGAATTTTTTTTTTTTTTTAGCTTGTCCAACCTTTTTATTCTTGAGGTTTATGATTACAACTTCCTCCTGGAGAGTCTTGCTCACTCGGCTGGCTGTTGTGAAGGGGTTTCTCTTCACCATGAAAATGATTCTGCGATCATCCACCACTGCTGTCTTCTCTGGACATCCAGGTCTTTTTGCATTGCTGAGTTCAGCAGTGTAGGTTTTGCCACTTCTAATATTGTAGCAATTTCTCTGATGTTTTTTTTTCTGTTTTCACAGCTTACAGATGGCTTGTCTCACCTGCATGGAGCGCTCCTTTGATTGCATGTTGTCTGTTCAAAGAAAAATCTTCCCAATGCAGGCAGCACACCTCAAATCAATTCCAGGACTTTTATCTGCTTAACTAATAATGACATAATGAAGGAATTGCCCACACCTTCCTTTGAATCAATTTTCCAATTACTTTTGGTCCCGTTAAAAAGAGGGTGGCACAGAGGTGGGACCAAGTCATTGTTTTGCAAGTCTCAAGTAAGTCTCAAGTCTTTATCCTCAAGTCTCAAGTCAAGTCTCAAGTAATGTCAGGCAAGTCAGAGTCGAGTCTCAAGTCACTGGTGTAAAAGTCCGAGTCAAGTCACAAGTCTGAAACTTTGAATTTCAAGTCCTTTCGAGTCTTTAAAAAAAACAAACGAAAAAATAATGTTGCAGTTATGCTAAATGTAAATATTAGACCATGTAATTTTTTAATCTGTGTTTTTCTCAACACATGACAAAATAGTGAACTTAGAAAATATACACAAATTGTGAAATTGCACCTCTTTAAAATGCAGCTCAATTAAACCTAGCTCCAAGAATAATTTTCACCGACAGTTCTGAGATAAGCTGCATGTTATTCTTGGATGCGGTTGTAGGACCAGCTTTAAAATCGCATGACAAAAATATCATACACATTAAAAAAAACTGTATCACCAACGTAGCCTGGACAACATTTGCTAGTTAGATGAAGTCAGCTATCTCATCTTAGCATATTTATATGCATATTTATAATCATACGGTTCTTGGAGTGAGTGCATACACTCATGAAGTTTAGTAACTTCCGGTCACTGCAACAAGCCCAGGTACAGTTTACCGACGGATGGATACAGGACCTTGAAATGCACCGTGTAGAACGAAAGACCATCGTACGTATCATAAGTTTACCAGTCTCACAAATCGTCGTCATAAATACACATTCGTTAACCGTTTATTAATAGGACCTTTGAGCTCAACGGTAATTAATTAGTAGTGGAAATAATTTCTGGTACCCATCACAGAAATGTAGCAGTGACAATAATACTGTATGCTGTAATCGTACTGGGCAATTAGTGATACAAAAAACCTGTTTTATCCTGTGAATAAAAGTATATGTTTTTGTCAATGTACCATAATAACAGAAGTGAAACGCAATATTGTGTCAGGACAATTCACTATTTATGCACAATAAACAAAGGAGCATAGCGCGACAATTTCTGTTCAGTGCCAGACTTGCTTGTAACCTATATCACCAATTATGTTATGAAAATGACGTATTAACTACTAAAAAACACTGACCTTCGTGTAAATGCTTGGAGCAGACTAACCTGTGAGCTGGAGTGTTCTGGGACGTTATATTTGGTCTTTGAATGGCTGCAATCCAGACCATCCGTCGCGTCTTTGTTACTTCGGAAACATGGCTCGAACAATTTCTCTTCAACGACGTAATCCGATAACAACCGATCTCTTTACCCGTCGGCTTCCCGTGGCTGTCATGCGACCGGCTATTGCAGTTAATAATACAACGGCTTCTTGCCATTTTTGTGTTTCTTTTTATCGCTGTGTGACTGATTTCAATTGAAAGCCTGCGTGCGCTAGTACCGCTTGCCACGAGTTCCCAGAATCCTTTGCGGTTCTACCCGTGAATGACCTCACATTTTCAATCTCTATATAATATGCATGTTAAATTTTATATTTGGGGTAAAATATCAAGTCTTTTCAAGTAAACCGGTTCAAGTCCAATTCAAGTCCCAAGTCATTGGTGTAAAAGTCCAAGTCAAGTCACAAGTCTTACAACATTTTTTCAAGTCAAGTCTAAAGTCATAAAATTAATGACTCGAGTCTGACTCGAGTCCAAGTCATGTGACTCGAGTCCACACCTCTGGGGTGGCATATGTTAAGGAGCCGAAACTCCTAAAACCCTCATCCAACCTGAATGTGATATCCTCAAATGAAAGCTGAGAGCCTACACATTATGTCCATTATATAACTATAATTGGAATATGTTTCAGTAAACAAAAAATAAAAAACCAACCTTGCCTCAGTGCCCCTAATCTAGATATTTTATACACACGTATGCGCACACGAATGCGCACACGTATGCGCACACAAATATGCGTACACAAATATGCGTACACAAATATGAGTACACAAATATGTGTACACAAATATGTGTACACAAATATACACATATACACATATATGTGTATATATACCCATATATAGGGGAGACCGGGGATAGTTGTAACATTTTTGACATTTCTGTCTGTAAATTGAAGCTCTTTTAAGGTAGTGGATTCAAAATGTAATGCAAAGTATTTACATGTCTCTGCTATTAAATAGTGCAGCTATTTTCTCTGCAGCACAATTACCCATTGCATGGTATGGTCTCAAACACAAAGAGTGAAATGTTACAGTTAACCCCATAGTCTGGGTTAGTTAGCAACACAGAGCACCTGTATAAAAAAGCCCAAAGCCGACTGTACTTCCTCAGGAGGCTGAGGTCTTTTAACATCTGCAGGAAGCTCCTGAGGATGTTTTACCAGTCGGTGGTTGCTGGAGTACTTTTCTATGCTGTGGTGTGCTGGGGGAGCAGCACAGCAAAGAAGGACTCATCCAGGCTGGAGAAACTGATCAGGAGGGCTAGCTCTGTGGTCGGCATGAAGCTGGACACTCTGGTGACAGTGGCAGAGAAAAGGACACTAAAGAAACTGATGGACATTATGGACAATGCTGGGCATCCTCTGCACACGGCCATTAACAACCAGAAGAGTCTGTTCAGTGACAGGTTGCTTCTCCCAAAGACAAGAACTAACAGACTTAAAAACTCCTTTGTCCCACACGCCATCAGACTGTTTAACTCCTCTCTGGAGGGGAGAGGGAGGGGAAACAGGAGGACAAAGGAGGGGGGAACAACTAAGCTGTAGTGCCTCTTCACCTCACTGTGCAATACTTTTGTAAATAGTCAACAGTGCAATAGACCTCAATACTTGAAATGTGCAATTCACTTGTATTTTTATTTTTTATTCCTATTTATTCTATTTATCCCCTTCGTATATTTTATTTATATTGTCTCTGTATTTATATGTGTGTGTGTGTGTGTGTGTGTGTGTGTGTGTGTGTGTGTGTGTGTGTGTGTATATATATATATATATATATATATATATATATATATATATATATATATATAATATTCTGTAACTCTGTAACTTCTGTCGGTGCTGTGCTTTTTTTGGAAATCGAATTTCCCAGAGGAACCCACCCGAGGGATTAATAAAGTTCTATCTAATCTAATCTAATCTAATCTAATCTAGTTGTAACATATCCTGGGGTAAAATGTAACACAATGAAATAAGGGTACTGACAAAATATTAACATGTAATCTTTGTTTATTCAACACATGAATGCACTTAGAGCCATTTATATAGCTGTGTGTGTGTGTGACAGAATGCAGAAATCTAGCTTTTGAACATATTCCAGCCCCCCAAAAAAGACAAGTTATGGAATTTTCTGCAACTGAATATTTCATTAATTTTGGTTGGTCTTCCTTGAGTTTGGCCTCATTGGCTCAGTGGGCATTATAGCCTACAACTCTTGCACCAATTTTGAACATAACAATGAAGCTGAAAAAATGTAGTTGTTCACCAGCATCGCAATTCCATTACTTTTTACCATGGCTTACCATGGCTTTGCAAACCACACTTCAGAAAGATGAGGAAATCTGTTTCTTGCACCCATCCTGACTTATTTCCACTACCAGTACTTCCTACTGGTCCATCTCTGACACAGTGGTCTGCATAATGTATGTGCGGGAACACAAACAGTGGAGGAATTGTGTTGCCAATGGCATTAACCGCATATACAAAAGCGACCAGTGAACCTCTCTCTGCTGATGTCGTTGCCCCAACTTGTTTAATATAAGTTAAAGTAATAGTGCGGTAAGTTGTAACATCTGCATTATTGTTACAACTAACCCAGACTGTTGCTGTTACAACTGACCCAGACTCCTATAGCCATGAACTAGCTAACATTACAGCCAACGGCTAAAACACTAGCACTAAAGACTTACACAGAATATATCCCCATAGACATACAAATAACATAATTTAAGTTTGATGAGTTTAACTGCAAAGCAGATAATGCTATTAAACATTGAAATAAAGTAGAAAAACTTACTTTTTGGTATACAAATTACTTTTTTTCATGTTAAATTGTCTGTGTTTGACAAAATGTGCTGATTTTTCACATGTGATAGCAGAACTGAATTGGGCATGCACAGGATGAGTCACATCATTTGAAACTTAGCCCTGATTGGAGAAATTGGAAGTGTTACAACTGACCCACGTTACAACTATCCCCGGTCTCCCCTACATACATATACACATATATACCAAATCCGGGGAAAAAAACTATTCTACCCTGTACATTCTAGGTTTGTGGCGACCTTAAAGCAACCCTACCTGCTCCTAAAGGCGAACAGGGTCCTTTGTGCGCTTGGCTGACCGCGGGTCTCCCCTTGAGTAGAGTTTTCCGACTGGCTGCTCTCATCTTACACACATTTCCATACGTTTTCCCGTCGCTCCCACACACTTCATGGTCCATCTTACACCGACAGACCCCTTTGGAGCCTCGCCGCTTCCCCGCAGCGAATAACTTGCACTCCAATCCATCCCCGCAGGGCAGGTCGTCTTTGCGGCCGCAGGGGTCTCCTTCACGCGGGGAACACACCAGGCAGCAGTTACATCTGTCCGGAACGTAGCCACCGGGACAGCTGGGGCTCGGGCAAGAGCTCACATCGCACCGGGAGGTGCACTTGTCAGAGCGAACGGCTTCGGTGATTTCGTGCGCAAAGAAAAACGCAGCCACAAATATAAAGAGCTGCATCATGTCAATAGTGCCAGAAAGCTTAAATAAATATGATATAGATATATATATGCCCTCACAAAATCATATTAAATTACTACATTGAAAACATTGGGGTTGCTTCTTTAAGAACTAAAAAGTAATCTAAGTACAATCTCCCGTGGCTCTTCTGGCTAAAAAAGACTACAAGCCAAGCCGTCTATGTCTGCATATTTTTACAGCCTTGTGACTTTAGTCGTTCTCAAAAGTGGTGTAAACTCATCGCCTTGAAGTGCACTTCCGACGGCAGGCAACTAAAATAAAACAGATACTGCGCGCCATCTAGTGGAAACAAAAGCTCATAACAGACATAACTGCAGGGAAGCTTGTACACGTCAGAAATTTACATACACTCATCATGGGCATGAATGTCCTGGTAGTTTGGGCTTCTGATTCCTTTGAAACGGTCTTTATCTTCAAAAAACCAAGAACTGGGTGCACTTTATTTTTTTTAATTTTGCATTTTCTCCAGTTCTTGCAAAGTCACAAAGTGTAGATACAGGCTCAGATATAGACGTACATTTATTTAAATATTTTAATAAGCAGTGCTGAAGGTTCTACATTATACTTTTACTTGACAAATGAAAGTCCTGTTAAATTTTCATTAGTGTTCATGATTGATTACTTGGTTGTTTTTCCTTTGCCAGTACTCACTGGATTGAGCAATACTTCGAACAACAGGAAAGCCCAAGAAATTCAGTGACAATTTAAGAAGCGGAATTGTAGATTTACACAACTTAGGAAGGTCTTTCAGGGCCATTACGAAAAAACTGCAGATTACAAAACCATTAGCTCAAGTTACTGTATCTATGTATGAGTTAGTGAGACGTGTCACCGCATTGCCAGGATCTGGAAGAAGATCCAAACTGTCATCCTGGGATGAGAATAAACTGGTTAGGATGTTCTGGAACAGCCCAGGAACCGTCAAGGTTAAAGCGTGAACTGGAAACTGTTGAAACTCCAACATCACTGTCCACAGTAAAGCAAGTTTTACATCCCCATGGACTGAGAGACTGCCAACCCAGAAAAAAAAAGCCCCTGCTTCAAAATCGACACGTCATCACTGATATTTTCACTTTCCCACCACAGGCATGAGCCTAATGCCTTCTAGAGGAAAGTTTTATGTTCAGATGAAACAAAGATTGGGCTGTTTGGTCACTATGACAAGAGGCATGTTTGTAGGGGTAAAGGTGGGGCTTACAAACCTAAGACACTGTACCAACCCTCAAACATGATGGTGGCAGCATCATGTTCCGGGGGGAATTCTTCAAATTCTTCAGCTTCACCTCAAATCAACACTTAGAGAAATCCAACTTGGACAGAGTTGAGTGTTCCAGCAGAAAAATAACCCTGAACAGACATCAAACTAGTTTTAGAATGGATAAAACAGGTGAACATCAAGCTTCTGGGATGGCCCTCCCAAAGCTTCAACTTAAAGCCAATTGAAAATGTATGGATTATGCTTAAACACCAAGTCTATTCCAGGAAACCGACCAAATATCCAGCCAAAATTATGTCAGAAGTTTGTTGATTGCAACCAAGAGCGACTTGCTAAGGAACATTTAACCAAATATTAGTGGGTTGTGTGTATATATTTGACCCAGTATGGATCAGATAAAAATAAAAAATAAACTCAAACTTGACTTTTGAAGTCAGTAAAGGTGTATGCTGTACAATCATTCCACAGTGGATAAAGAGCCGTTTAAAAAAGCCCCAAATTACCAGGACATGCATGCCCATGAAGAGTGTATGTAAACCTTTGACCACAGCTATATATACACACAAGCAGAGTACAGAATCATACGTTTGGTTATTATAGTGTTTTAAAAGACCTGGTACTCTATTTTAGAAGACTGCCTATTTTTTTTGTGGTGACTTGAACCCATTAACCTGAGGTTATAAAGAAAACTTTCCACATGAGGGCACTGTTGTGCAAGGCTCCGTGTCACACTACTGCTAAGATGACGAGACATCCTGGTAGTATTGCAACAGCTCTTTTCACATTTTATTTCCTCTCCAGATGTGTGTCGCTTCTTAGCGAGAATGTGTGGTGACCTTATTCAGCTGTGCTTCACATCTACCACCACCTTGGTGTATATTGGTTTGAAAACCTCTGCTATACAAAGAACACACGCCACAATTTCAAGGCACACCTGTAGGAAATATTCTGTTTCTTGTTTGAATGACATCACTGACATTCTCGATTGGTCAGATGAACCCGGGCACCTTTTTGTTTTTTTGCTTTACAAAAGGCCCCATTAGCTTGTAATCTTAAACCGCTCCCTTTGTCACTTTCACACTATTAAACATTTTCCATGGCTCTGGTTTAGATCTTGTACCTTTGCAATCGGCAAAGTTTCTCTCAGAAAACCTTTAATTGCTGATAACCTTTTTAATAATTTCTCAAGCTAAAAATTCACTGATTTCAATATTTCGCGTGTGAAGATCTGTTGTTTTTGTTTTCATCCTTATTACCTGGATATCTTTGGGCTTTAGCAGGTTGGGTGGGAATTACTGTTGACATCTTTAATCTTAAAGTCAATAGGCATTAATCAGGTGCATGAGAACTGTCATCCTGCAGATAGAGCTCTGCTGAACATACCTTTGTCACTGCTGAACTCCAGCTTGGTGCACTTCATTCTTTATGCCTTCAAATTAGCCTTTTCCTATAAACTAGAACATGTACTAGTGACAACTACAAAATACTTGATTTTGCCAAATTTTATTGTTTTTTTTAATCTGTTAAATATACAACTTATCCCATATAGTTGCAGAGTTGGAATAAAAACTTCAAGATGCATACATAAGAAAACAGAATGGCATCAAGCAAGTCTCCTCAATTTAGTTTTTCCTCTTCACAGAGTACAATATAAAAAGCAAGGAGAGTTGCGACCCCCCCATGCCAGAAGATTCAAGAGAAAGCTGCTTACCAGCAATTAAATACAAGTCAAACAACAAATACATTCATAGTAATGAGAAGTCTATTTCTTACAGAATTCTCTTGTACTGAAATGTTTAGGAGCAAAATTCTGTGTATAAACGGTAAACAGATTACATTCAAGCGAAGTGTTTATTCGCAGTCCTCCACTTCCTACAAATTCAAGTTTCAACAATTTTCTTGTCTTGAAGCTCTTCAATATTCCTTCAACAAAGACTTTGGCAGCACTGAGAATTGAAGACACTGTCTTTGTTTAACACGTGGTTTTAAAGCTGGGTAAAGTGTGTTTTGGCCCAGCTGGGTGGAACTGGTCAAACACTTCCAGCAGTGTAAGTGCACATCTATATTTCACTAAGTAATCCTATAAGGCAAAGCAAATATTTTGGACTTTATCCCAGATGAGGAATAATGTCGACCAAGAGAAACTTCTTTAAGATTCCCAAACACTACCAGGACCACTGTGCTGTTAGCTTGTGGTATTTAGGTGCTTGCTCTTTGGCCATCAACGCACTATATTATCGAGAGACCTTCAGTAGGTAGCTTGAGTGGTTTGAAAAAAAAAGAAAAAAAAAAACCAACTTTCAGCTTCCTAACAATAAACAAAGCCCACCTCTGTGAAAAAGCTGATTATCTAATCAAGTTGCCATATAGTAACCACAAACAGCCCCAAGGTCTCTCTAGGAGACGGCGGTATGCTAATCTCTCCAGCTCCCACGGTTCCCTGCACTCTCCTCAAATGAGGAATTGGCCTCAAGTCAATTTCCTCACAAAATATTTCTCATCTTATTTTCCATCATCACCGTATCCTTCTTCACTTCCTTCCTGCCGAGGACAAATATGAACAGTTTCCAGTGTAAGCTTCTCTCTCACTTTCTTTACGTCAGGAGTGATGTGTGGACAAAAAGCAGATGCTTCTCCTCTGCTCCCCTCGTCATCCTTCTCTGACTACCAGGAGGAAAAGAATGGCCGCTTGCAGTGGAAGGTTTGTGTAAACGCATTCCCCAAAGTGACCACACGACCTTGGCCACCTGAGCGGCTGCGCTCCACTACCACCCGAGGCATCTGAACCAGTTGGAGGGGGCTCTTCCCGTCCTTCAACGCCTGGGTCAGGTTCAACACCTGGGAAAAGACGGTGCATTAGTTGTGCAAAAGCAACTCGAAGTTTTTAGAGAATATGCAAACAACTTATTGGAAATATGAAACAGTCTGTGCTTACATATTATGCATGTGACATGGCTTTGATAAAGGACAGTAATACATAAAAACTGCAGTTATTATTAGCTACTTTCTCCACAGCCAGGTCATTTTAATATCTGACAAAAGTTAAATAATTAACTAAAAGTTAAAATAAATAAATAAATTACAAAACAACTGCACTACAGGACAAAGTCTTGAGCCATCCCTCATTTTGTTATATTTTGCTTGGAAAATGGGAAATAAGTGCAGTGATCAGTGAAATGTGCAAACATGTGTGGAAATAGCACATGAAGCAAACACAGAAATGGTGAAATTCTGACAAGCTTGCAAATTTAGTACAAGCACCTTTATTCTTCAAAACAGGCTCTATTTTAGTAGTTTTCAGGAATAATTCTCCAGGCTTCTTAACATTGAAGCTCTAATCTGGACGTTACCTGATTTTCATCCATTTGTTTCCTGCCTCTGTCTCACACTACTTCAATAATATTGAGGTCCAGGCTCTGAGGATACCAATCCATAACTGATAGCATTCTATTATGCGTTTTCTACCCAGGTGTGCTTTCACTGCACTGGCAGTGTGTTTGAGGTCAATGTAATGCTGCAAATAAGCTACTGCCAATCAAGGCGCTTTCCAGATGGTACTGCACAGTACTTTTCTGCGTTTATAATTCCATCAATTCTGACAAGATCCCCCACACCACTGACGGAAATTCAGCACCAAACTATGACAGAGCCTCTACCACATTTAACAGATGCTGCACACATTCACTGCTGTACCTCTCTACTGATGTCCTCCATAACACTCCAACGACACTGACTAGAACTTAAAATGTTAAATTTACATTCAAAATTCACAAGACCCGTTGTTCACAACAGGTTGTTGTACAAAAGTCCAGTTCTTGTGTAACTTGGCATAACTCTGCCTTTTCACCCTCTTTCCCTTCTTTAAGAAGGGCATCTTTACAACAGTAGATGGATCAATTGACGGGTCAGATGTTTATCTCAGGTCCTTGGGTCCTGTGTTATGCCTTTGTTGGATTTATTCATTTTTCTTAAGGACATGACTTTAAGCACTTTAAACCATATTAAAGAATTCCAATAGGGAAGGAGAACAAAAATACAAAGAATTGAGAATGACTCAAATCCTGCACAGTATTGTTCACTAATATAACATGTTTTTATTATTAACTGCTTGCTGAGAGAAGAATAGAAAGACTGAAAGGTGAGACAGGACAGTGGCTGCAGATGCAAAATTAGGGTAAAATGTGTGGTGAAGACGTTACAGAGCATACAAAGTGACAGAAAGTAGGCCATGAGAGGAGAAAGGAGAACAAGGTAGGATATAAAAGGAACAGGCAGAAAAAAATAAAATAGAGGACAGAACAGTACAAAGTTAAAAAAAAATGACTAGAGGAACATTAAAGTACTCATTAAAAATAAAAAATAAATTACAAAAGCTCACCTGTCCTCTCATGACGGACATCTGTCTCTCAAACATGGTTTTGTCAAAGCCTTTATCTGTCTGAAAACAGAAAACGACTGATATTAGCTGATATCCTGCAATTAAGAATTCAAAAATCTAGAAACAGATTAAAAAGGAAAGCTTATGAGAACATCTCATACCTTGAACATCTCATAGAGGTCCTCACAGAGATCCTGAACAAAGTTCATGTCAGAGAGGCGGGACAGCACAAGGTCTCTGGTCTCCTGGGAGAAGGGTACCTTGGCCTGAGGAAGCCATGCCCAGTGGAATGGATCTGTTAGGGGGACAACACAAATGTTTCCGTCTGTATAGCCTTTCACTGTCACTGAACCTATAACTATCATTGTATTTGATAATAAGGCCACATGTAGGATTGTTTAGTGGCCTAATTTTTCTTTACAGTTTATTTTTTTTTATTGTAAAAAATTCTTTAATTCTTGCCAGAACACAGATGACAAGATTCTACCATAAGAAGAAAAGGACTGAAATCATCCAATAGCAATGAGATTATCAGAAAATTAAAGGAACTGTCTGTGGCAGTGTCCAAAGGTAAAAATCATACCATCACATCTACAACTTACTAATTGCAACACTTTATCAAGTTCACAGATTAGTACAATTTTACAAGCTCTTACGTTAGTTTTACATCTGGAAAAAGCCAAGCTAGTAAATTCCTCCTATTTACAACCTTGGTACTAAGATAAGCTAATTGTATTGTCTAATCTGGACAGCGGGTCTAAAAGTAGTATACATCTCAAAAAGTATGCAAATAAATCCCCTTTCAGACATGCAGTCCCCTCCAGTAATTTCATGGTATCTCAATGTTTTGTCTTCAAGTACAATGAAACTTGTGGTGCAATATAAATGCATTTGTGCATCACTCAGTACACAGCACAAGTCTAAACTGCATGCAGTCACAGTGCCTGGTTCTGATTTGTAATGAGAGTAAGACTTTTAGCTGTGACACATTTTGCAAGAGAGATCTCCTAAAGCCCACGTGAACAAAGAGCCGGGTCAACCATCAATCACTGTGGCACAGAAAGATACTTTAAACACTCAAATAAAAGTGCCTTTTCACTTTGTGTTTTTCAGAAGGTTATGTTGACAATACCCTTTCCTACAAGTGCAATGAGTCTTTTTAATGAGTCTTTACATGAAATCGCACATGTAAAGGGGCCCTCTCATTACTGTCACTGACAGAGATGGTGAGCAAAAGTGAAATAAGTGATAAACATACAGGCTCTCCATTCATCCGGGTGTTTAAAGGGGAAGGCCAGGCCGTTGTCAATTGCTGCAATCTTGATGCAGGAGTCCTGAATGTTCTCTGTCCATTCTGCATCCTGCAGCATGAGGGAGAAAAAGATTAAAGACCTCGAATTCATTAAGTGAGTAAATTATTAATGACTGATGACCAAGTTGGTTATTGATTGAGGGGTGATTACTGCCACACATAAATGACAACTTTTGTCATTTATCGGCAAATCAAAAATAATGATTGATGATAGGTAACAAAGACGTACATCAAGTTTGTTCCATGCATTTGTGAGTCTAGTTTGCACATACACAGAAGCAAAACCAACATAAGGTGTGTTCTGGTTTAAAAATATATAAGTGTTCATGTCTGTGAAGGTTCTCAGTCATCCAGGTCATCGTAGTCAAAGGAACTTGCAAAAGAAAAGCGTCTGGACTTCTTTAAGTTGCTTGAAGACGTTTCACCTCTCATCCGAGAAGCTTCTTCAGTTCTAAGGTCAAATGGTGGAGAGAAAATGGGTGTGGGTCCCAGTCAGCCAGAGTTTCGGGTGTGTTCATTGTGAAACATGGCCCCACCTTATCATGCGAATTCCTGAGATCAGATGGCCCAGGATGTGAGTGGGCGTTAAGGCGTCTGGGAAGGGATCTCAAAACTGGATTATAGATGGCAGACAGTTGGTGTCGTAAACCACCGCCTCTGTTCAAAGATGGTCACTCACAGTGGACATAGATGGCTTCTTTCACTCCTCTTTCAAACCATCTGTCCTCTCTGTCCAAAATGTGAACATCGGCATCCTCGAAAGAGTGTCCTTTATCCTTAAGATGCAGATGGACTGCTGAGTCTTGTCCTGTGGAGGTGGCTCTTCTGTGTTGTGATAAGATGGGGCCAGGTTTCACAATGAACTCACCCGAAACTCTGGCTGATTGGGACCCACACCCATTTTCACACCTTGGCTCAGGCGATTAGAGGATCATCAGGGGGTCCTTTTGTCCCTCTGTGGGGGGTTACTCCCACTAGGTTTATATCTGGGACTCTCCACCATTTGACCTTAGAACTGAGGAAGCTTCTCGGATGAGAGGTGAAATGTCTTCAAGCAACTTAAAGAAGTCCAGACGCTTTTCTTTTGCAAGCTCCTTTGACTATAAGTGTTCATGTGTTTCAACAGAGTTAAGCGAGGTGAATGCGTGCTTGGTGAACAGTCTGAACACACCTCTGTCATGTGGTAAATTACCTCACCTTTTGTTCTTCTCCCTCTCCTTCTCCTGGTGTCTCGTACTTGATCAACCAGTTGTCATTCCCTCGATCTAACAAGGAAAACAAACATAAACAAGTTTTGATACGCAGAAATGAGAGGGAAGACAGAGCGATGTCAAAGATAGCAAACAGCTGTTGTGCGCAAGCATATACTAACTTAAAATAAATATGAAGATCAAAGGAATTTTTATCATAACCAGTGTATAACTAAATCGAAATAAAGCTGCCAACACTGTAATGAGACTACAATGACTGATCACTTCAATTTAAACCATTTATCGAAATGTTAACACGTGCACGCCTACCTGTGTTTCTGATAACATAGTCCAGCACCACCAGCCGCTCAAACTGCGACTGCAGCTGCTTCCTGATATTCTCTGGCAGTGGTTCTGCCTCAAAGCGTCGCAGCCAGTAGTCGGCTTCACGATAACCCTCCACAAACAGCTGAAATGAGCCCACCTGGTAACACACAGAGGCGCATATGGCATGAATGCAACTAACATACCCATTAAAACAAAACACTGTATAGCAATGTTCACTGCTCTGAGAACAGTATGTAGACAGTTTAAATGGAAATGATGTGGTGTGCAGTGATATTACAAGTGAAGCTGTAATGTCGAAAGGCTGAAATGTCAGCTGTGCCTGACAGTTGAAAATATGCAGTCAGTTTCCTCATATTTACTTCCTCGAAGACACTTCAGCTATGTTTTCACATCATCTTAACATCCACATATCTTTAGATCACCCACAAGACTGTCTCACGTAATAAACAGCCAGGAATGAAATACCTGTTATACATGTTTTTGATTAAAAGACAAAACTGATATACGATTACAGTTCACAATACAAGAGATAAATATATCCAGTAAGTATTACAGCTCCTGAAAAAGAACATGGCTTAAAGCAGAAACAACATTTATGGTTCTGATGGCCTTTTATCTAAACACATTGTTCTTCTTCAACACAAAAATAGTGTGGCATGATTCCTTTTACCGTTCTCTACCATCAGTGGCTATTCTCAGCCCTCCACTCACTGATGCAACAACTCTTGTATGTTATAGAGAAGCAGTCAGTGTACATATGAATAGAACAAATCTGACAAAGAACCTATTAACAAATATTGAAACAAGAAGATTAGAATTTGTTTTAACCAGTATGAGTATAGGTTTTCCTGCATGTGGCTGTGTTTTTGCACAAATACAAAGAGAAAGCAAGGAAGCAAGAGGAGGAAACGACACAGGAATGAACAAGAGAAAGGTCAAGATTCCAAGCTCCTCATGAATTGCTTATAGTAAACAAATGGTGACGTTAGACTGTGACGGTTTAAAAGTCTTTGGTACCTTGGGTGGGAGGCCCACTCTGTGGAAGCGTCGCCCCACTTTGGGGACTTTCTCTAGGGCGTACTTCTTCCCCCTGGACTTTGCTCTGTCTATGGCGTTGTAGTGGAATGTCTCACTGGCCAAATACACCACCTGATAAAATTTAGATAACACTGGTTTACTTTGAAACTGTGACCACTGCTGAACAGAAAGAAGAGCACAGAGACCCTAATCAAATCCAGATTAATTCAAGTGTTTACTTATACTGGGTTTTGGAGATTACATGTTATTAATTCAAAAACTCTACAGAGAAAAAAAAAAAAAAAAAAAAAAAAAAAGCACACACCTTGGTTTTTGGCACCACACCAAGACAGAGTTTGGTGTCAACCAGTGAAGCAGCAGCCTCTGACAGATAACCCTGGTTAGGTAACAAGCACCCTCGGCCAAAACAACATGGACAGCAAAGCTAACAACAGAGACAGACATGGGGGAAGTTTTACAGATGAGGTGTTAATATTACCCTACTTTTTTTTTTTTTTTTTTTTAATCTTACTCACTGTGTGCAGCCATTAAAGTAAAATGAATGACAATATATATCTTAATAACTTTTCAGATGTTTAAAAAAGGTGATACATGTGACAGAAAGTACCTTGTGAAAGTATTTGGTCCATTTTGGATTCAGATGACCATAAGGTTCCTCTGACTTTGGTTTAAAAACACCAATGATTTTCTGTAAATAAAAAACAAAACAGAGTGATACATTTGTTTTTTTTCTAAACTTGCAATCTGACATACAGCCCAGGTCAGAAAACAGAAAGAGTGAGAACTAATTTTACCACGCATATTAGTGTTGCTTCAAGCTCCTTACAAACACAATTAAAAAGCCAAAGACTAATAGTGTAACTATAAGCAACAAATGTAAAGCGTGAGGAATGCGTCTGACATCTTGGGCTCACCATCTTCCCAGTAATTACCTGTAGATGCCAGTGATCTGCTGTTATCAGCTGAACCATTGCTTTTTGAATAATTAAACAAGAATCATAATCCTGTGGATTTCCATATTCCTTCTTCCTAATTTACAAACTCTTATGATTAAAGCAATTAATGTTTTGAAAAAAGAAAAGATAAATGTTTGGAAATGTTGCTAAGCTACTGATTTATATTCTTCCTCCAAGTTTAGCCCATGAACCTTCCTTCGCTTGTCATGAATCTGTGTCATTTGTACCAAACGTACCCCTTTTGGGTCTTTGACAAAGTAACTCCCACTTGAGCCCTGGGAAATCCTCTCTGGAAAGACGCCACTCTCAATGGCTTGCTCTGCCCTTTGGATAATATCGGCAAACTCGGGGTCGTCAGGGAAATGGTTGAAATCTCCACTGTTGGTACCTAGAAGGGGAATAACTCAAGATTACTTTGATTTATTTTTACATTGTATACAACCAGAACTTGCTACAATTAAACAAATGTATTTTCTTAAGAACTAGAACAATAAGATTGCATTTACACTTACATGTCCATTGCAAAATATGGCATTAAGTAAACATCAAGAGGTTTCTCTGCATGGGTGTTATGTTTTGGTGTTTAGGACCATCAGATACCTTTGAAATGATCATGAATGAGTTATTTACATTATACATGCTGAAAAATCAGTGGTAAAAAATAATAATTGCAATCTCTCTCACAGAGACTACTGTAAACTGTCCGTTACCTCACCCATCTCACCTCCTGATTATTCTGTTCTAGGCAGTGGGAAACTGGAAGTGTTCCCATTGCACACTGTGCAAAGGGTGGGATAAAACAGGTGGCCAAGTCTATCACAGGAATCACCCACAAAGGAATACACAAACACACATTTAAGAGGAATTCCAAATCGCATGCCCATATTTTGACTGTGTGTACACTATCACAGAGAATTTACCAACTAAACTTAAAAAAAAATTGGTCTAAACCAGTGATTCCGCCACTTGTTAAAATCTGGCATTTTCTACTGCCTTGCAGATCAAACGTCATTCTCTTGAAATCACTGCTCTCTGGTGAATAGTGCCAATTATTATTTTGATAAAGGTCCAAACACATGACATGGCAGATCATAAGTTCTCCTCCTTGCACAGGGCAGAACGATCAGCTGACAGAGACCCATGCTCTGTATCAGTCGCACTAAAGTCACAGTGGGATGCAAGGAGAGATAAAGTCACAGACATGTGGTAGGTGCTATAAAAACAGGGACAGGACAGTCAACATGCCAAGGGTGACCGATAAGGAGTAACAAAGATAGCTTCAAAGCTAGTTTAACTGTAGGGCCCAAGAGAACCTAATTAACACGAGGAAGAAAAGAAAGAGTGATAAGCAAACGTTACATAATTAATCTGGATTGTTTAAAACAGTGAATACTTGTCAAACCTAGTCTGACCTAGTATGGCCCAATTACTCCTGAACAAATACATGAAAAGTACCCAGAATCATATGTTAAAAGTCAAACTCAATTTAACTTAACGGGGAGGTTCAGAAGCAAGCACGGTGGCACGGTGGTTAGCACTGTTGCCGCACAGCAAGAAGGTCCTGAGTTCAATTCCAACATCAGGCCGGGGTCTTTCTGTGTTTGCGTGGGTTCTCTCCGGGTACTCCGGCTTCCTCCCACCATCCAAAGACATACAGCTTGAGAGGATAGGTTAATTGGAAAATCCAAATTGCCATTAGGTGTGAATGTGCGAGTGAATGTGAGTGCGAATGGTTGTCTGTCCCTGTGTGTTGGCCCTGCGACAGACTGGCGACCTGTCCAGGGTGTACCCCGCCTCTCGCCCTATGACAGCTGGGATAGGCTCCACCGCCCCCCGCGACCCTGAAAAGGATAAGCGAATGGATGGATGGGGAGGTTCAGAAAGTAAAGTGACTAACCAAGACCTCCTCATTACAGCACAGTACTCGCACCCTGCAGCCAATTATCTGTTAATGTTCCGGTAGCATACTATGCATTACTTTGATGCGTCAAAGGTATTTTGGTGATACAGTGGGGAGCTATCCAACATTAAGATGAAGACAATGTTGGATAATTCCTCCCACCCACTCCATGACATGCTGGTCAGTCACAGGAGCACGTTCAGTTAGAGACTGAGATTACCAAAAAGCATTACTAATAAAGTATTCTGATTAGGTAGGTGTTTATCATGTTGTGGCTGTAAGATAACTCAATAATTCAATAATAAGAAGAATTTAGACAGACTGATCTTTTCCTTGTATCTTCTCAATAAATGCTGCAAAGTTTCACTCTGCGTTTATATACCACTCTGCGGGTCATCGGATTCTTGGGGTTTTCTCCGCATTACTGTAGTCTTTACCTTGCAAAATAAAACAACTTGAGACAACTGTTGTTGTGATTTGGTGCTATATAACTAAAACTGAATTATTTGAAACAGAGGTTTAAGCTAGGCTGCACCTGTGTTTCATGCTCCATTTGGTACCTGCAAAGCAAACATCCTACTTTAAAAAGAATTTAAACTGTGCTGCAAATATTAAGCAATTTTATTGGGTAAATACTCCCATAAATTTCTGATCATGCTGTACGTGCACAATCTCTGAAGGCTAAGCTCTGAGTGGTTTTTGTGGATGTGGACCACACTGGGACAAGATGTCTGGCCATAAAGGTAACTCTGATCTCTGGAAAAGCTGTCCAAAAGTAATGACTTAAAAATAGCTCCATTTTGACTTTAGTATAAAAATCTTAACATAGTTTTAGATTGTGCTCTAAAACAGTAAATCTCTGATTTACTGTAAGGAGTTTGTAATCCAGTTCTGTGTGATGCAATATTTTATCTTCATTTAATTCCCAACAACAGGTCAAAGTGTGCTCAATCTATCATCTTGTATGATGACAGATCTACGCTTCCTGTGCGCAACCCTGGTGCTTATAGTCTGTGATAAGATCACTGTGGTGTATTGCTGCAGATGGCAGTAATGGGCCTTGTATGTCTTCCACTTCCCATTAGCTTCAACCTGTAGAAAGCCAAAGTAATAGTATATGCGCATATAGTACTTCCTTTCTCTCAATTTCCGTCTTCATCATCTTCAAACACTGTACTGGACTACAAAGTGTGTCTGCTAGCACAGGGGCATTATGCATATTTAATATCAGCCTCTCAGATGTCCTGGTCAACTAATGGGGCACACACAGCAGGAGTGTACCTCACTTATAACTTCAGAGACCTCCAATAGACATGCAGAGCACAAAGTGTGTGACATGGCACAACACTGGACTGTGAAAAGTGTTCTATAACTATATATTTAAGTTACAGCAAGCGCATAAAATTGATACAATTTGTCTTAAACGCTAAAACTGTTTCCCTCGAGTTTTGACAGTTACATGATAAAATGCTTCAACTTACTCAAGTTTATCAAAATGAACTTTACATAAAGACTATAACTATAAATAAACCCTGCGTGCTGTTTCTAGGCTCTTTGGACTGGTGACAAAGAAGGCAGCAAAAGATGGCATACGTGATGAAAAATAGAATACATTTATGGACGCATGCAAATTTTTACCAATTACTTTGTTAAAAAAAAAAAAAGCACTATTGCTATTTGGTTAATATTTCCCATGACACGTAAAGCAGAATTTAAGAGCTACAATTCACAATTAATTTACATGATATTTTTAAATGGCACAAAGTGCAAGAGAAACGGCTCTTAGTCAGTATTCTAACAATAATCTGTAAAACAGTTTTGTAATTTTAGAGGAGAAGATTATTGTTCTACAAAGGCCACAAGTAATGGGATGCCAACACTTGCCATTTAAGGCTCAGACTCTACCTGTGGCCTAGATTTCTGGCCATAATAGGACATGGATCTGAACAATAGATCTCTGTTGGGAGAGGCTGAATAACAGAAATGAATACAAATGCTCAGAATTTGTTTTGCAGAGGGAAAAAAGGAAAAAACAAAAGGTGGGCGGTATGAGGGGGAGTGTTGTTAAATCCAGTGAGCATTTAAGTCAGATTATGCCGCTTCCATAGCGACTAGGTCACCTTTTTCTTGGTCTTTCCCTGCATCCCCCATCCCCCACCCCCCTTCTCATCATCCAAAACAAATCTGACAGAAACTTTAGTTGTTCCTGCTGGACAATCTAGTTCACAGCATAGCCTCAAATAATTTTATCACAACAAACATCTTACAACAGACCAGAATTTTCAAAAACCTCCTAGCTTGAGGAACAAAGATAATTTGGATGAAGGAGGCAATGATGTCAACCAGGTGGGCAAGAGTTCAATGGATGAGGCAGACTTATTTATTATCCTGGAAGTATTATAAACTGTTTGTTTGTTGTTGTTGTTTTAAAAACTTTTTTGTCATCATATTTGTAGCCTTGATTCTGTCTTGATTGTCAGACTAAAATATGGGTGATGACAAATTGAGCAGAAAATACAGACACGATACAGACTGCACACCAAGCCTTCAGTTCACCAAGTGCTGTGGAGAAACCGGGTACTTTTTTATGTAATGTGACACCAAGTTTGTGCTTTTTTAAAATTCTAATAATAACCAAAGTGTTGGTTCTCCAACAGCCTCAACAGACCTTAAGAGAGACCCAAACATTAAAAAGCCGCGTGAAATGCTCACTTCAGAGAGCTTACATAACATATCTATTTGACCACGTTGCATTACCTGTTATCACAACCGTAATCAGCCTGAGTAGGCAGAATTTTTCCAGAGCCATATGCATCAAATAACAAAATGTCAGAAAAGACATAACCCCTATGAGTATCTGAGTGTGGCTGTCTATTTATTAGTTTCATATACAACCATTTCAAAGGCCGTGATTTGAAACACTTACCCGGGGAGGCTAAAGCATCTTTATCCGAAGACGAGCTGTGCCTGTACCGCCTGCTTCGCTTTTCTTTTACACCTCTCGGAGACGACGAGCTTCCTGCTAAGCACGGTAACAGCAGCGCCTCTTCGCCGGAGCCCTCTGTCTCTAGTTCGGTCAACACGCTTTCACAAGAGTCCGAAATACGTATGGCACCACCGGGGTTCGCCCCAGTTGTCAGACCTATCCGGTTCCTGTCAAATAACACCTTTGGAGGGTCTATGGAGTGAAAGTTAGACTCCAGCACTGGCACCGCTCTTTCCCCCGTGTCCAGCACTGGCTCGCCGGTCTCTGTCTCTGTCAGGTCGCATTCTGACATCATTCTGACTCAGGCCCTAATACATACAGTTAAATATATATCGTATTGACTCAACTTCGTTTCGAGCTGTCAGCTTTTCATTGTAAGAACACGGCATGTATCCAAATCAAACAGCTACTGCTTTCACTGAACGATATGTCCACATAATCCACGGAGACCGTCTCCTCTGCTTCCTAGTTAGCTAGATGCGCATGCGCCACACAAAACGACGCTGCTGGCTATGAGTTGCCTTCAAGTACAGCTTGGAAAAGCCGAAGAAATTCAAAGACGTGAGCGAGCCCCCGTGTTTCAAATTCCCGGTTGACAAGTACACTCGAGAGCTTTACATCATTACTTCTGTTATTACCGTGTGACTAACGTAGTTGTCAATTTGCAAAGTCAGAAACAGAAACAAAAAAAATACAAATTAGGCTGTAGAACATGTCGGTCTATAAACACGTACCTTCCTACGCTATTTATTAGAGATTAGCTATGTTAAGTAGACCTGCTATCAAGATATCCTTTTCTGACCTGGCATTTATTTATTTATTTGCAAAACAAATATATTCATAGTTTTGTCCTTTCTGTCTTCTTCTCCGGTGCTTGAAGAATTTCAAATTCATGAACTGAGTTAGAATTATTGGCACATGATAGGGCTACGTTAGTATTTCTTTTGTTTTATTAAAATGCATTTTCTAAGCTATTAATACAAAAATACTCTGGTGGTTACTGTAGTGGTTACTGTACAGGCTTTTCAACTGACTCGACGCAGTCCAGCAGTTTTATTCACGGCCACTAGATGTCAACAATATTACATAAATGAAAATGGTTGCAACGCATCGCCTCACAAGCAAAAATTGTCTAGTCTTTATACATTTTTTAAAAGTTACTGTAAAATACTTAAATACTATTTTCAAGTCGTCATCAAGTGTCATTGTTTGAAGTGTGGCAAGCATAGTTACTGGTTTAGAATGCCTCTGAAGTTAATATTGGATCCACACATGGGCCTTTCCTGCTGCCACCTCATGGTAAGATAATGACATTTTTTATTTAGCTCAATTTTCCAGTTTCGACCCAAGGTGAATTAATGCAAATTGAATAACCTCTGCATTAACTTAGCAAGGCTTAATATGGTAATTTTTCATCCCTCTGTTTTACTTTCCCCTCTCTCTCTTCCTGTCTCGCCTATAAATTCAAGCTCCCTCTCTTTTCTTTCAGTTCTGTCAGTGCCCCTCAATCACCCAGTGGTCTGCATAGCACCCACTCATCCCTCTGCCCCCCTTCCACCTATAATTCTGCCCTTCCACCACCACCCGTCTCTCTAATAAGGGAGTGTAGCTGAAACACTTGCAAATGAACAGTCAGCCAGCTGGTAACACAGCAGTCATGTGATCTATCAAGGTAGGGGGTTAGAGGGTGAAGGAGACATGGAAGGTGAGAGAGGCTTGGTGTGCTTGGGATAGAATATGGATCTGGAAAAAGGAGAAGGAGATGGACAGTTTTAAAGGCACACTGAAGGCTAGACAGGTATATCTCTGCTTACTCTTTGCTAGATGTCATAATAAACCCTCTCTCCCTTTGTCCATCTCCTCTCTCGATACTATTTCTTTTTCAGCCTCTTCACCCTTTATTTCAATATCCATCTCACCTTCAAGAGCAAACACCTGAAATGTCACTGGAGTGACACATGACACTCAACAGGAAAACGCATCAACCACATCTATGTTTTGTTTTGTTTTTTCATATGCGTGCCAGTGTGTGTTTGAAAAAAAGAGAGCGAGAGCGTGTGCATCGAAACTGTGCACTTCACCCACCACTGGGTGACAAGCTCCTGCAGCAGTGAAGGCACACTGCAGACGCACTGCTTGCACGTGCACGTGTGTGTGTGTGTGTGTGTGTGTGTGTGTTTGACAGAGAGAGCCCCATGTTTGCCTCACTGTAGCACCCATTCCAGTAGATTCTGCTGGCAGAAGATCTAGTTTACCCTGCCAACAGCAACCACTCTTATCCATTCCTGCTCCTTTCCCCTGGCGGCTTGATGGGGGAGAGAGGGAGAACCCTCTAGCCCAACTAATTTTTTACATGCATCTGTATTGTTGGTGATTAGAGTTTTTATTAGTTTGTGAGGGAACACAATCATGCCGCATGCCCAGAAATCCTAAAGTGTAAGCCCCTGATTGCAAAGTCTTAAAAACTTAGACATCTACCAGAATTTGATGCTGCAACATTCAAAAAATGTATTTATTTGCACTGACTCACACTTTTCTACATCCAAATTAATTTACATTACAAAAGTGAACAGTCACATATACATAGCATTGCCTAGTTCTACCACATTTATAAATATTTTAATTCGTCAAAAGGGAACAAAGAGAGCTCACTCTGTCCTATAAGGTTTACAGTATATTCCGGTCCTTCATTATTATTTATTCACTCCTTTATCTTTTGCCTTATATAAACCGGATCTTTTAAATGTCAGCATTTGTTCATTTTTGCCTCATCCTGGCTTTTGTTGAGGGGATATACTGTGCCACACCGACGTCAGTTACCTGTTACCTGTTAAGAAAGATTTACACAGAGAAAAGGCATTCAGAAATAGCGTGTGGTTGGCCAGTTGTGCGTGTTTGTGTTTTCATACTGAGATGGCAGTATACCTCTCGGTCCAAACATCTTCAGATAGCAGTGTGTACAGTATGGCTTCTCATCATACTGAAACACAACGAGTAACACATATTTATAGCATCATCCTACTCATTCAGTAAACTGCATTCATATTACTTTCCTTGAATACTTAATTGACTCAGTTGTTGTCCTTATATACCTCAGCATGTTGTCCAGGGGTGAGCTGTCTGTTACACTTCTGACACTTCAGACACAGAGGATGGTAGTCTCTCCCTAAGGACCTCTTCTTCTCACCTGCACCAAAGGAAGAGATGGACTAGCTTAATGAGAGGCAGGATCGGATATTTTTATTAATATTTAATTAAAAAGTCAAAAGGATTTTGCATCTCATACAATTTCTGATAACACAATGTCTGGATTTCATGTGTCTGGTTCAGAAGTTACAGACTATTAGCCTCATCAGTGCAAGTAGGCCAGAGACTGTGATGTTGAACTAAAAGTAGGGCAGGTCACATCAGAGAATTTGAACTTAGCTGGTGCATGAACAGGCGAGAAAAACTAACAGCAAAAATAACAACCAAAGAGGAATCTAACTGGTGGTTTGAGTCATTTTGTGGATCTAATGGCTAGGCCTGAATGTGGAAAAGGACTTGTTTAAAAGAGAGGGGAGGTAGGGAGGAAACCCAAAGAGCAGTGCATGCTCGTTTGGCTAGACCCACATCCTGTTGTTATCATGGATACGAGTGTGTGCATTTGTGTGCATGTGTGGTTCAAATAAAGCCAAAAGCCTTAAAAAGAAAGAGTGAAATGCCTTTTTTTGTCCTCTAAAAAGAAAATAGATAACAATTTTGCATTTAAGGAACATATTGATATCATTGCACTTTGTCTAATGTAGATAATAAGACTTTGCAGAAAGAAAACAAAACACAAGGTGAACCTCAATCTTATGTTAACTCCAAAAAATGCCCTTTATTAATTTTATTACACCTGGTTTCACCTGTTCATTATTTGTGCTTTATTTCAGATTTCAAGTTTTATGACAATGCCAAACTGATCTGCCACAGAGATGGTAGACAGACAGATAAAGAGCGTGTAAAGCAAGTGCCAGACAGAAAGAGGAAGACAATTGCATCGAGTTTAAAAATTAAACAGGTCAGACTTACCAAAGTAGACAGGCTTCCCGCAAATTGGACAGTAGCCTACCATGATAGTATCTAATTATTTATCAGTATATGCGTTTATGTGTGCACCTTTTTAGTCCACAGTGTCCTATGAGCGAAATCGCGTGAATACGGGTGTGAACTGAAAAGTGACAGGAAAACCGTTAAACTGTAGACATCTCAGCATCTTGTGCAGTCAAAACCAGGATGTGGTGAGACGTCACAGGAAGAGAGTAAACTTTGAGATTTGAGCAGTAAATGGTGTCATCAGTGGAAAAACTAGAGACAGGTAGTT
This sequence comes from Mchenga conophoros, assembly GCF_057382185.1. Classification (NCBI taxonomy): domain Eukaryota; kingdom Metazoa; phylum Chordata; class Actinopteri; order Cichliformes; family Cichlidae; genus Mchenga; species Mchenga conophoros. The sequence goes on from NC_140531.1 coordinate 36,470,011, forward strand.
TGTCTCTTTCATATATATGTGTGTGTGTGTGTGTGTATATAATTTGATCATTTTACATATTTTAAATCACATTATTTTACAGTGAACTTTTCATATCTTCATATAATGTTTTGCGCACTCATCTATAACACTGTAAAGAGAGAAAGAAAGAAGGAACAAAAAACATCTGTCACCAGCTCAAATTCCCAGCTACCTTCTCCCTTTTCGTGCTCTTTTCACCCTCTTTTCTAGATTAAAAACAAGGATTTGAGCTCCTGAACTGAAAAGGGAAACTTGACACTTGTGCCTTTCTTTTCTTCTTTCTTTCTGTCTGTCTTCTTTCTCTCTCTCTCTCTCTCTCTCCCTCTGTGTGTGTGTCAAATACTCACACACACCTCCCGCTCACTGACTCACACAGACACCATACACCCATTTACACACACACATGCACTCACCAAAAAGGCCATCCTTCTGCTCAGTGACATCACATAAAGAGGCTGCAGCCAAAGTGCGGAGGGAGAGTCAGGGTGAGGCTGGTCTAGTGGAGGGACAGATGGGGCTGGGCAGCGGAGGCAGTTATCCCCTAGGGATAGGTGATGGAAGCAGACCTCGGGAGGGACAGGGGTGAGGAGAGATGAGCGAGACAAGGTTGGAGACAGTAGCCAACTACAGCTCAGCGGGGACAAAGACGATGAACTGTGATGAACTTTGTTGAGTGCAGAACAAGGCCACTGAAGTCACTGTGGAAGACAGGCAAATGTCTGTGTGGTTCGATTGCTATCACTGTCTGGGCTTATACATGGCTGAAATAGATGTTTAGCAGCATCAAGGACCAAAGACCAGACTCTGCAAGAGCTTCTTCCCCCAAGCAGTCCACTCACTACCACCAAAGGACTGATATACACATACACCTCTACAAACACCTTACAATACTCACCAAAAGACTCAAAAACAACAAAAACTTCCGCTAATCCACTACAAACTGGACCTGGGAACAATATGCTTATTTTTACACTCAGTCTCATAGTTGCTGAACACATATCTAAATTATATTATATTTGCACATTTTCCATCTTGCACATGTCTTCGCCCTGTCTTGTCTACAATATCATGACAATAACTTCAACCTGGTATTCAATACCTACTGCACAATACACTTTGTGTTGTCTCTGGACTGTCTTTGTTTATAGTTATCATTATAGCATTGTATAGTTACTACTATAGTATTGTATAGTATTGTATAGTTAGTAATTAGTACCTTTTTATCCCTTAATTTTACCAAAATTTAGCATGTTATTTATTTGTAATTCTTAGTTTTATATCTCTTGGACATATATCTTTTATATACTTATAAATGCACCATGAGGGGCTTGGGGTGAAACAGCATTTCGCTACGTTGTATACTGTGTATACTGTGTATACTGTGTATACTGTTGTATTGACAATAAAGCTCTTGAATCTTCAATCTTGAACTGAATCAAGGAGTATCCAGGAAACTATGGTGATGGAAGACTTATTCAGATGGTTTAGTTAATTAAGAGTACTTCAGAGCAAAATAACTCCATGTACTTTTTACTTAAGTAAAAGTTAATTAGGAATAATTAAAAGCTAAATGTTTCAGACACGGGGAGCATTATGCCATAAAACTGACTAGTTGTTTCTAATCCTTAAGGGGAATTCCACCAGCATACACATGAAAATCTATTTAAGGTCTTAGGGGGTGCTGCTACATATGAAAAAGTTTAGTGATGCTTTTTGTAGCTCTAGAGTGAGTAACTGAAATGTGACAAATTCTCTCCAGTGATATCTTTAAATTGAAAATTAAAAAGTGCAGGTGCAAAGTCAGAAAAAAGGGTGTTTTGTGCAGCGCACTCCTACTCCCCGTTCAATAATACATACATGTGCAGCTGCTAAAAGGGCCAAATATCACATTCAACTTAACAGTCAACAACTGTTCACTGTTAAGTTGCATTGTAAGATATGTTTGCGGTTGTTCTTCTGCAATAATTTTGACAAAAACACATCTTTTCTACCCTACATTCACAATTTAGATGATAGAAAAATGTTGTGGATTAAAAAAGTCCTATATTTGGAATATAATGCAAGAGTAAATAGTATATAGACACATGCATTCATATGTATTTTCAATACATAGTCAATGTTTTACAGTAAGTGTTTCTTTTTCAGCCTTTAGACGTGCCAAAAACATCTGCAAATCATTACTGCAGCTGATGAACTTCTGAAAACCATGGAATATATGTATTTCATCATTTGCATATTTACCGGCATCCCTCTCCTGTGTGTCATGCTTTGCAGAGGGATGGAATACCAAGTAGGTATTTCATCTGACCAGCTTTCCCTACAGGATAACCTATCATGTCTCTCCATCAGCATTCATTGTGTGTGGACAGCGCTTGGAGAGCTACATCCTGAATTAGAGGCCTGTATGCATGCAGTTTTTTTTGATGCAAATGATGATGTGCTTTTAATAGAGAGCAGATTTTGAATATGCAGAAAGAAAGAGAGACCGTTGTCATTAAAGCAAGAAGAAGCAAAAGATTTCCACAGGTTGAAATTGCAGAAAATTGAATACTGAAGGAAAGGGGATAGAATTAGGAAGAAAACAGAAGTGGAGCATGGAGAAACAGAAGTAATGTAATTGTGAACTAAGGAAAAGAAAGGAAAGAAGTGGAAAGAAGAGAGGAGGCGTTAAAACCACATTTCCCAGTGGATCTCTTGGTGAGGCTATGCTGAGAAAACTGCCAAAACTCTTAACAGACACATTCCCGTACTGGCAAGCACATATGCATGGTTCACTTCTGCCAAGTCATATGAGATACACCAACACACTGGATGGAGAGATGTGGGAATATGGTGTGTATGAAGTGAAGGATTTACAGTAACATTCAGTGAGTGGTGGAAAGAGACAGAGCTTGGGAAGACACAAAGAGAGAGGTAGAGAAACACTGGCTTCTCTCCTCTGTGTCCTCTGGTGGGTTGGATCTTGTATAGGCCAAACCCTCCGACGCCAGCTTTGAGAATTGTATGCAGAGGGGTGGAGGGGACACAGGAAGAGGCTCAGGAAAGAAAACGGCTGGAAGGATTCCTTCTTCCCACACATAAATGCACTCTTGATCACATGTGCGTACACATGAACGTACAGTCACACATATACACAGCCAAAAAGAGCCTTTGGAAGGATTCCTTTTTCCCCACTCACTCTCACACACCCACTAGTCATCACGTTTCAGCTCTTGGCATCCTTCTTTCTCCTCAAAGCCCAGAATATGACATGGCTTTAGGGTTGCATCTCAACTGCATACACATAGTCAGCCTCACAGTACAAGACATATGGCAAAGAAAATCAAGCAGCATTTCAAACATTTGACAAATGAAGATAACCAAAGGACCACATGGTGATTTAGTTGGTGGTAACTCTTTGAGGTGCAGAGAATGCCTTTTTGTTTTTGAACTTGCCTCTTTTCATTGTTGATGTATAAATATCAGTTTTCAAGATGAATTTTCTTTGCCTCTTTGATAATCACTAGATTGTTAAAGAAAGGGAAACAGCTCACGCCTTTGTAACCAAGCCAAAACTAAGTCTCTCACCCTTTGCTGTTACAAGCCTTTCTGGTGTGCATTTGGAACAGTCAGATGGATATTTTGGTTGCTTGCACTGTGGTGTGGTAAGCCATTCCTGGGGTGTGTTTTTCACAAATATCCCCCTCTGTGACAGTCTTCATGGAGTCAAACAATCTAAAGGCTATAATCCTCTACTAAGGGTACGAGTGGATGGAAAAGTCCGAAAAATAAGTCCTTGTTTTTCACTCATAATCTGGCAAAGCCCATAAGTCCCTTCATGCCTCTATGCAGTGATATGATTATAAATGGCAACTATTACTACATGATTAGTAGATGTGAGTGGCTGGGTCAGTCAGTTTTCATTCTGTTGTTTTTCTTTTTTGTACATGAGTCTTTGTTGTGTGTACATCAGCGACTGACTTATATTATGGTACCATAATGTGTGCACGTTTAAAATCTCCATAATGTAGTTTTAAGGTGAGTATAAAGTGAGTTGAGGATAGGAAAGTAGTAGTTGTGGTTAAGGTTAAAGAAAGTCATTATAATGTCCTCTGAATTCATGGGCTCGTGACAACCTCTGTGTGTGCGTGTGTGTGTGTGTGTGTGTGTGTGTGTGTGTGTGTGTGTGTGTGTGTGTGTGTGTGTGTGCATGAACAGTAAATTAAACAGATGCCAGTATTGCTTAGGCTTTCAATTCTCCATAGGGCTTATAAACAATACCAGTCCCCCAAATGTCTAATGTCGCTTCCAAAATGCCATCCCCGCACATGCAACAGACTGAGTACTAACACACACACACTCACCAAAAACTGAACATGATGCACAAGACAGCAAAAACTGTTGTGATAGCAAACTTCAAGAGCTGTTTAACAAACTGGAGTGAACAGATTTTTATGATGTTCTTCTTTGTAAGCGACAAGTTGGTCAGTCAGTTGATTGATCCTCCTCGTTTTGTTTAAATAAACCTAAGATATCCCAATAAATGTTGAATGGCTTATGATTTTGTTTGTGATTACATGTACAACTACAATTTTGTTGTACACGTACAATGACAATAAAGGGCTATTCTATTCTATTTTATTATTTTTCTTTACATATCTTTGCTGGCTTTTTCTCTAGTCCCATCATAGCCTAGCTAAAATAATACAACTGGTCGATGGATTTAGACAAATTTTGGTGCAGATATTTATATCCATCTCAGGGTGAATGGTCAGATTTTTCCTCTGGTCCCATAATAATAATAATAATAATTCAGAAAATTTTCTAATGTGCACCTAAATTTGGTTCATAACTAAATACCTGACACCCCCCCATCCCCATTCCCAGCAGACTGTGCTGTACTCTCTGCTTAGAATGTTTTCCACTACCATAAAACATTACATTTACCCAGCAAACATACCCATGTTGGCCCACAGTGAGTAGCTGTGGGTGAACTGTAGGGCTTTGTGGACAGGGCAAACCCACACTTATCCCACACAGGCCCAAACTGAGTGTGCCCACATGGGGCCCATGGCAGTTTTGCCTTTGGGACACCAGTATTGGTTATGGGCAAGCCTACTGTGGACTTCCACAATGAAGACCAGTGTGGGGCCACAGAAGTTTTTACCTTTTAGGTCCCCATAAAGGTTTTCTGTGGGTAACCTATTGTAGGCTTGCACAAAAATTCCTCACTGGCCCCTCCATGCCAATGAGGCACATACAGGCACCCACTGTGGGCCATTTAGGTCTGCCCTCAGGGGCCCACACAGGCCTGGAGTGGGCATGTTTGCTGGGTAGTGTCAGGTTAACAGAACTTTTAGCATGCCTAAACTTCTAGTCTTGTATTGTTACAACAACATGACAGTTTGATGAATCATCCAGCATTTGAAACTTTTGTAGTAGCGGTAGTAAAAAAACAAAACAAAAAAACCCACTGTGTCCAGCTTCTGAGCCAGCACTGTGAAACCAAGCTTTGTTCACGATTACAGAATTCAGTTTAAATTATAGTGGAAACTGGATGCTTTTCAAAGTTACAAAATAGGCCAGATTTCATTTAGGAAAATGTCCTCTACAATGATGCAGAAGATATTTTAGATATTTCTTTTCTATTTAATGTTGGAACCATGACAAACATGTTCGTCTTTGCTCTAAACATTTCACATAAAAATATCACCTGGCTGACAAATAAAGACTGTGGATCCAGTCAGAGCAGGTGGCCTAAGATGACTGGCTACCTATTAGCACAAAAAAGAGGAAAACTGTTAGAAATAGATAGAATAGAGTACCTATATACCCCAAAGGGAAAAGCTGCCATGAGCTCTCAGTCACTAAGTAGGGTTCTGACTGCACAGTGCTTGGTTCTCAAGGCTGGTCCCACCTATTGTTTAGATCTGCTTTAGGAAACAGTAAGGCAGGCAGAAGGAACGAACCTAATGTGTTGCTTCTTGCCTGTGCATTCTTGGCATAGCTTGTTGCCCTTTTCATTTTTTGACTGTGATTTTTTTCCCTCTTGCTTTAATAGTGAAGCCAAGGGTCCACAGCCAGCCAAGTCCCACCGCTCCAGTCTGGCTAAGCCACAGAAAGCCTGGCCTCCTCTACTCTGCTCTCTCTGTCTCCCATTCTCATCATATGTACTACAATATGTACCCCTCTCTCTTTCTATTTGTATGTCAATATACCTCCTCTCTTACGTCTCTTTCCTTCATGTTTGTCTATACTGGTCAGTCTGTCTTTTTGTCTCATTTTCTCCCCTCTTTCTTATCTTGTTCTCTTCAAACACATGCACACAGACACACACACACACACACACACCACCCTCTCTCCCTGCCTGACAGTCTGTCACAGCCAGCGGACTGGTTTAGCAGGCGGGGTTCAGCTGGGCTCCACAAACACATGGCACTCAATCTGCCTTCTTGTGTGTGCTGGAATGGTATTTCTTTCTCCGTGCTGTTTAAAGCTTTCTGTTTAATCTTCTTTTAATTTTATGGACATGTTTAAAAACAGTCAAGTATCTTTATGTTACACTGTAGACGGGCAAATGCGTACTTTTGTAGTGAAATTTATGTCTAAGGTTGGGGAGTTTCTCATACACAGGTCGTTTTAAATATCGTCGTTGTCACGTCTAACCTTCAAAAGCTGACTGCATAATGCTTAGGTAACACTGATATGATAAATGCAATGACGCGTCATCTAAAATTTAGTTGCTCTACAGAAGACATTTGGTCTTTTTTCAACATGACTGCAAGAGAGTTTGGATGTATCCAAAAGAGGCAGTGTAGACAATTTGCTCCTCTCTGCGTCTCAATTATAGATCAAGAGCCCCTTGTGTGTACAAAAAACAGAATTCGCCAACTCAAACAAAGCCTGCTTCCTCTTCTGCTCTGCTCTGTTCCTATATGATCAGCACCATTCATTCCGCCACTCAGACAGGAATCTAATTAGACCAGAATATCAACATTAAAACCTATCTGCCCCCCTCCATCCTTCTCTCGCTCTCTCTCTTTGTTTCTCTGCTCTTCCCTACAGCTGGTGAGAGTATGGTTTGTGGCTGCCCCTCCCCCAGGTTTTGAACAAGCCAATAAGAGAGCACGTCAGCAAAATACCCCCCCCCCCCCCACACACACACACACACACAGAGACACACACCGACACACACACCATCCCTCGGTTTCCCTTACCACCCTATCCATTTCCAATCCCATCCCCCAGAGCCCTCTCTACACCCCATCCCCCTTTCATACCACCCCTAACCCACTTACTCATCCTGCCTACACCCTCCCACACACCCATGAGACTTCCCCACCCTCTTCACTTTCTCACCCGTTCTCACCCTCCGTAGTACCTCCATGGTCCTCGTCTTCTCCATTCCTTTCACTTTTCTTCTCACTCACCCTTATTCCTGGACACCCTTCCTTTCTTCTATACTCCCTCCCCGTCATTACACCAACTCGCCATTTTCATTATCCCCATCTCTTCTGTTTCCCTTCTTTCCCCCACCTTTCTCCCTCCCTCTCTTTCTCTTCTCTGTCTACTGTGGCCTTATCTTATGAATATCGGTAGCACACTGGGTGAAAAATTGATCCTCCCCGCCTGTCTGTGGACGCTGCCACAGCGCATTAGCCTGCGTGTGATGTGTGTGTGTGTGTGTGTGTGTGTAAGCTTGCTGCTTGTGGGAGACACAGAGGGAGGAAGGGAGGAGTGAGAGGAAGGAGGGTAGGAGGGATATTTGCATATCATCAAAGTAGGAAAAGGGAGTGTAATGAGGAGAGAATATGTGTGTGTCTGTTGGGCGTATGTGTGTATTAGGCCTGTTGTTGATGGGTTGGGCTTCAGTATGTGTGAAATGAGAGAACAAGACCAAGGGAATAGGGTATAGGAGGCAAGATAGACTCAGATGGCGTTAGATGTGTGTGTGTGTGTGTGTGTGTGTGTGTGTGTGTGTGTGTGTGTGTGTGTGTGTGTGGGTGTCTGAGAATGAGAGGACAATCAGAAACCACGTACAGTTTTCCTCTCACATATCATTCTTCTTGCTCCCATACCCCCCCCCCCCCCCTCCCCAACACACACACAATAACAGTAGTTTTCATAAATATTTCAAACAGGGCATGTTCTTGACCTTTGACACGGCACCATTGAACATTTTTCAAAAAAAGGTATAATGGTCTCAAGCTTCTGCAGCTGTTTGTTTGTTTGTTTGTTTGTTTGTTTGTTTGTTTTAACATTCAATCACATTTTTCTCCAGCTTATGAGAAAACATGCAAAACCCCTTTTTAAACGTGAAAACTTTGGCCCAGATCTGATAAACACAGGCACTTCATTTATCCTAGTGGCCTAATTTATTTTAGATTACGGCTGAATAATCTGCCCTCCCCCCGCCATTTTTCTATGTTTGTCACTATTTAATAACGTTCTAGTTATTTTTTTTCTCGCTACTGTAATTTTGTAGCTCAAGTAACTTCTGCAAACACAGCAAATACTTAATTTTAAAGCGAACTTTCGACTCCAAAGGAAACAGCTGCAATGGGTAGGCTTGGTATTTGTAAATAAATAATTTAAAGCCCCTTTTAGTCTGCCTCTCTGCTATCCACGGCTTCTGATTTAACAGCCCTACTAATAGATTGCCGAGCTTAAACTGGTTCGTTTCACCGGTAAAGTCCGGATTTTAAAATTGTATTTATAAAAACAAACTAACATTAACAGTTTTAGTCATTTGTCTGTGTTTTTTTGCCATCTGTGACTTAACCAGCATTGTGTCTGGGGGAAGCAACTACAAATGCACTCTGTTTTCTGTCGTCGATTGATCCGGTCTGGTGAAATCCGACTTGAGCGTTGACGGTCTGTCACATTTCACGCTGACACCGAGCGAACACTGGGCTCACACACTCGCGTTCATACACTCTCACAGACAGGGCTCGCAATATTATCGACAGATCCGAGTTGGGAGTACAGTCGGGGAGAGCGCGTTGAAGGTAAGTTGTTAAAAAAATACTCAGAGCAGGGGAAATAGACCCGGTTTCAGCGTTAGACACAGAGGCGGGGTCATTCCTTAAGATCCTGTTAATTTTAGCCGTGGTTCTTTCTTTGTAATTTTAGACCGGCCACTTTTAATGTTTCTGTCTGCGCTTTGCTGTTTGCTTCCATACAACCGGGAAAGCTCTACCGGCTCATCCCAACGCAGCGAAATCACACGAATAAGTTTATACACAACACCGTTTTGTTTTCTTACTATTAACCAAATATTTTAAAGCGCTTCGAGGCGTGGGTGGCTAGCTATGGGATTTTTCTCTGTGTTGGTCGGTAGAGGAGGAGGGGTTGGTATGGCTTGCCAAGCTAGCGAACGACATTACGCAGGCTGGCTAAACAAGTTTAAATGTGGGTTAAAGTGGCGAAAGTTGTTTTAAAGTCGGTTCGAGGATAATTGGGATTCCGAGAAAGCGAGCTGGTGTGGTAACACTGTAGTTATATAGTTAGAAGAAGCATCATAACGCCTTTACCACAGCGTGCTATGCGCACTAATGTTAGCATCGCCCCCAAACGCTAGCTTCCCGTCAGCTAGCGAGCCGTGGTCGTTGCTGTTGTGAAGTTAAAGCTGCTGGTGAGCCGGGAGAGGAATCGTATCCCTGTCACATTCTTGTAGATTATTATTATTTTTAATTCCCAAACAGTATAATCGAGTGAAAACTTAAATATTCACAATGTAAGCTGATGAACCAGTTTATGAAATAGCAAAGTTGTAGTACCAAACTACCAGTTAACTCAAAATTACAACACACGTGCATGTCAAAAGAAACTGATGGCTTTGACTTGTTTGTGTAGGTAGTCCAGCTTGGTGAATGTTGTGATGTACAGTGTTAACAGAGTACCTCACAACTCGATTTAACTCTTCCTAACTCATTTAATTTGTCATTTTAACAGTGTGTAAAAGCTGCTTCGGTGAGGGGAACGAGAGGAAAACGCAGGGAACAAAAAAGGAAAAGAAACGAAGGAAATCCCCCGAAAGGAAATGCCAATCGCAGCCGCTGGACAGCCAACGACTCAGGAGCCTCGAGTTTGCCCCCGGCTGCCCTCCACCCCGGAGCCTGTCCCTAAAGGGGCTGATTTATTCGACGAGGCGGGGGCGACAGAGTCTGCGGAGCGAATAGAGTACGGGGGCGCGGAGGGGGGCAGAGGACTCGGGGGCTATAGTTACAGCCAGAGCGGCGCGAGGGGCTTTGTACAGCCCGGATCTACCAACGGCTCTCCGCCGCAGTCCCCAGAAGCGTCCTCCTCTTTTCTTTTCCACCCCCTTCACCCCCACCAAATGACCATGGAACCTCCAAGGACTCGATCTCGCTCACGGTCTGGATATTATCAGTCGTGCGGTGTTGGAAATGGCAATGGAATGACCGGCAGCGCAGTTATGGTATCTAACCACCACCACCACCATCTCCACCACCATCAGCAGCAGCAGCAGCAGCAGCAACTACATCCACAGCAGCAGAACGGTGCCGCTTGCGCACCACTTGGAACTCACAGTATCCACTCGGAGAACCAGCAGCGAGCCCCAGGAAGTAACGCCTCTCCCGGCATTCAGAGGCTGTCTTCTGTTCCCGGAGCGCACCGCATCCCAGCAGCAGGTAAACGTCTCCACTTGTCATCGTCAATGGACGTGTATGTGGTTGTGTAGGTTTAGAACAAGAAGGAAAGGCGAGTCACACCTCCACTCAGACTTTTAATTTCACACTGTATGCGAGTTGAAGGGACATAAGCGGAGGTGTTCTAATACCTTTCTTTAGAAGCTAACAGAGAGAGGGAGGGGACTGCCCTGGGCTTGGCATGACTGTAGTGTCTGTGCATGTGTGAACACATTTGATGTATTTTAATTAGATGGGGTGTTTTATGTTCTTGCCACTTAGCTATAGTGTGGATGTGATACACAGTTAGCACATACAGTAGGCAAATGAAAAACAGCAGCCTGTGCTCTGGACTGGGGTAGCCTCAAGCCAGTTGAACTGCTGTGCATAGTTAGTTAACCAGACTGCATTTCTTTAGGCACTGTGGCATGTCTACTTTTAGTCAATTACACAAATATTGATGTAGCTAGGTAACAAGCCTTATAATGTGTACAGGCAAAACCTTTGACTAAACTACGTATGGTCTGTTCTTTTTCAAAGCTTCTTAGAGGGACAATTGTAGCTAGATAACCCAACTTGTTGTGAAGTTGTGAACAAGAGTTAAAATATCCTCATATATTACTCATATATTATGATATTGAATAGATCAATATTTAGTCAGCATTTACTGTTATAAATGCACATACACATACAAAAACGTGCTTATGACAGAGAATCAGCTGAGCAAAGTGGTAAACAATCTTAGCCATGGCCTCTGTTTTAACAGATATTTGGTTTCCGTCTGAGGTTGTATTCCGTTTCAAATGTTCTTTTCTTTTTAATTCACAGCTACCTGGGTAACCTCTGCTGTGACGTTTTTGCTCCATTGCAAAGCAAACTTGGTTAGAGTATGTGTGGACTGGTGTTGGGTGTTAAATACATGTGAGGGCACTCTCACACAACACAGTGAGTGCAGTGTTGTGAACTTCATAACATAGAAGCAGCACAGCTAGAGTTTCACATTCACTGAGGCTATGGGAAAGTTTTCCTTTCACTAAAGCTAATAGCACACCTAACTGGCTTCACAGGTTTGAAAATGCTTCTGCAGTTGGTAGTATCCACGGGTGTTGTGGAAACATTTTACTAGTTATCATTATTATTATTATTATTATTTTAAAGAAACATTGGAACATTCTAAAACAAAATCCCCTTTTTATACAGACGTTGTGTAGTGGAACTTTTGCTTTATAAAGTTTTTATTTTGCAAATTAATTTGAGTCATTGACATTAAAATGTAAGGACTCTGGGAAAAGCAGGGTTTAGGTTTGGTCTCATTACAGCAGACAAATTACTCATACCGATTCTACCTCTTGGGATATGTCTAAGACTGCAGTCATTTCTCTCACTAAGCAACTCATATATGACAGACGGCCTAGTTTTTTTTTTTTTTTTTTTTTTGTGGAGGTACTTACTTCTGCTCACCTCTTCGAAATATGTCCTCACTTGGGTACACCATCGAGATACACAGTGAAATGAAACTATTGAAGTCCATGGCTTGAGTTATATATAAGAGTAATAATGATGAAGATGATGATGACTTAAAAAAACAAAACAAAAAAACTGTCACATTTTAAACAGTAGGTGTTTGCATATCTGTGTACACAAAAAACTGAGCAGGTCTTTAGAGAGACTGGATTTACCTGTTTGGAAGACTGAGAGCAAGAACACAGCTGAACCCACATAAACAAAGAGAGGCCTCTTTTGAACACTCAGTCATTAGGTTGTCAAAGCAGTGTGTGTGTGTTACTTGTATGCCTTTGTGTTGAGTTCCAAGGAAATAAAGTTGTGTCTCTGTATGTTGTTCTTAGGAAGGAACGAAGAACCAAGATAAATTAATATGAATAAGAATAAAAATATAGACTAGTTTGCCAAGTCACAGTGTCTCACCAAACTGCTTCTAGTTATCTTCAGAGTTTATCGACCCACTGAGACTTGCTGCCTGTACTCTATCATAGTAGCTTCGCTGTGAAATGGATAGCTCAAATCAATGAATGGAATGACTTTATTGTATTTCCATCCAAATTGATTTTGATTCAGAGGAGGAGGACCTGGGTAGAAATTCTATAAATTTACCAACTTGTTGTTCAGACAAATTTCAACACAACCTGATACCCACAAAAGAACAGATACTCAGAAAGGCTACAGGTGGATATACACATTTGTGTTTGTACTTTACTCTCTCCTGCATTTGTGTAGGTAGATGATGAGTCTAACAGTAGAACAAATGCACACATATAAACGTTTCTTTCATTTAGTAGATATTGCAGTTTAAATATAATGTAAGTTATTGTTTTATTTCTATGTATTTTTAATTGAGTGCTGTTTACATTGTTAACTGCAGGAAGCAGGGGGTGGGGTGGGGGTGTACTTTTATAGTTAAACGTACTCCTACAAGAGTAAAGCAGCTGGCTAGCTGGACCTTTCCCACCACTACACACCTCTTATTAAACCCTCTTTCCATTCTCAGAATGGGATTTGCTTGCTGGGAGAGAGGAGGGATACTTAATCCATTCTTCCACTGCTAGTCACCTGCGTTGGACATGAAAGATAATGATATCCTGTACTCTTCAGTCCCCTCCCTACTCTCCTCTCCTCTCCCCTTTTCTCCACTCATCTCCTCTACTCTCCTAGTCCCCCGTTGTAATTATTTTTCTCCCATTTTCCTCTTTATGTGTTGTTCTTTCATACTTGTTTCATATTGTACACAGTGCAAAGGGTATTTTCCTCTTTTTTTTTATCTGTCATAAAGTTCACATGACTTTTTAGGAAATCATTATGTTTTCAGACTTAAGAGAGCTGATGTCTGCAAAACTAAGACTTGAGGTTGCAAAAGAGAAGCACAGAAAAGCTCTCAAAATGTTTAAGACTGCTGCCAATTGGTCAGAGTTGATAAAAACATCCTTTGTAGCAGCTGATATCTTACCCTGATTGCGACCCACCTCTGTCACAGTCTGTCCTGTTACTCACATTCACTTCTCCCTCCTGTCTGAATCAGTCAACCCTTTCTGTACCCCTCCGGTCCATTTTCTTCGGCTTCCTCCTTCACATTTGTCTAATGGAGGGATCGTTTTAATGGATTGCCCAAAGCAGCAGAGAGGCGGACAATCCTGCCACTCTACCTCTACCCCTCCACTCCACTCCTGTCCTCTCCATCCTTCTGTCTGTAACAGAAGTGGAAACATGCACTCTGTTTTTTTTGCTTTCCTTTGTCTTGTCGCCCAGGCAACCCCCTCTAGTTTGAAGAGAAACTCTTTCACTTGGATTGACCAAGTAGCAGGGGTTCCCTGCTACTCTGTCACTCCAAATAAACAACAAAGCAGTCACTTTGGTCAGCAAGAGAGGATCCTTGGAATAGGGGAAAGTGACCTTAAATTAGCTCAGAATCTAAGGGAAAGGGCTCTGATCTGGTTTGGAAAAAAGGTGCTTCTGAGACTAAGTGTAAGAGAGAATGCCAAAGGGTCACTTAACTCCTGAAGAAAGGTCAGTATGAGGAGAGAAGAAGGAAGCCAATGAGTGAGCAAAAACTGCAATAGCTGGTTAAAAAACAAGTCAGTGGTGGGAATTTGTAGTCATAGGACTGCATTAAGCAAGTACAGTGAACGAGTTTTAGGAAGGTCAGTTGCAGGCAGGGGATGAGGAACGGGAAGATGATTAGGCTGAGACCAGGCAGTGATAACAAAAGGAAGATGTGAACAAATATAAGGAAGAGGGCTGTTGAAGAAACGTAGCACGTCAGGGGTGCGGCCATAAGCAAAGCATAGACAGGAAGCATGTCTTTCTTGCACAAAGCAGTTGTGTGCAACCTGAGAGGAGGTGTGGATACTGAAAAAGTGTTGGAGGCATGAAGAGGCCAGAACAGTTGACTGAAGTCAAGACAAGCACTAACTTTGGGAATGTGGGTAAAGGTATGTGTCAGAAAGGAATGGATGGTGAGTGAATTAAGGAGGAGGATGGGAGGGAGGCATACTTTGCTCCTGGTGTTTGCATGTTGGCCTTCTGTTGCTTTCAGTTTAATTGCATATGTCCTCTGGATGTACCTTTTTGTTATATCATGGCTGCAAGCCTGTGTTTCCCCTTTTGTTGCGAGAAATATCCTCTTTTGTAAAATTCTTTTCCTGCTCATGTAACCCTTTCTCAGTAAGCTGCTGGGAAATGGCATATTATGTCAAGTTGTACTTTTTAAGTACTATGATAGGGCCACCATTAACCCTTAGCACAAGTATAAACCCAGCCAACTTCATACAGAATAGAATAATCCTTTAATTGTCCTACAAAGGGAAATTTGGGTGTAATACAACTTCATGATTTATATTTTCTTATTCTCGCCTTTGGAAATTTCTTTTTAATCTCAAATAGCTTCTGTTGCAATTCTGTGCCTCAACAGTTGAGTATCCTTATCTTTGTTGATCATTTCAACACTACCCCTCAATGTGTCCTTCTCCCTTTCCACCTCTGTTTGTCTTTTGTTTTCACTGCTTTAACCAAGACTGCTCATTTACATGAACTGAATATTTTAATCTGCATAGTTGTAGATTGAAGTAGTAAGTTTGCTTTGGATGTTTTGTAAAGTGTAACTGTAAGAAAACCCTTCCCACCCCCAAACCTCATGTGCAGGATAATCCACTTCTCTGCTGTCCACACATATGCTGAGTGTTTTCCAAACATTCATCCTTTTGCCAACATATGGCTAAAAGGCTACATCCATTGAAAATTCAGCGCTTCATGGAGCTGTATTTTGGCAAACAGGAACTGTTTAAACATACTGTGCATACAGATGGGCAGCAGAGAGGTGGAACACGCTGTAGGGATGGTAGAGAAGAGTCATTAAGATATTTCAGTGAACTATAAGCTTCTGTCTGTGTTTGTTTTGATAGCCTTTCCTGCCACCTCTCAAGCTCTCAGGGGTGAAAAAAAAAACTTTAAAAAAATGGGAAATTGGGTTTTGTTTTTGGTATAAATATATATATATTTTAATTGCACTTAGGGTGTTTTATTGGTCAGAATGTGAAGATAATTTCATTTACTTATTTATTTACTCAGTATCTAGTTGGAGGTTTTTTGGGGGCTGTGAGATTTATACCTTCCAGCTTATGAAATAATATTACACTTTCTTTCTTTTCATTTGAGATAAAAGATGTCCAGGAGGCTTAGTTTCACTTAAGTTAGGGATTGGAGCAGATCCCAGCTCTAATAAGTAGAGAGCCAGGGTACACTCTTGATCCTGGCTTATAAATGATGTGTTAGTTGCCCCAAAGACAGAGAGCAAGCACATTTTATTAGTAGCTATTTCCAATGGGCTCCTCAGAATGTAGTTCAAATAGTTGAGAGCTCACTTTGTGGCACTAGTGTCAAAATTTATGATGGAAAGTAGAGAATTAAGACAGTTAGCACTCTCCTTTTCTGCCCATTACTTTCCTTGTCCTAATGCTGTTGCTCAGATGGCTTCTGTCTTTCACTGAGGGGAATGTGGAGAGGAAGACTGAAGACAGAAGGTAGAGTGAGAAAAGAAAACGAGTGTGAAAGAGCGGTTCGCTGTGTGCATTTTGTATTTTTATGAACTCGACTGACTTGGTGCGTCAGTGCACACGCCTTATTTACTTGCTGCCTGGGTGGGCTGGGAGCAGGAATGGGACTGTTAGAAACATGTGCATACAGACAGGATGACGTCACAGTCGCGCTAGAGACCAGCTTCATATCAGCCGCAACGCTATTGAGTTCTTAGACCACTATTTCTAACGCATGCGCTTTCTTAAATCAATTATGAAATAAAACTCCTCTGCAAATATTAAAATTTTGAAATTTTTTGTGTCACAAATACATAATAGAAGAGCAGCATACTGGAGCGGTGTGACCAGGTTCATTTCCAGTGAGTCTCGTACCCTGCGAATGGACTCTCAACTCCACTGGATTGAACCTGCTGGCGGTAGTACTGTCCTCTGTTCTGTGGATGTGGTTATATCGACATTATGGCTCCTGAACCAGTACTCAGTCGT
Source organism: Mchenga conophoros (assembly GCF_057382185.1). Classification (NCBI taxonomy): domain Eukaryota; kingdom Metazoa; phylum Chordata; class Actinopteri; order Cichliformes; family Cichlidae; genus Mchenga; species Mchenga conophoros. The sequence goes on from NC_140531.1 coordinate 36,486,695, forward strand.
GCGGGCTCTGTTTAGAAGAACAAGGGACACGGGGCAAGCTGGTATGAGTACAGGGAGTATTGGTGCTAGTTGGTTAGCAGAAAACTTTAAAAGCAAGAGCAAGAAAATTAATGGATGTAATAGTTCAGGGAGACGGATTTAACAAAAAAGAAAAAAAGTGTAGTAGTGGAGCACCACTTTAGCTCAGTAGGTGAGCAGGCGACCACATGCCGCATGGAGTTCAGTGGCTCGGGTTTGAGTCTGACCTGCATTGTAGTATAATGAAATGAAAGTCAGTTGCAAAGTATACTTCAGTGGGTGTTAAGATACCCAAATGGCATAGCACAGTAAAGTTTCTGTGTGTCTGCAGATCCACATTTTGCTATTATGTTGAAAGATGCAGAAGGTCAAAACAATACCAGCCTCGTCATAAAGAATGTACTTTATACATTTACACATCCAGTTTTAAACATTTTGTCATGTCGGAAGAAGCCATAGGCCATTTCTTGGACTGTGCTCATGTTTAAACTTAGCCTGTATTTGAGCTCACGTAGACAGTACTGGGACAGGCATACTCACAAAAATACCAGACTTGGAACTATGTTTACTAGCAATGTACTGGTTTAGAAAGTAGCTGCCATGAAATTAGTCACTTATTATTTAAGGTGAGCATGGAGAAACCTCCCCTTTAGTTAAACAATGCAAAAAAATATCTGTGTGTTAACCTGTATGTAATAAATATGAATAAACAATGTTGATTTTTGAATGGATTACATTAATATTTGAACTCAGTGACTCTTAATTTGAAAGAAACATGCTTCTAAACTTCTAAACTGTTTTGGGCTTTTTTTGTGGCTATTTTGGACTTTTGGTAAAACAAACACACACACACACACACACACACACACACACACACACACACACACACACACACACACACACACACACACACACACACACAAAGGCATGCAAACTTCACCATGGCAAAAGTTTAAATCCAAAAACATTGAAAGATGCTTCAGCAAACACTATTTATTATACATACACGACATAATATTCTGATGTAGGCATGCAGAGATGAGGTTTCAAAAAAGAACATAGACGTGTGAGTTACTCACTGTTGCCCATATTCACAACAAGTTCGCACTCAAGTATGTTATGTGCAACCACCTGCACACGCTTGCAGACTGTGGGATGTAAATTTTCAGGCTTGAGAAGAAATGCAGGATGGAGGAGCAACCTCAAGGACTGCAGCAGAACACACAAAAAAAGATAATGAGAAAGATAATGAGGAAGGAAATGTAGGAGGACAATGAAGTGGGAGAACGGTAGAATCAGTCCCATTTCTATACGTGACACACTCTTTTGCCATGAAGCGCGTGTGAAGCAGGTAATGGTTGGGCAAGCGTTACATGCCCGCCTATTTTAAGCTTGGATATCAGCTTGTTACTTGACTGCTTTGCGCTAGGGTGTGAAGTGTGCTCTGACATGTGTTCAGGAGGCGGGGTGATGTGAGAGGTGTGTATATGCGTGTGTATGTGTGTGATATACATATGTTCAGTTTTGCTTACTTTCTGTGAATGCTATGTAAATGCATACAAGTTCTGCAGCAAGCCTTCTGTGGCTGGTTGTTACTGTTGAGCTGGTGATTTGTTAAGTAAACCTTTTGCTTATCTATCATCTATCCTTTCATCTATCATTTCTGTTCACCCACTCTCTCCTGTGTTTTTCCATTTGGACATGAAACGGGAAGATGTAGTTGAATAAAGATAGATGGTAAGAGAGAGGCTGATGGAGATCATGGATAGAGATGGTGCGATAGGGCAAGAAAAGGAAATGTGGGTGCCGTGCGATAAAGCTTCAGGAATATATGGGAGGGAGACAGGCCGGCAGATAGGGAAATAGATCGGTGGCTGGGAGGGATGGTGATGAAGTGATGGAGAGTGTGAGGAGGAGGAGGATGTGTAAGGAGGGTGTCTGAGCTGAGTGCAGGGGGGGGAGGGAGGGATGAGAAGGGGAGGGAGAGGTGAAGGAAATGGATAGAAATAGCTGATGCACTCTGAGGCTTACAGAAAATCAATAGCAGTCAAGAGGGGAAGCCACAACCCCCACCCTGTTCCCTCTCTCTGGCTCTTCTCTCTTTCTCTCTCTCCCTCCACTCGTTTTTCTTCCACTCCGTGTCTGTTCCTGTCTCCCTTTCCTCCTCAGTGGTCTCACCTTTTCATGCATGTTTCCAGCCCTGTCCTCTTCTTCTGCACCTCCCTTTTGCCCTCTTCTTGTCACCCACACTTCTCTCTCTCTCTCGTTCTCTCTCCTCCTTCACCCTCTCCTGCCAACATTGTTGTGCTGGTTTCGTGAAACAAACAACTAAAGTCGATGGCAATTTTCTGCAGCCACGGGGAAGGCGGGGCCTGCAAACTATTCATTCTCCACATAGTTACTTAAGCTGGCATTGCTTGCAATCATTTTTCCTTCATTTAGATAAGACCTTTTTAAATTTCACACAGCAGGAAATGGTTACTGCACACTCAGTTCATTTTTTAAAAGTTTTTTCAAAAGTTTGTTTTGTGACTTTCAAAGAGACAAGAGATGAATTGTGGTGCTCTAAAGCAGTACTTTGTGTCTTTAGTATTATGAGTCACACGGCAGATATTTAATTGTCAAAAAAACCCAATTCTCCATCATGATGCAGTGTGTTGACCTTATTATTCTAGCAACAAAATATCTTACTGTGTCCGACTTCCTCTTGTTCAGATAGCTATGCAAAATTCACTTTTAAACACAAAATCACCTGAAAGTTAAGTTTAGAAAACTTTGCAGCCTATTGCTGTTTTCCCACATGTATGTAAATGTTACTTCACAAATACTGGTTCATTATGCTTTTAACCAGGTTAGCTGTTTTTCCAGCTAACCCTAGCCTCTTGTAGTTGTACACTGACTGCTTCATTGGCCAGACTGCTTTTGTTTTAGTCCAAGATATTATTATTCTCCGAAGATGCTCATTGTCACCAACTGACTACCAACTCTGCTATCTTGGACTGGTGCTGTTTTACCCTGGAAAATTGCTGTGAGCTGGGAGGGCCACTCAAACCAGGTGAAGAACTGGTTCATGTGCTGCTGCAACAATCTCATTGAAGTCTCCACAGCAGAATAAGACTAACCATCACCAACTGTAGTCCAAAACAGTAAAATTGGACTTTATCTATATCTTTATTTATAATGGGAGACTTACTTGAGTAGCAGCTAATTATATTACTCATTTCTTTGTCATAGACTTTTTACTTGGTGGGGCAAAGACAGTTTAACGTTCAACCCCACTGCTTCCTCACATGCCAAGAAAAGTTGGGGACTTCATTGGATTTGCGAAAATGACTGAAGACACGGAAAAGGTGATTCAAGAAGGTCACATCCTTTGCAGAGTCCGTGGCTTGCCAATGAAGGTTCATGTGACAAAGTCCTTCGTACAGTAGTTCAGTGTCCATGAAATCCGTTTTGTACTGTCTAAAACGTCCTAGATATTGTCGAAGAATTTGCCATTTCCTCGCACATTGTAATTCATACTGCAAATCCCACTATTCGGCTTTTCTCGGTGCCCTAACAGCAGAACCAAGATTGTGCACAGTCTGTTAGTCCAACAGTGAACACGATGTTACTGCAACATTTTAAACCTGCTCTGTAGCTTCTGTGTTGTGCTCTATAGAGTGACTCTAACTGAATGACTCGTTTCTGAGTCAATTTACAGGATTCTGACAATGTGCAAGTGAGACCACATTCAGGGAGGGAGCTGGATTTTTGCCTATTGTGATCAGTGAATGAGTGTTGCAGAGACGAGCCGCTATGCAGCCGGCGAGCTCCCTGAATATACTTCACCAGTATTCTGTCCCAAATCATCTCAGTGGAAATAGCCTTTTAGCCTGGTTTTCACTACACTAATATAAGCTTTACTTACTTCAACCTTTTCAATCCATTTATTTGTCCTGCTCTAGGGATTGAAGTATGAAAGGAAATGCTTTTTAAGGACTGAGGAATTCAGTTGTGAAAACCTCACTCTGCCTCTTTCTGTCTCTTCCCCCCTTTGTTGTCAGTCATAGCTTCTCTTCAAAGAGGCTGGCTGTAAGCAGGAAAAATCCCACAAACAAACAGCCGATAGGTGAAAAATTCTCTTTTTAAACACCTTTGTAATTTTTTTTTGTGCATCTATTTCTTTTTACTTTTGATTCGTTCATTTTTATTGAAAAGGTAGTCTTGTCTGGAGTGCCCTTGGGAGTGCTTACCCTTGGTGTGTATACCACTGCCACCATCTGTGGTGAGGACGTCTCAGACGAGAGACGTCCCCACGACAAAGGAAAAATAAAAGCCAGAATAAATAGGAAAGACAATAAAAAGATGAAAGGATTGTTGAAAAACAAAAGAGTAAAAGTCTTAGCTGTGATGGAAGCGGCGGTATCATCAGAAAGCTTCTCTAATCCAGGATTACTGTGTTTATTTTGTGTGTGTGTGTTTTTGCATGTGTGCCTACATCTACTGCCTCTGATGTGAGACAAGAGTATGCCATATGTGTTTCAGTCACTTTTTTGCCGTACACACGGTCAGCAAGCGTTCTCACAAACAAACATGTTGTCATTGTTTTTTGCTGCTGTGTATAAAGCCTTAAGTTGGGTTAGAATAATAACAACAAAGGGATTAAATGGAGATAATAGAGGTCTCCAAACAATGATGGCTATAATGTCAATGACGCCAAAAGGTATTCCTTTTATGTTGTAGTTTATATTGTAAAATGATACACAGTACACCACAGAAAAAAAATAACTTTCATGGCCGTGTACATAAGAAAAACTGATGCCTATTTTTGCGTTGTATTTTTAGGGAAATGAGCTGCTTCTGTATTTTTGGATGAGAAATACATAGAGAAACTTTTTAGCCTGGCCTGATAATGCTTGTTCAAATACAATTTTGTTAAACTTACCAAGCGGAGATGATGGCGATTTCTGGGCAATTTAAGACTTTTTGCTGTAGTTTTTTTTGCATCCAAGAGGGTCTGAGTGGGGAAAAAGAGTCGTAGGAGTGTAGAGATGGCTTAGTAAGGATGTCTGAGTGCCCTCCATTTGTTGTGACCATGCAGGGGCATCAATTGTGACCTTCAAATGGACTTGAAAGTGGTATAATAAGGAAAAACTACTCATTTCGAAAGGTTTGTAGCAAGCCTTACATGTTCTTTCCTTCTTTGTACAGGAGCCTCTGGCGGGTCCTACCACTGCCACCCAGACCATGCGTATGGAGAGGAGAGCGATAAGGTAAGAAAGACATTTATTAAAGTTTTCACAGAATTTCTGGAAAATGGAAAAACTTTTAAAATGTACTGGTTTAATGACCCCTCTCCCAGAGATGAAGCTTTAGCTCTGAGAAGTGCTTGATGGTGTTTAGTATTCAGCAGCAGGCAATGAGGCTTCTTGTGTAGACATTTGCCTCCAATTGCCTCCTTGAGAAACTCAAACAGCAGTGCCTCTGCTTTACATTTCATAAATGCCAAAGTATGTTAAGAGGTGGTACATAACTGTATGCACATTATACATCTGTGAGAGAGGACTGCAGATTGTTGTTTAAGTTTATTCTTTACAAATAGTTAGGCTGTCATCGTTTCATGTATTTGTTGTTTACTTTTGTGTAATGAAGCATACCATACCATGCTTTTGAATAACCAGCTGATGTCCAGTTGTTTACAGCAGATTAATCTGATTACTGGATATTGCATTTAGCCGCTTTCCGTTATTTGCAGTGTTTTCACTAAAAACAGTTTCCCTTTTCTGCTAAGGGTGCGTATCCTTTTTGTTTCAGAAACTATATGTTTGCGCTACCAGTTTAAAAAAACAAAACAAAAACCTTGTGTGTTTGTGTGTGTGCTACTGATAATATTTCAGTATACAAGTGTACTTGAGTAAATGATAGTCATCATCACAAGTGAAGTTGTGTGTTAAAAGCTAACAGATGAAGTGGAAAACGGGTAAAAAAAGGAGGAGAGGCGAGACAGGATGCTGAGGAAGGTGTTGCAGAAAGCTTGGAGGAAAAGAGGGGAGGGAGAGAGGCGAGGCCAAAAACAGGGAGGGGGTATTGCTAATGATTTCACCTCCAGCTGTGGAACTTGGTTGGAGTGAGAGAAGCGAAAGGAGGGGAAGGAAGGGAGGAACAGTGGCAGAGGAAACAAAATGGGCTTTGAAATCTTGTTGATGGAAAGAAAATAAGTGGGGGAGGGAGAAGTGTTTGAGTGCTAGTGGGAGCATGTCTGCAAAATATTAATGAATCTGTAAAAGCAAATGACCATATTTGCTCAGTGTGCAAATTCGTGAACAGGCTCTCATGGCAGGAAAGAGAAACCCGGTCTCTATTGTATTTTTTTTAGGTTTGTATTTTCATGCAGTCTCTGGGCCTCTCTTTTATTTTGGTTCTCAGCAAAGACAGTGAAGCCATAACAGCTGTTGGCCAGAGTTGCTATGTGTATGTGGGTGAGAGTGGATACATGCATACCCCAAATGTAGACATGGTGAAAGAGAATGTGGAAGGGTGTGTCTGCACTTCTGCTTCAGGATGTCTGTCCACTCTGGTCTGTGAACATGCTGTGGATGCTGTGAGAAGGAATAGGAGGATGTGTGAGCCATAGATGGATTCACAGTTTGTCACAGTGTGTCAGTTTGTTTGTGTCAGAATGTTTTCTTCTCATATTAGCTTTTGTTTTTGGACCAGATGTGTGTGTCTGTGTATAAGTTCACAAGTTCGGGCACTCAATTAGAACATGAGGACACATTATAACACATTGCTTTAGGACACACACACACACACACACACACACACACACACACACACACACACACACACACACACACACACACACACACACCTTTGTCTGGCAGTGCTCCCCTCCCTCTAACGTGGGTAGACAGGCCCATCAAACTTTCATAGTAATGGGCAATAGTCTGCATTTGTTAAGATGTGTATGTCCTGTCTAAGAACCTTTTTTGGCCTCATGTTTTAAGCAAGGGTCTTGGACAGGGCAGGCAGACAGGGAAAAAGCAGGGGGCACATGAAGAGGCGATCATAGATTGGTTTAGATTATCTGATGGAAGGAAAGGGGGGATGGTAGGAGGTTATTCGGAAGGGTGGGGAGTAGATGAGACTGGCTTAGATATGAAAATGGGCACAGTAGATGTCCCTAGGGTTTTGGGGTTGGGGCGAGGCTGGTAGAGAGGTTGTGGGGTGTTGGGTTGGAAGAGAGGAGCTTAGTGTCTCAGAGTGGGGTGGGGGTGGGCCACTAGTGCCCTCCATCCAATGCCGTAATGGGTGTATTGTAGTATCTTCTGCTGGTTTTGATAAAATGAAATGGAGAAAAGCTTATTTTTCATTTCTTATGTAACAAATAACCTATCCTCACTGTTTCACTCCGATTCCAACTTGAACTTCAACATATGTTGTGTTGCGTCTCCCGAAAGAATCTGCTGACTTTTAAATGTGATTAAAAATGTGTTTCAAAAGCAAAGCAGTGGGAATAAGTTTAATTTGTTAATGTGTACTTCATATATGCCAAGTGTCCATCCTAAAAAAGAATTTAAAAACACAGATTTTAGTTTCAAAAACAGTCTGGGATTATGTTTTAGCCTGGACAGCAGGCAGAAAAGACTTGCGTTTCTGTTTGAGCTTTGTTTGCTAATTAAATTGGGTCAAAACATTATAGCTAGGCATTTCATCCTTCTTGTGTGGGCATTTTTTCCCCCCCATTGCCATTTCTTCCTGTACCAATTTATGATGCTTATGGTACTGCTTTAATAGATTGTCATATTTGCTTTGCGACTCCTCATCTTTGGTCCAGGTCCTTTCTTCTTGTACCTTTTGCTTTTCGTTCATTGTAGTTTTTTCTATAAGCCAAAATCCCTTTTGTCTTGTTTACAGTGTCACAATCATGCCCAGCATGCATGTGTGTCGTCATTTTAATATGGCTTCATAGCCTTGTTAGTACAGACAAGAGATTATTTGTAAAACTCTAAAACACTGCTTGTATGTACAGAGATTTGTTTTAAAATGAAAACATATTTGTGTGACTGAAGTCTTAGTCTTCTCGTCATGTCAAGGCTCATATTTTTATTTGTTTAGTTTGTTTCGAGTTCGCCTGTTTGACGAAAGAAAATTTCGTACTTTGAAGATAAACTGAATTCATTACAGCACCGAATACGAGATGTGTTCTAGAAAACGACTTACAGAGTAGTACGGTAATACAAAAACAAGACTGAAGCAAAAGCCATCTCAAAGCGCCTTGTCCATTTTATTCATGTATTTATTTTTCAAAATGTTTGGTTCATTCCACCTTACCTGTTGAAGAAAACCCTTAAAAATAGAGTTCTGAATGAATTTTAACAGGGGATAAGGCGGAAAGGATTTGCTCAGCTATCACATGGCTTCAAAAGAAGTTACAACATACTTGCTTGTATTCTGTTTATCTTGGACCCAAATGATAAGGTGTATGGTGAGTCACATGACATATAAAAAATTGAAGAGGCACACCCAAATCCACATTTTTTCATTCTGATTAATGAAAGGGAGCTGACCAATAAACTGTTGTTTTTTAAAGGTATTTGTATTTATGGTCAAACTATTTAAGTTCAAAACTGCGGCCTGCATCACCATTTCTGTTAAACATATGGAGATGTATGGAGATGACTCTTTTGTTATTCTTGTTGCCTGGTAGTAGTTATTGTTTGCCTTTCCCATAAACTTGTCAAGCCCAGGTCACATTCAATATTATGGGCAAGCCATTAGTGTATACTCTGTTTGGGCCTGCAGTCAGAATACATTTTGAACATTTTTTTTCTTTCTTGAACAGCAGCGTTTGCCTCTAAAGAACTTCAGAAGCTATTGTTCTTTATAGGCTGTAGAACTCAAACGGTGGCAGCTGCCCATGTGTGAATGTGAATTTGCGCATGTCTGCAGGCGTTTCCATAACTGTGTGCGTGTGTGTGTGTGAGTTTCTGCAGTCTGCTCTCCAGCTGTTTCCTGTTAGCTATCACACTGCTCTCAAGGTTGCTGAGCTGTGTATGTGTGTGTCTGTGTGTATGTGTGCTAAAAAGTCACAGCCGCTGAGTCATTTTTATCACACTTTAACAACGTGTCTCTCCCACGAAGAGGGGAGCTGGAAGCAGGGATCAAATAAGTAGAAAGGGGGGGAGCATTGAGAGGGTAACTATGGGGAAGTGTGTGTGTGTGTGTGTGTGTGTGTGTGTGGTGTTTCTTAAAGAATCCATGTGTTCTTCAGAGCACAGCAAAGGTCCTCGTAAAAGAGTGACTAAGAACTGACACATGGATATGTGTGTGTTCTTGCCTCACCAAGTGCTAAGCGTGCGAGTCACTGTTTGACAGTAAGTGAAGTGACTCACAGATGAGTTGGTAGGATTGAAGCGGTGTATAACTTATTAGTCAGTCTAAACCTGGATGACTAATAAACTGAGCTATGTCTCTGTTTTTGTGTATGTATCGTTGACTTTTTTTGACTTCGCAAGAAAGAATTTGTCAAGCTATCCAATTTAGGGAGTGTTCTCGTAATTCTCACATGGGCTTGTGAGTGCTTGTTTTGTTTGCATTTCCTCGCGCCAAGAGGAAGTGACTTTCAACTCTCAGGGCCTTTGAGAGCTGGTGGTGTAATATGCTTTCTTTCACAGATGCACGCATGCAAAGTATGTAAGCTCGCATGGAATATACAGGAAGTACCGTTAGTCACAAAGGAACATAATGTCTAATGTGATGGTATGGATTGTAGGCTAGAGGGACTGAAAAGCATGGTGAAATTGATTTATTTGATATGAGTTCCATGGGTCACTGACCACAATATCCATTCCCTCTCTCCTCTTCTCCCCTCTCCCCTTTCCTCCTCCGTGTTTCACCCCTCCCTCTACAGAGTGAGGAAAGCCCCAGTCCAAAGCGCCAGAGGCTGTCCAGTCAGTCCGTCTTGGAACAGCTAACCTCATCTGCACCCCCACCATCCACCCCTTCTCCTCCCATCCGCCCCTGGGAATCAGGACCCCAAAATCGGAGACAGTCTCATCCTCACTCACATTACCACCAAGAGAGATGCCTCACTCCAGCCCGGCACAGACGCAGGTAAGGTGGCAGTTTCCAGATTTTTATTTATTTATTTATTTATTTTTACACTTCCACTATTACAACTTACCTCAGGGTCTGTGATATAAAACTGTTATTTATCCCTTTTTTAGTCCACCAGCAAGACGTCAGCGTGGCCGTCTCTCCAGACCCTCTCGCCACCTGCCTCCTCATCACCACCCCCCCACCCAAGGCCCCATATCTCGTCTGTCACCATCCGAGCTCCAGGATGAAAACTACCACCACAACCCCCATCCATCCACTCCGCAGACATACCCAACACACACTCCCAGCGCCTACAGTCAGCCTCCTACGTCTGGGGGTGGAGGAGTAGGTTCAGAGGAACCTCGAGCTTTCCATCCCCCCAGCCTATCATCGCGACTACTGCACCCGGCCACTCACCACCATCACCACCACCATCATCAGCAACAGCATCATTCAACGCAACAGCAACAAGGAGCCATGGTAATGGATTTGCATGAACAGGTCAGTCTGCAAATATTTTATTTTCTGTGGAAAATGATAGAAAGCTGCGTGTGTGTGTGTGTGTGTGTGTGTGTGTGTGTGTGTGCGTGTGTGCGTGTGTGCGTGTGCGTGTGTGTGCGCGCGTGTGTGTGCGCGTGTGTGTGTGTGAGTGCGTGTGTGTGTGTGTGTGCGTGTGTGTGTGTGTGTGAGAGAGAGAGAGGCTGTACTTCAACTTTGGTGTGATTTCTCATCAGCTGCAGCAGGGCACTGTACCTGTCTCCTACACGGTGACCCCAGTCCCTACTCACGGTCTCACAGCGCCTTTGTGTAGCAGTCAGCATCTTCCACCTACCTGCTCCTCACAACAACAGGTCCCTGCCTGCAGCGTGGTCTTCAGCACTGGACAACACTACCACCCGGTGAGAGGCATAAAACAGTGTAAAAGTTAGTAGGAGTGTGTGGGTTTCTTTGTTGATTTGAAAAATAAAACACTTTGTTCTGTGCAGTTTCTTTAAAAGAAAACTAAAGTGAGCAACAAAAGTGTGCCAAAACCTTTCCTGTTTGAGGAAACTAGTTAGTTTTCTCAGTTGTGGCTGCCACCTTGTGGTGAGACTACATATTACAGTGACCACCATTTTATTTCTCTCTTCTCTTCCACTCTTCCAGATGATACAGGCATGTTCAGTGCAACATTTGCCGGTGCCCTATGCCTTTCCCTCACTGCTATCCAGTGATCCTCAGTTCCTGCTTCACCCTCCACCTCACATGTCTCACCACCCGCCCCACCTCGCCACACCCGGACAGTTCCTGCCTTTCCAGACACAACAGCCGCGTTCGGTACGTGATCAGCTTTACTGGCAATGACCTATATCGCTGTGTGCAATACATGCAGTGACTTATATCCGGTTTTATAAAGACTTTAAACAGTGTCAGTGCTAGTCAAACACAGGTGTGTTATTTGCCCAAAGTTGCTGTTGCTGTTTGTTATACTAAAGGTAGAATACAAGAAATGTTGCTAAAACTAGACCAGCATATTTGTTTAATTTGTCCAAGTGTTTTATTTAGCTACAGATGAGAAGTTATAGAGTAAATTGGTGTTCTTTTCTGTTTCTTATTCCACATTACAAGACGTGTACATTTTATTTTTTTCTTCAAGTTCCAAATATTAAGATTTTACATGTTACATGTCTTAATGTGTCTCTTTAAGAGTAGTCGAATTATTGGAGTTACAACTTTTAATATTAATTAAACTGTCAAGCCATCAGTTATAAATTGTGTTATTAAAATATGCTGTTTTGTGATTTTGCTGAAATCTCCAAAGAAAAAAAAAATAGGACAGCAAACATGTCTAACCCGCCATAACGCCTGGCATGCTTTCGTCATTTAATCACAGCCCTTACAGAGGATTGAAAATGAGGTTGAGCTTCTGGGAGAGCAGCTTTCAGTGGGTGGAGGTTTCAGCTATGCCCACCATCACCATCACCACCATCACCACCAGCCGCCCTCTGCTCTGGCGCCTTCAACACCGCTCCAGTTCCTTTCACACCACGACCCCCTGTCACAGGAGCTTTTTACAGTGGTGAGTAGATTTGTCAAATCAGATGTTCATTTATGTTACAATGTAGGATTTTTGTAACATGAAAATTTTAACCATAGTGTAATACATTTTTTCCATCTCTTTTGCTGTGTCTTAGCCCTATCCTCACTTTATGCCTCGGCGATTCACAAGCCGACGTTACCGTTCTCAACAGGCAGTACCCCCGTCTCCCTACCACCCCAGCTTCCTGCCTTACTTCTTGTAAGTTCCTTCTTAAAAAAAATTCTGTTGGAACTACGTGGCTGAATTTGCAAGAGATTTGAGTGTACCTCAGGATGGTAATGAATGCAGTGTATTAAACTTCTTCATGCTCTTCATCCACCACAGGTCTGTGCTTCCTATGCCTCCAAATGTGGCCCCTGCTATCAGTCTAGAACTGGATGTGGATGATGGAGAGGTGGAGAACTACGAGGTAGAACAAACTGCTGTCGAGCTGTCACATTTTTCATTTTGTTTGAAAATACTGCATCGTAGAATCAAGCGACAGTTAATATGATGACTGTTTTTTTTTGTAAACATGTCCTTTATCTTCGAAATCTTCAGGCCCTGTTGAACCTCGCAGAGCGTCTGGGAGAGGCCAAGCCCAGAGGTCTAACTAAAGCAGATATAGAACAGCTTCCATCATACAGGTTCAACCCCAACAACCATCAATCTGAGCAAACACTGTGAGTACCTTTTTGCGTGGATTTTCTTTTGTTTTGTGAGCAGTTGCAGGTGTTTGCGCAATTTAAAATGTTAGCCCAAGACCATGTGTAAAAAACGCTCCTAACATTTGTCTTTCAGGTGTGTGGTGTGCATGTGTGACTTCGAGTCACGCCAGCTTCTGAGAGTATTACCCTGTAATCACGAGTTCCACACCAAGTGTGTAGACAAGTGGCTTAAGGTGAGTGATGACATTCTTTTATTAGGATAACGGTAATAAATTCCACTGAGGTTGTGAAGCTCAGGCAGGGCAGTCATGGCACAGCAAATAACTGACAACTGAACTTCCAAACAGATATTGCCTCACTCGTGTTTATATCTAGCAGCCTGCATTCTCCTGACTTGTAAATCACTTCAGTAAACAGAAAATTCACACACTTTATTTGCTGTGCTGTTTGTATTTGGTACATTAATAATTTAGGTTCTTTATTTAATTTTCTCCCAGGCTAACAGGACCTGTCCTATCTGTCGAGCCGATGCCTCTGAGGTACAACGGGACTCTGAGTGACCTATAAATATCCACAATCCCTGACTCCCTGTTGGATCCACCAACCAATCAGTGAACTTCCTTACCCCTTTACCACAAGCCTTTGCTTACACATAACTGGGACCAGTGCTCATTAATCCTTCACTCTATCCCACCAGACACTGAATGGTAATTCTCACCTGGGATCAGCATTTATAGAAGTGTGGAGACTTTTTGCTGACTCGTGCTTACTTCATCACTGGACTTCATAGGCCTTCCGTTTTTGGACTATTAGATCCTGCTACCCTGCCTTCTTCTGATGGTTAACGCTCACTATAAATGGCCTTTAAAAACACACCCACGACACAGTGTCATGTGCAGGTGGACATATATGTATGTATTTAAAAAAAAAAAAAAAGGCATTATGAACCCTTCTGAATTGTGAACTGTTAAGTTCTGGTAGTGGAGAGAAGAACAGGCTTATTTGAAAACCACCTGTATAGTTGTACTAACAAACACTGAGGGGGGAAATTGGCAGTCCAAAGATTATATTTTCGTTATTGTTCTTCTGGTTATAATTAAGCAGTCCCACTTTTGGTGTGCAGAGACTGACCTTTTTAACTAGACTCATTATAATTGTGCAGCAGAATGAGCCAGTTTAATTTCTCTGTGTGTATTCTTGCATTCCTTGGTTTCTGAGCAGTCTGTATAGGGTGAAACAAAGATACTGTACACTGTGTGACAAAGAGTGAGCTACTTTGGAACAGTGAAAAAATACACTTTATTTTCTCTATCCGAGTGTCTGTGCGCGAGTGTTTTTTCAGCAGTGTGAGCCTTTTCACTTGTGGGGATGTGAGTTTTACACCTCCTGTAGAATTTATGCAGCCTATGTGGTACAGTGCATTTACTTCCTAAATTGTTTCCACTCTACTTCAGATTGATTTAGACCCAGTGAAGGTCAAGGGTAACTTCAGATCTTCACAACCAAGGTTCTTGGGAAGCTGACAGTGCGTCTTTCTTTTTTAAACCACACATTAGACCTTTGAATCTACATCTGTTCCTTCTTCTCTAAAACAAGTATAGGTTTAGTTTTTTCCCCTTAAAAAACAGAAAATATATTTATCAACATCTCAACATGCTCAGTAAGCTCCTCCTCCAAGACATATTTGATAAATATGGTTGAATTAATTAAAACTCAACAATTTCATCATCCTCAGTATATTATAATTTTAATGGGAATATGGTATTTAAAATGTGACTGTCTGTTTTTGGTACCTTTCTATACTTTTGGCAGGTAGCGATTCCAGTGTTTTCCCCATCACTCACGGGGAAGAAGTTTAAAGAGTCTTATAAGGTCACCGTTAAATCTACTTTGGTTCACTGGTGGATTTTTCACTTCAGCACTTTAATATGTAGATTTATGACCTATACACACTCTTTTCTAAGAAAAAGAAGCATTAATGCATAAAAAAATACAGATGTTCTTCAAACATCATTTTCCAGTATTTACTACACCCTCAATATATCAGTTCTTTCAAATTCCCACAGTTTATTTCCAAAGGTGTTCATTCTCGGTATCTTAATAATGATCATCAGTCATGATATAACTAATAAACCTCAAGCACAAATCAGGCTTTCAAATGTAAATCCCGAATGGTCAATATTTTTAAGATGACAAGCTAACATGGGCCATAAAAAGTAAAGAGGAAGTTCAGTGCGGCACCTGCAGTGTCTTCCATCTGACATGCCTTTTTATCCAATCTGATTTTCTCCTGGTAGAACTCGTATTTCTTCACTGTTGCCACATCAGATGGAAACATTAATTCAAAGTGGATTTCTGCTTTCCAGAATCTGGAAAGAACATTGGTTTATCCAAAACACTTCTTTAGTGTTATCAGACGTTTTTAAAAAGACAACAACTCTTATTTAAACAATGGGAATCAATGTTTTTCTTCTTCATTTCTGTACGCATCCCTTTTGTGTCTTAGAATCGTTTTTTGTTGGACAGTTTTTCGTTGCTTGATACACTAGCAATTACCTCAGTCCCACTATTTATGTCTTTTCAGAAAATGGCACAACCAGTATGCTTAGTGTGCATCTGTTCATTTTCCATGCAATTTGTTGGGTTGTTTGATATATATTCCTTTAAACTCTATGAAACTTTCATTAAAGTGGTGTCATAGTAGTTTCATTATGTATTATATCTGTAACCAAAATCGTTTGAAGGTCTGTTGATGATGATAATGAAATTTTTAACAAACATTTGTACATTTTGTATGAGAGTTGTTACTAGTAATACTTTATTAAGTAGTGCAATGATTTTTTTTTAATCCCTTACCCTGTCTTTTGGATTTCAAAAGCTGGTTCAATAATAAATGTATAACATGCTCTTCTAAAACACTGTGGTATCATTACTCTTTCCTCAGCATTTTGTTTCCTTCATCCTGTAAATTATCATCTCCAATGAACTGTCCACATAAGTGAAGTGCTTTTTACAACAATCCTCTTGGTGGCAGTGCAGTTCTGCAATCCAGGTAATCCTCCTGCCTGAGCCACGTGACTTCTCACATTTACCATAGACGGTGCTTTCTTGGCCTTGGAAATGTTAGTTTCTTTTTTTCAGGGGGTTAATTTAAACCTTTGCTTGGGCAAGGATCTGGTCCTAGGGTCCTGGGATTAACAACAAACATTTCTTTTCTTTTTCTACGGTTTTTAAAATTGTATTTCTTTGCTTTTATAAGAGTCTCCCTAGCAGTAGTGGTTTTTGATACGGGCGACACGGGCGGTTGCCCGAGGCGGCATCGTGGTGGGGGGCGGCATCACGGGCATCGGCAAAAAAAAATAAAAAAATTGCTCGTACTCATGCTGCCCCGACATCAGCCAGTGCATATTGGGAATGGCATAGGCACCGATCGGTTTTCTATTGCCCATTTCCTGGGAGTAAGGGCGCCCTCCGTTTGCGAGGTGCGCCTGCTGCTTTCGGCACAGGGAGGAGAGGGCAGGGCTGCGGGGGATTCTGTGGCTGGCTGGAGCAGCATCTAATAACTAACTCTCAAAATAAAACAAAATAAAAACAAAACAACAAACAAGAAAACACCAGACATTATGATACACACTTACAATTTGGACCGATTTTTTTTCGAAATTCTATATGCGAAAAGTGAGCGCGAGAGCCCTCGGTGCGCCTGCTCGCTGCTGAAGTCAAAGTAAACTTTATTGTCATCTCCGCTACATACAGTCCAGTATATAGAGAGACGACGAGGCTCCAGTTACAGAAGTGCAAGTAACCAAACAATAAATATAAGAAGAGTAAGAAAATAAATATACACTTTAGGACTCGGGGTAAAGGGATCAATAACAATTTAAAATTTATATTTTGATGATTTAATGTCTCATAGACAACCCGTGGAACGGGTTCTTAATGTTGTAAATCCAAGCCCATTATGTATTCATGATTTGAATCATGGGTTGTGTGAAATCCCAGAAATACACCTAAGACAAAGTGAATCTGTGAACTAAGGTGTAGGTCTATTAGGTTATGTTGTGGTGATCCTCGAGTTGGGGGATTTGTGTTCATACTGGAGTCCAAAATTAAAACCAATGGAAGATGGACAAGAAAAGTTCAAAGCCATCAGGTGCTCAGTTTAGAAAAAATAGAAAAGAAGAGGAGGAGAAACGAGCAAAAGAGGGAGTGTTCCTCTGGCGCCAAACAGGCTAGGACCGCCACTGCTCCCTAGTCACGAGTAATTTGAGGATTTAAAAAACAAAGAAACAACGACAGCAAAAAACAAAAACCTCCGGATCTAATGAACATCTGAACACCTTATAACGGCTATAAGGTCTACATATTTGTGAGCACTAGCTTCAAAATAGCTGCACTAGCTGTACACAGCTTATTTGAAGGGTGGTCAAAGTAACTCAAGTACTTTCACCATCTACGCTCCTGTTTGGTGTGACATCAGTTGACTATTTTGGCTGATTTGTTTCCTCTTTACAAAAAATAAGAAAATGGAGTGCATCCTAAGCTTTTGCGGAAAGTGCTGGCATTCTTGTATCCACAGAAGAAATGTGTTAACCCTTTTAAGTCTGACAGGTGTTTTCCTGGGTAAGTGAAAACGGTTATTTAATTACTGCAATTAATGATAGCGACAGCTGTTGACCATTTATGGCCATAAACTGTACATGGACAAAGCTAATGCTAGCTGGCTATTAATTTTCCTACAGTATGCTAAATCCCAAAGTTTATAATGGGTCTTTGACTTATGATATGAAGTATCTTGAGGTCACTTCTATACACTGGCTTTATAAAATAAATAATTAAAGCCGAACTGAATTTGAACATTCCGGTTGAAGTTATTTTGAGAACACTAGCAAAAAAACTTTAACAGTACTTTTAAATACAAGTAATAAAGCAGTTAGCAATTGGGCTAATATAATGCTAATTTTGGTACTTGTTAAATTTTACTAAAACAGTAATAATGTATAGCCTTAGCAGGAAGAAAACGGGGGCTTAAAAATATTTCAAACAGGCTTTGGGTTTTAATGCACCTTAAATTCTTTTAGAGTGGATTTAGTTCATTCCTTGATTTGAAGTTGATTTTGGAAGTTATGGGTGTTAACTGTTAACTAACAGTGAATTAAGCTAATCAAACTTCAACCCATTAAATGTGGGATGATGAGCAAGATTGTGTGGGCTCTTTATATATGCAGGGGGTTAATGCTATGAGAATGTATGTTTTAATAAGAATATAAAACTTTAAAAAAATGAACACAGGAGACTGCAGATGACAAATGTGGCATTTGGCATGTTAAGGGCTATTTGAGTGCAACGAACACAGTTCCTTTATTGTAAATACCATAATAAGGGTGTAAAACAAAGCTAGAATTCGTTCTTGTGGATTTATGTATTCACCTTTTCTCTCTATCTAATTTTTTCACCTGGTGTTCTATCTTGCAATCATAGGTTTAGTAAGGAGGCTTACATAAATGATCACATTTTGTTTTGTAGCCACACATTTCTTGTGAAACTCAAAAGATCTACATAGCTTAGGATTTGGTTGTGACCACCAAATCAGTGTAAGCAGCAAAAATTGTGACACTTTAACGTGCACATAGCCCATGATGACATTATTCTGTTTTCTTCAGTCATTGAATAAAACCCAAGCTTTATGAACCTGTATGAGCTACATTGATGACTTTAGAAAACTAGAGCCATTATGTGGATGATCAATAAACTGAAAACTGTAGAAGTGGAGGGGAAAAGATAGTTGGTGCAGCTATTTACAGCAAATTAACAGCATCTGAACATTATGTTCTGAAGAAGCAAAAATACTGTGTGCCAAGGTCTCTTCAGAAATGGTGGTTGTAAACAACTCATTATTAAGGGAAGGAACATGGGACAAAAAGTTAATTTATGCCAAATTACACAAGAACTGAACAGAAACTTTGTGACAACAGGTTGTATGGTGGTATGAATCAAAATGTGAGGTTTTGGATTAATTTTTGTCAGTATGTATGATAGAGGCCAGGAGAGAGGTACAACAATGTGTGTCTACCTGCTAGCTTTAAAGTACAGCGGAGGTTCGGACATTCAAATTGATGAAATCGTGGATTGTGCCTGATTTTTATCCATCATATTATACCAAAGACTGAAAAAGTCTGATTTGTAACAAACAAACAGCTTTTAGAAAAGCTTTAACTATTTAGGAATTACAGGCAGTTTTAAAGAAAATCTCTTATTCTCAGAGCATCAGAAGTAAAATAAAAAGTTGGAAAAACTAACACCACTTCATTCTCTTCCACTTATCCTTATCAGGGTCACAGGGGTTGGAGCCTTCCCCAGCTACCATAGGACAAAATGCAGCATAAACCCTGCCAATCTGATGCAATGCTAACACAGAGAGGCGGGAAACAATTTACACTGAGATCCACACCTATGGGCAATTTAGAATCACCAGTTAACCTAACCCCACAAACAGCAAGTTTTTTGGAAGAAACTGGGGTACCTGGAGAGGACCCACACAAACATAGGGAGAGCATGCAAACTCCATACAGATACTGGCGTCGAACTCAGCGCTTTTGTGCTATAAGGCAACAGTGCTAACCCCCACAACACCATGCTGTCCACAAATGAACATAACTACAAATATAAAGACTTTTTTTTTTACTTGGATGATGTAGCTAATGTATCCCTGAGGTCTGCCAGGCCTTTACTGCAGGCCTTTCAGTTGCTGCTTGTTTGTGGATCTCTCTCCCTTTAGTTTTGCCTTCATTAACTGGGTGGGTGGAGATTGGCTGACTGACTTGGCCATTAAAGAATAAACAGTTTCTTTATCTCACTTTATAAAGTTTTTGCTACCTCTTTAATTTCATTTGGGTTATAAACCTAGTGATGACCTCCTTCACTTGCATCGGCATCTCTTTGGACCTTGTATTGAGAGTTCAAGTGAAAAAATACCAAATACAAAGTAACCACTTGGAATCAACTCCAGATCTTTTATATGATTAATTTTTCATGGGATAATATGGGAACAGGCCTCACCTGACCATGAAAACAGCTTTTCAGTCAAATATTCAATTATGTTTGAGCCTCTGAAAATGGGGGCTACGTATAAAACTTACTGTAATTCCTAGTTAATGAATTAAAAAAAAAAAACTTTCTGAAACCTATTGATTTAAATCTGAAACTCTGAATTTTGGTTGTTTGATTTAAAATTCAGTGTTGTGTTATATAAAGAGACAATTACAAAAATTGTGACATTGTCCAATTGCTTATGGATCCAACTGTATTGCTGTATCTCAAAGGTGTAGGTATGGGTGCAATTTTGAGGACCTACGCCAAGCTGACAAAGTTTCAAAGAATCTACACTCAACAAAAATATAAATGCAACACCTTTGTTACTGCTCCCATTCCCCATGGGATGGACGTAGAGACCTAAAATTCATTCCAGATACACAATATAACCATCCCTCCCAAACATTTTGACAGTTGTCTGAGACACATCACTCCACAGCTCACTGATCAAACAAACTGCAGTGGTTTCAATGTGGACGCAACACAGAAAGATTTATGATCAGGAAAATGTATTATTTTTCTTCTTTTAGGTATTATATGGTTTGTATTTTCTTTAGCCGTATTGTAAAGTAATTTGACTGTTTTTTTTCTTTGTATTATTTTTATACCATGTCTTTAACAGGAGTTTGTGGTGTAAGTGTTGGCATATCCAGAAGAATCACTGCACGAGCGATAATATACTTTGTCTCAACCACTGTTTTGTCTGTAGGTGTAGGTAAGAGAAATTTTGTTTTAGCTTCAGGAATCTTTGCTTATCTTTTAAGACCTTTGTTTTTCTATGTTAAAGCATTAGACTTCCCAAAAATATTATCTGTATATCTGTGCACTCCATAATGTTTGGGACAATGACACATTTTTTTTGCCTCTGTTCACCACCACAGGGGATTATAAATCAAACAATCAATTTTACAAAAGGTAAAAAGTTATATCTGTTTTTGTACATGGTCATGGAAGAGCATGGTCTTTTGGGTTGAGATAAGGTAATTGATCACCATATTGATTGTTTCATTTACAATCCACTATGATAGTCTACAGAGGCAAAACTAATAAATTTAGACCTGCTTAAGCAGAGTGCGTTGTTTTTGTTGCTGCAGAATATTTATTTCTCTGTTAAAACTCTTATTATATATTGTAGGAATATTGTTGGTAGTGGTGATCAAGCCTGGGATGACACTGTTTTTGATGATGACGATGATGAAGCCTTCTCAACAGTGGATGTCTTGTTGGATCTAATAAGGTAAGAAGAAAATTTGTTTTCTCAGAATCCTTCCTAACTCTTACTTTTCTTGCATTTATTTAGGTGTCATTTTCCAGTTTAGCATGATTTAGATCAGTCAGTCAAATCCTTTAATCTGAGAAAAACTTCTTTAACTTTATAAAAACAAACAAATATAAATTTTCTCTTAATGTGCATTGCTGCAGCTCTCATTTTCACCCTCTGTCTGAAACAACTGGTTTTTGCTCATCTTTGATGAAATGGGGAGTCTGTTGTGATTGGTCAGCTGGCCTAGCTATAATGGAAATAAAAAATCAAATTTAATCTGTGTTTCGTGGCGCACAATAGATCCAGGAACAGAAACGGAAGAAACTGCTACATTATATAATTCCACATTATATTGGTGTAATGGAATGTTGTTACCATTTCTAACATTATTTGCGTTGTGTGTGTAGCGTCAGACAATCCTAAGAAAGTTGAGCTGCACTGTCGCACAGGAGATGGAATGAAAACACAGCATCACACAACAACACATCTCTCTTCTCTTTTCTTTCTTCTGACCCCCCAAACAGTTTAGGCAGACAACTCACCCTCCTTGAGCCTGGTTTTGCTGCAGGCCTATTAAAAGGGAGTTCTTTTTTTCCCACCATTGCCAAGTCTTTGCTTATAGGGGATTTTCTCTAATGTTGCTAATATTATAAGGTCTTTATAAAGCAATTTAAGATTACTCTTGCTCTGAGTTGGTGATCTATAAATAAAATTACATTGACATTGTACCTCAGCATTGAGTTTTAGCAGAATCTATGGAAATACTATCAAATCTGCTGATTAGAAATGTTAGTCACATTTCTTCTCTAATATGTTAACATTAGTAATAGTTTTCATATTGTTTTGGTAGCATTGCCACTAAGAATAAAAGCCCATATTTTTTTCAGATGCTGTAAGGGTTTGAGACTCCTGAAAGTTAACTCCTGACTCTGAAATGTCTCAGTCCTAAAGTTTGTCATGCTTTGCTTGTGCCTGAGACATTTCAGAGTTAAAATTTGAAGCAGTTTCTGTTTTCTGTTGGAGAAAACTACTCTCGCGGACTTTTGCCCTTTCTCCCTTCGCATAGTTTTATATAAACATTATATGCAGTATTGTTAAAAAAAACAACAACAAAAAAAACTCATGGCAATAATCCAATAATAAATGGCAGTTTATTATTGGCAATAATAAATTTGTTTGGCTCCAACCTGCAGTGACTCTAAGTTGCATAAGCAGCTATATGTGAGGCTTTCTTTTAAGTAACATATGTGTTAATGTTTAACAAAGGTTTAGATTATAACTTTAAAGCACCACTTTTCTCTTTTAAGTGCTTCAACACTAAACACCAACTAATAGCTTTTATCTTCTATGATGGTTGTTTTCTTGACTCTTTTTCAGAAATATGGTGCCAAAAAACCTGGTTCTGTCAAGCTTTAAACATGTATGTTTTATTACTTACACCAAGCAGACAATCAGATATTCATGGTTATTTATTAATTATGTTAATTATTCTTATTTATATATATATATATATAAATAAAAAATAATAATAATCTATACATTTTAAGAACATCCCTTAAAAAAAATATATAGATAGATAGATAGATAGATAGATAGATAGATAGAGATAGATAGATAGATAGATAGATAGATAGATAGATAGATAGATAGATAGATAGATAGATAGATAGATAGAGATAGATATATGCGCATATTGGCATTTATTTCTTATAGAAGGTGTTGTCTTGATTTACTATAGTTTTCAGCTGATCTCAATAAATATCTATATAAAAATTTAAAAAACAAAAGTATTGTTCTCTGATTACATTGATATATTAGGACATTTATGAATTTTAAAATAACTTTTAAAAACGTTTTTTCCCTTGCAAACCATCTGGAACAACAAATGTGTGAAATGTCATAATATGTCAACAAATAATGATATAATAATGATGAATCGGATAATAAAACAAACAGGTTGTGTGTTTTTGGAACAAACTTGCAATAATTTTAAATCTCTAATCTAATGGCCTCTGAAAGTCCACTCTGTGATCTCTGGTGGTATACCTGTAGAAGTTACTACCTTTCTTGTACCACAGCATGGACTCCACAGTAAAGCAGGTTAATCTTAACATGAGCCTCCATATAAATTAGTAGACTTGTTATGGGTAACACTGTTGTTATGGGAAACTCAGAAATAAATGTTTATTATTGACTCATTTGTCACATGACACGATTTCCCTTTACACTACAGGATTTCCACGTTAAATGTTTTTGTAGTATCTATTGAGTCTCTATTGCCATCTAGTGGTGGTAAAAATTGCAAGCTTCCGAACAGGACACTGGAGCCACACCTAGAAAATACTGTGTGATGTTCGCTGGTTTAGATTGTGTGGCAATGCAAATTATTTTAAGGAAAACAGAAGTATTGTTTTTTAAGAAAAAGTTCCACATATGATGACAGATATTCCAAAACAAACAAAAAAATTGGGCCTAACTAAAGCTTACAATTAAAGTTTTATAGTTTGATGTCCATTTACTCCATTAAACTTACTGTTTTACAATGGCTGGTTATGGAAGTTTCTATCAAAGGTGCATAATGACGTTTTGCTGATGTGGCAAATAAAGAATGCTTGATGTTTTCTTTGAGCACACATCATTTGGGTTCTCTATTTTTACAGTTACTTTCAACTAAAGTGAGATAATTTAAAATGTATAGGTATTTACCCCTAAGTCCCAGGTGTAGCTCATTACATCAATAATACAAATATCCCACTCAAAACAAGCATGCAAATTTGTATGCCTATTTTCAACACTCTCTTTTTTGATGAATGTTTTCTTTTATCTTTAATAGATGTTTTATGAAATAGCTTAACAAACCTCTTGTTTATTTTCTCATATTTGAACTGTTGGGATCTTCTTCTTCTTCTTCGCCTTCTCTTTCATGCCAGTAAAGAAAATAGATACATTTTAAGAATGTGCCTTTAAATCTCATCAAATACAAATGGGCTGATTACATTTTGTGGGATCAGGTTTAACGTAAGCACATATTTAAAAAGGACAAAAACAAAAGCATCTGATGTCCTTCTTTACACCAAAGCTGTGTGATATTTGTTACATATCAGGGCTTTCACTCTTATTGTGTTCATAGTTGTGCTTGCCCATAATTTATACCATCACGTCTAAGCATGCTGTGCATTATTAGCATATTAATGCATGTATAATGCATGTCTCTTTGGATTTTTAAATGTTCACATAACATTAGTATTTCTCTATTTTATTGCTTTTTTAAAAATATTGATTTAAACATCAAGAATCTGGACACCATGTAGAAATTTAGTGACAAAACAGCAAGACACCAATAACATCTTCCTCACAATTGAGAACTGAACTCTAAAACTACCAGTCCAGTAATATTCAGACACAACATTTGTGTTAGTAGACATAAAAATTACAAAATCATCAAGAAACAATGGTCTAATGTTTTGACCGTGAACCAGACAACCACACCCTACTTTCCTCAGACCTCAGTCCCAGACTCATTGGCTTTTCACCTTTGTTTGATTATTGTTATTTCAGCAAATCTACTTTTCTCTTCCATCCAAGGCTCTCAGACGCACTTTTATGAAAATGGATTCTTTCCTGAACACAACATTCATAGTACTACAACACATTCCCACAGCCACTTTATTTTAGGATCTTGTCAGTGTTATATACTTGGAAACACCTCTGGAGGTATTTACAGTCCCCTTTCTGCTTGTTCTCTTGTTATCATAACCACAATATAGGCTCCCTTTGATCACTGGTCCAGTTTAGAGTCTCATATGTTCTGAGGCGCCAAGGGATATTTAACATGGGCCAGAAGGTGTCATTACAGGAAAAAAGCTTATTGGTTAATAAATAATTATAAACCTATTAATCAGTGGTTAAAACTGATGGTCTGACTAGTTTCTTCACTGGCTAACTTCGCCGTCACTCAGATGTCTGTTTACGAATATGAAGATCCTTTCCCAGTGCACTCATACAGTAACCAAGAATAAAAATGTAAAACTAACAGTGTAACTCATTCTTTGTGTAATATTTTGATTTATTTTTGCCTCTAATAAATATTGTGCTTTTACTGTAAATACATCATTTTTTTCAGATATCTTATTAGCACTTTTATGACCCTAAAATCTGCCTGTGTAAGACAGAAGCAGTGATGGAGCAGCAGAGCATGGGAGGAAGGATGTTATGAATTGCTGTAAAACGTGGCACTCTTGTGCCAGTTAACTTGACTGAAGCAGACAGTCACCTCCATTATAGCAGATTGAAATCTCCACTGGGCCGTGTAAGGGAGTAATGTGTTAGTTATATGGCCTGTGCTGTGATGGATTTATGCACATGCTAACTGCATCAATGATAGACCTTGGATAAATCTCTCCATTTTATTTTTAACGTGAATATTTCTGGATTGTGGGAAGGACTATGGACTCAGAAAATCATATGCTTTGTATCAAACTTAGCTGAAAATTCGAGATTATAAAAAGATACAAAAAGGAAAAAAACTACCAGAATCGCCACGACAAGTCAGTGATTAACAATCATAACGTTGTTAATCACTGAATCTGCAGTGGTTTATTTATGAGAC
The DNA here is from genome assembly GCF_057382185.1 of Mchenga conophoros. Lineage (NCBI taxonomy): Eukaryota > Metazoa > Chordata > Actinopteri > Cichliformes > Cichlidae > Mchenga > Mchenga conophoros. The sequence goes on from NC_140531.1 coordinate 36,512,488, forward strand.
ACAAGCATACATTTCTAAAGGAGGAGCAGAATGTTAATGACTTCTTCATATGATTGTTTTCCCACCCCGGGCTTTCATTGTTTTAAATATTGCTGCAACGTGATTATTCTTTTACTGTGATAGCCACATGAACAATACATGAACAATAAAAATACATTCACGTGTACTAAACTAACATGTGAGTATTATCTGAGGTCAGACATTAAGGTTAACCACAGACATGGGCTCCCATTTGAGCAAGCACTTGTTTAAATAGTGGGAAGAAAAAAATCCCTTTTAACAGGAAGAAACCTCCGGCAAAACCTAAGTGTGAGAGTACCAGAAATACCAGTCTTTATTTTTCTAATGCAGAAGTCTAAATTCAAAATGTCAGTCCAAAAGTCAACTTAAATTAAATGTGGCACACAGGTACAAAGCAACAAAACTATCAACAGTAAAACAAGCAAGCAAACAAAGGAAAAAAACAACCATTCACCATCAGCCTGAATTATTGATAGAATTAAACACAATTGTATTTATCTAGCAGCTTTCAATCGAAATATCACAAAGTGCTTCATAACAAAAATGCTAGAATATCAAATTTTTTAAAAAGACGGGGAGGATTCCAGAGTCTGGCGACCACTGTTGCAAAAGGTCCGTCTCCTTTAGTTCTCAACCTTGTATGATGCCCAGCAGATCCTGACCACATGACCTCAGGACCTGCTGGGGATGTATCAGTGTAAAAGCTTGCTGATGCATGCTGGTGCTTGTCCATGCAGAGCTCAAAAAGTCAAATCCAGAATCTTAAAAGTAGAGCCTTAAGTTAATGGGGAGCCAGTGCAACTAAATTAGCAACAGTGTGACATGTGAGTAGAAGACTTTTAAAAACCTTGCAGGATCGTTATGAATATCTTGCAGATGCTCCAAAGAGGTTTTGTTAAGAAAAGTAAATGATGAAGCAAAAGCATGACTAATAATGTTTCTTATAAAAGCAAGAATCACAAGTCTAACGTGATCATGCAATGTGAGAGCTGAGTCAAAAGTTATCCCAAGGTTCCTGACATAAGATTTAGAAAATGTGGCAAGGGGACCTAGAGTTTCCATCATCCTACCTGTCAAAACTGTCAGAGGGAACATGCTTGTTTACTCCACGTGTTTCTTTCGATCTATCATCTGAATGTCACAGCAGAAATCAAGATGTGGTGTAGTCACACTGGTGTGCTGTCAGCTGGAATGGCTTATCTCCTCTTTGAGTTACAAAATCAGCTTGAATCATCAGGTTATATTACTCTCCTCATTATATCCCATATTATTTTTTAAAAATGTCACATTCATCCATCAAACAAATGATTATGGTCTGTTTAACACCAGAACATTGTAACTCATGGTAACCCCTTTTGGACAGGCAAAATTAAAGTAAAATAATGTTAACTTGAATTTATGAGTCGATAAGAAAGTCTTCACACAGCCATATGTCAAAGCTGCAGTGAGAAATAATTTGCAGCGCTAATGTGTTTCTGCTGCAGACTATACTGACACGTTTTAGTAACACATTATCATGGTTATAAAACCCTAACATGTATATTGTCTTAGATTAAAAGGACCAGGATCTCCATGTCTACACTATTATATACATTACAGACCACCTAAAGAGGAAGCTTAAATGCTGGATTATCTGCAACACTAGGTTCGTTACATGTAGACTGTCTTCTTCCATCAGTCTGACCTATATCAGGTTGTGAGTTTAGTCTACACTCTGACTGTGTGCCAGTACAAAACAATGACAGAGCTCATCTGACTTGAATGGCATTTTCTCATTTAAATTTGCATCTTTGATTCTTTAACATGGGGTCTACAGTCGCCACTTTGCGGTGATTTACGGTTTTAAACGCTTTAAGTTTAGTTAGTCACAGTGTTGTGAAAAGTAGGCTGTGGAAGCGCCACTGGCTGAAAAAGAGCCCATCTAGATGAGACTGGCAGATGCACAAAAGTCCACGCCGTGACGTGTGTATCTGCTCCGGTCCGAGGCGCGAGGAGCACACAAGCAGAGAGACACGCACCTCCCCCTCCGAGCCCCGACCTCCTGCTTTTTCATCGTAGCTTCTCCTCGAAGTTTGATGGAAAAAACGCTCTTGATTTTTTTGTGGACTTTGACTGCAAGGTTTAACCCCGAGGAGTCAATGTAGCGCAAGCGTCCCGCCTGCATGCGCGCTAGTCTCATCAACTGCGCCAATTTCAAGTTATCGGCGCTTCATCAAAAGAAACTTAAGGCAAATATTGGTGATTAAGTTAAAAAAGAAAACAAGTTTAATGTGGATTTTTTTTGGACACCATCGTGGACTAGTCTACTGGATTTGGATCGAGAGTTGCTTGCTGAGGCGGCTGCGCAAAATGGGCTGCCCAACTCCCGCAGGATGCTGTGAAGTAAAGGACCATCATGTTGCCTTTGGCAAATAGACACTTTTTACACGTGATATATATATTTTTTAAACCATAACAGCCAAAGTTTCTGCGTGTTTTCCAGCAAAGGAGAAAACACCTGAAGCACCTGTGTGGACAAAAGTAATAGGGAAAGCCGCGAGGTTGGGCTAAATTGTCACTTTTGACATTCAAGATATTTCTGGTCTTTTTTTATTTGATTTAAAACATTTTTTAGAGGACAGGCATTACAAAGAAGCAACTTAGCGTAGTGAAGCGGAAAGGAGATGACTACCAGCACTGCTCTTGTGCTCCTCATTCTCTCTCTAACAAGTAAGTTATTATCTTTTAAATATCCCAAACTGGTACGAATATGGAAACATTTCCTGTGAGAAGTTTACTGCTAAGAACAGATGTCCAAGTCTATGGTGTTGATCTCTCTCTCTCTCTCTCTCTCTCTCTCACACACACACACACACACACACACACACACACACACACACACACACACACACACACACACACACACACACCCTCTTAGGTAGTGATTATGGCCTGAAAATAGGCGCGATACTCTTCCAGAGAAGTCGATTTAATCACGTTTCATTGAACTGCAGAGGAGATAACTGACCTGATTGAAGACTCAGGTGTCCTGTAGCAAAGGATAACATTAATGGTGCCACAAGAGAATCTTATATTAACTGTAAATCAAATCTCAGGGGTACAATCCAAATGATTGTGCTTCAGAGTGTGGAAAATCTTTTAAAAGACAAATTAAAAGAAGAGATGCTTTTCTAGTTGATACTTCTCTATTTATTATCATGTAATTAGTGCAATACCACTACTCACCTATATTAAATGTAACATTTTGGTAGTTGTGAGAGTTATCTACATGTTTTTTTTTTATTCAAAGGGATTCATAAAATAAAATCCTGAAGAACTAAACTTCATATTTCTGTATTTCACTTCAGCCTAATCAAATAAATGCTATTATTTCACTTTATAGTAATGTATTCAAAGCTTTTAGACTTTTATATATTACCAAAGTCAGTATTTGGAAGTCCATAGTCTTTGCAAATATTAAAATAATATTTCAAACCATTCTTCACATGACAGAATTTTTTTCTTCTTCATTTAATAAAAAAAATCCCAAATAATCCAGATCAGACTTGACTAACGTCATTTTTCTAATTTGTATGTATTTGTATGATTTAAACTCTTCCTCAAACTTCTACTCCCACCTCCCCACTCTTAAAGGTAGAATATTAATAGTAGTAGTAGTAGAGTAGTAGCTGCAACCCAAAGTATAGGGTTTTCTACTTATATTGTCCATATACTGTATCTATAATCAACAGATCATCCTCCCTGGAAAGGTACAGTTACAATTATCTTACATTATCTGTCTTTTCTGTATTTGGATTCTATAAAACTGAAGAAGAAGAAGAGGTGTATTTGATGTGTATTTGTGTTTCTGAGTACAGGAATTTAAAGCAACCACAACAGCACTCTGCAAGAACGTCCTGAGAAAGTGTGGGTGGTGTTCATACTCTTAAAATACCCATAAGTAAAAGCAGATGTGCCCTTGAATAATTAAATAAGAGCCATGTTTTGTCTACCACCAAGAAAGCACCATCTACTGTTTTTTAGGCAAAATGTGGATCTCTCACTGCCTTAAAAGAAAAACTTCCTCTTACTTACCTGACCTTGATTTTAGCTTTTATTTCAGAGAGTGGTGCATTGGATACATGTAAAACTGGTTAAGCTTGTAGGTTACGCTTTACCGTTTAAGCTAGACCTAAAATACAATAATGTTTTCCAAAAAGAATGAAGACAACCAAAAAGCTGAGCCATCAATCTGTAGATTTTCTCTTACAAACTCTGACAAAGATCAGCTGTGGCATGTAACATAGTCAAGGATTAGTCTGCAGCATCCATCAAGAGAAGGCAGGAGACCCTGGAATTGAGCTTTAAATGATTTAAAGGCTGTAAAACATCGAGAAGCGGCATAGCACTTCTCTGTGTCTTCCACCATGTTGTTGTGAGTGGTTGCATTTCTCTGAAGGCCTCAAGATTTGACTTGGACTTGTACTATGCAATGATATGTGGCACCAGTCTTCCATCACAGCGTCAGTGTTTTAATCTTAATGAGTCTCATCACTGCAGATTACTGGTAGCTAAGCTGTTCTTAATATAAAAGGTATCAACAAAGGGGAGGGGGGGGTTACTCTTGAGTGATAAGTCACTGCTACCCCCTTGAAGTAAAGCCTTCCATACTTGTGAATGTGAAAACTCTAATGCTGCCATAATCGCAAGTCTAATTTCACGAGTCAGTCCCACTTTTAACATACTAGATGTTTGAAATATTTTTTATAAAAGGAAACTGAGAAGAGTTTATTGCTCCATAATAGGTTTGAGGCTTTAGTCACTTACATCTAGTATCATCCTCTTGATCTGCCATCCTTTGACAGGAAAGTGAAACGTCTTGAAACAAAGAATATCTCTGTTGCTTCAGTTTGAATAGCAATGTTGCACAAGTACAGTACCACAGTAAATATTAGTGAATGCAGCAGCTATTATCTCACTCTTATTACCCCAACAATTGATCGTGCATGCATAAAAAAATGCATGTTGCCCACTAAATCCTGTCAGAGACTCCAGGAAGTTAATGATCCTGGTGAGACCCCATCCGTGGAGAGCCTTTTCACTTCCTACTTATGTCATTATGCTGAAATTGGCTGCAATTTGGCCAGAGAGTGCTTGTGAGTTCCTCAACTAATTAGATTCAGTGAATCTAAATTACTAAAAATGATTAGCACCTGTTTCAAAACAAATGCTCATATCCTGTTACAGTTTTAGCAGACATACGTTTTCTTTTAGTGAAACCCATTTTGCCCATACAACACTAGCATTCCGCTAATGTGTGTCAATTTAGGATTTACAATAAGTCATCCTACCTCAATGGTTCCCGTTCCAAATGATAGTAACTACAACAGATGTTGGGAATATGGTTAAATCAAGACAGAAGCATCTGTAACAAATTCCAGCTGGTTTCGGTGGTCGATTATGAATGCTATCAGTTTGCCACGGCAAGAAATTCTCTGCTACTTGTTAGATGCATGAAATCAAAATGCCAGCACCATAAAGTGGATCATGATGCATAACATCTCCAGTACTTACAGAGAGGTATTCCATTGCAATCGTGCAAAAAAAAAAAAAAAAATCTGAAAATTGAGCTATATCGCTTGCCAGAGGTTCAAAGAGTAGGAGTTTTCCATTTTTGAAATATCCATAAAACAGTCAGGGAATACCTTGTAAAACAGATTAAACAAAATGAGCTTCAGGGTGCTGCTGCATTTTGGTGTCTTTTGATAGACGTTTTCCTTTGTTTTCCCTTTTCTTCATGCAAACCTGAGCAAGGTGACCTTTTGTTAAAGCTCCATATTTATTGTTGAGATTTACATGTGGTAACTTTTGACAATAAGTTGTTAAATAATACCAGAGCAGCACTGCAATATTAATACATTTACTGCTTTTTTCCTATTAAACTTCTATTCAAATCTTCTGTTAAAATGAAAAACTTGGTATCGACTTGATTTATATTTACATACAGTATTTGTTCTCGTATAGCTACTTTAATGACAGCCTAATTTGCTGGGCGTATAATCTAAACATTTCTATGCACGTTCATACATTTAACACATCGTATTGAACTCTGCTGGGGCCACTTCAGAAGAAATATAAATGTGATTAAGCGGTTTAGCTTTCATTTTAACAAATAGCTTTCCTCTTACATAAAGAGATACTTGAGGTTCTTACTTGATGGCAGACCATTTATCCTCTGAAGTTAAAATAAACTGAGAGCTAAAGATTTCTCATTTAGTTCTAAGAGACTCACTTGCCTCTCTTCAGCTGAAACCACTGATGTTCACTCTGACATGAAAACTTGAAGCAGCAGGGTGCTGCTAAAAAAAAGAACATCCATGCTCACACAGCCTGCACTGCATGCAATCTTGCAAAAACAGACAACTCATGTGCTACAGGGAGGGAAGCGGTCCAGATAACCAATCCTCACTGCGCTGTTGTCAGTTTGTTTGACAATGTGGATATAATGGCAGCTGGAGCATTTTGCTTCTGATTTATTCATACAATTACTTTTATATAACCAATAATTTAGGGCTCAGGAAACATAAAGCTTCAGGGCTGTCTCACCGGGATGCTTGACTGGAGCCTTGTGTGTTTCTGTGCTCTAAAACCCTGCAGTAAAGTGTCAGACTGCAAGATGTACACATGCTCACACTTAACCGAGAACACGTGATTCAGCTGTAATGCCCTCTGGTAAATTTACTTTGTTAACAGACATTGTTTTCAGAAACAGACACTTGCACACGCAGGATACAAAGATACACTACACACCTACCAGTGGCTGTGAATCGCCACAGGGCAAACACATGGCCTTTATGAATGACATTAGTTATTGCCTCTGCCTTTTCAGGCAGTGGAGTTCCATGTAATCATGTCTATAATATTACATATTTTAAACAGATTCATTTTATGTTTAAAGCACTTTGATTAATTGGATTTCTTTCAATATTCTGTATTTTCTCTGCAGGCAGCTGGGCAGAGAATGCAGAGGAGCGCCTGGTAAACTACCTTTTAGGTCCAGAGCACTACAATAAACTAATCAGACCTGCTGTCAATAAGAGCCAGCAGGTCACCGTCTCCATACAGGTGTCTTTGTCTCAGCTCATCAGTGTGGTGAGTACACACAAACTGCATCCAGATTATCATGCATCAGAGTGTACTGGGCTCAAACACCGTTACCTGAAATAAATGAAAAATTGGGCTTGTGACGATTTAATTTGACGCAATCAAAACCCATTACTGGCAGTTCGTATTTGATGTGATTCAAGTGAAGTGTTAACATGGGGATTGACTCACTTCTGGATTATTTGAATTGAGGAGTTTGCATTTCACCATATCCCTGCTACGGAGGTGGCAGCTTGATTACGGCATGATCTTTATTAGTTTGTAGAGCTTTGTGACATCATATGTTCCCACGTATTGATTCAGTAGGGCTTTTCACAGGGGATCATTTACACAGGTGCTTGCTAAAGACATAAAGGCTAATAAAGCATCTGTTCTATTTATATGTCTCAAGAAGCTATGAATATGAGTCTGTATGTACACAGTACCAGGACTCTGAATCCAAAATCAGCCGTCATGCATCCCTTTATATACATGTGTCACAAAAAAGGATTATTCTAAACTATTTATGTCTTGAAATCAGCTAGAGCACCTGTATGGATGTGCAGTCTTTTGTTTCTCTCCTCTTTTCTCTTTTAGGAGTATTCATCTTTTTGTTTAAACACCAAACTCTACCTTTAATTGCATTACAGAAGTTTTTATAATTATTATGTGGTGACTATGTAACCATTAAGTAGTGCTTTAATGCTCCGTTAGTCTCCTTTAAGAAGGAAAATAGCGACATAAATATTAAAGAAAAGAGCAGAATTAATTTGACATTATAATGTAATAATAATAACTTAATAATAATTCATGACACTGTCACAGTTCAGAGGCTTCTAGGTTGTAGAAGAGAAGTGGCAACTTTAAATTGCCTGTAATTGTGAAGGTCTGAATCAATTTATCTGTCTCTTTGAGTTAGCCCTGTGCTCGACAAGTGATGTTTTATGCTTCTCTTCTCCAAACTATTTGTTTTACCATTTGGATATATTTCTTTATGGTTGGATTGTAAAATGTTAATAAGTGACCTGAATAATTCATTTCTGGATTGTTTCAGTTTTTAGAATTTTTGATCACCTGTTGTTCTGTTTCACAGAACTATTATTATAAGTCACTGCAACTAAGCTTTACTTAAGGTCTTCACCTCGTGACATGGGCTTCTAAAAGCTTCTTATTCACATTACTTAATGCACTACTTTCTGCTCCTCGGCTTGAACAACACCTAAGCCACTGAAGTGTTGCAGAATATGGTTTTAAAGCCATTATTTTCATCATATTCACTAATGATCATGTTAGGCTCCATGGCTGCGTGCGCCTCACCAGAGGGTTTAAAACACCATTTGTCTCAGACAACTTTGATTCTAACCTTTCCATTCATCTCAAGACAAGCCAGTAAACAGGCTAACCTTAGTATCACAGTAAGTCCTTCCTTTGAGGCATTTGTAAAACAGGCTTTAAAAATAAATGTTTTTTGCTCCAAAATGTTAGTGTTATTTCATGCACTCATTAAAGGTGTGTATTGATTTATTGCTTTGACCTTTACTCAAAATAAAAATAGCATTATGGAAAGTATTATGTAGTTTTAACAGCTGACTGATCTTTGCTTTTAGAATGAGAGAGAACAGATAATGACGACCAACCTGTGGCTGTTTCAGGTACCTACAGTCTTTTCTCTGCTGCCCAGTTCTTATACAGTACCTTGTATGGTCAGTATTTGGTCTTTTTGGTCATAGCTACAGTTACAATAACAAAGGCTCCTCTGCAGGAATGGAATGACTACAGGTTGAGATGGGATCCTGAGAAATATGAAGGCATCAAGAAATTGCGAATACCCTCCAAACTTATCTGGCTTCCTGATATAGTGCTCTATAACAAGTAAGTATGCAAATTTGATCCCAACCGAGAGAGACTTGGCTGCTTTTCTGAGTTTAATTTATGTGATTTGTACATTTTTTTTACTATAAAAAAATCAATTTAAAGCAGGAAAACGAATTCCTGTGGAGGCCTTGTATGAATGGACTAAACCATTATTTTATTAAACCGTTCTTAATATTATGAGGTTTTTGATCATTACCACTCATGTTTTACACGTTGTTACTAAAATGCTAAGTATTTCAGTGGGAGCTGTGTAATTAACAATTTCCACAAACCCAGTTTCTCTTTATTATTAGTGTTTTATATTAACATTCCCATATGGTCTAGTGGCTAGGATTCCTGGTTTTCACCCAGGCGGCCCGGGTTTGACTCTCGTTGTGGGAAGTTAGCAATTTCATGTGTATAGTTATGATTGCTATGTGAATAATTCCAGTGCTGATGACAATAATAGCATGACCTGTGCTATCATAGAACTCTTCTACCACATGCCAAGCAACATTTAATAATTTGAGCCCAACTAATTTACTGTCTGGGCAAATATTTGCTATTTTTTGATATACAAGTATCGCAAACAATATTAATTTATTAGGAAATTAATGAAAATGAAACAAGTAAAGAATAAATGGAAGAAGCACCCCAGGAACCATCTTACAAGAATTGACATTTTACAGTTATTTGGCACTCCTAAATAACTACACATAACAAATGCTAGAAAGTACAAATAAATGTTGTCCCATTTATTAGATTTTTAAATATTAGTATTAGTATTGGTTTAAAAAAAATCCTGTATTGGTCAGACTCTAATTTTTCTTTCCTCTTCATTTGATGTGCTTAACGCTCTTTAATCCTTTATTTCTAAACCTCCTATAGTGCTGACGGTGTGTACGAGGTTTCCTTCTATTGCAATGCTGTGGTCTCAAGCACCGGGGACATCTTCTGGCTCCCTCCAGCAATCTACAAGTCAGCCTGTGCCATCGAGGTGCAGAACTTCCCCTTTGACCAGCAGAACTGCACTCTCAAGTTCCGCTCTTGGACCTACGACCACACAGAAGTAGATCTTATCCTCACCAGTGATTTCGCCAGCCGTGACGACTTTACTCCAAGTGGAGAGTGGGACATCGTCTCGCTCCCAGCACGCAAAAACGAGGACCCCAACGACATAACCTATCTGGACATCACCTATGATTTTGTCATCAAGAGGAAGCCTCTTTTCTATACCATCAATCTGATTATCCCCTGTGTGCTGATCACATCATTAGCTATCCTGGTGTTCTACCTGCCGTCAGACTGTGGGGAGAAAATGACGCTTTGCATCTCAGTGCTGCTGGCACTCACTGTGTTCCTGCTGCTCATATCAAAGATAGTGCCACCTACCTCTCTAGCAGTGCCACTCATAGGTTAGTCATATCCATATTTGTCTATTTGCAACAGTTTGTAGCCTAGGGCAACGAATATTTGGGTTTTTACTATATGTACAGACACTTTATATAAATATAATAGTTTGGTGATGTGTGTAAGAAAACATAAAACAAGAAAAAAGTAGTTTTTCAATTATGGATTAATGCCATTTATTTACAACTGAAAGCGCTACACCGCATTTGAAATAGTCTTATATAAATGATGGGTCTTCACATTTCATTTTTCATATATGATTTGTAAATGTGCTTTATGACAGGTCAGTCCTTTTTCTGCTTGCCCTTCACCTAATTTTTTATTATGCTGTTTACAACCTCAGCACAAAGTCAACACAAGGAAATTAAAAAAAAGTGAAAAATATTATAGCTGCCTGAAGAGGCAGCTGCTCAGATTATGGACAGTTTCACTCCGGTGAACACGAAGACTCACCAGATAATAAATGTTTAAGTTCAACCCATTAAATTACTAGTGTTATACGTGTACCTGCGCTTAACATTAATATACTGCTTTTGGAGATTTCAGTAGGAACACTAATGGAACAGTATAAGGGAAACCAAACAGCTGAAAGTGATGAAATATACTTCATTCTAGCAGAGTACTGCGCCATTCAAAAAAATGAAGGAAATGGTTAATTGTAATAGTATAACACGATCTGGGAAGCACACCCCAGTGTCATGCAAATGTATTTCACCTGCTTTGGTGCAAATGAAAGTGAAAGCTATCACCACTCTTTGTTTTAAATAATATCTACTTTTATAACCATTTTAAAATTGTAGTTTTTTACTTAGCATTACATTATTTAATTTATTTGTTTTCAATGACTGGACTGATCAAACCTTACTATTTTTAAATTGGTTTTATTATTCTATTTTCTCTTTTTCTTAAATTATATTTGATGTACTTTTATTCTAGCTATAAACCATTTTAATTTCTAATATATTCTTTCATCATTTTGAATTTAAAATTGCTTAGTATTGCATATTAACACCTTCCAGTTAGCCTTTTAAAACAGTCTTTATTAAAAACGTGTTAGAGATGCTGCTGGTTGTTATTTGAGACCCAGCTATTATTTGATTATTGAATAACACATGACTGACATGAAGTAGTGTTGGTAAATGACAACATCTGATCATTTTTCTGTGTCTCATTCTGTTAAAGGTAAATACTTAATGTTCACCATGGTGCTGGTCACGTTCTCGATTGTAAGCACCGTCTGCGTCCTCAACGTGCACCATCGCTCACCGTCCACTCACTACATGCCTGACTGGGTCAAACGGCTCTTCTTAGTCCGTCTACCTACCTTCCTCCTCATGAGGCGTCCAGGCTCTTCCAATGTTCGTGATAAACTGCGCCGGAAATACACCAGTCGGAGTATTGTCTGTAAAAATAACACCCAAAGCAGCACAAACAAAAAGCAGTACTCAAACATCAGACTCGGTGGGATCAGAACCGACGCCGACGCTTTCTACGTGAATGAGGATTTGGCGCAGCGGTGTTGCTGGACGGCTGGTGACATCCCGGATGGTGGCGGTGGCTTTTCAGACTTCCAGAGGCCTTTGGCCAATCAGTTAGATGCAGATCTGGAGGAGGCAGTGGATGGAGTGAGATACATAGCTGAGCACATGAAGACAGAAGACGATGATGAAGGGGTAAGAAAAAAATTGATAGGTAATGATGAATAGGGGAGATAGGGCGACACCAAAAAATTGAAAGGAATAGAAGATAAAATATATTCTTGCAGAGACATAAAGAGGAAAGGAAAGCCATACAAAAACAGATTATGGAGATGCATGATGTCAGACAAGCGACAAGGTGGAAAGGAAAGATTACCAGGGCAAAATCAGATGTGAGACGAGCCATATCTCAGTGTTTGCTTTTGTTCTCTTGTCATACAATTGGAATCTGTCAGCTATATATTTTACTATAGACATTTCTAATGTCATCAGAAAGCTCTCCACATACTTTTGTGTAAAACACACACTGACTGAAGCACAAATCATAAACCTCACAGATTTAATAAATATTACAAACATGCTTAGCATCTGTAATTGTACTCTTTCTGAATGACATGCTAACCCATAGCTCCAGGGGGTGTCAAACATAAGGCCCGGGGGCCAGAATCGGCCAGTCAAAGACTCCAATCCAGCCCACTAGATGTCTAGTGATGTGAAGGAGAGCATAGGTTTTATTTCCACACATTTTACAGTCCTAGTGATAAAAACCACCCCACAGCCATTCATACTACACCAAAGTAATGAAGTAAAAGACAAATAAATGACAGAAAAGTTCTTGTTTTTTCAACTAGCTACCATAGAAACTTTGTTTTTTTACACACCATGTCAATGGTAAAATAATGAAATAAAATAGGAAATTAACAAAAACATTCTGCTTTATAATTACAGGACAGTCTGTGTCATGAGCTACCAGAACGTCTTCTGTCATTTTACATTTATTTTTTACAATTTAAGCACAAAGAGTTGTGGTGAAAGATTTCTTTCATGAAAGAGAACAGCATTTCTTTATTGTGTAGTTGAAGTTGCACTTCTTTTTCCTGCATTGAAATATTTCAGGGATTAAAAGTTTACACTGACGGAAATGGGAGTTTCACTGGCCTTAAGTGGTCTGTATGTGGCTTAAATGTAAAATGAGTTTGACATTCCTGCTTTACAGTGTTTAGGTGTGACAAACACTGAACTGCCAAAAGGTAGATTTAACAAGCTGATTTTCTTTTGACCCAAACATACAAACCTTAACCGCAAAGGTCTGAATCTGTTAATGTGGTTCTAGATCATAGAAGACTGGAAGTACGTAGCAATGGTGATAGACCGTCTGTTTCTGTGGATCTTCATCTTGGTGTGTGTGGTGGGAACTCTGGGACTCTTCATGCAGCCACTGTTCCAGAGCTATAACACGCCCACTGCTGATGAGACAGAGTGAGTCATACACACTGTGAAATACACATTAACATACAGAGCAACACATGTTTGAGCCTGGCATGGGCTCGTATTTAAAATTCTAAAAATAAAAGAAACTGTCAGTTTTCTTTACATACCAGAAATGTCCCATCCCCCCCCTTTTTTTTATTTGTGTGACATGCTTTTTTCTATCACACACACACTCATTGACACACACACATGTCTGGTTTCCTATTCTCATGGGGACATCCCATTGACATAACAATTTCGTGACACTAAAACCACATTTTGAGTGTGAAAAATGCCTTCAACCCCGTGGGCACCTGGATTTTGGTCCCCATCAGTATAGTAAATTTCACATTTGGTCTCCACCAAGATAGTAAGAACCCATACACACACACACACAAACATAAAGGATAGTTCACGCACAGCACAGCATTCATGCACCGGGTGATTTGTAGGATTCAGGTATATCTTCATCTACACTTGCTTTACTTTGTGTGTTTTTCTCCCTGTAGATATGGAGATTTCTAGGTTTTCTGTGACTGCAACTTTGAGAAGCATTACAATGTCTGGCTGTGATCTACTCCTAATGATTAAATCTGACACATAACCATCCGGTGATGAACTTCAAATGAACATGGAATCAAACCAGTTGCTTAACGTTTGCCTGTGCGTTTCCCCACCTTCATCGAAGAAACTCTACCCCTCAAAGTCGAGCAGTTTCTGCCAAGATGATGAAGACAGTGCCTGTGGACAGTTGTTCCAGAAAATTGTACAATGTAAAAAACACAAAGGTGATGAAAATGATAGATGATTTGCAGTCCCTGTTTCATTTTGGACTGACTTCACTGCTGATGAAAGTGTTTAAGGTTTTAACTGTGACTGTTTTTCTCCCATGTTGCTGCTCCAATGAGGCCTCTCCTCTCCAGCATCGCTGATATGAAAATTGTATGAACATTTATAACAGTGGTACAAAAGCGGAACATAATTTCTTTTTTCTCTACATCAGCCTTTACTGTAATAGGAAGAGGATTTTGTTCTGCCCACCTTTTGTCTTTGTGGAAGTATTAACGCACCATTTCTCTTTCTGTCTTTTTCCTGTTCCACTTCAGAGCACTGTGTTTCATTTCCACAATCCACCTCCCAAGTAACGTTGTAACTCTAATGCAGTGTCTTATTTTGAGAAATGTGTGTTCTGCTCTTGGTTTCTCTCATTGTGTTTTTTCTCACATGCTTGTGTATTCTCTTCTTGTCTGTCTTTCTATTCCACAATCACAAGGCCTGACAGAGTTTGAGAAATATTGATAGAAGTCTTGAAAATATGGATGAAATTTCAAATAGATGTGACAGATGGAGCGAGTGCTGTACACATCACGCATTTTATTTCATATGAAAAGACAACATTAATTCTAGTTGTGTGTCTGTTTCCCTGTCCAACAGCTCATTTCCACCCTTCACTTTTTAACTGCCTTAAACCTTTGTTGGACACCAGAAGATTAAAAACCTGTAGCTGCACCATGTTATATGTTAATGATCTGACACTGACTGTATTCAAATTCAATATGTTGAATAAAAAATGCTGTCAACTTTAGTTTGACCTGTGCTGTTTCCTCATCCATTTGCTAGAAGGTCACTTCTTAGATTGGCTTTTCTAGTAGAAGACATTTCAAAATGTGATGGTTAGAAGTCAAAATACATTGGATGCAAATATAGTAAGTATGACTTTCATTTTCGGTTATTATTCATATTTGGTTTATTTTCTGTAAGTCACTCACATTGGTCAGATCTCACACGAGAACAATGATATTTACACTTAATTGGGATAAGTTTTCCACTCTCACTTCATCAGATATTTACTGTAGTTTGGTTAAATTTACTGATAAAAACTGTAATTTGGTTTAGGTGATTTCAGATTTCATTCTTTCCTTGTCATGGTGTCAGGGAAGGAAATGTCAGAGAATAAAAAATACAAACAAATAAAAATCTGTATGGACTTGGTTTGTTGTTAAAGCCAGTAGTCTAATGTATGCTGTTAGAAATGTCATCAGAACTTAAACTAAAATCACACTGCCTTCACGCTGTGATTGACGAGCTCTGGGACTTTTGAGCTGGATTTGAGCTGTACTTCCATGTTCACAACAGAGTACAACAATATACAAACCCTTACAGGAGACACTCTCTCTGTGCCTGCTGACATTTCACCCCTACTTGCACATTGGCCTATCAAATCGCGTGTAACACCATGTTTGCCTGCTGAATTAGTTGGGCAACACAAAACACAAAGTACCTTTTTTCTATTATGACCCCACCTGCAGTTTAAATAATGTAAAATGCCTTCATGCCTGACAGTAACTCATTTACACAAATATTATTTACACCCATGTACATTAGTATGTCATATGTTACCTTGCAGGTAAAGGTATAATATAACCACAAGCTGTGAAAATATGTCCAAACATCATTTTACACTGAGTCTTTCATAACCTTCATATCATAACCAAGGCTTTACTTTACAGAACAGGATTCAGCTGCCTGTCCAGACTTCTTCTGAGCTGAAAACTGACAGCAGGAGCTTTGTACTTCAGGGTAAAAGTAATAGAAGCACTCAACGTAAGAGAGCGGAGGTGAAAAACAGTGGGTTTTCTTTGCTTTTGTAGATGGGATGGCTGACATTCTCAAGCAGAGCCCTGACAGTATAACATAAAAGGAGGTTTTCTGTACTCAGAAAGGGGGCAGGCAAGGTTGACAGAAAGTGGCCCAAGTATTTTTATACATTTCAAAAGTTGCTACAGTGACACTAATGTGGTGAACATTTTCTCAAACTTGTTTTCTTCATGTTTTGATCAAACAGTGCCAGAGGACAGCAGTCTTCTGTGTCTCTGTGAAAAATACATATTCAGACCAATTTTCTCTTTAAGACTTGATTATTTTTATTCTGTATCACTGCTGATATAAAGCAAACCACTGTGACATTTTTTGTGCATATCCACACACAAATACACAATTACTTGAGTTAAAACCCTTTTTAAAACTTAGCTCAAACCGTAAGTGAATCCACATGCAGGATCACATCCTGTTAATGGACATTCTGATTGTTGTGTATTAGAGTGCACCTCCTTCCTCAGCCTGAAAAAAGAGAAAAGCTGCTTTGCTAATACACTAATGTGCTTTTGTTCTGCTGAGGGTGTGCGTGTATGTGTGTGTTGCTGACAGCATATGCCTAAATTTGTGAACAACATCTGGCAACAAAAAGGTAATATCAGGTAAAAATAACATAACCAGCTAACAACCAGGAGCCTCTGAAGACAGCGTGCGCAGTCACTCTTAGTGCGCTACAACATGAATGAACGCACACACTGACACACACACACATAATAGACAACGATAAGATTTAACTGGCCCAAATTCTTTATCTCAGCAAAAGTGAAGCACTGAAGTCCTGAAGTCAGCACATCAGCAATGCTGTGAGTCTGCTCTGGTGGACAGTTATCGACAAAACACATATTTACTCTGCCTCTCTGGTTTGTGTGTTTTTGTGCGTGCGCCTATGTGTGTTTAAGCAATACCTATATGTGGTTGACTGGAGCATGACGGTGACAGACGTGTGATAAACAAAAACAAGGATGGAGCAGGCCAGCAGTCATTCTATAGATTTCGACTGTGTAATGTAATGATGCTCAGTGCAATTTAATAAATGTGCTGTAAATGGAAATGTAATGAAGTGGTCATGTTTTAGGATTTTATTAGTGAATATGAAAACTTTTACTCTTCAGTATGTTTAAGTATTGTGTGTTGTTGCCCAGCGTGGAACTCAGTCAGAGTAGAGCTTCTACTCCTCAATAACAAAAGGCCCTTGAGGCCTGGAGTTGCATACCCACACACTAGAGCAGGAGTGTCGAACTCCAGACCTCGAGGGACGGTGTCCTGCAGGTTTTAGATGTGTCCTTGATCCAGCACAGCTGATTTAAATGGTTAAATGACCTCCTCAACATGTCTTGAAGTTCTCCAAAGGCCTGGTTATGAACTAATCATTTAATTCAGGTGTGCTGACCCAAGGTGAGATCTAAAACCTGCAGGACACTGGCCCTCGAGACCTGGAGTTCAACACCCCTGCACTAGAGGCAGTTTTGGAACATAACTAGGATGCCTCTTGGATGCCTCCTCGGTTAGGTCTTCTGGGCATGTCCAACTGGGAATATACTCTGGGGTAGGCTCAGGACACACTTGAGAGATTATGTCTCTTGGCTGGCTTGGGAATGCCTTACTGTCCCTCGGAGGAGTGGCTGGGGACAAGGAGGTCACGGTATCACTGCTTAGACCAGGGGTAGGCAACTTCAGGCCTCGAATGTCGGTGTCTTGCAGGTTTTAGATCTCACTCTGGGTCAATACACCTGAATCAAATGATTAGTTCATTACCAGGCCTCTGGAGAACTCCAAGACATGTTGAGGAGGTCATTTAGCCATTTAAATCATCTGTCATCTGGATCAAGGACACATCTAAAACCTGCAGGACACTGGCCCTCGAGGCCTGGAGTTGCCTACCTCTGGATTAGACTGTTGCCCCTGCAACCTGGATCTGGATAAGTGGCAGAAAATGGAAACAAATCAATAGAAAAGAAGAGGGTATTGTATTGTGGTTAAAAAGCAACAACCAAACAAATAGATGAATTCAGTGTAATTTTGTATTCTTACTTAATATTTAACTTTGGGTTTCTGTTTCACTGGTGTTTTAAACTTTAGATGTTTTTCTTTGTGGAGCCTTTGAATCCCTGTTTTTTTTTATTCCAGTGTATTGTGAGTTTATGTGATTGTGATTGCCATTCCTGAAACCTGTCTTCTCCTCTTGTTTATTGCAGCATCTCTTATCCTCTCTGGTACAGTTCCTTTGTGTAGCCCTGTGGATTTTGTGGTTTTATTTCGTTTTGACTTTGTTTTGGATTTTGTGTTTTTGATCCTTCAGCCTAAATGAAATGGCTTGCCTTTCAAAAGATTTTATCATTTACACAGTCTGCAAAACCATTACAGCAAGAGTAAAAAGCACGTTAGGCTACATATTTCATAAGAAAGCAGACAAGTCTTGCCTACACAAATCTGAGGGCTGTAAGTGCCATTTAAAAGTTCATTGTGGATTTTGAGGTTGCAGAGATGCTCTTTTTAGCTCCACATTAACTGACTGCATGACATTTGCATCCAGATTTAGTGGAATCCTGTCTACTCTCTATCCCCGTAGATGTTCCTGTACCACTGGTAATAACACAACACCACATGCAAACATCTTTTCAACACACTTCTTTTTTTTTTTTTTTTTTAAGATTTTATTACCTTTTTCCTAAATATGCCTTAATGCTTACATAAATTTGTCCACACCTATTTTTTTTTTCCAGAACATCTGTGGCTTATCCAGATGATTGGCATGAAATGCAGTAACTGTGTAAACTGTGCCTGGGAGACTGGTGCTGTTTCATTTTTATAGTTTTTCTGGAGTTTTAGTGTTTGGTCGGCTGTGCTTCCTTCTTTGTCTTTGTTTTTGGTTCCTTTTTATGACTTTTTTTCACATTTCTTGAGGGCTAAACTATGATGCAAGATTCGTGGTTTAGTGAGCTATGTCAAACTTAAAGCCAGAGCCTTCAGTATCATGAAAGCATCTCTCATTTCTGGCTAAATAACCGTGGTAGCCTATGCTGATGCTGGAAGGGTCACATTTTTACTGATTCTTTTATTTCCAGCATGTTTTAAGCAATATAAATTCTCTGTCAGGGGAATGAGTTTTATATGTGCAATTTGTTAGACTGTACCTCGCTAACATCACAAATGATGCCCAGCCGTAAAGTTACAGCACTGCTAACTGTGAATCTCTTTTAGACTGCTGGAACTGCAGCTTCTAAAGCGCAGAACACACACCAAGAACACCGCTTCAGTCAGGATAACTATTATCATGTTGGTTTGGCAACAGACCAAAACTAATCTGAAATAAAGACAGGACTCTGAGCATGTGATCTAACATCTGGATCAGGCAAAAATAGGATAGGGCTAAGATAGTTAAGAATACGTCTTTGAAAACAATAAAGAATTGCAGAGATTTCCATTGCGTTATACACCAGCATATCTTCAGCTGTTATGGCGCCTGATTTTTGTGTTTCCCTTAATATAACTAAACATTTCTTTCATGAAATGATGCAGAAGAGAAACAAACTGATGCACAACGAGTCACCAGAATGCAGGAAATGAAGGGTCTGATGCTCAAAATTTCCCTGGGGGAGGAACCGTAGATGTCATTTATACAAAAACATCTATTTGTAGAAATTTAAATATGAAAACAGTTCAGATGAATGAATTTCATTTGATGTAACTACTCTGGAGCTTAATAAGGCCAACACGCAATGTTGACATACATATTTTATGTATTTTATGTATTAGAAAAGAAATTATACAGAATGAGACATTTTTAACTGTAATTATGAATTATTATACATACATGACATGGATGATATGAGCTGAATTCTTCCTTGAACTTCACTTCCTGCTATTGCTCTGACTTCTTAACAGAATCACTATTTTTAACAGACCAGCACTTTCCCAGGACAGTGCCTTTTATCCGAACTGATTCCATGTCTTTCGTTTCATGCCATTCTCCATCAGCCACTGCTCACCCTATCCCATCTTCGCTGGCAGAGCTGGCCTGAGCTGTCCTGAGCTAGCCCACAGCAGATTTAAGTGAAGCCAGCTTTTCAGATCAGCAGTTTTTTTTTGTCCAGCACACACACCCATACACGCCAAGCCTTTTGTCCATTTTTTTATTTGGTAAGATGCATTTCTCACAACAGCAACAGCTGTCCGTCAACATAAAATTGCAACAATATTTTCAGTATTTAAACATGCAAGGAATTTACTTTATGGTATCTTATACAAATCACACCTGTGGCTACCTGAAGGATCTGTTGACTGTTACTGGCAGCTTACTATTACTACTTACTTAGTACCTATTACTTAACACAAACTTTAAGCAATGCTGTTATTCTATAGTTAAAATTTAAATTAATATTTTTTTGTATATTTTCTCTTTCCGCCTTTCTTATCCAGGACATCTCTTGAAAAAAAATCTCCAGCATTTACTTTTACCTGCTTCATCATCTCATCTATGATGAGGTGTCTCAAAGCATGCAGTGACCAGCATATTTCCACTTCTATGCCGTGTGATGTTTGGCAGTATTAGCTGAGGTCTACATCACGGTGGAAAATCTGTCTCCCTCTGTTGCCAAAGTTTCCTCCGGTTGCTCTCCTAAATAAGCACGGTTTGTCAGGCCCCCTTGTAGTCATGCAGAGGGCTTGTTCTGCTCTGTCTACCTGCACTAGTGCCTGTAGGCGGAAACGCCGCTGCTCCTTTACACACACTCCACCAAACTTGGACACATGCCAGACTCCATCTTTGTGGCCAATTCCTTCTCTCTGTTTTCTCCCTGTCTCTTCTACTTCCATTTATTAACCTCCATTCCTCTTCTCCCCCTCCTCCTTATCCTCCCCTCTCTCTATTTCTGCTCTGAGCCCTCCTCCACCCTTTTTCATTCTTTTGTAAATTGCGTGTGGAGAAATAGGAACTAAAAATACACCGGTGATAAACCCAATTATCTGTCCTTTTTCACGCTACACGCCCAAATCGCTAAGAACATGGGACAAGCTGTGTGCCAGAAACCAGCCTTCAGTGTGAATTCCTGTGTTTGCACGCTTGCACCTGTATGTTGTGCTGTTCAGCAAACTAATTTAACAATTTGGCTTTACTGCTGTGGAGCTGCAAATCAACTGGTCACACTTAAGAAAATGAAACAGTCAGTACTGCTAGAATTATTAATTTTGCAGTACACAAGTGCAGCATATTCTACAATTTAGTGCAAATGTTAGCTGGAGAACAGCCAGCACAATCAACTTGTGCCAGTGCAACAATGGGTCACTCCCAGATGACCCTGCAGTATAATATTTTTAGTGTTTTCTCTGTGTCTTTGTGACTCCACTACAT
The DNA here is from genome assembly GCF_057382185.1 of Mchenga conophoros. Classification (NCBI taxonomy): domain Eukaryota; kingdom Metazoa; phylum Chordata; class Actinopteri; order Cichliformes; family Cichlidae; genus Mchenga; species Mchenga conophoros. The sequence continues at coordinate 36,533,848 of NC_140531.1, forward strand.
ATCGCATCCTAAGCTTGATGGCTTAAGTCAGCTTGTCGCACCGGATAACCCGCTTCCAGCAGCGCACAATATTTGATCGGCCTATGTGTCAGCTTGCATGCTTGTGGTTGTGCATGTGAGTATGGTTGTGCTGGCTGGAGATGACCAAAAGGACACAAACACAGAAAACACCCCACTGAGCAGTAAATTCATGGTGAAAACTGGACGCCCAGTTGTTCTGTGTTAGAACAAATGCCAGAGCATAATCGGAATATTTAAAAGAAATATCCATCGTGATACTTCACAGTCTGCATCTCTGTACTTGGCAGCCAAGTTTTAATTTTAGCTTTCCAGTTCATTTTGGATAACCAGCACATATGAAAACATCCCCAGTGTTGACAGTACATTTGAGCTCTAATTATACTCCTATCCCCTTTTGCAGCCACAGCGATGAATAAAAGATACCCAGCTCTGCAGTTGGTAATGAGTGCCGTGCTGTTAGACAGCACTTATGATGTACTAACAGAGGTTTGAGCTTGTTTAAGCATTCCTCTTGCCTGTGGCTTGAGTACAAGTGAGTGTCAGATACTTTTTTCTTCGCAATCACAAGCTGTAACATTCAAATTGTTGGCCAACTGGTGAGCTGCCACACTTATTTCAAACTTGTTCCAATCAGTTTACATTCTCTGAACTGTTATCCCATCACACAAAGACGTGTGTGTGTGTTTACGCGTGCCCACTTGAAGAGTATCACACTGTGGAAAGAATATCACTTTTAAATTGGAAAGCTCAGTTTTTACATGGATAAACTGGGGCAAAAATGACTGCCCTTAATTTGATTCACTGCAATTACGCTCAGTATATGCAACCCCCTTTTTTTTGACATAATGTACCAGACCACATGACATTTTACTGTCCTTGGGGAAATTAGTTTTGCAAAAACAGCACAAAACCACAGGAGTATGAACATGTTTCTGTCCAGCAAACGTTTGGCTCCAGCATACAGTATGACTTCTGCAGATGGCATGAAGTCTCCCTATGCAGGTCTATTACACACCACACAGCTACATAACAGCACACTCACCATGTAAAGCTCTACATCTGTGTAAGTCAATCAAATGACTGAAGACAAATGAACAGATGTTCGTTTGTAGGTATGTGTAGGTGTATGCATTAAGCCTTTAATCTTTTATTCGAATATGAGATTGCTTTCATTGGCACTGGTAGTGAAATTTGATTAAGATGCAGCCAGTTGTTTTGATAGATTACAGGTAAACATCTTCTTAAAACCGCTTGATGTAGTTGAACATTTGTATATTTATTTTATACGTTTCAGATAAAACAGGATGCAAAAGATTGCATGAATAATTTTTTTTTTAAAAATCGGTTAGAAATAATTAAGGATAACAACCATGAACAAGTTTGTTCACGCGGCCTTTTTTGGTTTTATTTCATTTACACAGCAGCAGTGTGGAAGTCTGTTTCAGCAGTAGGAAATGTTCTGTTTGCACACAAGAAGTAACTTAATTCAGCTTTAACACAATTTCATGGGAAACCGCTAAATAATGGGGCTTTTTAAAAATTGCACAGAATATTTCAGCACTGTGATTTCAGTCTCAACAAAATCTACTTTAGTCTACTTTCTGTATCTTTCTATATTCTGATTCTGATTATATAAAGAGATAATTAAGGAATGCAGAAAAAATTGCTGAACATAATATAAAAAAAGGGTTCACTTTCAAGAAATTCTTTTTTAATTCTTATTTAATATTTGTACATACATTTACTGACACTTTATTTGGTACACCTTACTAGTACCAGGTTGGAGCCCCTGCCTTTGCCTTCTGAACTGCCTTTAATTTGAAAAGGTACTGAAATGGTTCCTCAGAGATTTTGTTCGATGTTGACATGATACTATCACACAGTTGCTGCTGATTTGTTTTCTCCACATATAGCTCCACCATATTCCTAAAGTGCTCAATTCGATGGAGGTCTGGTGAATCTGGAGGCTATTTAAATGCACTGTCATGTTCAAGAAACCAGTTTGAGATCATTTGAACTTTATGACCACAGTGTGCCCATCTTCTGATGGTTATTTCCAGAAGGATAATGTGCCATGTCACAAAATGTACCCATCTTCTGAGTATTGAAGCAGGCTGTGGTATTTAAATGACATTAATATGACATTAAGGGAGACAAAGTGTGTCAAGAAAATATCCCCCACACCATTAACATCACTGGCCGCTTGAACCATTGGTACAAACTAGGATAGAGTCAAAATTTCATATTATTTAGGGCAAATTCTTACCACACCGTCTGAACGTCTCAGCAGAAACTGAGACTCATCAGACCAAGCAATGTTTTTCCAATCTTCTACCATCCAATTTTGGTGAGGCCATGTAAAAACCCTCAATTTCCTTCTCTTAGCTAACATGAGTGGCACATGGCTATACCAAGTGGTTATTTGAGTGAGTGTTGCCTTTCTATAAGGTTGAAGCAGTCTTGCAATTCTCCTCTGATCTCTGACATCAATAAGTAATTTTTGCTCAATAAACTCCACTCACTGGATATTTGTTTTTGTTGGACCATCCTGTATAAACCCTAAAGATGGCAAGAAAAGCCCAGTCGATCAGGAGTTTCTGACATACTACCCCCAGCCCATCAGACAACAACACACAAACCTCATTTAGAGTCACTTACATCTCATTTCTCATTCTGATGCTTGCTTTGAACTGCAGTAGGTTGTCATGACTATACCTACATACTTAAATGCTTTGAGTTGCTGTGACTGGCTGACTAGTTATTTCCCTTAACAAGTATTCGGACAAGTATACCTAACTAAGTGTCCAATGAGTCAGTAAATCTATGGATAGGCCACAGTTCTTATCTTCTTATATATTGTTAGATGCAAATATTTGATCAGAACTTCTTGTACTTTTGTGATACAAGTGTACCTAACAAACTGGCAAACCGATATAAAACAGCACAATTGCAGAACTGTTGATGTGGAAATAAAAAAAAGAAGCCATATTGCTATAATAGTTCAGACACATGAAAAGAAGAGTAACTTCACGTAGTGCATATAAAAGATTTTGGATAGTCCAAAATGTAAACAATTTTCCACTTTTAGTCATTTTTTAACTGACTCACTGCATCTATTGCATTACAACATCACAATGTACATGTGTTATGCATTATTTTAGCATGCAGGCCATTGCAGGAAAGGCTATTGCTGTTTCTTTAGCAGAACTGAACTTCTTAGAAACTGTACTCTCTGCAGCCCTGACCTCTTTACTGTACCATACTATACTGCTCTTTCTTTCTCACAATATAGGGAAGACATGATATCCACCTCCCTGCGTCTGGGCAGCTTCCAGAAACTCTGATCATCTCTGCTCCATTAAACCCACCTCTGCAAGACGACCACGCCAGAGAGAGTAGAAAAGGGCAATCCAGATTTCATTACTTAGGGTTGAAAATAAAAGCACTTTTCTCAGGTTGAAGGGATTTGGCGCAGATATGTGAATGTGAATAATTCAACATGGTCTAAAAGTTGTAGCGAGGGAGATAGATATTTTTGTGTTATGTTTCACTGGAGGAAGAGAGATGGCACCAGTGTACGTTATATGAATGAGAGCAAGTGCAGAGGAAAAAAGCACGAGGTGAAAGGAGATGGGTGAATGAGAGAAGTAAAGAAAATCAAGTATGGTAAGAGGACTGAGGGAGAAGAAAAGCATGAAGGGAAGGCCAGAAAATGACTGATTGAAAGTTGGTGAATTGAGATGGTGACTGAAAGAGAGGAAGTGAAAATGGATGGATGACGCTGAGCGGACACAAGAGGATGACACTAATGGCTTGTAGACGTCTGCATCCAGCTTTTAGGAAACACATGAATTAAACATTGCCTTGGGCAGAACACTGGAACAAGCTGTGGTGCGTCACGCTAAACAATCCTGGCAGAAACACTGACTCGCACCTAGTTCCTCCTCCAAACTGCTTCACTAATAAGACTGGCGAAGACAAGCGTGTCATGACGCCACACTGTGAGCTCAGCAGTTGTCAGATGGTGACACCAGCAACAGCAAAAGCACATTATCCCCGTTGTGCTTATTCTCTTTTTCTTCATCTGTCCTTTTTTATGTGGAGCTTGTCTGGAGGGATTAGACTCAGTAAACTCCTTCCAACTGCAGAAGAAAGCAAAAGAAGGAGAATTGCACAGTGTTTTGACAACTGCTTGTGTTGAAATGAAGGGATACTGACTGCTGTGACAGCTCCCAAATAGGAAAGTCATTGTTTAGAATTTTAACACTATTAATGATATGATATGGCCTCGGGGTGAGAGGCTGGTCCTGACAAAGTGTGTTTATGTGTTTGCATAAGCAATAACTTAGGCATGCACCTGTGATTTATGGACTTGCAGATTATTTAGATCACATGGATGAGTTTGACTAAAAGGGAGGACACAATTTTAAACATGTTACACATGGGTCATCTCTAGTTTTGCTTTAGAAGGTAACTGTGTCTTGCAAACTCACCTCTCTGTAATTTTGGGTTAAATAAAGTAATATTAATAAACTTTTTGATCTATACATTGGCTCAATAGTTTTTTGTTAATAAAGACTTTTGGTTTGGTACTCAATAGCCTACAGCCACATATCAATACAAAAACCTTGACCAAAAGATCTTGCTTTTAAAATGTCAGAAGGTCAAAGGGCATTAAAAGTTTACACATTATAACACACGTGCAGTCTGTTTTGAAATCATATTAAACTACGAGCATTAAGCATGCTCTGATACTAAAACAGAACTGCTGCTTTAAGGGCCCTTAAAGCTACAAAAGACTCCAGATCTTTTTAATATTACTCATCATCCTTTAAAGGGTAACTTATTTCTTATCACAAACAACCAAACAAACAAAAAGGTAAGTTTTTAGTTATTTCTTTAAAAGTAAGGTAGAAAAGACTGTCCTGACAGCCAGTGACGGTGTCCTCTGAGCAAACGACACATCTTAGTAGGATATACTTTCAGTATATTTGGGGCTGATGTGGAAATGATGCTCTACTTTAAGTCAAACTATATTTCATTCTGTCTATATATTGACTGAAGGAAGCATCTGTTCGCCATTGTGTGTTTGTGTCTGTGTCCCCAAGCAGGTGTGGACAGCTCGCGTGTGCAGCACCCGGACACGTCTCAGAGTCATGTGTCACTCCCTTTCTCGCCACTCACCTTAGGCTTTTGTGTCGGCTCAGTTCACTTCAGCACTGCTCCGCTAAGCCTCCTCTCCTTAATGACTTTCTTTGATGACGTCAAACCAAGCGTGTAAAATCATGGGCTAAAATTAAACTTAATCAGCGCTGGTAAACAGAAACCTGGGGAGCTTATAATGCGAACAGCGTGTTTCAAAGCGGCAGGAAGCATGCTTCCGAGCAGATAAACTTTCCTCCTCAGAACAGCGCAGTGCTGCACTTCAGTGGTCGGGTGAAGACACAGCATGCAAAGGGGTCTAGCTCCAGTTTTTGGAATTCAGCAAACTCGCTGGATTAATGCAGTACTTGTTCTCGAACTCGCTGGTTTATGCGGACGTGCTCCAAAACGTTATTTCAAACAAGAAAACGCCGTGAAGGCTAAAAATGAGTCAAATAAAGTAAACTGGCTGTTGTGTGGACACTTCAGCACCACGGAGAGCGCACACTAAAACTCACTGACCGTCTCACAAACAAATCATTCTGTCCTGCGTGTGCCGTGCAACTTTCTAACCAATATGTAACAGCTGGAATGAGATAAAGTATCCGCAGATTTTACTGTTGGACCTGGATCAGATCAGACAATGTCACACTGAGCGCCCCCCAAAAACCATTACAGCATATTATGCGTGTGGCACTTAAGTTTGAATGTGTCATACTTTTAAGTTTAGGTTCATATCCTCTTCGATCTTTGACATTTCAGTGTTGGGATCACTTTGCGCATGTTGGGACGGTTTTCCCTCCCTGTGCTGATCCGTATGGATGCGCCAGAGGAGATTTTTGCGCTCGTAGGGGAGGGACGTATGAAGTCAAGTTGGGATCATATCAGGAAGGAGCGCACCGACAAAGCGAGATAGACGACACCAGGGGAGAGAGGCACATTTTCACGCCCTCTCACATTATTTCTCGTCTCATCGATTAAAGAGACAGGCTTCCTTCAGGAAAAAAGTGAACAGGATCCCCAAACGACACGAGGGAGAGATGCAGTCTGTGGAGAGATGGACTTTGCTGCTTTTACTCGTGGGTTTGAAGGCGCAAGGTGAGTGGCGTTTATTCAAGGTAGAGTTATATAGTATATTCTGCAGATTACAGACGCATGAGGATTTTTGGCTGCATGGTTTTCAAGGCTCCAGGACACTGGAGCCTCTCTGCGCGTCAGTGTCTTGATAGTTAACTTGGTGATTCTGGGGTGATTAGGCTGAATTACTGTGCATTCTCCGAGGCGTCTTTTAGTAACTTTGTCTTTTTCTGCCATCCTCCAGTGCTTTGTGGTCATCGCTATGTCGACTCCAAACTTTTTCTCGTTTTTATCATTTGAATAATTAGCAAAAATATCGTCAAAATATGCAAAAGATTTCCTGCCAAAACATTAATTTTAGGTTTTTGCACTAAAACTTCTTTTCTTACGACTCTAACACTAGGTCAACAAAAACGAAATGCGGAAAAATCTGGAGAAAGGCAAATGAATTTTGATGAATGCTAATTTTGTTTTAAAAGGGTCGATGTGATTTCACTAAGCAAAACAGATTACAGTTCCGTTTCCCCGTTTACAGGTAGCGAGACTTTTGGAGGTTATACGAGGCCTGTGCCAATTTTGTTTATTCACACAGAAAGAAGATATAAAGGTTTTAGTCGGGAGGAGGGGGCTTGGTCTGCTGCAGGCATTTGATAAAAACCCTCCTAGCAATGCGTGTCTTCGGATGAATCTGATGACCTTATTTCGTTTCACCCCAATTACGACACTAATTAAAAGTTGTATTCATTTCTTGTTTGTTCTTATAGTTTGTAGCAAAGGATAGGTACAAAACATTACATATTTAGCACGAGATACTTTTAAAGTTATCTTGTTGAAGGCTCGTTTGATTGTTGTAATAAAGTTAAACTTATAATCATTAAGCTATTTTCAACTAGCAGTAAAAATAATCGACTAAACTAAAACATACAAAAGTGTATGTTTTTTTTCAGACAAGAGCAGCTTTGTCCAGAGAAGATTCATAAAATATATATAGAAAGGTAGGAAAAGAGGGAGGACGCAAGAAATGACTGATAGAAGGAGGAAAGAAAGCTAGACAGTGAGGAAGCGAGGAAATCGGGTAATGAAGGGTTGAAGATAGGAATGGATGAAGGGCCATGAGAGAGAGAGAGGGGGGGGGAAGAAGATAAAGATGAAAACAAAGAAGGGAGGGGAGATAGAAGAAAGATTGGAAAAGAGGGAAGATCTGGTGCAAAAAGATTCATAGAAGAAAGAAGGAAAGATAGCTGGGGTAGAAGGGAATAGGAATGAAATGTCAAAGATAAGAAGGAAATCAAGGCGAGGAGGAGGAATGGAGGAAATGAGAATGGAAGGAAGAAATAGTAGGAAGCCAGGATAAAGGATGAAAGAGAGTAGGAAAGAAGAGAAAGGGGTAGGCAGGGCAGAAAGAAGGAAAGGCATTGAGATGAGGCTCAAGGAAAGGAGATAAGGATGCCATCCAACTTGGAATGATGAAAGGGAAGGAAGAATTTGTGATTATTGATATGCAGCCAGTATCTTAATCATTGACCGCAGCTGAGCAGAGAGCCTGGATCTGACCTGGAGCCACTATGTGAAATAAATTCAGCGACAGTAATTATGCTGCAGCATTTCCAAGCTTTAATGTAAACATTTGCTATCTGATTTATGCATGGTGGCAGGCAGACTTTCTTATGGTGTATCAGCCTTTATACACATTCTTTATTCCAAGTCCATATCACGCCTGTACCTGAATCACGTCACATGAATTTTGGAAAAAAACTAAACTTGACCCTTCATCTGTTGTTGTAACTAAATTTAATAAACACTTCTAAAGACAGTGAGCTTCTAAGAAAGAAGCTGAAGCATTTTGACCAGGTATCTCACAAGATTGCTAAGATGATGCTGATTTTCATCCTTTACAGTGTAGGAAAATTTCAATGTGGGGCATTTAAATAAATTTAGGAACACAAATTAATTCTAATAATCAGATTAAATGTCACGTTCCCTGGTGATAATTTAATGACCAAATCCCATGTTTTTACAAAGTCCCAAAACTGAGACCACTGAGTGCTGGTTCCTCCAATCAGAGATGATGATATAATTGAGAGAAACTCTATAAGGAACATAAACATAACAGTATCATAAAATCCTGTTGCAAATAAGACAAGATTAATGCTGTCGAAAATTGTTAATCTTGGGATTTAGTGCACAGGGCGGTAAAAAAAACCCCCAATTTTTATTCCAGTTAATTATTTGAATGCAGAATGCACTGTTTGTTTCTAAGAGGAGCTGCTGCAGATTAGAGCTCTGAACTTTAAATTGGATACAATTAAACATTAAAGGTTACTGTGCCATAGCCTGAAAACAGAGACGTGGAAATTCCTTTAGTTTGTCTGCAGATCAAAGCGAAATTCATTTTATTGCTGGAAAAGGCATTCTTGGTACGTGTTCCAGTAGTTGAAATTCCAGCTGAGTAAACAAGAAAGACTTGGCAGCACAATTCTAAGCTTAGAATCCAGTCTAAAAATATAAATATATATAAAAAATATTTATATATATTTATATTTATATTTTCTGCATCACCAGCTGAATATGTGCACATTTCAGTGAATGTGCACTGCACAGTAAAGCTGTAGGCTGTAACTTTACAGCTGGGTTTCATTTGTGATGGTACTGTAGTTCCTGCTTAACAAGTTGCACAAATACATTCAACAGGACAAAATACATACTGCACATAAAAAAAAAATAAAAACATGGCACTTCCAATTTTACACTGAAACTCTGCTCTTGAGCAGGTTATGCATTCAGCACAAGTTACCATGGTGATTTAACCAGGTTAAAAAAAATAGAGCCTCTTTCATGACACACAAAACTCTGACTTTAAGCTCGACATAGCTTCCTGACCCATAAAACTTGCTTTGTACTACTCCCCTCTGACCAAGTGATGAGTTGGATGAGCTGGGCATGCAAACATTTACTCCATCACTTCAGAAAGGGACATTTTAAAGCACTCGTCTTCTTTTTCTGTTTCAGCACAATCTACAGCCAAAACTGGCTCATGGGCAGTTCAACATTCACTTCTGACCCTGTGTTCAGTCAGCCTGCACAAAGTTTGCACTAAGTTTGGAGACACTATCAGAATACAAACTTCTGTACTGGTAAATGGACGGGTATATATATATATAGCACTTTTCTGCTTTTTCTGAGCACTCAAAGCGTTTCTGCACTACAAGCCAAATTCACCCATTTACACACATTCATGCAGTGCTTTATTCTATGCACTTTAAGCACTTTTTATCTGTCTCATACACACTCACTCACACTCTGATGGATACATCTCACTTGAGAAGGTTCAGTATATTGTCCAACGTGAACTGGAGGAACCTTGGAATGAACCACAAACTTTCCAAATAGTAAATGGCCTGCTCTACCAGCTGAGCCACAGCTGCACCTAATCTCAAATTAGCAGTGGTAATGGTCTTTAGTGATTTGTGACACTGATTAATATTACTCGCATGAATTCATCCTTTTTGAAAGCTGTGAATGTGCAAAACGTGGAAAAACTTATGTAACCATACCGTTAGCTGCAGTTGTGTCCATATATTTGGATAACACACAAACTGTAAACACCAATTAAGCAAGCAATGTTTAGTTTGCCTCTGGTGATTTCAGAAGTGCTACTATTGTGTGTTACTTTAACTTGCATATAGTCACAGCACTGCCCCTTGTATTCAAATAAAGGCTATTCTCATAATGTAATTGAATGCATGACTGATGATCCGGTCAGTGAACTGTGGTGATAAGGTGTGTGTTTGTGTCTGTGTGTGCCTGCATGACTGCAGCTGTGTGGTAACGAGGCTTATATCACGGTAACATTTATAGCGCAGAACACAGAGCAGAGGGGGCGTGGCTAAATATGAACTGAGTCACAGATAAATGTGTTGAGAGGACCTCATGTTGCATCCCTCGCTTCACATCCGCCGGTTTTCATAAAGGCTGAACCTGTTTGTTGGAGTTCAGTTTTTAGAGTAGAAGGCTTCGGGTGATGTTTGTGAAAATGTGTCCATTGTCAGTTGTTAAAACTTATTTTGTGGATAAATGCGATCCTTTATGTTACAGTTTTACAGTTTTTCTAATGGAATATTGAGCTAAAGATACTTCCTGTCAACATCAAACAAGGGCTTCTCAGTTTGCATGTAAAATATTTCTCACTCTGGCATGGCCCAAAGTCAAAATGATATTTCTCCTACATCCAGAGAAAGGAATATATGGGCACTTACATTCCTGGTCAGGGTCACATTCGCACCTAATAATGACAAAATGCACATGCTAAAATGAGCAAAGGACCACTGAGATATTGAACTACAAAGGCTGAGCGCTTTTCTTCCATGAAACATATTCAAATTCATGTAACCCAGTTTTTTTGTGAGCATGCCTTCAGGGAAATTTCTATTAGATCTGCTCATTTCAAAGGTGAAAAAAGTTAAAAATGGATGAGAACTGCGAAATGCGTGCAGTCGAGCATGAATGTCATAAGTCCTTCAAAAAGAGCTATGCTTGACCAATATTAGCATCTGCTGAGAACGTCGGGACAAAAAGAATACAATAAAAAAGACAAATCAAACAAAGCTGTTTGTAGATTTTGCCTGAATACAAGTGTGGAGCCTTTGCTGTTAAAGGCATCAGTCACATCTCATGGTATTCCATTAACTGGACACACATACACACACACTCACTGCTCCACGATCCTATCTTCCTGGGCTTTTTGCACCTGTCTCTCACTTTTCTGTGACTTCGCCTCTTTCTCACTCACTAATCTCTCAGGTTCTTTTCCTCTCATCGGTCTTTTCTCTTGTTTTCCTCTCTCTCCTTTTCCACTCCCACTTAATCTCTGTCACTTAAATTCAATGCATTTCAGCTCAGTTTACAGGCACACAGGAAAAATAAACACTTCAGCTTTATACAGTGTTTACCATATAAGCATTGTACATAAAAAAGAACCCTCGTCTATCTCCATTCCTTTCTGTTTCATTCTTTCTCACTCTCCTTTAAAAGCATTTGCATGCTCAGGGGAGGCTAAAGGCTAAATGGCTTACTCTTACACCAGCCTCTCACACGGCCAATAAAACTGTCTCTTCTTTAACAATAAGCATTATCTGTCCGGTATTCCTCTACACCAGCTTGTCTCCTGTTTCCTGCTTCTCTACTTTTGAGTCCATTAAGTGTATATGTTGTTAACTCAAACCAGGATATCCCCCCCCCCTCCCCCTGTATCATACACTGTAGCTGTCTTATTTTTTGAGTCCCATCAAAAAAATGATCCGCTTAAACGGTAAAGAACAGAGCTGTGCAGTGGTGTCAAAAGACAAACTGAGATGCTTCCTTTAAGTCACTAGAACATCTCTGTAGGAAAGATAGCTAAGCAGTGCAGGCAGAAATAAAAGGGCCTTAGAATCTTCTTTTCCCCCCATTTTTCATCACAGCAGTGGATTAGTGCACCATATTTGCAGTGCAGGTTAAGGTGGCCAAACTAAAGACATGCCCAAGCTAAGGAAAATAATCCAATTAGAGGGAAAAAAGATAAATTAACTAGGAATCTGCAATATAAATACACTCAACAAAAATATAAACGCAACACCTTTGTTACTGCTCCCATTCCCCATGGGATGGACGTAGAGACCTAAAATTCATTCCAGATACACAATATAACCATCCCTCCCAAACAGTGGTCACAAATCAGTCCAAATGTGTGGTAGTGGGCACATCTGCTATATTGAGATAATCCATCCCACCTCACAGGTGTGCCACATCAGGATGCTGATCTGACATCATGAGTAGTGCACAGGTGTACCTCAGACTGCCCACAACAAAAGGCCACCCTGGAATGTGCAGTTTTTTTGCGCTATTGGAGGTCTGGGGACCCAGAACCGGTCAGTATCTGGTGTGACCACCATTTGCCTCATGCAGTGCAACACATCGTCGCATGGAGTCTATCAGATTGTCAATTGTGGCCTGTGGAATGTTGGTCCACTCCACTTCAATGGCTGTGCGAGGTTGTTGGATATTCGTGGGAACTGGTACACGCTGTCGTATACGCCGGTCAAGCACATCCCGAACATGCTCAATGGGTGACATGTCCGGTGAGTATGCTGGCCATGCAAGAACTGGGACATTCTCAGCTGCCATCTGCCCTGAACAATGTGAACCATGATTCATCCGTGAAGCGCACACCTCTCCAACGTGCCAGACGCCATCGAATGTGAGCATTTGCCCACACAAGTCTGTTACGGCGACGAGCTGGAGTCAGGTCAAGACCCCGATGAGGACGACGGGCATGCAGTTGAGCGTCCCTGAGACGGTTTCTGACAGTTTGTGCAGAAATTGTTTGGTTGTGCAAACCAATTGTTCCAGCAGCTGTCTGGGTGGCTGGTCTCAGACGATCTTGGAGGTGAACCTGCTGGATGTGGAGGTACTGGGCTGGTGTGGTTACACGAGGTCTGCGGTTGTGAGGCCGGTTGGATGTGCTGCCATATTCTCTGAAACGCCTGTGGAGACGGCTTATGGTTGAGAAATGAACATTCAATGCACGGGCGACAGATCTGGTTGACATTCCTGCTGTCAGCATGCCAATTGCACGCTCCCTCATTGCTTGTGGCATCTGTGGCATTTTGCTGTGAGACAAAACTGCACATTCCAGGGTGGCCTTTTGTTGTGGGCAGTCTGAGGTACACCTGTGCACTACTCATGATGTCAGATCAGCATCCTGATGTGGCACACCTGTGAGGTGGGATGGATTATCTCAATATAGCAGATGTGCCCACTACCACACATTTGGACTGATTTGTGACCACTGTTTGGGAGGGATGGTTATATTGTGTATCTGGAATGAATTTTAGGTCTCTACGTCCATCCCATGGGGAATGGGAGCAGTAACAAAGGTGTTGCATTTATATTTTTGTTGAGTGTATGATAATTCAAAGCTTATCTCGAGACAATATGTAACTCCTCCCACTCAAGGAAATAATTAGGTAACTATTAAGTAAAAAGTGCACATGTTGGAAAATGCAACTGTTTTAAATTAATTTTGGAAAAAGGTTACCCTCGGGATATCCCATGGGAGCTGTTCAGTATAGGGTGTCTGCCTTGCTGTTACAAGTCATTGGCCCCTGTACAAGTAGAACGACATCTTGGTGTGTATTGCTGGCAATAAGTTGGAGTTGTTGCCAAGAGGTGTTGGACTTTGTCACCGATTCTGTACGGAGATTTTAATGGGCAGAATTTCTAAGTGGACCTTCACCTTGGTGATTTTGTGCAGATGATGTGGTTCTGTTTGCTTCATCAGGTGGTGACCTGTAGCTTGCATTGGAGCAGTTCCCACCCAAGTATGAAGCGGCAGTAATGACAATTAGAACCTCCAAGTCCGAGGCCATTGTTCTCAGCATGGCCCAATATATTCTATAGAAAATGGATGGATGGATGGATATTAAGGGAATAATCCTAACTACAGAATGCTTAAAATCAACACATTGTCCCTAAATCATCAAAATCCCATCCTTCATACCATCCCTGGCATATCCCCTGAGGGATTTTATGTTATATGGAGTCCAAAATAAGCAGCAGTGATTGACAGTTCCTGGGTCCAAACCAGAAGACGGGGTACAGTTTGTAGGATAGTTGAAAAACATATAGATTAATCAAATGCAAAAAAAAGGTGTCCTGATAAACAAAAGACGGATTTGACGAATTGCACATCATAACGTATTTTTAGTAATGCTAACAGTTCCTTCAGCTCCAATCATGCTAAAATTACAATTCTAGTGTAACTGCTAGGGATTAACGCCTTACTGAATCTTTCTTCTTCTTTTTTTAAAATGCTGTTCTTTAGTATAGCTCTATATACAGCACATCCATATTTGGGGATCAAGCTAAGATTGACAGACTCATGTGCTTGGTAAGATATGAGAGAGAGCTTAATGAACTATCAACAGCAAAACCTAAGAATGTAGTTAGAGTCTTGAGTACAGAGAAAGGCGCATGTGTGACCGTGATTTTGTTCTTATGCACCTTTTCACAAATCTCATTTTAATTTTCACAAGTGTGTGAAATATGGTCCTATCTACATAATTATTTTTTCCCACTCTTTACCCAATTTGATGCATTAATCCTACTATGATGAAAGCGTCCATTAAAAATTGGGAAGTTCTGACTGGTGGACTAATAATTGGCAAGTGAGGGTAAATGTGATAAATACAGATCAAAGTGAGTAGATCATTTCACTTTAACATGTTTTTTTTAAAGTCTCAATGGGGAATGCATCTGACCAAGCTAAATGTAGGCATACATATGTGTGTGTTTGTGAGAGAGAGCGAGTGTGTGTATAAATGCCAGGTTTTGATCAAAGAATTGGTTTAGTCAGTGGACGTGTAGCAGGGAGCAGCTCTGTCTTTGTAATTATACTAACAAGTAGATGAAGCACCGTGACAGCTCGTTTTAGTCAAACATTTTTTTCTACTTCATTTCTTTTATATTTTAATTCAAATTTCATTCTTTTCTGTTTTGTCTTTTTCAGTCTATCGCTTGTATCCTGAAAAATATAGTCATTGTGCAACGGACTGTTTCCTTTTTTGGATCAGATGTGAAGTGTCTGTTACCATACTCCCTTTAAACTCTATTTAGCACAGCATTAGCACATGCTAAGTAGCTACCAGACAGCAGGCTATGAAGTCTGGAGTCATAATCTTCTGAGTGACATCTCAAGAAGGCTTTGCTTCCAGTCTGTCTCTCCTCTCCCTTACTCCCTTCTTCTCTCCCTCCACTTCTTGTCTTGGTGTTTCTTTCCTTTTTTCCTCTCTTGTTGTTCTCTCTAGAGGGCTGTCATCAGAAGTTCAACACAAGCTATGTTTCTGGTGTCATTGTTCTGTGCATAAAGACGGTTATTATCTGCCTTTGAGCGAAGCATCTTGATGTAATAGGGTCAGCAATATTTCATCATCAGGATTTCAAGGACTTCTCCAAAGAAGTCCGTTTTAATTAAAACATTTTGCTCTCATGTATCCCAAACTCAATTTGACTGCTGTTAGTCAAGTAAGAATAGCGTTTATTAAAACAAAAAACAAAAAAGTTTGGGAAATAAATAATGAAACACCCGAAGGTAAAATCTGCTTGTGTCTTTGAGGTGAAGAAGTTCTCCTGAACATTAGATGTCTCTTTGTCTTCTGTCTCTTAATTGTTGTGTTTTTGTGTACCTGCTGTTTTAGCTGTTTCTTTTGTCCCTTATTTTGTGTCCTCATTCTCCTTGCAAAATACTCTGTCCTGCATCTTCTCTCCTCCATTCAAGCTGCCCTGCAGAGACGAATGTGGTATTGATCTAGATATATTTATAGAGCGTGATGGGGAGCGTGAGCGGGATTTCTGCGTGACAACTCCAAGAGCACTGGGGGGTCTTGAAGGATGAAAAGTGGGTGATCATCCTCACAAACTGCAGGAGTGTAAATGATGTGACTCAGTTGGCTTCAAGGCAGCAAGCTGTGTGGGGAACTTTAAACGTATTGCTTTGATACAGCTCACTTTGAAAACTTGCACAGCTTACACAACCCCAGTAACTGATTTATCTTGGTCCTGAATGTAGTTTCAGTCTTCTTTAGAATAAATTCTAGATCAAATGTAATATTGAAGATTCTAGCTCTGCTGGATTAGACGATGGATGTAGTTGCTGGTGGTAACAATAAATGTGATCTAATAGTCACAGAATCCTGGAGGAAACAAACACTTCTTGAGCCTGGACTAAAACAGACACAACTAGTGTTTCTGTTTATAGCACAACCAGACACATTTATGTTCATTCAATATTTGGTCTCTTTTCATCACGCCAAGAACAAATGTGATCTGACTTTGTCTCATGCCAGTAACTCTGTGCCAACAGCACAGCTAAGCAGCTTTGCTGTGATGGCACAGGAAAGTTGTTAACCTGGCTCATAACCTTCTTCCATTCCCGTTCATCAATTATTCTCTTCTAAACCACCTTAACAACTTGTTTGTTTTTGTACATAAAATCAACAGCTGCTATTACTTGTAATTATGGATTGTGGTGTCAAATATTTTCCTGTGACCTCACAATAAAACTCACCCAGTGTTTCACTTGGTGAAGATGCTGCAATGGCTAATGATTTTTGGACAGTTGGTCAGCTGGTCCTAAATGCTGCAATAATTTTAAGGTGTTTTTATTTTGTGGCAGTTCTGGTTAGCGTTATAACCTTAACTTATAAGATAAGAGGCAATATATAGTGCAATTATACTGTTGTTACTAGTATCCAGGAGAGTCCACATAGATGGTATGCCACATAGACCTGTACCAAGTAGTTGTTAACTGCTGCTGTGATGTGTTCCACTGATTTGTAATGTCCTGTTTTGATATTTCTTGGTGTTTTAGAATCAGAAATCAGATGTGACATAAGAGCAGTGGAATCTGACTGTAAAGCTACACGTTCACTGGCTACTGTAACGACATACTTGTGTAATAACAAGTGTTAATAGAGGTCAAGTCAGAAATCCTTTTTCTATTTTGCATAGGACCAGAAGTCTTTTTGCAACCACAGTAATTGCCCATGGTGACCATTATTAGGAATGCAGGTTTAAGGTACTTCTGTACTGACATCACTTCCCATGATACTGGCATGTGTGTTTTGGACACTCCATGAGAGTCCAGAGTTTTCACGTTACCCCACAGTGAAGCCAAAAGTTTGAAATCTGAATCCTGAATGGGGAACAAGCTTAAAGAAATAGCAGCTCCCCTCACTCCTCACACACAAAAAACTTTCAGCACCTCATCTCCTGTCCTCAGGCTGCAGTCTGCAGCTCCTCTGCACTATGTTAAAATAGCTTGCTGTGCATTTCCCACTAAATAGACAGATACTCGGCCTGAAGCCTTCAAGGTTCCTTCCTGGAAGTAAATAAGCTCTTCATATTTTGGTTACGTACACACCCCTTAAGCTGCAGTCCTGACAAACACCTATATATAGATAAATTATAATAACTCATGCTCTCATATGGGTGAACACTGACAGCTTCCAACACCTACCAAACTATAGTTACCATTATTCAGGAGAAGAGAAGAGGACATGCATGTCACAGTGATTTATTTACATTTAGATATCACATGTTTATTTGAGTTTAACTTAGTTTATATTCCATGCTGTCTTCAGTATGGTAACACCCGTCCACAGTGCTATGCAAACAGGCAGAAGTAAAATATTCTTCCCTCATGATGAATTACTGCGGTGCTTAGTTCATTACTAGATTCATGTCAAGTCAATGGATTTTCAACAATACCTGTTTAGACTGTACTGAAGCATGCTAAATCCACTGTCACCGTGTTGCACTGCAAAGCTTGAAACTCCACTATGCATTATCCATGACTTCAGGGCTCAGCTGTAGCTAACCTACAGGAAATACTGATATGTACATAAGTACGTTGTCTTTCAAGAAACCACAGGAAACAATGCTACTAGGTAGCTACATTGTAGCAGGTATGTAATGTTATGTGCACATTGAGAATTTTAGCATCTCCTAGTGGTTAGCTTGGAGACTGCGGTCAAGTGAATTTTTATGTGGTTTGGCTTGTATTCCTATTGGATGTTTAGAGTCACATGAGTGGGGTGATACAGGAAGAGTTTCCTATTGGATGTTTAGAGTCACATGAGTGGGGTAATGCAGGAAGCCATTTTAGTATTGGGATTTGCACAATGAGGCGTACCAGAAGTCTCCCTGTTTAATCCTTAAGCATCCACCTGTGTTATGCCATGGAGAAGCATTGTTTGTAAGTTTGAATTGTGTTTCATCTTTATAAGTAGTGAGTGGTGTATATTTTATCGATTTTATGCATATTTGGAGAGATTTATATATAAATGCCTAGATCTGTTCGCCATGTGAAGCAAATGCATAATTCTTTATTGAGCATATTTCTTTTTGTATTTTTTGTAGTTTCACAAGTTCTGGGAAATCACTGTAAGTTGTACGTTGATGAAGACAAACAAGTAAACAGCCCTCAACTTTACTTTCACGCCTGACTCATCATTCAACGCTTTCAGTGCTTACGGCATATGTTTAGCTATCTGTCACTTCGTGTACCAGAACCACGCACGCAGGGGACAGAATAGTGAAAAAACAGCATCACACCAGGGATAATACAGCAAGTCTGGATAGCAGAGACCGCTAACGCTCATTAGTCTTCCTGCCTTGTTTAGTTGTACCTTGCATGCCGAATAGTCATCATGGACAATAAGCCAGTGTTACGGCCGCTGGCCTCAGGTGGCCCCGCCTTCCTCCCTGGAATCTACAGTGCTCCAGGACTCACGGGGGATTGGCTGGCCCGGACATATGCCCGCCCCAACTTCATGCGGATCCGAGCCTGTCAGACTACACACACCATTGGCTCCCGCAGGAGCCTGGAGTACGACGGACAGGTGGCACAGCTGTCTGCAGTTATGACAAGTGACACAGCTGACTGCAGTTACCTGATAGTATAAAAGGCTGAGGAGTCTTCATTCGTCGAGGGACTTGTTGATTTGAACAGACTGTACAGAGAGTCCCTCCCTTTTGCCTTCTGCCTGTGTTTTGTGTTGCCTCCTGCGAGACGTTTAGTAGAGCAGTGCTCTACTGGTGTTATTAATCGTGGTGTTTGTTTAAAGTTTCTCTGCTGCCTAGTGAGTTGTTTCACTAACGGATTTCAGTTGTGTTAATAAACCTTATGTTTGTCGTCCTATCTAACTCCTTGGTCTCTGGGCTCGTTTATGTTACGTCCGCTGCCGCCTAGCAGAGCCGGGCCGTAACATAAGTGGGGGCTCGTCCGGGATCCCTCATAGGGGGTCTTTGTTCCTGGGAGTGGGGGTCAAAAAAAAAAAAAAAAAAAAAAAAAAAGGAGAAATTGAGTTGGCTAAAGATTAAGCACTATGTCAGCTGCGTTTTGTTTGCAGCACTTTATAGCTGCCCCGTCTCTAGGGATTATTAATAGCTGTCGCAAGAATGATTTGCTGCAAATTGTGGATCACTTTCAGCTGCAGGTTTCAAAAACTCTTCGTAAGAGTGAAATAAAAGCCTTAGTGGTGGACAAGTTGGTGGGAGCTGGTGTGCTTCAAGCGCCTGTTTTGCCTGTAGTCTCTGGTGTGCCAAGCCAAGCTGCCGTAGTTGAAGAGGGCCAGAATGGTTCCAGTGGGGATGGTGAGGGGGATGAGCGGGGAAAGACGCCACGCACGCTTCCTCACTATGATCCACTCTCTTCTGGGAGTTCCGAAGGGAGAGAAGGAGCTCGGCTGAAGGTGCGGCTGGCACGTCTCCAGATGGAGGCTGAGGAGAAGGCTCAGAACCGGCGGGTTCAGCTTGAAATAAGGAGGCTGGAAATAGAGGCGGACAAGGCCGTTAGGCTCCGACAGCTTGAGCTGGAGTCACAGTCTCAAGCCTCATCTGTCTCTGCTGTTCATTCCGGTCCCACCTCCACGTCCACTTCTGCTTTTAAAATTGATAAGTGCATTTCTTTAGTGCCCACTTTTAGAGAAACTGAGGTGGATACATACTTTGCAGCATTTGAACGTATCGCTGGTGCGCTGCAATGGCCTAGCGAGATTTGGCCTCTTTTGCTACAGTGCAAACTGTCCGGCAAAGCTCAAGAGGTGGTGGCTGCTCTTTCTTTAAAGGACAGTTTAGATTACTCGTGTGTTAAAGCAGCTGTCTTGAAGGCCTATGAGCTAGTTCCAGAGGCCTATAGGCAGAGGTTTCGCCAGCAAAAGAGATTGCTGTCGCAGACTTATGTGGAGTTTGCAAGAGAAAAGGGGGTTCTCTTTGATAAGTGGTGTGTTGCGTCAAAAGCGACTGACTATGACGCTCTGCGCGAACTAGTTTTGTTAGAGGACTTTAAGAAATGCATTCCTGAGCGTATTGTGCTGTATTTGAATGAACAGAAAGTGACGTCACTAACATGCTGCTGTTCTTGCTGATGAGTTTGTACTCACTCACAAAGCCTCATTTACTGACAGTGAGAAGCCACGGGTTAGCCCTGTGCAGCAGCGCCACACAGCTAAAGAGTCTGGGTCCAGGGAACACCGTGAATGTTTTTACTGTCATAAAACCGGACATGTGATTGCTGACTGTTTAGCATTAAAACGCAAAACATCACATGCTCAGCAACCCAAAGGGGTGGGTTTTGTAAAAGCTGAGGCCCGTCACGAGGACCATGAGTGTGGTGGTAGGGTGCCTGACCCCTGTTTCGAACCATTCATTTTTGATGGCTTAGTATCGCTAACAGACAACCCATCCGAGTTAAAACCTGTGCGTATTTTAAGGGACACTGGAGGTTCTCAAACTGTCATCCTCTCAAGTGTATTACCATTTTCTGCTAAAAGTGAATGTGGTTTTAATTCTGTTCTGCGGGGGATAGAGATGGGTTACGCTCCTAGACCAGTTCACAGAATTTTTATTAAATCTAGCCTTGCTACAGGATTTTTCCCTGTTGCCGTTTGCCCGGCCTTGCCAATAGAGGGTGTGGCCATGCTGTTGGGCAACGACATCGCAGGAGGGGTAGTGCTCCCTCGTCTGGAGGTTTTAGACAACCCCCTGAATCAGAAAACTTCTGATGTGTCTATGCACCCTGGGCTGTATCCAGCCTGTGCAATTACTCGAGCACAAGCTCGGAAAGATACTGATATTGCCCTCTCTGATTCTGTGTTGATGTCCTCGTTTTCCGGGGAGAATGATGTACCCACTAACAGAAACAATGTTCTGTCACCTCCAGACTCTGTGACGCCCGAGGAGCCTGATCCATTTCCTAAGGACTCTGTACTGCCTTTGACTAGAGATCAGCTGTCAGCAGCTCAATTAGCTGATGAAACAATAAAGAGCTGTTTCAAACGTATGGTAAGTGCTGAGCAAGCCAAGAAGGAGCCTCAAGCCACCTGGAGGAAGGAGGGGCGGATGGGGGTGATGGGTTAAAACTATGTTATCCCACCTGTTCTAGACCCCGTTTGTCTAACTCTGAAATGCTAAAAGCATTGCCGGGTTTGCTTGAGCATCTGATTTCAGAGCAGCAAGAGGACATAATTGCCTTAATTAGGGAATACACCTGTTTATTCGGGGATGTGCCAACTGCCACTACGGTGCTAGAGCATGACATTGATGTCCAGGGCGCTAAACCTATTAAGCAGCATCCTTATCGAGCCAGCCCCCATAAGCGCGTGCTCATGAAACAGGAGGCTGACTATCTGCTGCAACATGGTTTAGCGAAGCCCAGTCAAAGCCCCTGGAGCTCGCCTTGTATAGTGGAGTCTAAGCCAGATGGCTCGCCCCGTTTTATTACAGACTTCCGGAAGGTGAACTCTGTGACTGTGGCTGACTCACATCCTCTCCCAAGGGTTGAGGATTGTGTAGACAGTATTGGGACTGCTCAGTATGTCTCCAAGTTAGATCTTCTTAAGGGTTACTGGCAAGTCCCTTTAACTGAACGTGCCTCTAACATCGCTGCCTTTGTTACACCCGATGATTTTTTACAGTACACAGTCATGGCTTTCGGCATGTGTAACGCTCCTGCCACCTTCCAGAGGCTAGTAAATAAAGTCCTCCGTGGTCTGTCCAACTGCAGTGCCTACCTAGATGATCTAGTAGTTTACACTGAAACATGGCAAGATCATTTGGAAACGTTACAACAGGTATTTCACCGTTTGGCACAAGCTACCCTAACTCTCAACTTAGCTAAGTGTGAGTTTGCCAAAGCTACTGTGACGTACTTAGGCAGGGAGGTGGGACGTGGACAGGTCCGGCCCATAGATGCCAAAGTGGTAGTGATTAAACAGTTTCCCACGCCTACCACCAGGCGTGAGTTACGTCGGTTTCTAGGGATGGTGGGCTACTACAGGAACTTTTGTAAGAATTTCTCCTCTGTAGTAAAGCCATTGACTGACCTGCTCAGCCCAAAGGTTGAGTTTAGCTGGTCGAGTGAGTGTCAGGATGCTTTTGAGAGTGCAAAAGCCCTCCTCTGCCATTCTCCTGTGTTAGCTGCACCTGATTTGACGCGACCATTCAAACTCGAGGTTGATGCCAGTGCTGTCGGGGCTGGGGCAGTGCTGTTGCAAGAAGACTTGCTGGGTTTGAACCACCCCGTTTGTTACTTTTCCCGCAAGTTCAATAAAAATCAGTTAAACTACTCCACCATTGAAAAGGAGACCCTGGCTTTGTTGTTGGCTCTTCAGCACTTTCACGTGTACCTGGGGTCCAGCATGTTGCCTCTTGTTGTGTACACAGACCACAACCCACTTGTGTTCCTGGCTTGTATGTTTAATCACAACCAGCGCCTTATGCGCTGGGCTCTGTTGTTGCAGGAATACAACTTAAGTATCCACCACAAAAAGGGGACTGAAAATGTTTTAGCTGACGGTCTGTCCCGTTTGTAAACATGTTTTACTGCTTTTGTCTTTTGTTGTTGTTTATGCTCTGTAACGTTGGCTTCAGCCCAACATAGTTGGTATTTTAAGGGGAGGGGTGTTACGGCCGCTGGCCTCAGGTGGCCCCGCCTTCCTCCCTGGAATCTACAGTGCTCCAGGACTCACGGGGGATTGGCTGGCCCGGACATATGCCCGCCCCAACTTCATGCGGATCCGAGCCTGTCAGACTACACACACCATTGGCTCCCGCAGGAGCCTGGAGTACGACGGACAGGTGGCACAGCTGTCTGCAGTTATGACAAGTGACACAGCTGACTGCAGTTACCTGATAGTATAAAAGGCTGAGGAGTCTTCATTCGTCGAGGGACTTGTTGATTTGAACAGACTGTACAGAGAGTCCCTCCCTTTTGCCTTCTGCCTGTGTTTTGTGTTGCCTCCTGCGAGACGTTTAGTAGAGCAGTGCTCTACTGGTGTTATTAATCGTGGTGTTTGTTTAAAGTTTCTCTGCTGCCTAGTGAGTTGTTTCACTAACGGATTTCAGTTGTGTTAATAAACCTTATGTTTGTCGTCCTATCTAACTCCTTGGTCTCTGGGCTCGTTTATGTTACGTCCGCTGCCGCCTAGCAGAGCCGGGCCGTAACAGCCAGATACAGAAGATCAACAGAAGACTAGCTCTCCAAGAACATCTGTGAAGTCATATGTGACCAGATCTGTTGCTAGTTCTTCTAACAGCTCCTGCAAGTCTTCTGCAAGCCTAGCAGCTGCTAAAGCACGCGCAAGAGCTGAAGCAGTGCGTGCTCGCTCCACCTTTGTCAAAAAAGAAACTGAACTCATGGTGGAAAAAGCCCAGTTGAGAGTAGAAGAGGCACGCATGGAGGCTGCTCTGGCCACACTGAAGCAAGAGAAAGAAGTTGCAGCGGCTTTAGCTGAGGCGGAGGTTTTGGAATCAGCCGTAGCAGAACTCGGCTCTAAACAAGATCTCAGGACAGTGGACATCATAGGAATTCCCCCTGACTCCACAGAAAAAAGAACAAATGATTATGTTGAGTGTCACTCAAGAATGCACTCTAGTCAGCTGTCGTTGCCCGGCCTTGAGTCCCATATCACCTCCAGTCGGCCACGCGATTTCTCTCATGCGCCACCACTCCAGGACAACGAACTGAATCCCATTCGTACAGCCATTGATGGACTGAGCTCCACTCCAGCTCGTGTCAAGAGCCATACTACCTTTGAAGAAAATGGTATGAAGCATCCATCTGCTCAGAATTACCCTGGGATTCATCCATGTAGTGTCACCCCCCTGCAGGAACCTCAACCACACACACATCCTCTTAGAATGCAAGCAGCGCAGCCCTCTGCTCTGAACCATACCGGCATTAATGACTTTGCTGTATACATGGCTCGCCGGGAACTTGTGACATCCGGGATGACAAAGTTTGATGATCGTCCAGAGAATTATTGGGGCTGGAAGTCTACCTTCATGAACATCATTGAAGGGCTAAAACTCACCTGCAATGAAGAGCTCGACCTTCTCACTAGATGGTTAGGTCCTCAATCATCTGAGCAAGTCAGGAGAATCAGAGCTGTTCATGTCAATGACCCCGCTGCAGGGCTCAGGATGGCGTGGATGCGACTTGAAGAGAACTATGGGTCTCCTGAAATAATTGAGAAAGCTCTGCTGGACAAACTGGAGAGATTTCCTAAGATCAGCAACAGGGACCCTCTCAACCTGAGAGAGCTTGGTGACTTGTTAAGGGAGTTGGGGTCAGCAAAGTTAGAAGGTTGTTTGCCTGGGCTCGCCTATCTGGATACCTCTCGCGGCATTAACCCAATAGTGGAGAAACTGCCGTATGGCCTTCAAGAAAAATGGATGACACAAGGCAGTGCGTACAAGCTGCAAAACCAAGGCCAGTTTCCACCATTCTCATTCTTCACTGACTTTGTCTGCAAAGAAGCCCGCACTCGTAATGATCCAAGTTTTGCATTTAGCTCATTTGGGATGACGACAGTGAAACCAGAAAACTCACCTAAAAGGTACACGCATTCCAGGAACCACGTCTCAGAATCAGAATCAGAATCAGAATCAGAATCAGAATACTTTATTCATCCCGAGGGAAATTAGGGGTTACAGCAGGCAGCACGCTAATGGCGCATGCGCACTCACAAAGGAACCTTCTGACCAACTTTACACAAACATCACATTGGGCAGACATGTCAGAAGGTAGGCTGATAGGAAAAAAACAACGAAAATACACTACATGAGGTAAGAGGAGGAGAAAAAAAAACTCCACTCAGACTGAGCTCCTAGTGGGAGAACAGTTTGATAAAAGAAAAAACACCTCAGCACAAAAGCACATGACTATCAATACACCATAGAAACACGAGACAAGCAACAGGGGCGGGTAAAGGGTAAGAGAGAGCCGGCGTAGACAGCACATCCGGTCCTGCAGCATCTGTGCTGGTCCAGTTGACTGCTATCATCCCCGGTAGGGCACAAGCATCGAAGGCGTTGGAAAGGGAGGGGGATGAGTGAGTGCTTATCAGTGTAAGTGTGTGTGTGTGCGTGTCCATAGTTTAGCTGAGACAGTGTCCTTCGGCCTATCAGGCTAAGTAAACAGTCCTCCAGCCAATCCAGGTGTCCTTCATGGGGCGGGAAGAATAGTCATCACACAGTCGTTATCAGGGAGTTGTTTTGGTGGGCTCCAGCCTTGGGCCTGCAGCTGGGGCCGTGGTGTCCAAATGTTGAATATTGTTGATTTCTCCTTTGTGAGCAGCTCGAATTCTAGCACTCCGAGGCTGGTCTCTCGATCTCCCGTTGAAGAGCTGCGAGCCTCCCCATGATGGTATCAAACTTCTGTTCCGTGGTGTTGTCAGTCTTTTGATTCTGAGACCTCACAACTGCAGTGATCCGTTCCGCGATGTTTTCCAACTGTCGCTCAAGGGTCTCATTTTGAGCAGGCCTCTCTCTGATGTTTCCCCTCATACGCTCAATGGTGTTGTTTTGAGCCTTCACAGCAGCTGTAAGCGTCTCCAAGGTGTTGACCATATTACGTTCGTTGTGAGAGGGCAGCTCATCCAGCAAAACAGAGATTACATCAACATCTGCCATCAAGCCCACAGAGTCAGCTAGCAGTAAGTTGGATGTGGACAGACAGTGTCCGATTCACAAAAAACCCCACCCTCTCAAGCGGTGTAGGGGCTTCCGAGCTAAGACACTGGATGAACGCAAAACGTTCCTGCGAGATAGTGGAGTTTGTTTCAGATGCTGCTCCTCAACTGAACACGTTGCTAAAGACTGCAAAACAATTATTCACTGTAAAGAGTGTAACAGTGACAAGCACGTCACAGCACTTCATCCAGGACCAGCTCCATGGGCTGTCAAAGACCCTGAGGATGAGCATGGCGGGGAGGAAGATGAAGCGGCTTCTCCTGACATAATCTCCAAATGCACAGAAGTGTGTGGAATTGCCAATAACTCCCGCTCTTGCTCTAAAATCTGTCTCATAAAAGTGCATCCTAGAGGACAACCAGAAAGATCTATAAAAGTCTATGCCGTACTTGATGACCAGAGCAATAGGTCTCTTGCTCGGTCCAAATTCTTCGACCTGTTTGGCCTCAAGGGTACCGGTTCTCCCTACACGCTGCGCACATGTGCTGGAGTCACTGAGTTATCTGGCCGAAGAGGAGTTGGATTTGTGGCTCAGCCATTGGATGGACGTCTCAGCATTCCTCTTCCCACACTTATTGAGTGTAGCCATATCCCAGATGATAGATCGGAGATACCTACTCCTGATGTAGTCAAACACCACCCACACCTAAAGTCTATCACTCATCTCATCCATGAACTTGATCCAAATGCGCAAATTCTCCTTCTGCTGGGTCGGGATGTGTTACAAGTCCATAAAGTGAGAGACCAACGCAACGGGCCCAATAATGCACCCTATGCCCAAAGACTGGACCTTGGCTGGGTCGTAGTTGGAGACGTCTGTTTGGGTGCAGCTCACAAGCCGAAAGCAGTTAATGTCTACCGGACTAACGTTCTGGAGAATGGGCGTCACTCTCATTTCAGTCCATGTCCCAACCACCTAGTTGTGAAAGAGAAGCTTACAACAAGGACAGGCATAAGACCTCTCAACTCTCAAACCCTGTCACACTTTCATCCTCTGGACAGCCTGTTTCAGAACTCTGATGATCATTTACTTGGCAACAAAATCTTCGAAAGAACAGAGAATGACAATGAAGTTGCCCCATCTATTGAGGACAAACGGTTCATTCAGTTGATGAATAATGAGATGTTCATAGATGATGCTAACAGTTGGGTAGCTCCCCTTCCCTTTCGCATGCCAAGACCACGGCTGCCTAACAACAGAGGACAAGCTCTGACTCGTTTCACCAGTCTCTGCAAAACTCTAGAAAGGAAACCTGAGATGAGGAGACATTTTCTGGCTTTCATGCAGAATATCTTTGATCGAGATCATGCTGAACCAGCTCCAGCACTCAACGATGGAGATGAATGCTGGTACCTTCCCAGTTTTGGCGTCTATCATCCACGCAAGCCTGGCCAGATCCGAGTTGTGTTTGATTCAAGCGCTCCTTATCTTGGCATCTCCTTGAACGATGTGCTGTTGACAGAGCCAGACTTAAATAACACTCTGCTGGGAGTCCTAATGCAGTTTAGGCATGAACAGGTAGCCATCACAGCAGATATTGAGCAGATGTTTCACAGCTTTGTTGTCAGGGAAGACCACAGGAACTTCCTCAGATTTCTGTGGTTTAGAGACAATGACATCACGAAAGAAGTTGTGGAATAGCGTATGAGAGTCCATGTGTTTGGCAACCGCCCCTCTCCAGCTGTGGCTACTTATGGGCTTCGGAGAGCAGCTTTACATGGAGAGGGCGAGTTTGGGGAGGAGGCAAAGGAGTTCATACACAGGAACTTCTACGTTGATGATGCACTCAAGTCACTGCCATCTGCAACAGCAGCTATCAGTCTTCTCAAGGCAGCCCAAGGCATGCTTGCCATCTCCAACTTGAGACTTCATAAAATAGCATCCAATTGCCTAACTGTCATGCAGGCTTTCCCATCAACAGATCATGCAAAAGACTTGAAAAATCTCGACCTGGACAAAGATTCACCTCCTTTGCAGCGAAGTCTTGGATTAAGCTGGGACCTTGTGAATGACACTTTTACATTCCGTGTTGCCAGGAGCGAGAAGCCATTCACCCGAAGAGGAGTTCTTGCAACTATCAATAGTTTGTTTGATCCACTTGGTCTCGTAGCTCCCGTTACTATTCAAGGAAAGCTCTTGTTGCGGCAGCTCACTCGTGACAGTAGTGACTGGGATGCTCCCCTCCCGTCTGAAAAGGCAACAGAGTGGATTACCTGGAGGGATTCACTGCAGGATTTGGAACAGTTTGCAATCTCCCGAGCCTACATTGCTACGTCCCTGTCCACTGCACAACGTACAGAGATCCATATCTTCTCGGATGCTTCCACCAAAGCCATTGCGGCTGTGGCATATCTCAAAGTGGAAGATGTGGAAGGTAAATGTCATGTAGGTTTCATAATGGGGAAAGCCAAGTTAGCCCCCGTGCCATTCCACACTATTCCCAGGTTGGAATTAGGTGCTGCTGTTCTGGCAGTGGAAATTGCTGAGCTGCTTGTGAAAGAGCTGGACATTAGTCTTGATAGTCTGAAGTTCTATACTGACAGCAAGGTGGTGCTGGGGTATATTTACAATGAAAGCAGGAGATTTTATGTGTATGTCAGCAACAGAGTGGAACGGATAAGGAAGTTCTCATGCCCTGAACAGTGGCAATATGTCCACACTGATGAAAACCCTGCAGATGTTGCCACCAGGTCAGTGCATCCAGCTCGTCTCTTAAGCACCAACTGGCTTACAGGTCCACGTTTTCTGAGACGTTCTGGGGACATAGACTCAGGTAAAGAAACATCCTATGACCTCATTGATCCAGACTCTGATACAGAGGTCAGAAGCCACATTACTACTGTTGCAAACCCCCATAGGAGTATGGGGTCGCATCGATTTGAAAGATTCTCCATGTGGCAACCCCTTGTCAGAGCTGTGGCCTCCCTAATCCACATCGTCCAATCCTTCAGGTCTGAGAAGGATAGCAATGGGCAAGACTGCAAAGGTTGGCATCACTGTTTGAAGCCACACAAAATGGATACACTGTCGCAAGCAAGGCATACCATTATTGGATGTGTACAAAAGGAGACATACCAAGTGGAAGTGTCTTGTTTGGAGAAAGGCGAAGTAATTCCCAAAAGCAGTCCTCTGAGGAAGCTCAGCCCAATTCTTGATGATAGCAAACTTTTAAGAGTTGGTGGGCGGCTCCAGCATGCTTCAATCGAGACACATGAAAAGCATCCTCTCATCATTCCTGGCCGCAGCCACATAGCTACTCTACTTGTAAACTACTACCATGAGCGGGTTCACCATCAAGGCTATCCGCACGGCTGGCATCTGGATTGTAGGGGCAAAGAAATGTATCTCCAGAAACCTGCACAAGTGTGTTACATGCAACAGACTTCGTGGTAGACCCGCAGAGCAAAAGATGGCAAATCTTCCACCTGATCGTCTTAGCACTGAACCTCCATTTACAAATGTGGGCCTGGATGTATTCGGCCCCTGGAATGTCTCCACCCGTCGCACCCGAGGTGGTGCCGCAAACTCTAAAAGGTGGGCAGTACTCTTCACGTGTTTAAGTGTTCGTGCTGTACATATCGAGCTCATAGAGTCAATGGACACAATGAGCTTCATTAATGCTCTACGGCGGTTCTTTGCTATGCGTGGTCCTGTGAAGATGATCCGCTCTGACTGTGGCACAAACTTTAAGGGGGCTTGCAGAGAACTTCAAATTCTCCTACGGGATGAAACCGATATCTCAAGGTACCTCAGTGAGGAAGGATGCACATGGCTGTTCAACCCACCTCATTCTTCCCATATGGGAGGAGTATGGGAAAGAATGATTGGGGTTTCGAGACGGATTCTTGACTCTATGCTTTCTCAGATCAGTCCCTCGCATCTCACTCATGAAGTGCTTTCGACCCTTATGGCTGAAGTAGGAGCGATAATAAATGCAAGGCCTCTTGCTCCCATCTCAAGTGATTCAGATTCACCGTTTCTTCTGACTCCAGCAATGATCTTGACACAGAAGGTCTGCACCCCTCTTGCTCCTCCAGGATCATTTGAAGCTACAGATATGTATCGTCAGCAGTGGAAACGTGTTCAGCACTTGGCGAATACATTTTGGGAGAGATGGAGGCGAGAATATCTCTCTACTCTTCAAAATCGAAGCAAGTGGCAAAATAGTCAGCCCAATGTCAAGGAAGGGGACTTGGTGTTGCTCAAAGACCCTCAGGTAAAAAGAAATCAGTGGCCAATGGCTCTTGTCACCAAGGCTTACCCAGACAGCGATGGAAAGGTCAGGAAACTCGAACTGAAGGTCACGAAAGGAGGTACCATTAAGACCTTCTTTAGACCAGTAACCGAAGTAGTGGTACTTTTGTCTATCTGATTATCTACCATGGACAGTCAATGTGCTGTTTTCTTTAGCTGATTGAACTGCTAAGAAATTGATAGTGGTATTGTGTTCAATACCAGGCGAGTGTAATGTTATGTGCACATTGAGAATTTTAGCATCTCCTAGTGGTTAGCTTGGAGACTGCGGTCAAGTGAATTTTTATGTGGTTTGGCTTGTATTCCTATTGGATGTTTAGAGTCACATGAGTGGGGTGATACAGGAAGAGTTTCCTATTGGATGTTTAGAGTCACATGAGTGGGGTAATGCAGGAAGCCATTTTAGTATTGGGATTTGCACAATGAGGCGTACCAGAAGTCTCCCTGTTTAATCCTTAAGCATCCACCTGTGTTATGCCATGGAGAAGCATTGTTTGTAAGTTTGAATTGTGTTTCATCTTTATAAGTAGTGAGTGGTGTATATTTTATCGATTTTATGCATATTTGGAGAGATTTATATATAAATGCCTAGATCTGTTCGCCATGTGAAGCAAATGCATAATTCTTTATCGAGCATATTTCTTTTTGTATTTTTTGTAGTTTCACAAGTTCTGGGAAATCACTGTAAGTTGTACGTTGATGAAGACAAACAAGTAAACAGCCCTCAACTTTACTTTCACGCCTGACTCATCATTCAACGCTTTCAGTGCTTACGGCATATGTTTAGCTATCTGTCACTTCGTGTACCAGAACCACGCACGCAGGGGACAGAATAAGGTAGCTGTTATTACAGTGGATTCTGAACTGGAACTGCTGAGTCTTGGGTCAGACAGATGAACAGTGACTGAGATAAACAATAACAGGTCTAGTAAGATTTTAGGCAGTCCAGAAAGAAGGTGTTGAGAAATGAACAGAAGCAGTGAGACTGCAAATGTTGCTCAAGAGGTTAAGGTGGAAGGTGGGTGTGAGGCAACTGTGTCCTCAATGAAATGATGACCTTATTTTCCTCTTTTGCAGATTTTCAGTTAAAGAAATGATCAAAAAGAAATGTAAAGGAAATAAAAAAAAAATCCAAATAAACTAGAAAAACAACATGTTTTGTTGTAATTATTATCACTATTATTATTATGTTTTTTTTGCAGCATGCCAGAATTGAAACTTGACATTACTGCTCTTGGCTTCCTTACTTATCATTCTTCAATTTTCATCATTTCAAACATACTGAAAAGCACCCTAAAGGTTATCTCACGGCACAGACTTGTTCAAAGCACTTTCTTTACTATGATGATCTAAGCAGAAAAGTTGTAATCTAAAGAGAGTTCTTCATAAATTTTATAAACTGAAAAGACTTATTGATGTTTGGTGCGTTGAATTTCAGAAGAGTCTGATATATATATATCATTTTTCTTTTCTATTTTATTTTAGTTCCTTCTTTGTTGCGTTCTCAGTGGGTTTTTTTAAATCCCTATCTTAGATGAATTTCTCCTGTTACATCTTTGTTTCACCCTCAGACTGCCTCTCATCAAAGGCTGAGGACCGACTTTTCAGGAAGCTGTTTAGACGATATAATCAGTTCATCAGACCAGTGGAGAATGTCTCTGACCCAGTCACTGTGGAGTTTGAGGTCTCCATCTCCCAGCTGGTTAAAGTTGTAAGCTTTATGCACACACACACACACACACACACACACACACACACACACACACACACACACACACACACACACACACACACACACACGGGTTTTTGGGTTTTTAAAGACTGTAATGTAATGCTGAAAGTGTTTTAAGCATTTTTCTACATTCTGCAACTGTCTTGTTTTATGTATTTGTCCAAATGTATCTATGCATTTGTCACTCATAGCAACTTCTCAACATTTTATGATAGTCTGTGTGAACAGTGAGTTGTCATTCCAAGAACATCTTGATCACATTTCCTACCTTTGAAACTGAAGAGCAAGAAGATAAGCCGTGGAACGAGAGAAGTGAAAGCGTAAAGTGAATGCAGACTTTATTTAGTCTGTTCAATTTCACAGATTCCAAAAATGCCTCACAGTGTTTTTATACAATGCTGCTGTGCTTTGGCAATGTTAAGTTCAAAACTGGTGATGGAGGTGGGGGTGCTGTGCAATCCCCAGTGAAAAGAGGTTTTCACCTCAGAGTGGAAATCCTGAGATTAAGAGGAAATTGCCAGCAGGGGCCTTTTTCCAGACTGGATTGTGAGGTACCTCTATCTGCTTGCTCAGCGAGGTGAGATTAATTTAAAGGTGAGCGCCTGGATGTGAATGTCAGGGTGTGGTGGCACTGCATGAATGTGTCATTATGTGTGTGTTTATGCACACATTTTCACCTGTCTGTTTGTCTTCAAGACATGGCTTTTACAAAGTTCTTTAAGTCGATTCTGTATAATGTAAAAACATTAAGACTGCAAATCAGAACTGAATAAAGACAAGGCGTAGAGGATGTAAACTATGTAACCTTTTCATTTACTAGGAACTTGCTCACTATTGATCCTGTCGGTTAATCATATATAACAGAGGACTAAGATGTGCACGTTTCTTGTAGTCCCTCCAGTAGGCTGAAGCAGCAACACAGTCTGTCTCACACATGCACAAGCAGACAGACACAAACACACCCACATCTGCTGGCTAATGAGCTCTTTTCCTACTCTGTGTCTCTGCAGGATGAGGTGAATCAAATCATGGAAACAAATTTATGGCTCAGGCATGTGAGTAACCATGTACACACACAAACACAGATAAACACATCACACACAGCATGCATTAACAATTTCACTGACCTACCTTACAGTTGAGGTCTGCAAAGAGCCGGGTAAGTGAAGCCCGACGAGGTTCATATGTTCTAACACATTGTTTACACGTACTAAGCAGTATGGGATGCTGCAGTCTGTCTTTTAGCTGTGACTTAATGTTACATTTAGTTGGAATAAACAGGAGAACACGAGTGGATAAGAAAACAAAGACAGCTCACATAAACACGGAAATGGAATCAGCCCAGTGATCAATGTTAGCATTATTGCTAGTCACGCTCTGCAGCTCAGCAGATCTATAGCTACAGACCCTGAACTCTTGACCTCACATTGCCAACCAATAACATTTTCTCTCTTTCACCTCGTTGATAACATTTTGTTTCCTCTTCCCTTTTCCCTCCACTATTAATCTGTGCTTAAAAGATTACAAATACTTCTTGTAAGCATTATTGATTTATTTTTATCTTTCTTAAATTGGTGGCTAATTGCTCTACAAAGCCAAACATTTTGTAGAATCTGATGTGATTCAGTGGTGCTGCTATCCCCGAGCTTTCCAATTAAAATATATTGAAATGCCTGTATAGTACAATCTCATATATTGTTTGTAATGGCGTGGCTGTTTTGTTTACAACAAGTCCTTGCTAATGACAAGCAGTGCCAACACCACAATCACTGACAAAGACACTGGATCACAGCAGTGGGTTTACAGTGGAAGCCACTTTAGAAATCTGCCCCTTGATGTATTTATTGCAACTGTTCTGCAGTTTGACTGCAGGGGATTCTTTATTCAATAGCCTTAACACAATATTTTTAAACATCCTAGCTGTGTACTCTTTGAAATCTAGCTCCACTGACTACTTTATGTAAGTGGGAGGAAAACTTTAATGTAATACATATACATACAGGTTCTTTGAGTACTGTAGATATGTAGACACATTCAGGTGGGCACACGGGCTTAACCTCATGGTTCAAAGTAAGCTTCTATCAAAGACTAGAGATGCCATCAGTCTATTAAAAAATCTAACTCTAAACAAATAAATAAACAGTGAAATACATGTTGAGTTAAATATGCATCAAAATGAACAAATAGCATTTCTCCTTTAAGTTTATTAAGTAGGCAATGAAACAAGTAGAGCAAATAATAAAACCTATTTCCTAATTAAGCAGTGATAACATCTTTGACTTGGTCTGCCCTGAAAAAGCCTCAGTTTTCAGGATGATACCTGCATATTAATCAGTCTTGAGTGAGTGATCAGTAATTATGATGGTTACTCATTTCCTCAACAAAAATCAATAAAGATTCAGACAACTGAGCATCTCCCAAATATCCAAAAACATAGGTTTGGCACAACATGTTGCTATTTATAACTAAGCCAATATATTACATATTTCTTTAAAACAAACATGTAATCCCATTTGCTAAATGTGTGGAAAATACATGAAAAGTATATAGAGTACACAGACATTTTGCATTCTTTGAACCATAGTTTGGGTTAATATTCTCACTATTCCTTTAATTGTGACGAGCAGAAAAAACTGTGCTTTCCCAGAACGCTGGACGTACAGTGGCATAGCCACAATATAACCATAATTACACTGGCAAGCCTATTGTTGTAAACAAACTGCTCTGTACCTGTTTACTGAGGCTAAATAGACTTATATTTTCCTTCTTCTTTCTATTTTTTATGCTGAAATTTTACGGTCACAACAAGCTGCACAACTGAGCCTATCATGAATTACATCGTTAGCCAATCACAATGCAAACTCTCAAATGAAAAAGGCAGTGTTGCATGAAGTGGTTAATTAAACAGCTTCCAGGTCATAACTGGGTATTAATCTGCCTTTCTAATGAATGAATTCATCTTGAATGACATGCAGATAGCCAAGACTAATGGATATACAGCTCATAAAATGCTACCTACGGATATGTTGAATGCACTCTTCCTTTATTTCTGTCAGGGAGCTATTTATTCATACGCCCCGTCTCTATGCGCTGCTCTTTATGCAGGCTATTGTTGATATCACATAGTGTTATTTTGTCACTCACGAGCTAATGTAGAAGCAAATGAAAGCCTTCAGATTTGTTTTCTCTATAATACCCTTATTTAGCACTACTGTAAAAGATCAAAGAAAGTTCTGCCTGCAGTATAAATATGTTTTTCAAAATATTCCCAAGAAGGGGGATGTCTCCAGTGACTAATACTGTCTGCAGCACACAATGCAAAATATAAAGCAGATGGTTGAATCCCGAGTCTGGTAAAACTGTTTTTCCCTTCCCTTCCGTCAGATTTGGAATGACTACAAGCTCCGATGGAAGCCTGCAGAGTTTGACGGGATTGAGTTCATTAGAGTCCCATCGAACAAGATTTGGAGACCCGACATTGTGCTCTACAACAAGTGAGGCTGTCAACATCATAACACTCATAAATTATATAGCTTAGCTGGGATCTCTGTTATGGCAACAGTATGCGATGCAATCAGTGATTATAACATAACAATTAAAGCCATAATAATGGCCAAAATAAAAATAACTATTTAAAAGAATTCTTTATAAAATGCAAAGGTGAATAATTATATTGATTTATTATTATTGTGATTTATATTTTCCTGCTTGTAAGTGTCCGTTTCTTTACACCCAGACCAGAATATGTTGGAAATTTTAAACTTGTACTAGTAAATGTTTTATTACCAATAGATCTTACATAGAGGTAAAACCACTCAGACTTTTCAGTATAATATTAGAAGTGTTTTATATTCCTCTTCTTCATTGTTTTGGCCTGCAATTTTAATGTGGGTTTGCAGGTTTCGTCCTAGGTTTATCAGCCCTGTTTCCAGCAGCAGGCAGATGTTTTTGTTAAAATAACTCCTAAACTCAGTGTACTGACCAACGCCAAACAACAAACAGATCATTTAGCTGCTCTAATGGTGGTAGAAGAGCAGCTAACTGTGAAAGGTGAAGAAGTGAAATAAAAATAAACTGTTGATATGTATTTATCACAAGTCAGCAGAAGAGATGTTCCAAATGAATGCTAATGTCGCTTTTGCGCAACACCTAACATTTTCCCCTTGCTCATGAATCTTGCGGGTAATTTTAAAAAAAGCACTGACAAAGAACCCTCTATGTCATTTCAGCATGAGAATAGCCTTATTACAATATTGCATTAATGGCCATATTCTCTGAAGCACAAATGTCTTTTATACCTTCAGAGTTTCCAACAGAAAATTCCGTGAAATATGCTAATGGGACTCCCTATTGTTCAGGGTCAGTTTGTGCTGCATTGTATTCTCTCAGTTTTAGCTCAGTTAATTGTAGACTCATTACTTCTTTCTACTTACAACAAAGGTTCATATTGTTAATCAAAGGTCGTTTTGTGTTTCACAATAATACATAATGCAGCTTTATTGTTCTCTACTATTTAATCCTAATAATCCTTTGTTCCATAACTGCTGGTTTTATCTTCTCCCCTTTCTTCTGTGCCTTTGTTTTCTCCTTGCGTATTCTCTCATTGTTTGACATCTCTACCTTCCACCTAACCTCTGTGTCCTATTCACACCACACGTCTACGTTCTCATGCACTGTTTGCCATGGAAATGCATTGTACGCCTTGTTATACATTCACGTTTGTCTTACACAGTGCTGTAGGAGATTTTCTGGTGGAGGATAAGACCAAGGCCTTGCTGAAGTTTGATGGAACTATCACATGGGTTCCTCCAGCAATTTTTAAATCATCTTGCCCAATGGACATCACCTACTTCCCCTTTGACTATCAGAACTGCTCTATGAAGTTTGGGTCCTGGACTTATGACAAAGCCAAGATTGACCTGGTACTTATTGGGTCCAAGGTCAGTCTTTGTAACTGCATTTAAGCCTCGTATAACAATAAACTATCTATTTCATTTTTATCTCTTTCTGCCTAGTACAGACTTCATTCCAGTTAGATACAACAGGCATTTCAAACCCATTAGTTTTTTTTTTAATTCACTGTTTATTTTATTAAAGGGCACCTCCATCAATTTTACACAAAAGGTCACTTTGCAAGTAATGAAGAGCTCTATTGGGTCTGTAAAACAAGCTGTATAATGTCTTCTGCAGCCAGTGGCACAGTCAGAGAACCATAACTTCAATGGGGTTCGACAAAAAAGTGATATGTGGCAAATTGCTGTAGGCCAAAGTAGTAATTTCTCAGGCATGACGGCCATATAGAAGTATAGCCTGGAGTCTCAAATAATAATCATTTAAATGAAATCCTTAGTTGAGGAAAATATCTGGGATGGTTGCTATAATGTGTTCTTTTTAAAAAAAATGTGGATGAAGCTGATAAAATAACTACAGTTTTAATGGTGGTCAAGAATGGGTTGCTGTTATATGCAAGCCCATTTCCGCCACAAAAAAAGTAACCATAACTCGAGTTATTAACTCAAAATTTCGAGATTTTTTCTTGAAATGTCGACTTATTAACTCGAAATTTTGAGAAAAGTAACTTGAAATTTCGAGTTAGCTCTGCCAATCAGTAATCTATGTGGAATGTGCACTCAAAACCAGATCACAACAAATTGCCGCTTTCGAGAGTACGTTCGCTGATAGTAACACCATGTAATTCAGCTAATAACACAAGGATTTCATAATTTGTGAAGCCACACTAAAAATAATCAGCAATTTGTGCATTCATGACTGGCTGTAATACTGGTAGCTTAGCTGTAGCACTTGTAGCTGAGGGCTTCAGCTTCCGGGTAACAACGAAATGACGTCATTTATGTAGATTACTAATTGGCAGCGCTAACTCGAAATTTTGAGTTATTAACTCAAAAGTTTGAGAAAATTAAGTTGAAATTTCGAGTTATAGATACTTTTGTTTTTAAATTTTAGTGGCGTAAACTATTAAAATATGTCTACGTGGGAACAATTTCCTTAGAAAAAGAGTTCTGCAAAAAAAAAAATTCTGCTCACTGGTAAAAAGACAGAGTTTTAAAGACCTGAGCATCTAGGAAACAGTGTGAGTTCCATTATTAGGAATATAAAATCAAGCATGCAGAAGACCACATAGGGAACTAAAAGTTGGTGCTGCTTAAACACTTATTTTAATTAACTTCCTGAAAATGCAACAGTCATTGGTAACTGGATATAGCAAGTTTGTTTAATTTATTCATCTGCTATTCAAACAGATACAGAAAACAGGTGAATTTTAAGATTAGCATTTAGAATGTAACTGTTTCATGCATTAACCACTTTGCTTGGACCTAGGGGAGGTCCAGTGGATAATCAGTGGCTCCATGACATTTTTTAAATTCAAAATTGGTTTGCAACTTCTTGCAAATCCCCATTCATCATATTTACCTGAAGAAAATAATGCGGGTTATACTAACAGAAAAGGGAGCCTTTTTAATATAGCTTGTTGATTCTAAATATGATTTTTTTTCTTCAGATTTTGTGATTTTTAAGATCTTTATCCATGTATTAGGTGAACCTGAAAGACTTCTGGGAAAGTGGCGAGTGGGAAATCATTGATGCTCCAGGCTACAAACATGACATCAAGTACAACTGCTGTGAGGAGATCTATCCAGACATCACCTACTCCTTCTACATCCGGCGTCTGCCACTCTTCTATACCATCAACCTCATCATCCCCTGCCTCCTCATCTCTTTCCTCACAGTGCTGGTTTTCTATCTCCCATCTGACTGTGGAGAGAAGGTCACGCTCTGTATCTCCGTCCTGCTCTCCCTCACTGTGTTCCTACTTGTTATCACAGAGACCATCCCCTCCACATCGCTGGTCATCCCGCTCATTGGAGAGTACCTCCTCTTCACAATGATCTTCGTCACACTCAGCATTGTCATCACTGTTTTTGTGCTGAATGTACATTATCGCACACCAATGACCCACACTATGCCGGGCTGGGTGCGCTCGGTGTTTCTCAAAGTGCTACCGAGGATTATGCTAATGCGGAGACCGATTGATGAGAACAGCAAAGTTGGGGGGCTGGACAGCAGTGGGGAGGCAGGAGGAGGTGGAGGGGGAGGAGGAGGCGGAGGAGGAAAAGGAGGGAGAAAACGGAAGAATAGCTTAATGCAGGTAAGTGGTTTTGCTCACAAAACATCTGGTTGTTGAATGTATTGGAAGTATTTTCCCTTGGTGTTGGGGTCATTACTCAATACAGTCATGTATTACACAGAACACGTTTCTTAAAAGTTGTGCAGTATGTTACTTAATTACTCTCAGGAGAAAGATATTTGTTATGGTACTCGTTACGTTACTTTCATGTTACTGATGAATGATCTGAAATACACCATCTCATAATTACAAATTAACAATATAAACCTACAGGCTACAGCCCCGCACACCAACACAAATCCCTGTCCTAATGAGGACACACGTGATCTTTTAGGTATGAACACAAAGCTGACAACACAAAGCAAAGATGAAAACCAGCACAAAGAGACTTTGAAGTGATCATCACAGTGATTCTACTGTAGAAACACGAACAGGTAGAAACCAGAGGCTGCAGCCTGACTGCTCATGTTAGCATGCTGTTTGTGCAGATGCTTGCAAAGACCCAAAGTTGTGTTAGCAGCATAATGCGGTTGTTTCTGTTCTGGATGAAGTTTCCACTTTATTGTTGAACTCTTGTCCTTTTGTGCAATGAAAATAATAAAAATTTAAATGTAATGTCCATATTTTTGTTCTCCGGCACATGAACTGAAATCAGCTGATTTCAGGGCCAGTGCAAGTGGAATCGATAAGCTGGATCAATAGGCAAACAGACCAACAATTCCAATAAACTAAACTACTGGGAAGTGGTTCTTCACAAGAACAGTGTCTTGATTCCCATCCCTAATCCTAGCCGACAAAAATAGTTTAATGATAAACTTTTTTGATTCGGTTTATCACAAGTGATGTAGGTCAGTGTCAGTGACAGCTGTCGTTCCGTTATTTGCACTCAGGTTATGACTCTGTAGCAGGTCCAATAATGCTTAGTTAGCTCTGCTGCAAAGTTCACGGTCTCCGTGACAAACAAAGCCTTACACTCTTACAAAACAGTTCTGTCACCGATCATGGAAAGAGAGCTTAGTTCAGGGGTCTCAAACCCTGCGGGCCACTTGCGTCCCACGTCACCCCTACTTGTGGCCCATTTATTGAGTAAGGTGTACACTTATGTCTGCATTTTTATTTTGTTAAATACGAACAAAAATATAGCAGACGTGTCTGCCCGGAAAGAGAGTACCAATTTGTTTATTTGGTAGTTAAATGAACTAAATAGCTTCAGTTAGTTAAGATTGAGAATGTGCAGTTTTGTCTTGTTATACAATATTTGAAATAAAAAAAGAAACAAAACACTACATTTTTGGAAATATTTGTGGGTGTTTTCTTGTTTTTTTGGTTAGTTTTTTTGTACTACTTGAACACTAAGCTTCAGTGAAAAGGAACAAGTCCTTCCTTAATATCAGTTGATGCTTGACTGCTTAGCTCACTTAAATATCTACATATGAAACAAGCCAATGTCTATTTGGAAATAAAGGAGGGCGTATAAGTTAATCTTAATTGATTATGATTCCCAACAGTTTGGAGGAGGATCACTTAACTGTCTGGAGTTTGGTGAAAGCAAGCTCTCAACTATGGAGGGCTGCACTGGAAAGAAATGCCCCTGCCCTTGCCAGCATGGGAAGGAAACCCCAGAAACCCCAGACCCTGGGAAGATGACACGTCAGCTGAGTCACCAAAGCATCAACACAGTCGTGGCCTTTTCTGTGGTGTCACCTGAGATTAAACAGGCCATCGAGAGCGTCAAGTACATTGCTGAAAACATGAGGAGCCGCAACAAGGCCAAAGAGGTGAGGCATTCTCATCATTTGTCCGTGGACAGTAAGAGTTAAACAAATCAAATAGATGTTCCTATAGCAAAACACACTCACAACAACTCACTCAGGTTTCCATTTAAGACTTATATTAACAAAATAAAAAAATGTATTTAAAAAGAAAAACATAGCATGTGCATTTCCTTTGCCCTCTTTGGGTTTCAAAGTAGTTGATAGGACAGTGGGGAAAGGGGTAACTGCTGTCATCTAAAACATCCAAGTAGAATTTTACTAAAATAAAGGTCAGCAAGGTTGCAAAATTCATATACATCAAATTTAGTTTAGCTTATCTATCCTCTTTCTGTGCACTGAGATTATAAAAGAAGTCCCAGTGTGATGAAATCTAAATCCATCATTACCATTTCTCATTGCATTTCTGATTCTTTTGTTTGTGAAAGAAGGTCTGTGCCTTGGCTCTAGCTCCAGTAAACTAAAACGGAAACATTGCTCCATCAAATAAGATTTTAACTTGCAGCTGTTTTTTGTTGGTTATTCTCACAGTATGATGTTGAATTTAACTCCAGTTTATATGCACATTGTGTTTCCATTTGACTAAAACACAGTTTGACTTTGGCTTTTCTATTTTAGTAAGCAAATACTAGGCATACATTTGTCACACAGAAGATACATTGTTCCAGTAATTCTGTACTTTATATAAATGTACAGACGTTCATGGAAAGCAAATACATAGTAAGCATCCATAATGTATTTATGCAAAACCACTCCATACTGACAAAAAAATATGCTGGCAGGGAGAGCTGTTGTATTGTTGCAGAGTGTAACCTGCTCTATAAGTTTACAACAATGTAAGTTAGAAGCAAATCATTTTAGATTTGCACTGAACAATCTCCCTCCTCTCTCTGTCAGTTATAAATAAAGTGGGTGAAATCTCCCACAAGGCAAAAAGGAGCCTTTGATATGCAAAACTCATGCCTCAATCAGCTTTGTCAAAACGCCTGTTGCTTATTTATTTATTTTTGACGTTGTGGTTTGAATGTGATTATCATAGTAATTTCTCCCTGTGTAAATTATGTATCAGTTTTCTGTTGACTTACGAGAAATTTTCAGCTGTTCTCTCTTCTATTATTTCCGTCTTCCTTTTCCCCCCACACTTTCTCTGTGTTACACTTCACCTCATTGACTCCTGTAACCTCAAACACACTGAGATATTGAATCACGTGCGTCTCTCTCACCATGCATGCCTTTTCACCTGCTTTTAAATGATCTCTGTTCATGTTTATCTCTCATTTCTAACCACTGACACTGTCTTTTTACACCTCTTATTTTGTCCCCTCCCTTACTTACAGGTGGAGGATGACTGGAAGTACGTCGCCATGGTGATTGATAGAATCTTCCTTTGGG
Source organism: Mchenga conophoros (assembly GCF_057382185.1). Lineage (NCBI taxonomy): Eukaryota > Metazoa > Chordata > Actinopteri > Cichliformes > Cichlidae > Mchenga > Mchenga conophoros. The sequence goes on from NC_140531.1 coordinate 36,575,955, forward strand.
TATTTGTGACCGTGTGCGTCCTGGGAACTATGGGCCTGTTCATCCAGCCTCTTTTTGGCTTTTTCTCATAACTGCTAGCCCGTCAGGGTCCTCAGTCACCCTGTGCATAGACCAATCTCAAACAAGTAACTAATGGACTCTCAGTTCTCTTCCGACAAATCAAAAGACAGTTTAAGTCCTAAGCACTATCTGGTATGCTGGTTTTGCTGGTTTTTTGTGTTTTTTCCCTTTGCAGCAAATAGAAATAAAGAAACAGTGGAGTCTAAAATGTTCTCGACACATAAGCTCATCTTTCATGGTAAAACAGATTTTTCTATAACTCCTTTTTTACCTCTTGACCATGTTTATTCATTTGTACTTTTAAAGTATCTTTAATACAAATATTGGACACATAATGATTTCCTGTGTAGTTAAATTTGTTAACAGCCTCAGAGACCGAGCTTTGTGGGTAAAATTCTAGCATTTGCACCCTCCTAAAAAGCAAAACCAGTCTACCTTATTACTCAGATCCATTTAGCTCTCAAAACATACATGCTAACATCTATATCGCTAAAATTGGCTCATTGGAACTGGGCTTTTCTAACCAGTGAGTGATCTTACAATCGTGACGTCCAACTTTTATAGTCCATAGGGGCAACGAAGTTCACACAGCTTAATTTTGACCTATCTTTTCCTTTTGGGAAATTTTGTATACTGCTTTCATAAAATTTCTGCCTCTGGCAAAAAATAAATGTGATAAAGAAGTCATCCTTATTTTGCCAAAATATGTAATTGATTGTTTTTTGTATTGTAATAGATTTCTGTAACAGTCTGGCTCAGCTCAAAACTCGGCACACTGAATATTCCTTTAGGACTGGAACTCGGACATTCAACAGATGCTTGGAACTTTGTACTTCCAGCAGAGATGATACAAAAACTGAACTTAACCCTGCAAGATTCCTCCTCTCAGCTGACTGATAACTGTCATACCCGTTACCCAGTCTGATTCATCAAGAATTCCACTGTCAGAGTCATCATGCTTGCTGCTTTTTTGTGCCATTTCCAATTACAGTTGAGACTACTGGCATGCTTGGCAGTGCTTTTACAGATAAGGGCAGGCTGTTCTTCTATTTGTAATTAGAAACCATACGTTTATAAATGTTCCACGAGGTAATTGGTTGGCCTGGTAAATATTGGATTAAATGGTATTTGATTAGTTGCTCCTGAAATAGCATTACATCTATTAATTCATGAGAGGATTCTATCATCCAATTCCATGGCGACTAATTTAATCTTCTTTTTTCTTGTCACTTTTGATTATTATGAAACACAAACGTGATGAAAGAAACATGTATCACAGAAGTTTTGATGGCTTTGACCTATGGCTAATGATATATTAATCTGAATTTTGGTTTTGCACATTGTGAGATGAATGGTATATTATTCATAAAAATCAAGATTTAATTGCTCTGGCTTTACTGCACAGCTCCATTTTTATCTCTCTCTCTCTATATATATATATATTTATATATGAATTGTACAGCAATATAAGCTTAATTTAATTTAATATGTTGAATTTAATTTATCCTTCTTTTTCACATCATATTATATTATATTTTAATGTACCTGAAACAGACAGCCTTTGCTGAAAGAAGCAAATATTGTTTTTGCAAAGGAGCTTTGCCATTCTTTGTCAGACTGTCTGAATTTCAAAATAAAACGAGTATTTCTTCAAATAAAAGGGGTTGCATTTAACAGAAAAGGTTTGCGATGATGCTAAAAAAAAAATCTATGACTTAATTAAACCATTTTTAAAATATACACTGACTTACACTGTTGCATATGTGTGTCATTACTCTAACAAAAAGCCACCAGAGGTATAATCAAGCCCGTTGTTATGTCGTATGGAAGAGCATGTTGTTTTGTGCTATTCAGACATAATTTTAGTGTTAGGGTAAAATGCATAATTACACATGACATTGCCATATAATCATGATTATCAGAGGGTCAATCTCCCAGCTGCACATAGCAGTCATTGTTTGAATATTGCAATGAGTCAGTAATTCTATACTTAATGTTCCTTACAGAACACATTCATTTGCAGACATTTTCACAGCTGTGTTTTTTCTTCTACAACATAAAGTGAAACACCTCTTTGGGACTGTTAGCAAGAAGTGATATCCTGCCTTTTGCTCTCAGCTGGGAAGAACTGGAGAGTACTACTTAGTGCATACATTTCACGTAGTTATGACCTTTAAATAAATACATTGCAAAATAATTGTGATAATAAGTGTCATATTCTAAATTATGAAAAACCTGCTTCATATGTCAAACACATTTGGATGGTTCACCTCAGAAAATTCTGCAGTCTACACTAACCATTGCATGTTGTTTGTAATTGTCTTTTAACTTAAAACTAAAAGATAAAACGTATATTTTTTTTAAAAAAATGCTTTATTGTTTAGTGATGATTATTCAATCATGATATGAGTATTTTTGTATTGTCTTTATGTTTATTGGGGTTTTTTGTAAATTAAATTATAATTAGAAAGGATTCTACAAACCCTTTCATGCTCTTTCTCCACCTCACCTATTGGACCTTCTCCTTCCCTGCTCCTCATTCCTCAACATTCCTCAACTAAAGGCTTAGTCTCCATCCCCCACATCAGACCAAAGTCTTTCAAGGACAGACCCTTCAGCACTGTTCCCCCCACTCTGTACAACATGCTTCCCTCTGAGATCCACTCTGCCCTGTCTCTGGGCATTTTTCAAAAACAGATACACTGTCATGTATTCACTGAAGCCTTTGGCCTTTGACTGTGGGTTTTTTTTTTTTTGTTTGTCTTTTTGTGTGTGTGTGTGTGTGTGTGTGTGTGTGTTTGTAAAGTGACCTTGGGTTCCTTGAAAAGCACTATATAAATCTGAGTTATTATTATTAATATTATTGTTATTGACAGTGCCATCATCCTTCAGGCTTTGGATTATCTCCTGGTCTTCTTTCTCCCTTTCAGTGTGACAATCTTTCTCTGTTTGTTCCTACTGGGTATCTTTCTCCTTTTCAAACTAATTATTCAGCTCTAGTCTGCAGCTAGCTCTTTTTGTAGACCACTGGTCATTTGCACTACCTATAGAGATCTAGGTGAACTCACCATGACAGGCAATATATTTTTCTGTATCCTGCATTTTAATCTTTGAAACCTCAATCTGGGTGCGCAGAGCCTCATTTACTGCCTGACTCTACTTTAGCTGCTTGGCCCACTTGTGAGAATGTAAAGAATGTGAATCTAATAGTACTATTATTGTTTTGACATGTGTCACCTTGTGAAATGCTTGGACTGGCATTCTGCCTGGAATATTTAAGGAAGTTGTGGTAAACATGAAAATATTTGAAAGTTCTCCTGCTTATTTCAGTTATTTTCTAATATTTTCACCTAAGTATAATATAAGCGCAAACAGCCACAGTCCACTAAGAGGCAGGACCCAAGATTAAATAATGTATGTTATCAAACCCCAAGTTTCTTACTAGTCAAGTGTTTGTTATATTTGTGGAATATCTATGGTATGACTGCCCATCCTTCTAATATTACTAGAGCCTTTGTAGCTGAATGGGAGAAAACCTCAAAAGAATCGATGCTGTTAACAATGCTGATTAATGAACATGATTTTGCATTGACATGTTCAACAATCACAATAAGATATAATATTTTCCATGCACCACATTTTGTTTGTGACATATTTTAAGTCTTTTAACTAGAAAGCAGGCACAACAAGCTCTACCCTAAACTGTACTTCACCAATTTCACTGATTTTCTGCATTGCTGTACAGGAATGTGTAAAGCACAACATTTCTATATAAGCATAATGCATGAGGGAACTTGCAGCACACTCACACTAACATGCAGCCTTACAAGAGATTTTGACTTACTCGAGTCTCTTCTGGTGCCATCAGAGCATGAAACACATGACCGTAGTTCAGAGGTTGCAGAAGCCTCAGTGAGGCCAGCAGCTAGGGACAGAGCTCTGGGCATGCAAAGGCTTGTCTGGAACATACTGTACATAGTGAGTGGCACAAAAAGATTGAACAAATGTTTATAGAGATTAACTAAGTGCTACAGAAAAATTAAAGATTATTTGGCCGGTATATTGTTTGCATATCTATGTTAAAGACATCATCCTTAGTGTTTAGATTTGCCTACAGTCAGTCAGATGCTCGTATTATGTTGTGCAAGGCTGTTATTGTTAAAGGATCGTGACCAAGTTGGATCTAGAGTTGATCTTTTTGTACACTGTCCAGCAAAACTATGTAACAAAATACAAACTTCAACTTATTCGTCACTAAGTACTTGTTCAATAACTTTTCTGACAGAAAAAAAGATTTAAAAAAAAACTATGTATTGTTGATAATAATCTAAATCAATCAAGAAATCAAGCAGACATTTTAATTAAACAAGCAAAATATACAAACACATGCATCCAAACAATCAAATGACTCATAGAACCACAAAGGCGATAAATGGCCAAAGGAGATAGGACAACAGCCTGAACTGCTCCCTGCGGTTGTATTCACGCAAAGTTCACTGAATTTTTTTAAATAAATGAGACAAAATGAGAGACAGAGGCAGGGCAGCTGGTGATGATGGAAACGTGGTGATATAAAGTTTTACTGCTATTGATTAACGTGATCATATTTATTTCTTCTTTTTGCATGTAAAAGAAAACATAATGCTATGTAAGGATTATAATGCGTCTTCATTTCCAAAAGTGGATGATTGGTTCAGAGAAAAATCATAGGTAAGCTTGATCTGCATTGTACTCCACACATGAGATCCATCGTTTTCCACTGTAAAAACAGATGTGCAGTAGGGCTGATATTTCAATGACTTCACATATTGAAGTAATTTCCTCACCATCCCCTTCCGTGGGCAGTGCTGCACCACTTCCACTTCTGACAACTTGCAGTTACACATTTGTATGAAGCTCACTCTATAGTATGTCAAAAAAAGGCCCCTTCCGCTTGACTTTCATTTGGGGGAAGAGTAAACGGTCACATGGAGCCAAATCTGGCCTGCAGGGTAGGTGGTTAAAAATTCTGGTTTTTAATGAACTGTGACACATCGTGGCCATGGTGAGATCACAAATCTGCACACGTAACTGCACATTTTCAGAAAGAAAATAAAGAGACTGCACTTTAAGGAATGCAGCAGTGTGCCAGTTTTAAAAATCTAACCCAATCTGACAACTTCTCAGCCTATAGGCTAGGCACATGACTTGCCACTGGTTCAAAATGTATATCTTTTAAGAAGACAGTGTTGATGAAGGTGGTGGGCAAATTTAATTTTGGTATCTTTTTATGGTTTTTATAGTCACAGTCAATTTACTTCCTTTGGAAATCTTACATATCTGTAAACACTTCTACTGAGCAGCTATTTCATCTAAATTATGTGACTTTATTTTATCACATAATTATGCCGCAGGTAACACTTCAAGCCTGTGCTTGTGTGGTTTCTCTGGATGTTAGTAACATTAAATATATGATGTTGTGCATGAAAAATAAAGGTAAAACATTGCGATTAAAGGAAATTTGAGTTGGCACATTGATCCTGTCACGGTCGTCAGTGACCCAGTGTTTTGGATATATTAAGGTTTGATTTCTGTTTTGTATTTCTAGCTCTTAGGTTTTGGTTCCTGTGCTCAGTGCTCCCTCTGTTTAGTGTCTGGTGGGTGTCTCTGTACGTGCCCTGGTCCCGCCTTTCCTGTCTAGTCATCCCTATCTTTATGTTTTTGATGTACAATATCTGTATCGTGTGTCTTAGTCTGTCTGTAAGTTCTGTCTGTGTGTTTCCTATTTTACTTTGAAGGTCCGTGTCTCAGGTTAGTGTATTATGTATCGCTTCCCTTGTCTCGTTTTGGCCAATTAGATTCAGGTGTGTCTCCCTCCTGTGCACCACTTCCTTGTTGCCGAGTGTGTGTATTTAGTGTCCGTGTCTGCTCCTACTCATCGTTGCATCGTACCCTCATGCTGTGTGTTTCCCAGTGTCTCCCCGTATACTTAGAATTCTCCCAGTTTAGTTTTGATATTGTTTTGTATTACTTCTGAGCCTGCAATAAAGCAGTGTTTTTGAGTTCACATTTTGCCTCTGTGAAGTCTGCGTTTGGGTCCTCCTCTCCTGCCTGCACACATCGATTCATGACAGATCCAGTGTAGTTGTTTGGGTTTTGTTAGTGTGAAGCACACTAACAAACCGCCCCTCTGGTCACAAGGAACAGTTGGCAGCACAGGAAATCAAACTCGAGATTTATGTTTCATTTTCAGTCTAGGTTTGCAAATTTCATGCACGTAGTGGTGGTTCTGGGAAAATGCCAGCTTTATCAGAAGCATTATCAGAAATCAAGAATTTGTCGCAGGAGCCTCATAATCTGTTTATCAAAGAAAGAAAAACGCTTTTAGCATGATGAAAATGGTCACAATCCAGTTTGTGATCAGGTCATAGCAACACAACAACATAATAGGCAGATATGATATGATTTGATATACAGAACATGCACAAATCCTCAGTTACTGATTTTTTTGTAAGGTGTCATGCATAAGTCAGTCACTCTTTGTGGACTCTGATGCAGTGTATTGAGTCATCTAGCCGCAAAGTATCAATAACCCATGCTTTGGAGCTGGCAATATTTTCAGGTTCGGTGCCATTTGATTTCCCTATTTGCATAAAATTTGATTTAGATTTAATTCATAACAGTTTAGCTCAATGCTTAAAGGCAGAAGAAAGAGAAATGAAAAACATTAATGGAGCAGCTTAACACACTACTATGAAGTGCCTTCTACAACAGGAAGCTCTTAGTAATGGAGGTCAAATGAAATTGGGATGTCAAGCAGAGTTGGAATTACATTGTGTGGGGTGATTCATGCTCTATCTTTCAGAGGGATTTGCAAAAGGGAATGGAGCTCAATCCTAATAGGAAATATTATGATGTGTAATACAAATTTACATCCAAGTCCCTCTAGAAATTTTTTCCTTTCTGTACAGTGCTGGCACATTAAATCATGGCACGACTTACTGAAAAGCCTGGTTGTGGGAATGTATGAAGCAAAGAAACCCTGAGCTAGGTTCAATGTGGCTGGTGCAATATTCATATACATAATTAGTTTTTTATGCTGCAAACGCTGCCAAGGATTTATGATATATGTGAAAGATTTTATTTTAGGAATAGTATGCAGAGGGCAGAAGAAGCATACTCGGTAAACTGTATGAGAGAGACGATGAAAGTGTTGAAAATTATGTAAAATGCTCTAAATTTACCATTGTAATAAAACATCTTCACCAATTGTAGCACTAAATCATGTTATCTGAGGCCTTACCGCTTTGAGAGTGATTGCTCACACTGATAGTTGGGCTGGTACTGAGCATAAAACAGCTCAGTTTCAGTTTTAAGTTCATTTTCAACAGTTGATTTAATCTTGCAAATATTACAGTAATGTGGTAATAAGTTGGAGATAGAAATACTGAACTATTCTTCAGTTCAGTTCAGTTTCTTGTGTCTATAATGCACACAAACACACATGCCTGTTGTTTACATAAACATGGATTCACACAAATACATGAGATCTCTGAGATCTTGATGCAGATGAAATAAAAATAAAAAAACATTACATTTCTATTTCTGAAGCTTCACAACACATGTTTTAAAATTGGCACTGACGTGTGTGTGGAAATCGTTCAACTTTTTTTTAGCTGCACTTATGAGGGCGTTGCTGACATTCCCTCTTTGAGAAAAGAGTTTGCTTGTGGGATACTGGAGGAGGAAAAGGGAAAAAAAGACAGAGATGTGGTCCATGGTAGCAGAGAGGTGTTCCTTTGATGGCTAGCGGAGGCAGGAAATCACAAGATTTAACGTTCGATGTTAAACTGCATAACTCTCACAGGCACACTTCAGACAGAGCAGTGGGAGGGAGATGTACAAAAACACTGTCTATTGGTGTTAGCAAAATTATATTATACTGCTGTTTCGTAATGGACAATTGCAAACCAATGAAACAGTTGTAGAGATTAAAAACTGCTGCTTCCAAATTAAGTAACTAGATAAAGTGCTTATCTTTGTTATTGTGTGATATGAAACTAAAATTCATTAGATTTCCTGAAACATGAGTTCAAATGAATGATTGTGTTATAACTCTACATCACGGTGGAGGAAATCTTCAGATTTTGTAGGCTATACAATGTGCACTTTATTTTTTTCCTTGTTGAGAAGTGACTCATTTGATTAACTAACTTGATCTATTTTGTACATTAGTGTATGTTTTAAAGATCACTATATATGTTTTATTATTTATATGGCTTTCTGTCAGCACCTGGTTACATCTGTTCTCGTGGTTTTAGTATGTTTGCTAGAGTCATGAGATAATCTGAAATCCTGATCTGAAACTTTCTGTATTGCTGGATTCCCCCTGCAGACCAACACCTCTGAGCACCTGTTTCTTTGTTTTTCTCAGTCTTATTAAGAACATGGAGAGGGTAGTTGATTATATCAGTTGGATTATGTGAGATGTTATTTTACATTTACAAATATACTCTTTCAGTAATTGTAAAATATTTTGAGTAACTGATGGCGAAATAATATGCTCATGTTACTGACTTGTAAATACTTTGCACTGTTTACACGTTTGTTTCTTTCAGGCATGTTCGTTAAGTCCCATGTTGGCCATATTAGGTTTTTTAGACCAACAACTTTTTTGGTTGCTACTTGGACACAATCTTCAAGTCTTAAATAAGTTTCTCATGTGACATGAAAGAAATCTAACTCAAGCCTCTTAATTACTACACAGTAAACACTCTGATGTTTCCCACTGAAAAACCTATTGAAGTGGCTTTACTAGAGAAGTACTTTATATTTTTAGCAAAACAACCAACAAGGCTGAAATGTTTATTAGTTTGATCTATATTTTTATTTTGGAATAATACTCACAAATGCTGTGAGTCTATGCAGAATAAACTATCCCGGGTAACAGTAAGTCCCAAAAAACTGCAGAAGAGCAAAGGGACTGCAAAAATCTCAACAATATGTCAGTCAAGCTGATTGGGTGACTGGTCTTATATAGAGGTAGGTGCAGTGGTATATGCATGGATATATACAGTGTATACAGTGAAGGCTAATGTATACTTACTTAAAAAGTCACTGATACAGTAGGCTATGTATCACTGGACATCTTGCAGTGTGAGACAGCAGACAGTCTTCCTCTTAGGCAACACAAGAAACAGCCATGAGTTTTGGGAGAAGTGCAGGATGAAATTTGTCAATGAGAAAAATAAACATCTGCCAGTACTTATACAGATGATTGCCACAAGCAGATGGGAGCTGAATCTCCAGAAGGAGATAATGCAACTGATTTAGTGTTAGGAACATTACACCAGCAAATGAGTGGGTGGTGAGAAATGGTAGAGGATTTCTTTAGATTTTGTAAGTTACAGCACTGTATAAAAGTAAAGTCAAGGTATTCCTGCACATAAATAACAATACACACCCTCAAAAAGCAATATATTTATTTACTTCAATTCACTATAATTAGCTGTCAGGGTTTGGGTATACCACCTACCAAAACACCAGTGCACCAATGATGAGTTTAAATATGTAGAGCAGAAAAGTAAGATATGAAGATTACAAAAGATTAAAATATGCACATATCAGAAGATCTGAGTAGCCTTGAATGTGGTTGATGCGTGTGTAAATATACTCTTTATTGCCAAAAGTATTCGCTCATTGTTCAGCTGCATATGAACTTGAGTATGTATATTGAAGGATGAAGTGACCCTTTGACTGTCAAACATTTTTGTCTAACTAAAGTACCTCTTAAGAAAATGTAAAAGCAACACAAGAAGACATGCAAAAACAGCCAACTACACACAAACCCACACACACCCACAAAGACAGTCACGCACACAACTAACAGGACAGGAGCTTGCAATAAGTAAAACCAAGACTGTCATTTCATCTCTAGCTCGCTGTCTCTTTTCTACAGAAGCTGTCACAAAAATATTCTAATAGAGAGACAGAGATCTGACTCAGTGCGACTCACTGTCTGCCTTCGTGGATGGTGTATACCTTGATATGTGTACGCATTTACACACACACATATGAACACAAACATACACACTCCTTCTGCTCTCCTACCACTAAAGTTGCCACAAAAATGTTCTGGATGGAGAGTTTAAGGTATGACTCAGTCAGACTCCTTCACTCTTCCTTATTTTTCTCTCTCTGCTCACTGCATTACGCACATGTATAACAAAGTGTTTATATACATATGTGTGTGTGTGTGTGTGTGTGTGTGTGTGTGTGTGTGTGTGTGTGTGTGTGTGTGTGTTCTCCTCCACACCCCTCTAGACACCCATGCAAGAAATGTTAAAGTTACATTGTAACAAATACCTTTACATCCGACTCACCTAGCCTGTATCCCTGTCACCATGTGACCTCTTTTGAAATTAATCTCTCTCTTTCTCTCTCTCTCTGTCACACACACAGACACACATACATGAATCCACACACAAAACCCCCATAATACCACCCTGAACGCTCCAGTATCTGAAACTTCTGAAGCCCTCTGGGTGGATAACTGTGGCAGCTATCAAAGAATAATGATTCACCAAGGCTCCCTTAATATATTCTTTTCTATATACTTTCCCACACACACCGTAGTACTGCATGTATGCTGAAAATAGAAAGTAGCACTTGATTTGTAGAGATTCAGACCAAGGAGTTTTGTATGATTAGTTTATCGACAGTATTGCATGTAGGGAATTCCACTTTAATATCTTGCATTAGAAGTTTTTGTTCCAGTAAGCAAACAGAGAATTTATAGTGAACACTTTGGGAAATAAACCTTGTTCGCTGTAAATCTATCTGGTAAGTCCTAGCAGATGTCATGACTGAAGCAATAAAATACGTATCAAAGAGTGTAGTGAACACCGCTTTTCATTTCAGCTTAAATAGCAGAGGCAGTGTAACACTTATTCTGAAATATAAAAAGAGGAAGAGAAGACACTCAGAGATGATCACTGTTATTATAAAAACGTTTCTCTTGCCTGCTTCTGTTCTCTGAAGAGCACTTTAATGAGATTGCTAATGTGTGGGTCATTAAAGAAACATTATGATGTCACAGCGCTCTCAGAGCACCATGCTGAGTCATTACTGACGACAAAAGATACAATTCTAAAATCTTTGCTCCAGAGCATACTGCAGATCACGTCAATTCATCCCCCTCATATCACCAAAATATATTTACCCTTTCAAAACAAAGAGTGCACAAGTTAGTTGCAAGGTGAGGCAGTGAATTAGACATAGTTTCCCATAAATTCCTACAAATCCTCAATCAGTATGATATGTGAAATGTGGGAAATGTATAATATGTAATATATTATGTTATATATTTTAAAAAATGAACTGAATAGAATAGAATAGAATAGAATAGAATAGAATAGGGTGATACAGCAGTGACAACAACCATTTGAGCAGATGTTGTCCCAAGCATCACACTGCCTGTATATGCACATAGTGAATCCTGCTGCCTTTTTTCCCCTTTTGTGATTCAGTTCAGACCACCTTCTTTCACTTATCCATGATCCATGTTTGAAGCTTACATTTAACATGTACACGTACATTTAGGCAGTGGATATGGATCCGTACAGCCTTCTACATGTAAAACTGCAACAATTCAAACAGTGCTATAAACAGTACTTTAGCCAGCCTTCTGTTTAGCTGCACATTTGCAAGCTGCTTTGCAACACATTGTGCTTTCCACATATGCGTGTGGTATGACACGAGTTCCTGGGAAATAACAATGTTCTATGACAATAGTGGTCCTCACAGAACTGCTGTTTTGGTGAAACATAGTCTCAGTCGTTCGGCCACCACAGTTAAACATCACTCTCATCTTTATGCTTACCCATTTTCTTTAGATTCATCTCTTTTAAGAACTCATTGTCACCTGTCAGATAACATATCCTGAGAGGTGCTACTGTCAAGAAGCAGGCTACTGTCAATCAACGTTACTGTATTTGTTTCACCTGTTGGTGATTTTAATGCGTGATTGGTGTGTGGTTAATGTTAGTACAAGTCTCCAGGGAATGAATGCTACATAATTTGATTACTTCCTGAGGGGAAAAAGCAAGTGTGAGAGTGCATCTGTGTATTTATGATCGTTTTTTCTTCCCTTTCTAATCTGTCCATGATTTTAACATCAGCTATAGGCCAACCAGACAACCTGTTTTATTCTCTGTGTGTGTATACTTCTTCCCCCTCCTGTGGCCCCAGCTTGTGTCAGGCAGTGGGCCCAGCAGGATTTTCCTTGCATTTCCATATCATTGATAATTGACTGGCTCAGGGAATGAAGGAGTGGAATGGCAGAGCAAATGCTTTCCTGCTACTGCAGCTGCTCCTGGCTGCCAGGGCAACTGGGGCAGAAAATCGGAGCTATCGCTTTGTCATAATCAACATTCTGGTTTCCAATCTACCCAAACCTATGTGTCTTCCATCCTTTCTTTTTTTCCTTGTCAAATAGACTTTTCCAGTGAAAAGCCTGTTCCTTTTAAGCACCTGAGCCTTCCTGTGCAAACATACTAAGTCCACCATCCCTTGCAGGAACCCTGAGTCTTTAGCACTAAAGAACTTTGTAAGTGGTTTTAGTGTTTGGGTCTTTAAAAACTGTGTCCCTTTTTTTGCATCTAAGATCTATTCTGTAAACTCAGTCTGGCAAGACCTTTTGCATGAGAAACAAATAGACAATTGCTGCTCTGTCATTAAAATAATTTCCATGTAGTATTCTGTTTTACATTTCTGAGACCAGGGAATTTATACTGGCATCACAATACACAACCTGACCATAGAATTACAAAAAAAAAAAAATGGATTTAGCATGTCTCAGAACATTTCTCTTTGATATTTACAACTCACCCTTTATTAGCCATTTAGTTCTTTCGCTTAATGTCCCACCTCCTATCCTTTTTTGTGTCTCATTTTTATCTCCATTAACAATAGCTACTGAGGAACGCTACTTCCTTCATTCAGCCACACTGGGTAATTGCTGGCGTGTGAGATTGTGCACCAGCCTTTCAATGTCACCCTTTTGCTTAAGTTTTTACTTGGATGCTTCTTTACCCCGTGTGTCTGTGTGTCCGTGGGTGAATATAGACCTCATGTTCAATTTTCAAAGATGAAACCCTATAAGTAATCTCAAGACAGAAAGAGTTATATGTGCATGAATTGCTAGTGATGTAGTCCAATACAAGTAGAAAATAAAAATAAGAAATGTCCTTAATATTTACTGTTTTATGAAAAAAAATATGAAAAGGTGGGGCAGTTCTATTACCTCATGCAACATGAAGTCATCATTAGGTCAGATTTTTCTATAGTGCTACTATGAGTCGGAGGCATGTTGGCATCAACAAAGGAGATGTCACGGTCTTTGGAAGCCTATTTGAAAACCATTTCATTTGTCACACTCTTTAGTGACTTCATTATGTGACTTTTGTGTTTTATGTACATTGAATGAAACATTAGTTACCATAAAACAAAAAAGCATAAATAAATAGAAAAAAATACATATAAAAAGGAGACATACAGAGATTTCTAGTTTTATTGATCCAGTTTGCTTAGGTGCAATGAATCTGGTTATAACCTGTTTGGTCAGATATTAAGCTAGCTAATGATGTGGAATAACTCTAAAAAGAATAGCTTATAGCTAAAACATACTCTAAGGTAATTTAATTCTTGGGCAAATTCAATATTTGCCCCCAAAACTCTAGAAGGAGCTTTTTTTTTTTTCTTTTTTTTTTGTCGATGTAAAGATAAAGAAAGAAACTCATGGGTACACAGCCAGGGGCAAATGTTCTTATTTTAACTCTCTTGCTGTTTGGAGTGAAAAGGTCACTGAACACACACCAAAGCGAAGCTGCTAAATGGATGTGAAAATGACTCCAGTTTGACAAAGAGGATTGATATTTGTTAGCGAATTTGTCTGTAAGTGTGAGTAGTCAGATATACATGCCGTGCATTAAGTTTTGGTCTATTACCTCTGGCTTAAAGGGCAGCACTGATTCCACGGTGACTTAGCAGTCAAGCAACATAAAGTGATATACTCATTCATAAGAAAAAAACATGTACTTAATGCATTGCAGTCAGGGATGAATACCATCATTTAATGTGATGGATTTTCCACTACAGTCAACCATTCATTTACTCATCAAAAGAGGGGAAGATAGAAATAACAGATATAAAGCTGATATTAAGCGACAGAGAAAAAAAAAGAAGAGAAAAAAACTGTGGACTCATCTGTGTATTCCAGATCCTCAAGAATTTTGATAATTTCTTGTATAATTAAGGCACAAACTGCTCTACCGACCTTCCCTCAGCACTCATGACCTTAATGTGAACTCATTTTCTTAATTAACTTGGATTGGGAGTGAATGAGACTAATTACTGAAGTAGTCTGCAATTTTAAGTCCATCCAGAATCTACATTTACAACCATCGTTGGATAACAAGACTCTAAAAGCATCCACTTTCAGTTTGTTTACATTGACACAGAAGAGGCATAGGTTGTTTGTGTGTTAGATAAACATGAAGGTTTTCCTTACTTGACAGGAATGTGTTTATCTATGTGTGTTTGAGACAGATAGGCTGGGCTGTCCCCCTGGGCAAATCTTGGCAATACCAGAGCAGTGATCAGGTGCTGGCATAAGATGGCATTTAATGAGACACACAAAGCCAACAAAAGCAGCCGAGTGGCAGATTTTCAAGCATGTGACCTGCATGTGTGTTTGTGTGTAGGTGCAGGATGATTCACCTTACAGTTCTTCTTCCAGCTGCTGTTAGCTCAAACTTAATTAGCAGAGAGAGTGGGATTCCATCTTCTTCACTAAATCGCCATGAGTTGTTTACGAGTCAACCGACTGCTCATTTGATTGCCTGCATAAATGACACAAAGCAAATGAATCTGAACTGTCTGCTCTGTGTCAGATGGGCTGGCTGCTGGCCTGTTGTGCCTCAATAAATCAACCCCATTCTTCACACTCTATTTGTTTTCTACTAGTTGTCTTTTAAACAGTGACACGATGCATTTTATATTACATATGAGAAAGGTAAAGTTGCTTGACCGATTGGGAAGCCTGGTCATTGTCAGTTGGTCAAATTCTCTGTCTGTTACACTGCTGACAACTGGTAGTGATGTGATTATAACTGAAGGCGATAGATATTTCTCAGTATCCAAATACTGTATGGAACATTTTAAAAATCGATAGTTAGATCATCTCATCTGCTCAGCTTGTACTGCAAGTAATTAGATAGATTGTGCTGCAGTAAGTGCTTTTCTCCTACTTTACCTTTTATAAGTGAAAGGTGATAGCTTTGGAATAAAAAAATACATAAAAATAATTGCGTGAGTATCTTCAGCCTTGTGGATTCAGGCTCTAATCAAGGTCTACGATGCCCACATACATTATAACCTCTAATCAGATTTAGTTTCAGGAAGTGATGTGCCAGAGTCTACAGCATAGTTCCAGTCACTGGATGCTTTTATCATCCCCTGCTCAGTGTATTTATATTATTATGATTGATTCCGTTTCTTTGTGTTATACAACCACACCCAGCCAAAAAGATCGGAGCACGGCATGCATATGTATATGGACATAACATGGCTTGCATAGCGTAAGTGTCTTTTTCTGTCTAGTCGAATGAATGAAGCATCAGTTCCGCTCTCTGATGAGTAATGATAATGCACTACCTATAAAACTGTGTAATGCGCTTCTTGGAAACTTACAGGTCACTGCTTCCTGAAAGATTATCTTAAGCCATTAATCATAAACCAAAGTGCTTCACCACATCAGCACTATTGCAAGTAAAGCAATAAGTACTGCAGTCCATCACAATTATTTGCTCCTTGTGTGAACATGTAACTTCAGAAGGGTTGAGGAAAGGAAAAAAAAGTGGGTCGCTTCAGCAGCTGGTGTGTATCTTAGCGTGTATCTTTTAAAGTTAGTCTTCTCATTATTAAATTCCTTCTTTGTTGTACTATTCCTGTCATGGCTTAGCAAGCAAACACTGTCTGTTAAAACTCAAACAGGATTTTATGTACTAGAAATTCAGCTCTGGAACAACCTACTTGGTATTTATTTCAAGTTTTGTGGTTTATATAACGTTTTTAGAGTTACCTTACTTGTTGAATATGCAAACCACCGCTCTTTCTTACACTTGCAATATTCGTGTAAGTGACGATGAAGTGCAGTCCGTGCAGCATGCCATCGCTTTGTGGTGGGGTAACAGATTCAAGCGAGCATCTCCCCACCACACTCATCACTGAATAAAACATGTAACAACCTGTAACTCTGAACTGGAGACAACACAGCCAAGTTTAATCTTCTTTTTCATTATGCTTTTTTTTTTTTTTTTTTTTGGCATCATTCGTATTTGACGAGTGTCGAATTGCACTGAGCTGCACTACTTTGGAATATTTAACATTAATAATAAGACCATGCATGTAATTTCCTAATCATAGAGGCTAGTACTGCTCACACAGAAATGTATTTTATTTTTTATTTCTTTATTTTTTTCTCTGATTGGGGACCAGATCTGTCCTCCCCCCTACATCCCACAGTATGACAAGCCAGCCCTCTTCTGTCCCGCCCTCAGCCCATCTCAGCTCGGGCAGGATCCATCTCTGCGACGGGACACGCACGAAAAGAAGGTGCAGAGAAACCCAACAGGCGACAGAACCAAGACAAGGAAAAAAACAAAACACACACACACACACACACACACACACACACACACACACACACACACACACACACACACACACACACACACACATATTCGACACAAGGTGGTGTTTCGCAGCGTGAAGGCGGTGCGTGTTGTACAAAGCCACCAACAACCGACCGTCCTTCATTATTTAAACTGCACATCACGGCGGTGACACTCCGGAGGTCCCACTTGGCTGCTGAGATGCATGCAGGGATGAACAGTCAGATAATTTGATCTTCGCTGTGGAAATATCCACTCGGTCTCGTTGATGACAGGAGGAAAGATGAAGTTTGCGGTTGCGGTGTTGTGGTTCTGCGTGGCTCTTGGGAAAGCTACGATGCAAGGTAAGAATCTGGAAACACTCGTCTTTAAACTGCTGAAGCTGCACAACTGTCAGGACAGAAAATCTAATTTGTACAAAACAAAAGCTCAAACTGACAGAAGATTGAGCAGGAGAATTGCGTCTAGTTAAATCGAAACACGTTATATCCTCAATATTCACACTAATTGGCTAACGTGCCACGGCTCTGCCCAGTGAGAAAGGTGTTTTAAAAAGAGGCGATCATGCTATGTAGTTTAAATATGATTATAGTTTTTAATCAGGGCGCAGGACAAAACGATGGGGTCAGGTGAAAGAGCATGTTTATGATTTATTAAAGAGTGAGTTCACAGCGCCCCCCCTTGGGATGTGTGACTAAGAATGGGCTTTATAACACTACAGTAGAACAATAAGGGACGGTATAAATACAATACATATTCACAGCAATGGGAGAGAAGAATTCCCTTACATAATAAAGCCGTGAGCGGGCTATGCCTCATAGAATTTGATATGAAATATATTGAGCAAAATACTGTGACACAGAGATGGCAGAACAGAAGTCCACGATCAAACTGCTGTCTCTTCTTCCTGCTGTCATGTGTGTGTGTGAGCGTGGGCAGATATTACTTTAACACGCAGACACAAATTAACAATCTAAAGTTGTTTATCTGTTTGTGTGTTTGTGCACATGCCTGTGTAAATCCACTTCATCTCAGTGGCCTTGACCTTTTGCCTTAATACTTCATGGTTTAGACGGACAAGGTGCTGGAAGCTTTCTTCAGAGATTTTGGCTCATACTGACATTATAGCATCTATTACATGCTGCAGATATGTCAGTTGCGCATCAAAAATGTGAATCTCCCATTCCATTATATAACAAAGGTGGAATGAGATCCGATGTATGAACTTTGTGACGTGGCACATTATCCTGCTGGAAGAAACCATCAGAAAATGGGTACACTGTGGCGATAGAGGTATGAATGCAGTCAGCAACAATGTTTAGGAAGGACATAGTGTTTAAATGATGCTCAAAGTGTGCCAAGAAAGTATATTATAAGATGCTCTTTGCATACTTTGGTTGTAATGAATGGTTAGTTGAGTTACTGTTGCTTTCCTGTCAGCTTGGCAGTTTTACTCTGAGAACTGCTGCTCACGGGATATTTTATCTTTTTCATACCATCCTCTGTAAACCTTCCCTGTAGATCAGCAGTTTCTGAACTACTCAGACCGGCCTGTCTGGCACCAACAGCCATGCCACATTTAGAGTCACTTAAATCACTTTTCATGGATAAGGGGAAATGCTGAAATTACCCCTCAGCATTCAAAGCTCGCTTCCTACTTTTCCATTATTATAACAATGAAAAGATAATACTTCATTAGTCCCCTAGTGGTTAAGTGATACAACCTGTAGTTTCTTTAAATATGATTCTTTAGTATGTGAATTACCCCCCCCCCCCCCGAAAATCCTAGTGATTACCATATATGTCATGAGTGACCTGGTGAATGTTAAGAGGTTCAGCTTGACTGTTTTTGCATAATTCTGTTGACACACAGACAGACCAATAAACATCAAAACCTCTGTCAACTTGCTGAGACTGAAACAGTGACAGTGGAGTTAGAATATAAAGTTAAAGTGTTGTTCATATGCACTGGTGTGTGACCAAAAAAGATGTTCCCCTCCAGTTTCCTTCTCTCATATTACCCCTCGCAGTGGTGCATCCTGCTGTCGCTCTATGTGAACAGATGGTAGTCACGTCAAGGTGATCATACCAGTTGTCACCCATGGGGTGCTTCAAATTGAGGAGGAGGCAGGGTGCATGTTTGCATGCTGGGTCACTCCTTTGTCTCTATCAATCATCAACAAATCTCTTTTACTCTCTCAGACACACACACACACACACACACACACACACACACACACACACACACACACACACACACACACACATTCGACCTAATGCATTATAATTTCCCCACAGAGACGCAACCGCATCCTTCCAACCATCACAGTGTGTGTGTTCTGATCAATACTTTCCTCTTTACCTTTGCTCAGTCAAATATGCACACACTCACATAGTGCAGGGTCAGTAAGCGTCTCTCTGAGGGAGGGCGTTGGCCCTTGTAGAGGAATCCATCCCTGTGGTGTTTGACTACAGGGGCTCCTGGGTTTTTGTTGATGAGAATCTCGAGATGGGCTGCTTCCTGTTGTGATGGGAGATAGATGGATTCAGCTGAGTGTGTTGTTGCCCCATTTCAAGTCTTTACAAACTGAGAGCGGATCTGATGCAATAGTAGGTAATCTGTCTGCATATGAACACAGCATGTGCTTTAACTTATGGCAGCACACCCAACAGAGAACAAGAGGAATCTAAAAATGAAAAAAATACACGGTATATTTGTGTCCATGCACACACACACACACACACACACACACACACACACACACATGCATGCACGCACACACACCCTTCACATTTTACCCACACTGTATTTTTTTTGTCCTTTGCATGTTTTTTCCCTCAATTGATGACCAATAACTATCAAATGTTTGCATAATTTTTTTAAAAAAAAAGCAAATTTATATCTGTTATATGTACAAACATTCAGAATGTTCATTCATATCCTTATAGATTCAATGGCAGCTTTGAGTCTGTACAGGTAAGTCTCTACAGGACATGTCTGAACTGGGGCAATTTATTGAAATACTTCCAAGGTGTTCTTCTCAGGCACCATTATATTAAATGGGAAGCATCTGTAAACTCTCATCTTTTAGTCTTTCTACAAATATTGCATAGGGTTAGGTTTAGACTCTTGGTAGGGTTAATGATGAGAAACCTGTCCTGAAGCCATGCAAGTGTTGACCTAGCTGGATGCTTCACTTCACTGTCATGCTTTAAGTTTCAGCATCACCACTTCATGAGGTATTTACATTTCAGAACTTCTTCAAGGACCTCTCTGCATTTGGCTGCAATCATTGCTATTCTTTCACCCATTTCTCTGTCCGTGACACAGAGACACATTCCTACAGTACAGTTAATTGCATGGATTGTACCCACCAGATAATGAGTAGGGATGGGAGTAGAAAACCATTTCCAGATTTTCTAATTAATCTGAATGATATGACTCCAAGCTTTTATTATTTTTACCAGTGCCAGCATGCATAGTCATATACAAGCCTTTCATTTTCCTCATTTTCTTTATTGTGTTCTGGCTCAGAGATGATTGATAAGGAATCAACAAGGGAGTCAATAAAGCATGGAGTGAGCTTGGAGCTTGGAGTTCTGCTGAAATAGTTCCGTTTGTCTTTCAGACCCACTCAGTCTGTTTCTTTTATAGATATTGCACAAATACAAGAAAGCAGTCCTACATATTAGCTTAATATGCATGTTGAAGGACATGTCCCGGTCAAAATGGACTCCAAGATTCTGCAGAGAATTACTAGAGGCCAATGTAATGAAATCTAGAGTAAGTATCTGGTTAGAAACCAAGTTTGTAAGACCAAATAAAATAAAAAGAGTTGACAGTCTCACAAGTCTCTTTTACTCAAGTGACTTCTGTCTAGGTATTCTACCATAAAAGCTTGAGCTGTTGAAAGCGTTGTCATTCTGGCAGGTTTTCTCTTCACTTCAGGACTTCTGAACTTTTGTTATTGCAACTGTCAGGTCTCTAGTCATCTTTCATTACAAGGCTGTTCTTGCTTGCTAAGTCATTTTGGCTCGAATTATTGTGGCCACTAGATCATTATTTACCATAGCCCTCCCAAAAAGCCAAAAACAGAATAAATTATTGCAGATTACATTTTAAATGCAATCTAAAATAAACCTAGTTTCCTATATTATTTATTAATAATTATATAAATAGGGATGCCCTTCTTATCTCCCTCTCCAGCTAAAATATTATATCACGACTGTATACCAAAATGTAGGACGAAAAGAAGATTGCATTGCTTAGCAGAGAGCAATGTCGCTGCATTAAGATGCAAGTGGAAGTGGGAGTTTGTTTTCTCACTTCTATCTTTTTTTCTGCCTGTTCTCATTCCCCTTGCCCCAGTTAGTGTACCCTTCTGTAGCAACCTCTCCCCTTCCCCCTGTTTCTGTCTCTCTTATATTCTAGAGGGAATTGCTTTGGGTCACTCTGTCTCACTCTTTCTCTTATCAGCACTCTCCACTCCTCTGCAGCATTCCTCTCATTTTAGAGGCTGTTGATTCAAACTTCTCTTTTCTGTCTATCAGCTTCTGTTGCAACACTACCATAGGCTGTGCCAAATATCGGGCTCTTATGCAGACAATTGCTCCAAGCTTTGAGCTGATAAAGCCACAGAGTTACTGTGGGAGGCTCTTGTGTGACTCTCAAGTACAAATACCACATAATGCTCTGAGCGTCCAATGGATGCTGCTGTCATTTGCATCTTACTTACACACAAAGAGTAGTTTTTTTCTACTCAGTCTAGGTTTCAAACTCATACATGTATATTTTAGCAAAGATGAACTAAACTGAAATTCACATCATAATCTTGCATGTTCTCCTCTATAACTGTTTACCTAAAAAAAAAAAAAACATCTCCCGGCTTGTTGAAATGAATGCACTGTTCCTTCATTGCACTGTTTCCTGTTCAGCATGAGCGTCACTCTTTAACTGGCTATTATGTCTTGTGCCTGACTGCACAAAGCGCTCTGAGCTCTTTTTGTTTCCCCTGGCGATTGTTCTGTCTGAGGTGATCATGTCAGTATGATCATCTTGTCAGCCTTGGGAGCTTAGATGCATTCGCTCGGCCATGACCAGCTGTCAGTCCGAGGCTGACTGTGTGTTCATGCCTGACTCTAAGGCCCTGACTTAATTTTTTATCCCACTTATTTTTGAGACTCCGGAGACATGTGGTAGAGCTCGTTCATGCATAACTTAAACATGTAAAACTTGGAAAAGTGTGACAGTTATGTGCAGATCTGTTTTGCACATGAATGTTGAGTGTATATGAGGTAAGTAGCCATTTGTTTAGAGGTTCAACTAGTTTTACTTTTAAGTAATGCACTTTATGATGTACAATCAGGTCAACAAAGTTTGGGCCTTTGACATTTTTATATATAATTTTGCCACCACAGTGGATTAATTCAGAGGGTCTCACACAAGTGTTAAATTAACTTGCTAGCCCATGACAGCCATTTTTACACATAGGCCTCTATTTTCAAAAGTAATTTGACAATTAAGGAAATAAAATATCTGGAAATGATTCCAAGTGCTAAACTTGCTATGACGTGTTAGTGTGTAAATGTGAACACTGTAAAAATGAAACCTGTTAAATATCATCATATTACCACCATCATTTTGAGCCTTACTAAGCTGCTAGTGTGGCGGTGTCTTATACAGTAAAAGGTTTGCACAGCTGCACAGTAATGAAACAGCATGTTAGAAGAGCAGCATTGAAAGCCACAATGGTCAAAAGAATGTGAAATCACTGAGTGTAAATGACCTTAATTTAGGTAAATAAAGAGCTGAGTTTAATCATTGTACTTACACACATCAAAAGGAGAGGGGGGGGGTCAAATGTTAAGTTCAGGTACAGTCTGTGTGAAATATGAGTAATTATTGTTGTATTGTATTGTATCTTTATTTGTTTCAGACATATAAAACAAAAAAACAATATATACACACTACATATATTTTCATTTACAGATACGAATATATATGTAGATATACACACACACACACGTATGTGTTCAGATAAACAAAAAAAATATATAATGAAATAAAACAAAATCGTCTGACATAATGTAACACTGTTTGGTCTGAAAAGGAGTAGGAAGAAGTATGAACATACTTATTAATTCCTACCCCTGCTCAACATCTTATTGATCCCACATAATTCACCTAATTCCCATCATCACATACTCCACACAATACACGAGGAGAACCTATATAAACATGGCTACCGTGATTGATATAATTTGGATATAATTTGATATTTTTATACATACAATGGGTGATCATCTTTATCGGTATCATATTCTTCCAAAATCAGTTTTCGAAGTATTTTCATGAACTTACTAATTCGTGAGCATTGCTGTAGATCTATAGTAAAACTATTCCACAGTTTTACCCCATAAATAGTGACACAAAAGGTTTATGTGATGTGTGTACTGATCTGCATTGATTCCAGAAGCACATCTATTCCTTTACAAGTGTGTGGCAGCTGCTCCTGCTTTTTACGACGTACAACAGTCTTACATTTTTCCTTTCTGGCCTTATCCCTACTACCTTCTCCCCCTCCTTCCAGTCCAGGAAGATTTTGTGTCGCTGGCAGAGTTGGAGGATTCTCTGCTGAGGAACCTTTTCAGAGGTTACCAGAAGTGGGTGCGGCCTGTTCAGCACGCCAATGACACCATCACTGTACGCTTTGGACTAAAGATCTCACAGCTGGTTGATGTGGTGAGGAAATAACATGCACATCCATAAACCTGCAGGAGGTATACAGTGTGTATAGTAATGCCAAGTTAGTTAAATTGCTCTATACATTGCCTCTGCTTGTTGACACTGCTTACTCTACCCAATATTTTTATATAATATTAGGTCACAATTACAAGGATTTGGGTAATTTTGTCAGTTGGTATTGATCAAATTCTTGAGCAAAGTAGATTCAGGTGAATACACAGCTGTGTCTGTGACTCTGCATAAATTAACATAGATTAATATGTAATATGGTTAATACAATCCTGTTATAATCGTCTGAGGAGAAATGGGTTATTCACAGGAACAAGAGAGAGGAGTGTGTGGAAATAAGAAAAGAGGAGAGACAGCAGCAGGAGAACTAGAAGATAGGTAAGCAAGGCAATAGACAGATGGAGCTTACAATAGGTGTAAATGTTATATATGGAGGTAAAAAACAAACTATTGTAGAGATGAAGCCTTCAGTGAGGATAAACAAGGAGAAGGGTGTCGAGAGGGATTTAAAGGACCTCAAAAGGAAGAGAGAGTAACAACAAAGAGAGAAGAAGAAAGACTAAAAGTGAAGTCCAAAGTGGACTTGTACATGCAGTGGGAGAGGAAGTAATGAGGCCATCAAGCTGAGAGGAATCAGATTTCATTTATTATTCACACAAGTATGTGCTCACAAAGCTGCTTGTCCCAAGTCTAAAGAGGGCAACAGTTTTACTACATCAGCATTTCACATTTGTACTTCTCCCTGAAAAGATAACATTTAGAAGAGTGCCATCTTCTGGTTTTCTGTCTAAACTGCAAATATTTATACCAAATTAATTAAATGTTGCAGTCAGGTATGCCTCACAAGCTCACGAGAGTAGACAAAATCGATTTCATAGATTTTCATCTTTCTTAATACTTTATACTTTTTCTGCTCTCAAACTCCACATGGAATGTATTCTGTCTTTGACCTTCTCCTGGTAATCCTCTACCACCCTCTCTAATGTGTTTTTATACAGTGGGTTTCATTATTTTGTATAGCACAAGATAGGAGTAAGATTGCAGGAATAGTAAACCATGTCTTTATTATATACTATTTTCCAAGTGAAAGTGTCATTTGGAGTAACCTATCTCTTTTTTTTTTTTTGTCCAATATTGTTTGTACTCAAAAGTGAGAAACTCTAAAATATGTGCGAGACCCCAAAAGCTGTTCCACTGCACTTATTAAGTAGGAAGCTGAAGAAGCAATTAACCCATCAACCTTTTTAGGCTTATGTCCTTTCTTCAATGCCACTCAGCTTTTTGTCTCCAGCTTTGGGTTTGCTGCTCACCTCCTCATTAGCTTCACTTATCATTTCAAGTAAGTAGATTTATAAATAATGAACTTGGTATTTTATTCTTTTTTTGTCTTGCAGGATGAAAAGAACCAGCTAATGACTACAAATGTTTGGCTCTGGCAGGTGAATACTAGCTCTACTGCTTACAAATTATAGGATCTTTAATTTTCAGTAAGCTAATTTTTACTGTTATTATTCACATTTTGATAAGGGTTTTTTTTGGTGTCCATGGACAAGAAGATATAAATGAATGAGACTACATGATTAAATAAAGGCATAAATGTACCATTGTGTATATATAAAATAATGATTATTATGGAGTAATTATCGATTTATTATTATTATTTTTAAAAGACAATAAAACTTGAGCACATGAATCTCAATAAAACATTTTCCATTTACGCATATTTCCAGAGGCACATTGTGAGGAGAGGCAAGAAATGTGCCCATCTTTAACACACTGTTAAATTTTGCTTTTGTATATTTTATTACATTTGGAGAGGTTCAAAGTCCATTTAAGAGGAGGCTGGATCCTGAATGACTGCACTACAGCAAGAGATGATCTTTTGAAACCTGTGTCGGACTCACGGAACAATACATCTCTGGCCTTGGTCAATAGTAAATTGGCTGACACAAGATGTATAATAGATAAAGATAATAAACATGCATAGATATATAATAGATGGGGGTAGCTTTAACCTTTACATACTGCTTTTGCCTTTTTTTTTTTATTTTCAGCCTTTCAGTAATAACCTTTTAATGATTCCCAATCCATCCTTTAAAATGTCTCACACTAGTGTTACTTTCTACAAGAGATATCAGACGTCAGATCAGCAAAAGAACAGCAAAAAAGTATTAAGAATTGGTCCCATTCTTATTACTGTTTACACCTGATTGTAAACATTACTTTATATCTGCCGCATTGTACAGTTTCTTTAGTGTTAATTATTCTAATTATAAATTATTTAGTAAAAATTCTGCGAGTGAGCTCTTGATAGAAATAGAAAGTCGTTTTTTTAAACCACAATGACAAGGGCAAAAAATAAATAATCTTAGATTGTATTTGCAAGTAAAATCACCAGTATACTTCTCCTTAAAAATAAGGAGAAGTATACTGGTGGAAAACATATTCTAGTGTCCGTTCCATTCCTGCTGAGCGAGCAGCCTGGTGATGTCCATGGTGCTGCGCATGGATGGTACCATGGACAGTACCATGTGTGCAGAAACTGCATGCACTTAGCTTGTAGGCTTAATGTATCAGTGGGTCATTGTGGTATTGTTTGTGTTTTTATAGGAGTGGGTTGATGTGAAGCTGAAGTGGAACCCTGATGATTATGGGGGCATTACCTCTATCAGAGTGCCTTCGGAGACAATATGGCTGCCTGATATTGTTCTGTATGAAAAGTGAGTTGCACAACACTCTACACACATTGGTACCACATTCTGAGGCATTGCTCAGTGGCTTTGTTTTTTGCCTCCCTTGCCTCACTTTTGTGACT
The DNA here is from genome assembly GCF_057382185.1 of Mchenga conophoros. Classification (NCBI taxonomy): domain Eukaryota; kingdom Metazoa; phylum Chordata; class Actinopteri; order Cichliformes; family Cichlidae; genus Mchenga; species Mchenga conophoros. The sequence goes on from NC_140531.1 coordinate 36,602,296, forward strand.
TCAGCCTTTTTTCCTCTCTCTTTTCCATTTCTTTCCATTTTCTCCCAGTGCTGATGGTCGCTTTGAAGGTTCACTGATGACTAAAGCCATTGTGCGCTGGGATGGCACCATAACATGGACTCCACCCGCCAGCTATAAGTCGTCCTGCACCATGGATGTCACCTTCTTCCCCTTTGACCGACAGAACTGCTCCATGAAGTTCGGTTCCTGGACTTACGATGGAAATATGGTGGATCTTGTCCTGGTGGACCACTACGTGGATCGTAAAGACTTCTTTGATAATGGCGAATGGGAGATCCTCAATGCCACTGGAGTAAAGGGAAGTAGGAGGGATGGGGTTTACTGGTATCCATTTGTCACATACTCCTTCATCCTTAAAAGGTTGCCCTTGTTCTACACCCTCTTCCTCATCATCCCCTGCCTTGGCCTGTCCTTCCTTACTGTGCTGGTATTCTATTTGCCATCAGACGAAGGAGAGAAACTTTCACTTTCAACATCGGTGCTGGTATCGCTCACTGTGTTCCTGCTGGTCATAGAAGAAATTATCCCTTCATCCTCAAAGGTGGGTAATCTATGTCAGTGTTTCTCCATAGTCAAGTTTTTACTGGGCTATATTATGATTATTATTTATTTATTTTTGAATCCATTTTTCTTTCTTCTGTGTTCAGTTATCCTAACTACAATCTTAATTACAGCATGCTCTAATTAAAATGGAGCACAACCCCAACCTTCTCAATTACCTGCTGTTTGAACTGCATGTCAGCTCTATTAACCAAGCAGCAGAGAAAAACAAAAAAGCCTTCAGAAAAAACTACTTTCAAAGGCAATGACAGAATCAATGACTTTTCAGTCTGTAGCCCACTACGAGGCATATTTCATAGACTATTATAATGTTGCCTGAATGTTTTATTCAGGGTTAATATGTTATTACAGAGGATAGTTTAAACAAGAAGTAAGTAGAAATGCTATAAAAGTTCTTAAAATGTGTACCATGCTTTTTAAATGTATTAGACTAATTAGTATTTTTTTGCAAATGAATAAAATCTATATTTAACAAGCTTTGAAACACATCAGAAATGCACTTTGTTCATCATTAAATATTTTTAAAGCAATTTTTGTTAAATATAAACAAATTTCATCCATGACAGCAAAAAAAGAAAAAAAAGGCATGAAATTGTATTTTAAACATCTACACTGGCATCTTACAGTGTTAAACTATAGCTCTTCTCTGAAACATGTGGGTGGGTACAGTCTCTGCTTCATTAACAGCTCCTTGAATCTCCTGATAGAGTTGCTAAGGTGAAACGACTTATACATCTTGGAGTCTAGGAGGTACACTGAGTTATATGATGTCACGTAATTCCAGTCATTTAGTAGCCACGAGCCTGAGCAGAGGTCTTTTCAAACATAATGCACAAAAGACTTGTAATCTTCTGCAGAGTACATGAGAAAAAGTAAATTCTACCACAAGGAATCAAAAGAATTTATTTATGTTATATACAGTGCATCCTAAAAAGCCAGTGAAACAAACTCAGGTCTCTTAAACCACTACTACATGACATAAATTTTTCTTTAAATTTGGATAATATTCCAAATTTTGCTGATTAGTGAGTGGAGGAACTATCCTACAGTCTTGTTCATGAGTAATGATAATGGGGAAGTAACGGACAGATTGGGGCCACTGCTGCAGTTATATGGATGCTGCACCAGTCCAAAGTGGTGAAAAGATAGTTTAGGGGCGCTCTTGATTTACTGGTCGACCTGCGTCCACACCCTCACCTATGGTCACGAGCTTTGGTTAGTGATCGAAAGAATGACATTTACAGCTGGGGATGTCCTACTGGGGACGGACCCGGGGTAGACCCAGGATATACTTTGGTGCTCCCCTGGATAAGCTGGAGGAGGTAGCTGGAGGAGGTGGTTCGGGAGAGGGAGGTCTGGTATCTGCTTAGGCTGTTGCCACCTTGACAGAGCCCCAGATAAGTGGAAGAAAAAAGATAGCTGGATGGATGGAAGTATTACTGATGTTTGTACACAGCTGAATACCTGTCTCATCTTTACATTTACAGGTGATCCCACTAATTGGAGAGTACCTGCTCTTCATCATGATCTTTGTCACATTCTCCATTATTGTCACTGTCTTTGTGATTAACGTCCACCATCGCTCCTCTGCCACCTATCACCCCATGGCACCCTGGGTAAAGAGCCTCTTTCTTCAGAGACTGCCCAGACTCCTTTGCATGAGGGGACACACAGACAGGTAACAAAGATCAGCTTTAGTTAAACAAATATTAGTTAAGAGAGTTAGTTATAAAATTTCCAACTAACCTTCGAAGCCTAACAGTTTCAGTTAGCAGCTACACATGCAAAATAAAAGAAATAAAATAACAGATTTAGTGTCATTATCTGCAGATACCACTTCCCAGACATTGAGATGCTAAGCCCAGAGCTGAAGCCCCGTCGAGGTGCGGGTAGGAGGGGCGTTCCTGGGCACTGTGGCGGTCAGCAGAGAGGCCCCCATGGAGGGAAGGAGGATGAAAACCAAGCTTGGTTGGCAATGCTGGAGAAAGCCACAAATTCCGTTCGCTACATCAGCCGTCATATCAAAAAGGAGCACTTTATAAGAGAGGTGGGCGTGGCCAAACGGGAGACTAGATGTGGGACGAATTGGGTTGGATGCGTGTTACATCATCTGTTTACTGTTACAGAAGTGGCACAGAGTCATTTACATGTCCCTAATGAGGGATGTTTTACTGTGAAAAAAATGTTTGGCGCCAACACAGACTCACACCTGTGTACTTTTGTGTTTCTGTGTCTCTCTTTGTTTCATCAGGTTGTACAAGACTGGAAATTTGTGGCTCAGGTGCTGGACAGAATTTTCCTGTGGGCCTTCCTAACAGTGTCAATCCTGGGAACTATCCTTATCTTCACCCCTGCTTTGCAGATGTACCTCAGCACACCTTCATGAAGGCGCACACTCAAACTCATGAATACTATCCAACAGTTCGTTCTTGGTTTCCAGTCTGTCTTTAACTATGATTTATTGATAAAGCTCAATGAAACATTCATATTGTATCTTTCTATTGTAGAGACAAGCCCGGGCAACAAACTTTTACCTCCCTACAACATGGTTTGCAGCCTGTAATAACTACTGGAGACTGTAATGCTCTAGATGCAACTTGTCCTTTGCTGTGAAATGCATGTAGAGGGGTGCAGAGGAGTATAAGCAATAAACAGGTTAAGGTAGCGTGTATGATTTGAACATCTTTGTTTGTATAAATGTAAAAGTAATTATACATGCAACAAAATGCACAATGTCACTCCATGAATATTGAGCTGTTTTATGTGTCACATGCACTTTGTTGATTATTGTATGTTCTGTAATGATGATCAGAATAAAGAAAAAATTGAATACCACTATTTCTACGTCCTTTTTTGCGACACCCACACATGCTGAACAGGTAGAATAAAGTGTTAAATTGATATATATATAAATATGGTAAAATGATTAGTAGTAGTAATGATAATAATAATAATAAAAATAGATGTCTGGTACCCATAGTGTCCGCTAGATGGTAATCTAGCACTGTAAACTGCACCCAACAGCTTCAGTGTGCACTAGAATGTGTTATTGGTTGTAATGACACAGTATATACACTAAGTGGCAGCAGACATCCATTTTTTGTCACAAAGGCACACATGACGGTCTCTGCAGAACAGCAGTAGTCTTTGTTCAACAATGTGGTGGAATTAGCGTTGAGCAACAATGGCTGAGAAACAGTTTCTAAAAGGGTTCATTTTTTGCTTTCCAATTTGCCTACATAATAATGCAACAGATACAATTTACAATTTAAGACACTGTACATAGACTATAATAAGTTAGTAAAATAAAATCACTTGATATAATATAGAGGGATGTCTGATAGCTGCTTAGGGTGTTGCCACCTCGACAACACAGAGAGCCTCATTCTGACACTGTTGTGTCTCCCTTCCCAATTTAATGGCAAATGCAAGAGGGGATTCAAAGGATAAAACATGGACTAATATAAGAGATGTTTTCTTCTCTTATATTGTGCAAACCCTAGATAAGCAGGAGGAAAAGGATAGCTGGATGGATGGGTTGATGCCATGGTTTAGCATCAACCCTAGAGACCCCCTCACCCCCCAAGAAAAAATGGTGAGGTGCTGTGTCAGTCCTCATCAGATGAGCTCTGCACAAGGGCATATTATCATCACCATCGTCATCATTAGTAATTACACGAGGAGACAGTGACCTTAAATCTCCCCAGAACTTGTTCTCCCAGCTGACTGGGTGTGTATTTGAACCACCAACTGTAACTTTATAATGGTGGTAACTTTCTTACATTTTTAGTCACCCAGATGTTACAAGTGGCAGTCTAAGGCGATATCGTATTGTTGCGTGATTTGGCCTAGTTTTTGGAAGATGAGTTTGTTCTCTGACTTATTAAATATGACTGGGATGCTTAAGCAAGAGTCTCCCCTCTTTCCCCTGCACTTGAACAGTCTGACCTCAGCCCACTCTGCCATTATTCATAGCTACAGATCTGACTCAGGAAGACAGGTGTGTGTGTGTGTGACACAGATAGACTGTGACAGAGGAGGGTGCAAGCCCCTCAGGATTGCATACAAATAAACAAGCTTTCAGCTCTTTCAATGGAGAAAAATCTTTGACCGTATGCGAGACACCCAAAATATTTTGAACGGAGCTCTTCTTTCCAGCCAAAAACATATTTCATGTACTTGCTTTCTTTAGAGCTGCTGGGAAATTAATAATTCAAGACAACTAAACTGTATGAGAGGTGGCGTCAGTTATTTGTGTTTAAAAAACTGAAACCCACCAAAGCACTTTAAAATATACCTTTGTCTTTCCTTATTTTCTGTACTTCTGGATCTGCATGATATCACCAAAAGCAGATGACCTTAACATGGTCATTTTAAGCATATAGTTCTGGCTGTTAGCATTGCATCTCCAACCACTTGTTTAAATTTTCTATTTGCAAGGGACAGCCAATCTTAAAGCCAATGAGAAACGTGGCCAATCTTGTGGTAATAAAGGATTATTATCAACAATGAATCATGCAAAAAAAAAAAAAAAACCAACAATGGTGTGGGACTTGAGCAATTAATCCCAGGCTTGCTCTGTCCATGACACTGCCTGTGTTATGCACATTTTGAGTCAGTTTCTATGAATCTGAAACTGAATGGAAGTTCAGTGTATTGACTTGAAGTTGCTATTAGCAACACCAAATATTTATATCAATACGCTACGGCACATACCACAAATCATCACACCCATTTTACAGTTTATTGCTGTGGCATTAACATGGATGGCTTGTCACATCATACCCCCTTCTCTGGGCATACTGTCTACATCTATACTGCAAGTACCAAAACCTCGAAGAATATAGAAAATATAAAAAACAAAAAAAGCAGCATCAATAAATAGTAAAGGATGGATGATTGAAACATCATTTTTTGTTGTTATAATTTAGACAAATCATGTGAACAAAAGTTAACTGAAAAGAATAATAATGGATTGCATTTATATAGCACTTTTTGAGAACCTCAAAGCGCTTTACAATTCCACTATTCATTCACTCTCATATTCACACACTGGTAGAGGCAAGCTACAGTTGTAGCCACAGCTGCCCTGGGGCAGACTAACAGAAGCGAGGCTGCCATGTCGCGCCATCGGCCCCTCTGGCCATCACCAGTAGGCGGTGGGTGAAGTGTCTTGCCCAAGGACACAACGACCGAGACTGTCCAATCTGGGGCTCGAACCAGCAACCTTCCAATTACAAGACGAACTGCCAACTCTTGAGCCACGATCGCCACAGAAAAGAAGGCACGTAAAGGGTACTCAATATGCTTTATTCTAACTCCATATTATTATGATTATTGTCTTTGTTGAATAGCACATTGAATGATTTGTAGTTCCCTGCATGATCCTTTTTAACTTTTTTTATTGGCAACAGCTGAAGTCTGAGTTCATCCTTTGTCAGAAAGAAAGTGTTTGAGCTTGTCTCCCTTTTAGGAAAACCTCACTCTCAGCCAACTATCTTGTGATTGGCTGCCTGTCACAAACAGAAAGTTCTAAATGTCTGTGTTTAGGGAGAGCTCTGTGTCTCTGTCTTTGTCAGTATAGCTAATATTAAGGAAACTGGCTATACTAATACCACAAGACACAAGTTGAATAAGACAGAAAAACCCAGCTGAAAATGAGCAATTTGATAAGTTGTTTATACAAATGGTGAAAAACACATATGACGAAAAGTTTAGTTGATTAAATAAAAGTCAAAAATCTCTCATTTGATCCCAGGAGGAGACACAAATCTCTTGAGGGTTGCTTTAGTAAGGGCATCTGGCATAAAGAAAATTGCCAAATCAAATATGCAAAGCTACTCATGGTGATGACCCCTTGTAACAAAGGAAACAGCCAAAGGTAACTTTGACCATGTAGCAGAAAGCAAGGAACAGATTCATCTTAGTGGCAGAATTAACTCGTTAATGTTTACCAGGCAGTGTTTAACAAACTAATGATCTGACAGTCGACAAGAGGACAGGCAAGACTCTATAGCACAGATTTTACACAGGTGAAAGCAATCAGACACAAATCAATAAGCTAGGATGAAAATTGCCAAACAGGGAAATGAGAGAATGATAAACAAGTCTCACTTTTGTCCGCTGTGTTGGATAAATTACAAATGTCGGACATACATTCGTGGACACAGGTCACTTGGACTCACTAAAGTTGTCATGCAGTATTTTATATTCATAGGGATCCCGACTCGGTTCGTTCCATCTGAATGAACATTCATTGCTAAGCCAGACACCGTACAAGTAAAATTCAGCTTTACCTACCTTTATGTGTCAGGTATTTTCATTTCATTTCAAGGCAATAGGCACTGCTTTACTGTGAGACAGGTTTAGAAATACACGATTAAAGCTCTCGTTGAGAAACATTCATGGTTTCTTTTCTGCTTAGTACTGACTTGGGATATGCATAGTTTATTTTCTGTGACACCGACATACAATTCCAGTAGGAATGAAAAAGAAAAGATTGAAAAGGTGATCATAGAGGCACGCTAGGGAATTTCCTGGCATAAAGAAAGACTCAATTTTCAGCTTTATATCTGTTATCACCACTGGGAACTGCAGCTTATCTGAATGAAAAGGCAGAAACACACAAGGTTCTCTACAAGGTCAGTCTCACAACCATTCTTAATGGAACAATTCCAGGTTGTACATCACTGAGAAATTACAGGGTTGTTGCCCTGGCACTGTGGGTGAAAGTATTGGAAAAGACCTGTTCATCCATCCACTTGCTGACCTTATATTTTCATCACATCTACTGTGTGTGTGCATGTGTGTGTGTGTGTGTAAGTGTGTACACAAGCCTTGTGAATTCATGACATAAATTGTCAGTAGCACTTACAGCACTACGAAAAGCTTGTAAGGACTGCAAAACATACTCTATTGCACTCCTCAGCCTCTTCATTTAAAGGTGTGATCCTACCTTTCAAAGAAAACACAGACCTATTTCGACGTGACCTTTACCTTTCATGTCTTCTGTCATGAAAACTGACAGTCTGAGTGAAGGGCATTTGCTGTTTTCTGCTCACTGAGATATGAAAGTGAAGAAATTTATAGAAAAATCATGGCAACGAGGTAGGTTTCTCAAGAGGGGTTAGCTGTGAGAAGGTGAATAGGTTGCTATTAGTTATGGACTTCACACAGAGGTGTCATGATCTGTGTGTGCAGATCGTGTTGGAGAGAGGGTTCAAAAGCAGAAGCGTAGAGACAGGAGTGGACTTAACAAAAAGCAAGCCGTTTATTTAGGCTGGGAGAAAAACCAACAAGATTACAAAAGGCAAAAAGAGACACTTTACTAACTAAACAAAACACTAAGAACTGGACACATGGATACATGGAGTAACTGACACAATATATACACATGAGGGTGATTTAAGTGGAGACACATGGAAACATACGCAGGACAAATCAGGCATAAGGAGACAGGGGAAGCAAAAACTGAACACAATGCACATGACACAAAGGACTGCCAAAATAAAACAGGAAGTAACATGCAGACCAAGAGTCAGACAAGGACACACAGGCTTGACACCAAGACAGGGGTATACAAACATGGAAACACACAACAGACTGGGGAAGATAAAGGATGACAGAGAGGGAGAAGAACATGGAGACAGACACAGAGACATGACAAGGAGTAGACCATGACACAGAGGTACATTTACTCACTGTTAAATAAATCAGTACTAGATATGGAAAAGGTCATGCTAAAATGCTACATTCGTAAAAGAGATTGTCTGTGTGTGAAAGTCATTTATACAAAAATTAATATATTTAATTTCTAAAAGTATTTAGTGAGAAGTGATGTAAAGATAACTCATATTCATCGCATGTCCTTTGTAGAGTATTTCAGCAACTTTCAGTTCATTTTTTGTCGCCAAGGAGCAGTTAGGTTAGGTGTAATTAAAGTTTCTTCTACATGTGAATTTGCCCTTTCTAAACCACATTTCCAACTGTAACAAAGAAGGAAAACAAACAAACAAAAAAAACCTAATCTCTTCCACTCCGGGCAACAAATAGGATATTTTCCTTGGGAGTTAGTGAAGAACAAAACAGAGTGAGAAGGAGAGTGAGCACAGGAATTGCAAATTAATGTTTTTCCAGACCTGCTAAATATACACAAGTATTTGCTAACATGTTTGCTGTCTCTATTATTTAAGGTCTATTAAACTTGAAAAAGGTCAAAATGTAACTTTAAGAAGTAATTATGACATTTTTTTTTACCGGGTACATAAGATATAACAAAACATTTTCCTAATCCTGGATGGAAAAGATTTTATGGTTTATTAAGGTGCAATTAAAAAAATGAGAAAACAACAATGGGACCACTGGTCGTTTTAAGCAAATATGTTGATCGTGTTACGAAACAGTTGTATAAATAAACTCGTGAACCAGCTCTTGAGGTAAATATCCAGACTTTTAGCTGCTAAAGCTATAAGACACATGCAGGATTGTATTCAGTATGTGTTGTGTCTTCAGTGCAACCTGATTATTTACAGTGCAATGCATTTTAAAGAAACAGAATAGCACACAAATAGGAGCAGAGTACCAGTAACAAACCCTCCAGGCTCAGCCAAAGGGACCTGTGTTTAATTTGAGTTGATAGCACTCATCATATATGCACAGAACTGTGTCCAGATTGAAGCCTTAGGGAGACAGAAAGCGACGATGGGGAGGCATGGGAAGAAGGGAATTTTTTTACACTGTGGATAAGGCAATCCAGTGAGAGAGTGTGGTAAATAGTGAGAGCAAGAAAAACGCTGCAGGCTCTCTTGTAATGGTCTGAGGATATCACTGTATCTGATGTTCACATTCAGTGCTTCAAGAGTACAAAACAGAGACAAGCGGAAGCAGAGAGGAAGAAGACAGAGACTGCAGTTTGTTTAGGAAAAAAAGACAACATCACGCTTAAAGAGGGATTGAGTGGGAATAGCAGATTAGCAGCGGGAAAAAGAATGAAAAAAATTGGAGGACATGAGGGTGGGTGAAAGGGTGACTAAGAAGAAAAGAATAGGAAAGAAAGAACTATAATATAGTGAACGCAGGGGTAGCATAAATGACTAAGCTAACTGATGTGGAAACCAATCATATGTGCATCACACCAAACCAAACAACAACTTGAAAGGTCTCTATACAGGGTGGCAATGCTGCACGCAAGCTGCAACACAAAGTGCACGCACATGCAACCCAACACAACAGTCGTGCCATGCAAGGTGTGCTGCCTGTGCCCTGAAGATGTTATTCTCCCTACTGACAGCACCACACTGAAGCTCAGGCAACTGCCTCGTTAGAAGTAATTACGTGATGGAATATGCTTTAACAATTGGCCACATGCACCAGACTTACCTGACTGGACAGCTGCCATGCTGATTAAAGACATAACCAGTGGTGCATGCTGAAATGAAACTGTGTTCATCTAACCTAATTCATCATCTGCACCACTGCTGCAAAGACATGCCATGGATGATGTTCTTGGTATAAAATGTTGGTTAGTGACTAACACTAAAATTATTATTATTATTTTTAAATTAACATTGATTGGTAAAACAGGGAGAACCTTATTCTTCCAATCTAAAAAAGAGTAATGTGCAAGAAGGTATAACTGAGAGACCTAACACTGACACTCACTAGAACAAATCTAAATGAGCAGTGAACAATGAAAGCCAAGTAACTTTTGGTAGGTGCTGAGATACCTTTTTAAAGAATGTCTTAAAGACTCAGCATGGCTCCATGTGTGAGGAGTTAACAGAATCTACAGACCAGAATCATCCAAAAATATGTTGTAATAGATGTGTAATAACCTTGAAAAAACAAATGGAGTAAATTTTTTGGTCCCTGTCCTTCTTCATGGGGTCCATGATTTTGCACGAGAACAGTAGCCTAGAACAGACATCAATAATTACTCTACAGAGGATGGTTTGTGGTGGTTTTATTGACCAATGATCCTCCTCCAAGCTTGAAGTACAAGTCTAAGATGATTTTCAGGTGGTTGCGGTCTAAAACCTAACCCTCAGATTGCATTATTCATTGTACCTTGAAACAATGCTAACAAGTCTGCATATTCTTTGAAATTATTACTGACAATTTCAGAGTAAGTCATAGGGGAACAAAAGCCACATGATTCCACATGATCTGAGCCATGTCTGTTTTACTGTGAAATTCAATTTTCAAAAGGTTTCTGGGTTTTCATTCATGTACACATGTTTGTAGTCTTATTATTTTTAATGCATCAAAGCTCAAAGTCAACTTTGCCTCTCATTACCTTTATTTCCAACTCAAATTTCACTGTCTTCTTTTTGTCATTTCACAGATTACTTCAAAGGGGTCCCTCAGACATGTGTTGTATTGTGATGTAGAACGCTATGCTAATATGACCTTGCACCTACTTGTGCTATGGAGGACAATTTGAGACCTATGACAATGAAAGGGTAAAGATGGTGTAGGCATGGCCATTTGGAGCTAGACAGAACTTTATGGATACAGATATATAGACTGAATATAGACTGAATCACATTGAGAGCTACATAACTAGAAAGATCTATATTAAACTTAAAGCTTAAAGCATTTAAAGCTGTTTATTTGGCATTTATTTGGTAACACTCTATAAACAAAAAGTATTGCACAGTGAAGAACTAGTATTACCAAGAATCTCACAATTAAATTAGAATATTTAAGCTTTCCCCTGCCATGAAATACGCACAGTAATAATAATAAAAACAGCAGCGACATAGGTGCAATCTAAAAGTATTACTTTCTCAGTGGCAGGTTCCTGGCAAAGGAGCAGTGTGTTAGAAGAAATAAGGAGGAGCTGTAGGAAGTGTGACAAAAGGAGAAGATTTGGCTCTCTGCTCAATGTGTGCTCTTTTGTTTATTTGTTTCTCAGTTGTTTTAGATCCCTGTGGCATGCAGGAGGAGATCTTTTATTACACTGGGTGTGAAATCACGCTAAGCCGCTTAGTCAATCAATTACCAAAAAAAAGTGTGTAAAAAGTTTTTTTTAAAAGTTGGGTGGGGGCGTGCTGTCCTCTTTTGGAAATGTGTGCATGTTGAGATTATGCGTTCATCGGTTCCTTAGTCATCATCCATAAAGAAGATGAGGATGAGCCTGAAATGACTGGAGGGGACAAACCTTGACGAAGTATTGCGCAGCAGCAGCTAGCGGACAGGTGGCTGTCATCGTCACCGCACGCGCAATCGACCGGAAACGCGCGAGGGTCAGGCTCGAGACGTTTGATATAAAAATACGCGTGAGAGCAGCAGAAAGAGTACAAGAGAGCTGAATTCGATGTGACTTTTGAACAGACCCAAACGCAAAAAGACACGTTGGGTGTGTGCGTGCGTGCCCGCGCGTCTCCTCCAGCATCCGGCAAGGGGAAAGAGAGAGAGAGAGCGAGAGAGAAACAGAGCGAGAGAGAGCAGCACCAGCAGTCTGACAAAGCTGCACTCCCTCAAAGTTTGACATCTCCAGCGGCTACAGAAAGAGTTGTGCTCCGCCGCGACCATGGAGCCTCGGAAACGCACTGGTTTTGTACTGGTTGGAGTTTACCTGTGGGCAACATTCTGCTGTCAAGGTGGGTCACCGGAGCCTTCAGTCTATATTCTGTATGCGTGCGTGAAAAGATGGCCAAAAAGACCGAGAGAGGAGCAATGGATTGACATGTTTTAAGACAGACTTCGGATTACTTCGGATGTTTATCGGTCATGAGATTTGTATCCAGTGTGTTTAAAAAAGCCAAGCACATGAGTTGTACATACTGTAGAGACTTTTATAAAAATAATAATAATAATGCTTGATTATAATGTTAAGTCAGCGTGGTAATATCAGTCGTGTGGCTATATATTTGCGGTATATTATTATATGCGCAAAGAGTGAATCCCTAAAGATTGCCACGGTTAAAAGTGCTGTATTACTGGATTTCCATGCTTGCAGCGCATGGCTCAGTGGCTGCATGTGTCTGCGCGTACACGATAGTGAGTGAACCTTCTTTAATAGAGTGGCGACAGCTGGCCCACAATAAGGAGGGCGTCCCGGCGGTGATGCACGAATTTCATGGGGCCATTCATCCCTTCAGTGTAATCTGCAATTAAAGGATTGTTAAATGCGCGACAGTGGAACTGAGCAAGAGAACCCTCAGACGAGGTTAAAAGTCTATGTCTGAATCCCTCGTTTTATTCTGTCTTTGTGCAGTAGTCTTTTTTTTATTTTGATGCTGTTGAGAGGGTGCGGAGGTGGAGGGGGGTGTTGAACAGCCAGTTTCAAAAAGTGATTTCTTTACGTTTTAATTGCTCCAAGATTAATATCCCAACATGGTAGGACTTCAAGTAAGGAGGGTGCTGTATGCTTATGTGTCCTCTCAGCTTCTCCCAACAGGTTGCTTGCAGCTCTAAGAAGCCACATTGCTATTACAAAAGCAGGCAAACATACATTCTGTATAATAAAGTGGCTGGAGGAGGGGCATTTCCTGGAGAATGTTCAAGAGCAGTTTCTAAGAGACAAGTGTGAAGTTAAATGTTGTTCACGAGATGAGTCTGTGAATCTTCAAGGAAATTGTCTCGAGTGTAGTGCATCAAACCCTTTTCATTACTCAATGAATTAAGGGATTTGTCTTCTGAGCTCTACAATGCTGCACAAAACGTTGGTCATAATTGAAGGGGGATTTAAGCTGTCCTGAAATGAAAAGATGCTTATTCATTGATACTGGCACTTATTCCCAATGAATGAGCATCATTGAGTTGTTGTTGTTTTTTTTCTTAATAATGTGCATTTCTACCAGCAACACTGAGTCACACAGTCCTTTCAGATCATACAGTAGTTACTCTCAGTATAGTCTGTAAAATATGGCCAGGATCTAGTCCTTTCATAGCTCACTGAACATGATTATTTGCAGTGGACTTACCATAAAATTAAGGCTGCTAATGAGACAGTGTAGCATGATTGCTTATTATTCTGAAAAATCTATGTATACACCCTAAATGGGTAGCCATTTTTGTTGTTGTGTTTGACAACATTTAGGCATATGCAGCTGATTCAGAGTCGGCCATGATGAAAACAGTTCAAAGGACAATTTCTCTTTGAATAGTTAGATATAAATGATTAAGACTGAAAACAAAACTGGGATGACTCATGGGCCTGTGTTCAGAGTGACTCAGACAAATGTTAATGGCTGCTGAAAACTGAGTATTTGTCTGAATTTTGCAATTTTCAGTTTATTCTTCAGCCCACATCTTTCCTTTTTGAGTTGGGTTTAACTACCATACCATACCATCTTTATTTATGAAATACTTTAAAATAACCACAGCTTACACAAAGTGCTGTACATTAGAATTAAACAATAAACATACATAAGATATAAAAAACTATTAAAAAGTAAAAAAAATAAATAAAAGAAAAAAATACTACTTCATTTCAATTCTAGTATATCTACAGTATACAGCAGCAGCATCAAACCTGTTTCTAGGTTGATTAGCGCTGTTAAATTAAAAAAAAAAAAAAAAGAGTGGTACCTAGATGCTGACCATAGTGGAATAGTTAGCAGGCCATGAGACATTTCCCTCTGGACTTACTGGGGATCAGAATACAAAGTAAACTGTTGGTGGTCACACACCACGCCAAATGAAAAATGTTGGTCCTGGATGATAACATTTAAATCCCTCATTAGTTTTATTTTGAAAGTTTGTCTGTTTTATTTACAGGTTGTTACACCATCACCAAGTGGCTAGAAAAAAATTGATGCAGCTTTGACCTCCTAGGACCTGGCGTCCACATATGTGAACATCACATTTTGGGTTATTTAGACCAAAATACTCAATTTTGCTCTACAAGCGCCTGATATCCACTTACGAGGACATTATACTGCTACCGTTCTATCGAAATTTTAAACGAATATCCTCATATGTGGCTCTCATTTTTCTTAGAAAGAAAAATTAGGTAAAAAGAAAAAATCTTCTAATTCTTTGTTTTTACATTCATCGGGTCATCAGCCCAAATATCAAAGAGAAATTAAAAATGCATGCCATGGAAGAGTTCGGGTCTTAGGAGGTTAAAGAACATTTCTTATAATAAATAATGCAGATCCAATGCACAAATCAATGTTGCTTACAAAAAAAAAAGTATGAGACAACTTTTTTTTGGAATTATTAAATCATGTTTCTGTATTGACTAGAGCAATGGCAAAACCTCCTTAAAAACATATTTCCACTTCCCAGCAAAGTGACTTCATATTCTCAAGGAAACTTACTTGTAACACTCAGACACAGTTGGGCTGTCTTTCTTGCTTTTCAAATTCTGGATATGTATTGATCTTTTGCAGATGTTTGCAAACCATCTGCTTTAATGTGATTCGATTTTAAACTTGGCCAGCCTTCCTCGATGTTCAGACTCGCCAAGACTAATCAATATTTAATCTGTCTTTGTGGTGTGGTAATTGTCATGATATCTGTTCTTTAGTTGAATGGTATCTGCTTTCATGTACATTCCTTCATGTGCTTGCAGTTGTGATCCTAACTCTGTAGGAGTATTTAAGAGGAAAACTATAATAACACACACAGCAAAATGTACAATATTAATGTGTATTTCTACAATAAACACTGAAGTAAAATTAAATAAAACACCCAACAAGGAAAAACTGTTTGTGTTTGATCTACATATGTGTTATATGCTAGATATGTAGATATTTAGTTATACCAAAAATATGCTTCTGGGAAATAATAAAATCCTTCCATAAATTTTCTACTTACCCAGTTCATGGTTAAGTACAAGAGGAAGGATACACCCTCATCAGGTAGCTAACACAGTAAAACAGAAAATATTCATACTTGCATCTACAGCCAATTCAGAATCACCAATTAGCCTAACTCCAAACATGTCTTTGGACTGTTGGAGGAAGCTGCAGAGGAACACATAAGTCCACACAGAAAGGCCCTAGCCAGTCTGTGGATTTGAACCCAAGACCTTCTTGTTGTGAGGCAACATTGACCCAATACCACTAAAGTAAGTGCTCAGATACATTAGCAGGGAAGTGTAATATCACTACAACAGAATTCCAAAGGTCCACAAATTCCACTCAAAGGGAAAAAAAACTTTGATGTAGGAGAGTAATATGTGGAAGCATAATTTTTCACTTTAATGAGTTTTAGGTTTTGTTTTTTATTCACTGCTTAGTTTTGTATTTACTTACTGTTCGGTGCAGGAAAACCCTTTTACTTTCACAAAGTAACCACATTTAATTGTCTATTTTCTGGGTTACACAGAAGTGACAAGTAACACCCTATTTAATATGTGACTGGTCGCCTGACAAGAACTGACAGAAGAAAGGCAACCACTTGAACAAAGATATATTGAATACAAACCTATTTGTACAATGCCAAAAACAAATGTAATGTCTGATAACATGGAAATGCAGTTTGGGAGCACAAGTTTTAGAAGTCAGGGCTCAAAATGCGAGTGACAATTTTCTGGGCAGAGCTCATACCTCACAAGAAGGACCACTGATAGTTGGTATGAGGGCCTTTATTCCACCAGCTATCAGCTTTTTAAACAAGGTTCAATTTTCCCTGTCGGTTGTTGTAAACACTGACAACAGATTGTTTTCATTGCAATCTCGCTGACGGTCACACTTAAAGTGGTACAATGGTCTTTTATTCATTGTCCTGTGAATTTCACTTTTTACTACTCTGTGTAAACCAACCTACCTTTTGCAGGCATTAAAGATTGACTCTCCTCTGCTCAAGCCCGTCTTTGGCCTGCTGTCCTCAAGTGTCCCTTTTATTGCTGGAAGCCAAAAGCTGTTAGGGTTTCCCTTTGGCTGGCAAAAGCAATATGGTGTACAGTAAGATGAGAAACCCAGATAAGAATTTGCTTCAGGAAGTATAGTTTCATTTTTCCCCCAATATATTTTCAGTTTGTAAAACAAAGTTTTTAGTGTCGTTTAAGGAGCGAAGAATATGTGGTTTTCAGTTCAGCTATGGCAATTACAAGATTTTGGACACAATGACAGGAATAGATTTTGGGGCAAACTTTAGGAAATGACATGCTGTACTTAATTGCTGGATTTCCACCTTATGAATGTAATATGTAGATATTACATTCATAAGGTAGATCCAGCAGTTCTACTGTCAGCTGTGTTACTTTAAGCCTAATTTTAAGTACATGAAAATGAATAATGTCCAACATGCATCAGGTTTGTGTGTAACTGAGAGATTATGATTTGTTTTCTTTGCCAAGAAGAATGACAACAGTACAGATGCCAGTATGTGTAGTATTTTAAAGGCAGCATACAACTTCAAGGGTGAACCACTTATAAACTAAATTGTCTTTCTGTCTACTGCTGTAGAATCCAGACAATAAAAAAGAAAAAAAATATTTTCATTGCCGTTAACTACACTGTACTGGTATGTCCTGTGCATCTGTATCATTCAGTTCAGAATTAATTAATTAAAACTGAAAAAGAGCTACAGTTGCAATCTGGGTGATGGAAGTATGACTTGACGATGGAAAACTGGGGCAGAATCCTGTATGTCAGTGGCAGGACCTGAGGGTAAGATGAATATTTTGAGGATGTAGCTATTTGTGTAAAAAAAAAAATTGAGGATAAGACCACCCACAGAGCATGAGAAAATATTTCCCTAGCTTTTGCTTTTAAAAGCAAAACTAACCTAAAATATTTCTTATTTTAAGTTAATATTCTTTCCAAAGTGTTTTTTGGCATTGTTCTCTCAGTGGGTAATGATCGACTTTTTTGGACTGTATTTTTGGATTTATCGTGATAATAGAAGTAAACATCAGATCTAAAAATGTAATTCTGTAAAGATACTAAAAAAAACATATTTAAGGAATTATGAAGTTACCATAGAGAAAAATGAACAACATGACTTTTTTGAATCTTCAGCTAAAGCTTTGTAGCAGTTCAGGGAGGTTAATATACAACATAGACGTTTTACGCTCCTTGAAAACTGCTGCCTTTTAATTCTCCCTATGTTAAGAATTAACATAATTAATTAGATTTGTATGCTGCAGCAACACTAGAAAGAGTGTAAACATTATTAGATTACAATAATTAACACATGTACAACATCAAGCATTTCTAAGATCTTACTATAGGTTTTACTGTATGTGCAGTTGTGTATTTGAAGAAAAAGAAGGACAACAAAGAGGCATTTCATAACTTAAAGTGAGCATTATTTGTATTTTAGTCAACCAGTCAGCCTAGTAATCTCTCTAGTGTGTTCTGGAGAGATTAGATCTCCATTACATGACTGAAACACTTTACCTAGAAAGTGCCTAGGAGGCATCTTGGTCCGATGCTCAAACCACCTTAAATGGCTCCTTTTGATGTGGAGGAGTAGCAGCTCTACCAAACTCTCCACCCTTAGCTGTTCCTAGAAATTCTGTCCATAAATATTATGAACAGAATTGGTGGTAAACGGCAGACCAACAGGCACTGAGAACAAGATTTTTTGCTGCTAGTGCAAACTAAGCTCTCACTACAGTTGTGCAGGAAACAGAAACAATTACAAACAGCTACAGCTAAATAAACTATAGCCAATTATAACACACAATTTAGCTCGTGCTATGTTCAGGATCTTTGTTGCTTTTTAACACAACATTTTTCAGGGTTTTTCTTATAATGTAAATATGAACCTATAGTTTTGTTGTGGAGATTTCATGTTTGCAGGATGCCCATTCCTTGAAGGAGAAGCAACAGTCCTAAATGTTCTAAATTTGTAGATGGCATGCAGCTATTACCATTTCATTATTTTTCTGAAGTCTGCTTTCTTAAGTTTGCTGTACAATAACACATCGCAAGTACACACATACACATACGCATGATATTTCTGTCTTATTGTGAAGGTTTATAGCAAGACAGATTTCATTAATTGCCATGTTGACACCCATTTAGAGATGTATATTATTTGTAGTGGCTCTTTGACAGGTCTCTTTACTGTTCAGCTTGTTTTTTTCTTGGCTCACTTCATTTTACTGACTCTCAACATTTTTGCTGGCTGCCACTTTCAGCCATTATGCAGATTTCCTGTCACCCCAAGATTTAGGAGTGGCCTATCACTCGCCAACACCCTCACTCACAAATGAACAGCTAGATGCCTTTGTTTATTTTTGCCTCATTAGCTAATTAGTCATTCACTCAGTCATTGTCGGTGCACTCACGTCTTGGCTGTCACTTGGTAATTGCTGGAATATGTTAAGACAACATCTAATTTGGACATGGATCACTGGGGAGAGGCAGACTGAGACCTTTTCAACTGTGACTGAAAATGACACTGAAGTAGAGAAGTTTAGAAAATTATCTAATGTCATCCTTTAATGAGAGAAGCTGCTGCTCTAAGGTTTTGGGGAACTCAGAGAGACTGTGAGAGATATGCAACCAACCAGGAATCCTAAAATAAAATATATGAAGTCCATATATTCTTCCACCAATAACTCAAAAGAGCCAATCAGAAGCTTTAAAACAGCTGAAATGGGAAGCCAGTGTTGTTGTTCTGCAGAAGAAGGTATACACTTGATGTTCACATCTGTGTTGCGCACACATTTCTACATGTTAATATAGGAAGAACACAGTCAGGATTTTCATTGTATGTTGCATGGCATTTATTCAAATGCTATGGTAGGAGCCCGAAACAGTAATTATATTGGTACTCTGTATAATTTATGTCATTGTGACATAATCCAAAGTCACCAAACATTATTGAAGTTTTTTCATCAGATTTTTATGTCTTGGTGTTCACTGAACCTAAAGTTATGGCTCTCTTCCATTCGTTTTACCAGAGCCTTGATTGTGTAAATCCCCCCTTGTTCTATATTTATATCAGTTGCTGTCTTTTTCAAAAGCAACACTGCAAGGCATTATAGCACAAAATATTCACATATTCTAAATAATACAGCTGAACTGTGAGATTCAGATTAAAAATTCTAACAAGTATATAATAATGTTCAACACAGGTTTACTTCAGTTTAAGCTTTGACTGTAAAGACTAGTTTGATAACAATAGTGGGTTTTTTGTTTTTGTCTGGTTACACTAACAGATACACACTTAGAGCTGCAACCACCAGAGTCACACTTGAACACAAAAACTGTTTGAAATGTGGACTCAACAGCTGTGTGACATGACAGCTCCATCGATTTGACCATCCATCATCACTCTGCTTACCCTGCTCACCCTGCCTGCTGTGAAAGGGCCTTAACAGCAACTTGGTTAAAGTCACTGCTTTGACCGCCACTCAAAGTAATTATATTTCAAATTACGACAGCAGCACTGATAAAAAAGAATTTTAGCATTGTGGATGTGCGATACCCTCGTGGCTGCCTGGGCTTGCTTTTGCTTGAGGGACTGTGCTGTAATACTTGTAATTGTTCAGTGTAAACCTCTTGATGAGGCATAATGAATACAGGAGAGAAAAAAGGGAAACACAGTCAACACAATTAAAGTTCAATGATTTAATGTGCTCATCACATTCACCTTAGTGCGACTTAATCAGTATTTATTGCAGAATTTGACACTGCATGAACAATGTTGGTTGTAACTGCAATAACAGTGCTGATTAGATTTAATATGGGTGGAGTAACTGTTTGATTGTTTTATAAAGTTACTGGATTGAGTGAAAAAGAAAAAGGATGTGCACAGCAGAATTTAAATTGATCAGTTCCTTGCACCATTGTTCCTTTGGTTTCCTTTGCTAGTTCATTTTCCTCTTTTACCATAGGGCAAATCTGTACAAGTTAAAAAGTGAGTGACTATCTTGCTTCATTTTGGTTATAATTCTCAATTTATTCCCTGCAGTTTGTCATGGTGGAGTGTACCAGAGAAAGCTGTATCGTGATCTGATGGTAAACTACAATCGACTTGAGAGACCAGTCCAAAACGACTCTGCACCCATTGTGGTCGAACTCGGCCTCACTTTGCTACAGATTATTGATGTGGTGAGTCTGTGTGTGTTGTGAAGTGCCGAGAATATCTGAAGACAGTTGAAAGAGGATGAGGGTTTTTTTAAGACAAGTTGTACAGCAGCACACTGCCTGCAACAAACACTCATCTCGCAGCCAGTGGCACATAGAAGCCACTGCTGTTAGTTCAGTTTGAGAGGATGATTACTTTTACTGAAAACAACCTTGAGGTTTATTGCCTACCCTAATAACAGGATTACAAAAAGGTGTTGGTCTTCTAATAATGGTTCTTATCTCTTATTAGAATCAGAATACTTCATTAATCCCAATCCAAAATAATGAAAAATAACAGAATGGGGAAAAAAACAGGGGTAATAGCAACAGGCTGCATGCAGGTCGGTGCAAATGTGCTAAATATTTATCCCAAAAGATTGATTACGTGAATCTTTTCCAACTTATACTTGAAAATGAAGCAATAGCATTCCTTGATTAAATAAAAACGTTTTCTCATCTATTTGTCACTTTCTTTCCATACCTCCCTTGCCCAGCGTTATATGTGTTTTGGGCTTATAATGCTGTCTTACTTTGTGAAACTTGAGGCATGTCTTTTAGGCTTTTTTATATTGAAGGTATTTCATCTTTCTTTATGCATCTTTTGTACTTCTTTAAAACTGTGAAGTTGAATTTCAAACTATTATTCCCACAGTGTCAAACTCAGTCAAGGGGGAAAAATTAAAGATTGACATGCTGAAAATGCTAACCATATCCTAACTAAAGGCAGTATAGAGTGCCTCTCTAGAAATTCCTGTAGAAGGTTTTCAAGGTAAAACTTATCTACAGTGTCAAACACTGTCAGTTTTCAGTTTGTTGTTTTTGAAAACAACAATAAAGATCAAATATTGTAAGATATTTTAATTTCGTCTTCAGCTATTTTCTCTTTAAAGAACTCTGCTCTTCTATGCTATGCTAAATTGCTGCTTATATTTGTCACCAGAAATAGGAGAAATAACCTCTAAAACAGAGGTTAGAAGGTTTCATAATGGTGACTCAGCCTAAGAATATATTATTACTTGACAATTTTTAAAATTGTTTTGTCACCTCAAACACTTATTACCCCAAAGCATCATTATATTAAATTAGAGCTGATTAACAATGTCATCATGTCTTCCTAACTAGTCAACAAGCTAAGGCATATGGAAAAATATAATTCGAGTGCTCAACAGACAGATTTAGTTATTTTTGACTGCATATTTCGATCCCAGACAACATTTGCCAGCCTGAATACTTAATTAGCCACCTAACATTAGCTGGTTGCCACTCCTTTAAACACTTCCTGCACAACACAATACAATACCTGTGTTTGTCTTCTTCATTTTATGGATATCATTTGAAGTGGTACCCTGAGAGAAAAGCTTGACTTAAAGCATCCATTCTTATTTTTGTGTCCTACATTTTATACCCACAAACACACACCCATACACACACCATTTAGCTCAACAAGGCACAATCCTCCCTTTCTCTGACATTCTTCACTCTTTTTAATGTTAAACCCACAACTCTTAAATTGACACTTCTGTGGTTTGAGTAGATTTTCTGTCACATCTCATATTTTGCTCCTTCAGTGTTTGCTCTACACTCAGTCAAGTGTTTCCTCCTGTTCCCCATCTCATACACCTACTCTTGCACAAAAACACACAAACCTCCTGCCTTCTGGCCCTACCACACAGCCAGGGCACTCAACCAAAAAAGCCAAGCTGACACCCTGTCACTTCCCAGAGTCAGCCCTGTGACAAGACATGAGGTTTCCTCATGATAACTACATGGTGGTACAGTAAATCTCATACACTAGACTCCTATTCTAATTCTATTGTTAATATGAAGTCTCAAACAGCGCACACTAAAAACATTTTAATGCATTTTAGATCTTGAGCTTCCATATGGAGAATCAGAACCAAGCAGCTTCCACATGGAATCTCTGAAGAACTCGTCACATAGTTACATGACTACAAATTTCTTTTCTTTTAAAACTATTTTATAGTTATTGTAGTTTATGTTATGTAAATATGTATAGTGTGCATGTATGTGCATGTACACTGAACAAAAATATAAACGCAACACTTTTGTTTTTGCTCCCATTCCCCATGGGATGGACGTAGAGACCTAAAATTCATTCCAGATACACAATATAACCATCCCTCCCAAACAGTGGTCACAAATCAGTCCAAATGTGTGGTAGTGGGCACATCTGCTATATTGAGATAATCCATCCCACCTCACAGGTGTGCCACATCAGGATGCTGATCTGACATCATGAGTAGTGCACAGGTGTACCTCAGACTGCCCACAACAAAAGGCCACCCTGGAATGTGCAGTTTTGTCTCACAGCAAAATGCCACAGATGCCACAAGCAATGAGGGAGCGTGCAATTGGCATGCTGACAGCAGGAATGTCAACCAGATCTGTCGCCCGTGCATTGAATGTTCATTTCTCAACCATAAGCCGTCTCTACAGGCGTTTCAGAGAATATGGCAGCACATCCAACCGGCCTCACAACCGCAGACCTCGTGTAACCACACCAGCCCAGGACCTCCACATCCAGCAGGTTCACCTCCAAGATCGTCTGAGACCAGCCACCCAGACAGCTGCTGGAACAATTGGTTTGCACAACCAAACAATTTCTGCACAAACTGTCAGAAACCGTCTCAGGGACGCTCAACTGCATGCCCGTCGTCCTCATCGGGGCCTTGACCTGACTCCAGCTCGTCGCCGTAACAGACTTGTGTGGGCAAATGCTCACATTCGATGGCATCTGGCACGTTGGAGAGGTGTGCGCTTCACGGATGAATCATGGTTCACATTGTTCAGGGCAGATGGCAGCTGAGAATGTCCCAGTTCTTGCATGGCCAGCATACTCACCGGACATGTCACCCATTGAGCATGTTCGGGATGTGCTTGACCGGCGTATACGACAGCGTGTACCAGTTCCCACGAATATCCAACAACCTCGCACAGCCATTGAAGTGGAGTGGACCAACATTCCACAGGCCACAATTGACAATCTGATAGACTCCATGCGACGATGTGTTGCACTGCATGAGGCAAATGGTGGTCACACCAGATACTGACCGGTTCTGGGTCCCCAGACCCCCAATAGCGCAAAAAACTGCACATTCCAGGGTGGCCTTTTGTTGTGGGCAGTCTGAGGTACACCTGTGCACTACTCATGATGTCAGATCAGCATCCTGATGTGGCACACCTGTGAGGTGGGATGGATTATCTCAATATAGCAGATGTGCCCACTACCACACATTTGGACTGATTTGTGACCACTGTTTGGGAGGGATGGTTATATTGTGTATCTGGAATGAATTTTAGGTCTCTACGTCCATCCCATGGGGAATGGGAGCAAAAACAAAAGTGTTGCGTTTATATTTTTGTTCAGTGTATGTGCATGTATGTGTGTTTGTGTGTTGGTTGTTTATGTATTGTTGTGCTGTTAGATGGCTTGATAAATAATGAATAAGCTGGCAAAACCAGATGAATTAATGCTTACTGGGCATCTGTAAATAATGTAAACCTTGCTGTGTCTGTGTATATGTATGTGAGTATAATTGCAATGTGTGTGTAATATGGCCTTTGATTCCTCCATCTGCTCCTGGGTAACTCTCTAACCATGGAAATAGGGCAGGTTGATGCCCACTGGGTCCACTGCCATGAATAATGCCATACACAGACAGACTGATGGACAACTGGTAACCATATAGTTTAAAGTGCCACCATGTGTCTCATGCACCTTATTAGGAAACCAGTAAAGTTCATTGCAGATATGTAACAAAGTATATTTAATTGAGGACAACACATATATACCCTGTCATTCTTTTGAGTTTCTCTTTTACCTCTGAGTGAACAACTATGAATGAGAAATAAATATTTGCAATTTTACTTTACCGCACATTTATACTTGAATACTATAGGTGTTGCGTTCTTAACTGATTAGGGTTTTACATTAAAAAATAAATAAAATTAAAAAAAAAAAACATGTACTATGACATTATTATAAATTTAAATATGAAATCAAATAAATAATGAGCTCTAATCCGGCTATCAACATTAAATTTGCACAATCATCGTATTGCCTCAATGAAGATGATTCAGTGATAAAATATAACAGTCACAATTTTGATGTACCATGGCCAGTTCCACTGTTAAAAACTCATCTGCAGGATTTTTGCCAAAAACGCTTCATTGAAGACACATTCTCAACAAGTTTTTGTTATAAAAACATACTTTCACACAATGAGAATTTGCTGTGGTGATAATTTTAAAAAATATTAATACTAGTCATAAATGCTTAAGTAAACCATTTTGAATACTACTTCTTCAGTTGCCAAGTATGCTCATGCTACATTCAAAGTAAGATGGAAGTCTGTTTGCTTTGGGATAATAGTATTACTTAACAACTCTGGAGGAAGATTCTTGACTCTTGAGGAAGATTAAAATAGTCAGAAAAAATGCTTGTAACAGATGTTTCTTTGCACAAGAGCAGGCACTTCTTTGCTTCTGCTCATGTTTGATTCAATCAACCCTGAGATATAAAGTATCTGCAGAGAAATGCTCCTCTTTCAGATAAACTGATGCATTGCAGCAGAAGCATGACCGTATCCATTGACCTGTATATAAAAGAACGAATTTTCACTATTCTTTGTCCCGATGAAGCTCTATTATTCAAAGAAACTGATGGGAAATATAAAGTCAATGCAAGTACATGAAGCACAATAGAGTTTTCTAAGAAGATATTATTTATTTCAGATTTTAGAATTTGTTGTCTTCCCTGTTTGGTGATTCTCTATCTTTGAAATATTGATCCTTTCATCTGGATTGGAAGAAAAAGAGGTAGGAAGTTATCCTATTGTTCCAAGCTGGGGATATAACTGAATGAATTCCACAGATGAAATCCTCTTTCTGGGGGAAAATGCACATGAAGATTTCAAACAAAGAACTATTTCATATGTGTATTACATTTTTCAGCCTTGAATGCTATATCGCTTGCAGTGAAATACAGATAAAGAGCTGTTATTAAATGCAAGTGTCCATCAAGCACAGCCTACAAAAACCAATCACAGTAGATTTATGAAAAGATTAGAGTGTTTATAGCGGGTGTCACAGAGCTGATATTGCAGCTCAGTGAAATCTCACAAAACACCAAAAAAAGGGAGGTCAGCCACAAAATAGAGCAAAAACACAGCAACCTTAAAGCAAAGCCAGGTCTCCAAAACTGTACATTAGGTTGCACACCAGAGGGACATAAAATGTTTCTTTGTAATGTATACAATAGAAGGCTGTTCCATTTCAACTGTGGAGAAGGAAGCCTGTTTAAAAGAAGCAGAGATTAGAAAGGACAGGTGGAGATAAGATTGTAGTTTGGGGGGAGTTAGGGAGGAATTGAGGAGGCAGAGGGATAGGGGGATGTAAACTGTGAGAATCGATTTTCACTACAAAGAGAAGTAAAAGCAGTGCTTTGCTTGGCTTGTCGCTGATGACACAAAGTTAAACCTTTGGAAAACTGTGGTAGTTGATTATACATCCTGATAATCATGACGGAGAATGTTAATGAAATTCGATGTTGTATGGTGTGTGCTGCTACATTTACAATTTAGAATAAGAATAAAACTGGTAACTGTAAAAAAAAATCTCATTTACTTACATTGTTTTTTTTTAATTGAGGTGACCACAATCCTGAGTGTGTGTGTCTATGTATAGTAAGTATGTTCAGAATTTCCATTATATACCTATGTGAAAAAAAATCCTCTTTTTAGTGAAAGACTGAAAAAAAAACATGTAGAGACAGGGTAGCATAGTCTACAGAATTGTATTTTGTCAAGACCAGTATCCTACACATTATAACTTCCTTTTTTTGCGTATGACTTAGGTTTAGTTATGAATTCATGAATTCCTATGTAAGTGCATTTTCACAAATGCACTTGTGCCCTGACCTTTTTCAAGATATTACAGAATGTAGCTGCGTGTAAAAAAGCAAGTGTCCAACCTTATCAGATCAGATATTAGACAGTTTTGCCATCAGCCCCTTAGTAGAAAGTCTGTGTAATATATGATTGTACTGCATATGAGAATAGGTGAATCACTGCATGCATTTGCTTGCTCCTTGCAGGATTCTTTATATGCAAAATATGTTTTAATTGATTTATATTGGTAAACACAAGGACACGATTCTCTTCTTTGTCAGTTGCCTATTTTATATGGTATATTTACTTTAATTTACTTTAGTTCTAGTGTAAATGAGCATCTGTAAATGCTTTGTTAATACATTTATTGTGCCTTTTTATTGAAAATAGAAAATCATGGTTGCCAATATTAAGTGCACTGGCAGTAGCTTTTAAATTTTGAGTTAGATTTTGGAGGGCCAAGTGACAGGTATAATTTTCAACACGTCCTGTGATTGCCCTGGGGTGTCTCTCTGTTAGGATATGCCTGAAACACTTCACCTAGTAGGTGCCCAGTAGGCATCCTAGTCAGATCCCTGAACCACTTTAGCTGGATCCTTTGGATACTGAGAAGTAGCTGCTCTACTATGACCCCTTTCTGGCTGAGCTCCTCAACCAATCTCATAGTCTGAGCCCAGAGGAAACTCATGGCCATAGGTGAGAGTAGGAACATAGATTGTCTGGTAAGCTGGCAGCTTTCCTTTCACGCTCAAGTCACTCTTCACAACAAACAGATCTGTACAGCAGCCACGTCAGTGCTGACACTACAACAATCAGTCTGTCAGTCTCTGACTCCACTCTTGGGGTAACAACTCATCCTTCTAGGTGCATTACCCATTTCTGGCTGAGAACCATGGCCTCAGACTTGTTTTTGTTATATTTTAATCCTACAGAGAGGAGATCCTGAGGCCACCAAACCAGAAACCTTGCTCTACTTGCCTGCAAATAGAAAGTCTGTACACAAAAGTTGTGAACAGGATCAGTGACAAAGGACAGTTTTGCTCAAATAAAGGACTTAAAATACCCTCAAACATCCTCCAAAATTATTGTGAAGAATATGTCAACGCCTCTCTAAAACAATTTAATGGAAACATTATCAAAGTACTATTTACTGTTTGACTACCGTTTTTAGATTATACTATTAGGCAAGCAATATTCAACAGAGGGGATATATGTGACAGTGATTCATTTCTAGTATTTCAAATCTATTTAGCAGTAAAATATAGAATCAAAGTTTACAAGCTACTGTATACATCTTAAAGAAGGGTTTTCCTAACATCTCAATGAAAATCAAGAATCATTCCAAGCAAATATTTCAGTGTACACGTGGTCTCCCAACTAATGTTTAAAGATAGTCTTAAAAACATCTGAAGGTGACCTGTAAGGTCATATCTAACCATACTTCACCACTTGGACTGTTTCACAAAATAAGAAATCCTGAACATCCAGAGGGAGAAAAATAAAAGTAAAAGCGTGAAAGAGTCTGATAAGACAGAAAACTGTTCAGAAGCTTAGTTCTGACAAACAGAGAAAAATAGAGAGTACAGTAAATTGATTTCATGATTTTATCTCAGTAACTTTAAAGGGAAAGTTTTGAAAGGGTTGAAATAACTGTATTATTCCAGCTTCAGTCATGGGTAGAAGATAATGTGATAAGTCACTTCAATGAATCCATGAATGTTAAAAAGGGGCTATTCAATGAAGAAACACAGCACGAGATCATCCAGTTACCCACAAGCAGCTTGCAAGTGTTTCAGATCCAAGGCAGTGATAAAACATGAACCCAATGTATCAGTAATAACACAAGGAGCAAAATGTGCTGCTGTCATGTAGGATTTCACAAAACAGACTCTAGTTCATTCACATCTCAGTTTCCCCCCTGCATTGTTCCTGTCTCTCTTTATCCAATACTACTACTACTACTATTTCTTCTATGACTTGCTTTGTTGAAGCATCTCTGAAATCAGTTTTCTCTGAATATTTTTTGCATTTATTGCTCTCACTCTCATCTCACTACTTCTAGAATCATAAAAGAATCAACAGCCATCCTCTCTGTTTTTCTCCATCTGAACATTTGACCATGAGTTGGACTTTAGGAGCTTCTGTGTATTTATACTTTCACAATATGGATAGAAATGGCTGTATGCTCATCTCTTTCTTGAAAAGCACTCACCCTGTCTATTGTCAATGGAAATTGTTGCTTGACCCTGTTTCTTTATTATTTTTACTTCTGTTTAAAATATTGATATATGTTACTTCTTTGACGTGGCAATGGAAAAACCTTGTAAATAAGAGAATGCTGAAAAAGTACATCATTGTCATTCAGTTAGCCGGCAGCTCAGACTCGTATGAGATGCTGTTTGACTTCATTGCCAATCTGTCTCATTATTGTGCCTTATGTTTACCAGAATTGAATAATTTCTTTCTTTCTTTTTTTTTTACTCTTGCCCTGTAGAATATTGTCATTTACTATCTGCCTGCACCCATGTCAACTCACTGCTGATTATTCTCTCCGTCTCCTTTTGTTCCCCTCCAGGATGAAAAGAACCAAGTGTTGATAACAAATGCCTGGCTGCAGCTGGTACGTCTCACTTTTAAGTCCTTTTTTGTGTGATCACTGCACAATAATTGTCGTTTAGTATATTTTTGGAAGCCATATGTGGGCTGTGTCATTCATATTTTCAATAAGTGTACACATCTGACTGCTCTTGAAGGCATAGCACAAGCTACAACCAATAACCTTTTGTTTTTAACAAAAACAATTTCTGGGAACAAACAAGAAACAGCACGATGCAGTTTTATGGCAGACATCTTTAACTGCCAAGTATAAAGGAAAAATTATGTTAAGATGGATCACAAAGGATAATATGATATTATATAATATTTAATAATAGCATGGTATCATAAGGCTATTTATTGTCAGCAATATAGCAGGGGAAGGTGATAGAAATATATTTTCAAAGATATTCTTTCAGGACTCAAGATTTAAAACACTGGGTTACTTTATTTTGCTGTTTAAGCTTTTCTATTTTACCTTTGTTTTACTCTTAAAAATTATATCTGATTTGACATTCTCAACATTTAAAATACAAATTTTAAATCTTGGTTCCTAAAGCCACAGAAAAATCAACATCCTCCTCAACTAATACAGTCACACACTAAAATACAAAAAATAGTGCCGTTCCTACAGACAGGTGACAAAGAAAGACATTACTTTTTAAGTTTTTAGGCCACTACATGCCAGTCTCTGGGATATTCCTGGACTTATCAGCATTCCCATATTCCCAAAGATATTCTCCCACTTTATATTTTGATAATGGTAGGCGGCGTCTGTCTAACACATCAATCCAAAATCAGTTCAGCTGGGTTGAGTTCTAGTGACTGTGAAGTGACTCACATCCATTTCATACACATCAAACCACTGAACCATAAACCCCTAGTGTCTTGTGGATAGGTTCGTTGTCAGCTTGTCCAGGATCACTGCCGTCAGCACAGAAAAATGTCATCATAAATTTGACCACTCAGAACAACTTTGTATTGATCTGTATTTATCGTGTTCCTTAAGGAGGTAAGTGGACCAATCCATGCTAACTAAATACTGCCCAAAGCATAACTGCTACACAATATCTTCATTGTAGAGAGTCAACAGTTCAGGTTTTTACTTTGTTGTGGTGTAGAGGTATTTAATACAAAATATGTAGATTCCTGTTAAAAGTCCATCTGTGAGACTCACCTTTACTGAAAATAACTTGCACTAAGTTGAAGTAATTGTTTCCTGTATGACTTCATTAGTCTCTCATGTCATTGTGGGACAAATTTGATATTGTTGATATATTCTATTTTTTTTTTTTTAGTTAATTGAGGTTTGCAGATATTCGTTAATGCTGAACCCTCCATGGTGGCTGTTAGTCAGGAGGTAGGACAGGTCATATACTAAAAAGAAGGTTGGTAGGTTTGATCCCTGGTTGCACCAGTCTGCTAGAGTATACTTGAATGAGTTACTGAACACTGAGTTGCTCTTGATGAGTTCATCGGAATATGAATGTAAGACAGAAAACACTAAGATGTAGAAAAAAATGGTTGTATGAATGTGCGTTTGAATGAGACATGCTGTATACAGAGCTTTGAGTGTTCAAACAGGCTAGAAAGGTACTACATAAGAACAACTCCACTTATCTATCCTAAGCACTGCCACATTTTAGATTGTTGTCTGGACTTTGACTGAGCCATTACCCATTGTGGATTTCATGACTGCAAGTTGTCCAAGTCCTTTGGTTTCAAAACAAGTCCAAATCAGTATCCCTCCACTATTGTGCTTGACAGCTGGCATGAGGTGTTTGTACTGTATGTTG
This sequence comes from Mchenga conophoros, assembly GCF_057382185.1. NCBI lineage: Eukaryota > Metazoa > Chordata > Actinopteri > Cichliformes > Cichlidae > Mchenga > Mchenga conophoros. Next base: position 36,633,163 of record NC_140531.1, read on the forward strand.
TGTTGGTTTTTTTGCCAAATGTGGATTAGGAACTTTATGGTCACACATCTCCACTTTGATCTCAAGTTTCCTAAAAACATTGTTACAAAGGCCATTTGGCTTAAACCACAAACTTAAGCTGCTGCTGTGTTCTTTTTAGAGAGGAGAGCTTTATCTTGGCAAACATTCCAAACAAGACATGCTCTTTACAAGTCCTTAACATTTAATATGTTAACTGAGGCCGGTAGCATCTGAGATGCAGCTCTTAGGTTTTTTTGCAATTTCTCTGAGCATTTCTTGATCTGACCTTGCGGTAAATTTACAGGCACATCCATTCCTGGGGAGGCTGCATGTGTTAGAATATGCCTGAATGCTCTAAACCAGCAAACTGCTAAAACCGTTCAAATCTATTTGATAAGTAGCACCTGTCTTTTAATTCCCATGTAAGCAGTAAGGGTGTACTTTGTTTTCACATTACTCTATGCAGTCCAGTCAAAACATTGCATGACTGTATGTGTGAAGGGAAACATGGATTAGACTGTTGACTTAGGTTGCAGGTTGCAGCAAATGCCACACTATCTGTGGTAATTTTGTTTGCATATATTTCCAAGCACTACTTTCATAATTTCTTTAAAAACTTTGCATTGCTTCAACACAGTCCACCAAAACCTGTGTGTGGTTGCTATGCTGTTGTCAGACAAATTCCTATCTCTTATCCACTTAAATAGAATTTCTATATCAGAATAGAAACTGGCAAAGAAGTAAATAGCATAAAAAATATGGATTGCAGCGTTTAGTAGCTCTAGGAAAAGTGTTACATCAAACCAGGTAGGTACAACAGTCTCATTATAACAACAGCCACACTCAGAAGATCCCATTAAGTATGTCACAGCCGTCACGTTGAGTTGGCTGCTGCCTACCTTACAAGTTGAATAAATCAATTATTCAGGAAGCCTCCTCTTTAATACTGGTATCTACTATGGTTCAGTGGCTCAAGGGGGCTTTGCAGACATTGCAATTTTTGAGAGAGACCTAAGATTTACATTAACCAGCTCATACAAAGTCAGCCAGACAGTCAAAGAAAGGACAAGTTTGGGATTACAGGTTTATCAGTCAATGATTGTTCTACATTCAGATGTGACTGAAATACTCAGCACTGAAAATAAAAAACAAATAAACAAATAAAAATAGTGTATCTGAAATTGTGTTATTGTTAACAATCCATTGATTATGAAACCAACATTTTGTAGAATATTTATATAGTAATATGGCCATTGCAGTGCAAATAAAATCAATTCACCCTTGCAAATAACGAAAATCAGATTAGTGCTACATTTTCAATTACCTCTGTTACCTCTTTGGATTTGCAGTTGACTCACATGTGTCATATATGAATTTGAAGAAAAAAAATCAGCCTTTCATACTCTCAAATTAGTGATGCTGTCTTGAATTTATGTTATGCAACTCCATACCTATTCTTAGACAGCTGTTACCTTACATAGCTTTCAGTCCTCCTCATCTGTTCCTGACAGACTACAAAGTTAGTGAGCTGTGATTAGTTCTGTTGGCTGTTAGTTGTGTGTTTCCAGCCAATGAACATGAAAAGAAGCACCAAACCGCCAAGGCCCACAGATGACAAGTGTAGTGATTAAGTCATTAGCTGCGTGAGTGCAGACATATGCAGCAGGCCCATTTGAGATGGATGGAATATCTTTGAAATCATTTTCTATTGTATATTTAACTGACAGATGGTGTGGAAACATGCTGACAGTCACAAGGACTAAACCTTTTAAGTGGAAGAAAAAAAACACTATAAAAATACATGCATGCACATATACATACACACAAACAGATGATCCCAAATATACTGTTGCTACTTTAGCTCTGGGGATTTTTGTTGGTACATGAGGAATTTGCCCTGTGCTTTCAGCAATTGAATGCCTCCACCATATATTTATATACACACCATATAGCTTTCATGCAGCAAAAACACATCCAACTCATTGGAGCATGGAAAAACTATGTCTTGTAGTGTCTGTCACTCGGATGTTAGCAGCAGATTCTTTGATTGCTGCAAGTAGTGGGACAAGACCTCAATGGACTGGGTGTGACAGACTAATTTATGGATTTTATTAAGTCTGAATACACTTGGTCAAGCCACTCCTAAGCCGATTTTTTTATAATGGCGAAGCACTGTATCCTGTAACCACCTTCGCCGTGAGTAAATGTGCTTGCCATGTAATGTTTGGGTGAATGGTCTGTCCACATGAATACCCTGACAACTAGATTTCCAAACAGTGAATTGTATTGTAAAGACATGCTCAATATTGTGGTTAATCTGGGTAACACGTGTGCTTGCACACAGATTTAGAAAAAAGCATAATACTAGCATACGTTTAGATGCCAGGATGAATGCCAGTATTTATACCACTGTGGATCATATATCATCATGCTGTGCATTACAAGTAATGAAAATAAGCACAGAAGCAACACATATCACACTCACTCTTTGTGTTTTTGAACCCTTTGATGCTGTGTTCAGTTAGCTGAATACTGGCAGGCTCAAATGGGACTGCACATGGTTAGTGCCAACAACTGCTGGCCTGGCAACGTTTCTGTGCCAAGCTTCATTATCAGAGTTAGAGACAAAGTAGAAGAGCCAACAGCTGTATTAGTCTGTGTGAAGAGGAAATATTTGACTTCTAATGGGTTGAAGCTGTCCTCTTGTTAAGGACTTAAAAAGCTTCTTATCTGCAAACAGAGGAGTATCTAATACAGCAACACTTTACTAGAAGTACTTAAAAATCTTGTGGTAGTTTTACAGTGATTTGACAAAGAAAAAAAATCCATAGCAAACATTTTGAATATCATATTCAAAATGTTTGAGTGGAAAGTAGAATTCTGTATTATAGCGACAACCTTCGGTCCTTCTTTGCCGCTTCTGCAGAACGTAAAGTTTCTGACTCGTGCTCTTGTTAAGTCTCTTGGATGCCTTCCGATAGCAAAAAACGAGGCGAAGGAAAGAAGGTGCAAAACATTTATTTTCCTTACAAATCGAAAGGTACAAAACAAATGCCTCTGGTGGGAGCTCCGTTTATATTCCCTTTGTGTTACAACAAAAGATAACATTAAAACGGCGACGATCAGAAAACTGTTGCTCCACGTCCTGCTTGCTTACCTAACCTTTTACCCACACCCCTCCGCATGCGGGCCAAATACACACCCCCTTTACGACATCTACCAACACTTTACAACAACAACAGACTAACAAAGCAGGATTAATTTATGGAGCACAGCATATTACATTATAACCTAAAATGATCAAGATTATAATAAAAACTTAAAGATCATGACAAATACTTAAATATGGCATGATGTAACTGAGTAAAATATTGGCCTGGACTTGGCTCCAACATCCTGTACACCCTCATCCTCTAGGATCTGCTATAGAAAATCTATCTACAATAACTATTCTTGGTTAATCACCAAACTTTTCAGATCAGTTGAGATGAGGATTCAAATACCATGTGAAACATAAATTAATATCAATGCACATAAAACAGATGGAAATTCCAGCTTATCAGTGGATTTCTTCCTACTGCAGTTTCTGATACTTTTGGTCATTCAAGGGTAAAGCAATAATATGCATGGATATAGTTTCAGTAAAAAATGCTATGAAATACCAGTGATGTGATATATATGCAACTGTACCACGAATATATAGGGTGGGAAAAAGTTTCCTTCACATGTCACTTTTGTTGACCCTCCACTTTTCCATTGCCTTACATAATTTTTTCTAATTTGACACTTTGTTTTCAGCATTGGACAGACATTTACCTCTCATGGAACCCAGACAGCTACCCTGGGGTTCAGAATCTCCGTTTCCCTTCAAATCTAGTGTGGGTCCCAGATATTCTTCTGTACAACAGGTATGTTACATTCTCATCTTTTTGAGTTGGTCTTATCAGGCTAGTGATTGGGTCACTTCATTGCTTTCCAGTAACATTTGTTCATTTATTTTACTGATTAGAACCATGCTCATCTAGCAGATCCAACTATAAGTTAATATATAGATCTTCTAATACCATTAGAAGAACATGCCTTGCTCAAATGGCTTTTAACTATTTCAACCGGAAACAGAAAAAAATCTTCTTTAACAAACAAACAAACAAAAAACTATTCTGACTTTTGACAACTTAAAACTGAATACAATTTGATATATACTTTTTCCATTATCAGTCATAAAGGACTGAGAAAAGAAAATTGTGTTTTTGGACAGAGCGTTCTCACTCCCGAGGCGTAACATGTCGACGTTTTGTCACGTCCCGCGGCGTTCCTGAGGAACGCGAAAGGAGACCTTCGGCGTTCTTATGGTACGCGGCGGGTTATGGCTGGAATCCAGTGCAATGACGCTCCCGCGGGAGTAGACGTTCCAGCCCTGTATTCCAGCCCTAAACCTAACCTTATCCCTGGCCCTGACCATAACCTTATTCCTGACCTTAACCAGGACTTTAATGTTAAATAGCGTGTTTCTAAGCGAACATGTGTAGGTTCAGTCCAGACGGTTCTCATATTTCCTCTTTTTCCGAGGTCGTCATTTAGGAACGTGGTGGGTAGCCGAAAACGTAATATGGTGACGATTTGTCACCTAGCGTAAAATGTTACGCTTTGGGAGTGAGAACGGGTTGTTTTGGAGCTTGCAGAAGCCAAAACTTGAAAGCCATCTTCTGGCTAAAATGTCAATGTGAAGGGTAAAAAACACAATTTTGAAATGACAGCAAATCAATAATCATGACTAGAATTTGTTAGTCCAATTTTGGTAATTAGCAATTTATTTTACCATGTTAAAATACTTATTCATCAATTAATTGGCTACAACAGTAATATAAAAAGCTTACAAACTATTTCAGACCAAATTAAGTAAAACATTTCATAATGTCTTTTCAAACGTAGTTTCTCAGGCAATAGTTGCTAAATTTACCCATTATATAATTTGCAGTCCATGGGCATGACAACTTACACAGTTCTTGGTATTTCACCATTTTGTATTTAAAATTGTTCACATGGTAAAGTGTAGTGAATTAGAGTGGGTATTTAATAAAGTGTACTGACTTTAAGCAAATGATAAGGACAGGCAACCCACATTACAAAACCTCCACTTTGCTGTTAATTACATCATACTGCCCACTAGAATAATCAACACTGTTTCCTCAAATTGATTTTTACCATTTAATTTTTCATTAGATTTCATTATATATTTTGGTTTTTACATTTTCTCTCTTTCGCCATTCTTCTTCTATGTAGAAAAATATGCTTTCTTTTGTGAATGGACACAACACTACATTGCCATGTATCTGTGTATCCAAAAACACAGCAGAATGAAAGATTCTATAGATGAAATATCACTCTGCTTACAGTATCATTTAATTAAATGATCGAGCCAATTCCCTCTTTGGGGAATAAACCATAACTCCTTTTAGGCTTTGCATCTGTTTCCAGTAACAGCATAGGACTCTGACTACTGAAAGCACTGTGCCAAGTGGGTAAAATTGCCAGTGCTTTGGCTAGTTTGAAAACTAATAACGATTCAAGCTTCAGAAGAATAGAGAGAATTTAAGCTATATTCTGTACTACCTTTATTTATTTGGAGAATTCTTCTCTTCTCTTAATTCCATGTTTTAGGCCCTGTCACCGTGGTTGTAGATGAGGTTCAATTCAATAATGAACCACAGGCTCTTGGAAACATCCATCTGAACAAGCTCATTTCTTCCTTTATCAAAGAATTGGGCTTTAATAGCACAAAGGGGAAATAGTCTGTCTCTTGAACACTGGCTCACTGGCTTCTCTGATACAGAGGTCAATAGAACAGAACCTCTTTTCTTTCAGCATATTTGGCTGGACATGAGGCTCCTGTGCTCATTGTCCTGCTTGGCTAGATTGAAGAAATACAAAGCGCTTGGGCTGCTTTCACAATGTCGTCTAGATCTGGTCAGATTTAAGAAGAATTCAAGCACCTCACATTACTGCCAGTGACTGACTTGATCATTTTCCAGAGTCCTTTGCATTTTGACCTTTTCTGTGGCACCAGTGTTGTCCTCAAACATAACCTGATTTTAGACTTTTATAACATATACTGACAGCTGCCTACACAGTAAACAAATAACACAGAACATTTACCCTTTTGCAAAACAGCTGTGACATAATAAAAATCAACAGCAACAGCAACACCCAGTGTGCCTCTGTGGGGCACATCAATCATGATTTTGTCTACAAGCATTTGCTGAGAAAAATAGATAAATAAATAAAGTCAATAAACAGTGAAATAATATTCACTTCAGAGAAGAATTTGGTAGGTGTCTTGAAACACTTAAAATTCCTTTGAAAATTGCAGTAAAATATCTTAGGAGTTGCAACAACATAGACAATTTTAGGAAGGTTTTTTTTTTTTTTTTTTTAATTTATTTTATTGGCCATAGTAAGTAATCGTTACAGTTTAAACTGCAAAGTGGAAGACAGTTCTAGTTCTTACTTAAGGATGTCCACTTGCTAAACATTAATCAAAGAAATGTGCAAGGCAAGGCCACTTGAGGAAACGCTGAAGTGGTATTTATATAGTGCTCCAGTTTATGTGACTAAAACAGACAGCTATGTAATTGTGGATCATTATTAACCTGTCAAAACAGATGATATTAAACAGGGCATCAGCGCTTCACTTAACTCCTTGCAGCAATACACTGCTTCTTGCTTACAAAGAAGTAGACTTGCGATGGGAAAAAGACAACAGGACACAAGATAGAGGTAGATTTGACTCCTGATGTTTCTGTTTCAGCTTCTTTAAGTTGATTAAATATTCTTTCATAAGGGAGAGATAGTGACAGATTTACAGCTTACCTATGACTGAGTGTGTCAGGGCTCGTGTGCGGAGGCGAGGAAGGGATGACCCACATGCAGGACTCGTGGTGCAGAACGAGGTTTATTGAATATGTAGACAACAGATGATAGGATGGATGGCTGGCTGGCTGGACTTAGCGGACTGGTAGACTGGCTGGCTAACTGACTGACTGGACGGAACACACGACAGAAACAACATCATCAATGACCCGACACTGAATGGGTAGAACAGAGGGCTTAAATACACAGACTGGTGATAATGATGATAATGAGGGACCGGTGAGTACACAGCTGAACATAATGAACTAATGATAATGGGAAGAGGATTGAACATAATACACACAGACCAAGGCTAACACAATAAAACAGGAAGTGGAACAGGCAGTAGATAAACAGTGAGTGTGAACTGAAAACACTGGGTCACCGACCCAGGAACCCTGACAGGACCCCCCCCCCTTCAAAGGCCGGCACCCGACGGCCAAACGAAAAAGAACCAGAACAGGGCGGGCGGAGGGGGCCCAGGACAGAGGGACGGAGGCCACACAGAGACAGTTCGGGTGGGCGGCCACGTGGCCCGAGGCGAGACTGTTCCGGTGGACCGACCGTGCGGAAGGCAACGGCGGTGACGTGGACACAGTTCGGGAGGTCGGCAGTGCGGAAGGCAACGGCGGCCAGTCAGGCGAAGGCGGTCCGGAGGCCGGCCGCGCGGAAGGCAACGGCGGCCACTCAGGCGAAGGCGGTCCGGAGGGCGGCCGCGCGGAAGGCAGCGGCGGCGGCGAAGGAGACGGAGCAGTTCAGGGGGCCGGCCGCGCGGAAGGCAGCGGCGGCTCTCCAGTTTTAGGCGTGCTGGCCATGGCCCGGTGGGCACAGGACCAGACGAGGCAGGATCAGGCGAAGCACAGGCCGGAGCTGCAGCAGGCGAAATAAAAGCCAAAGTCGAGGCCGGGCCAGACGAGGACGAAGGCTCCGAGGCCGGGCCAGACGAGGACGAAGGCTCCGAGGCCGGGCCAGACGAGGACGAAGCAGAGCTAGGTGACAGCGAGGCATGAGGCTGGTGCGGTTCCCCTGAACCCCCAGTTGACGAAGAAGGTTGCCGGACGGGCTCCTCGGGCCCTCCAGCCGACGAGGCATGAGGCTGGTGCGGTTCTCCTGAACCCCCAGCTGACGAGGAAGGTTGCCGGACGGGCTCCTCGGGCCCTCCAGCGAAAACGGTCTCAGAACCAGTGGGCACTGGAGCCCCTGGCACACACAGGACAGGGCCAGCGGGTGCGGAAACCCCTGGCTGAGGAACGGCCGGGCCAGCGGGTGCGGAAACCCCTGGCTGAGGAGCGGCCGGGCCAGCGGGTGCGGAAACCCCTGGCTGAGGAGCGGCCGGGCCAGCGGGTGCGGAAACCCCTGGCTGGGCAGCAGGGTAGCTCACAGCAGGCTCTGGGTACTGAACAGGTTGGTGGACGGGCGACTGGGCTACTGGTGACTGGACAGGAGGCGACTGGGCTACTGGTGACTGGACAGGAGACTGAGCTACGGGTGACTGGACAGGAGCGGACTGGAGAGCAGGTGAGTGAACTGACGGGGCTGGAAGCTGAACAGCAGGTGAGGCTGACGACGGAGCTGAGGTTGGTGTGGCTAATGGCTGGGCTACAGACTGAGCTAATGAGGGAGATAAAGCTACAGCCTGAGCTAGTAAGGCCGGTGCCTGAGCAGGGGACACTTCAGCCAGCCTAACCAGGGATAAAGCTAGTGCGTGAAAGGCTGGGTCAGGAGGTGGATGAAGTGGTGGACTGATTAGCTCTTCCGTGCCTCCAGAGCGTGAGGGCACTGGCTGGAGAGCCTCAGCTGAGTCTCTAGGGGGGTCAGACTGGATCCTGGCCGTCCTCAGCCTAGGTGCTGGGACAGGCACGGGAGATGGCTGGACACCAGTCACCCCCACTCGAGAAACCGAAGCGGGTGTGGCGGTAGACTGGGTCACAGCTGCCCTCCTCCTGGGAGCTGGCACTGGTGTGGGGGTAGACTGACTGACGGGAGTGGAGATAATGACTGGGTGTGTGATGTTAGCAGGTTTATTGGGGATTGTTCTGGTTTTCCTGCCACCACTATTTACAGTCTTTGGGAGAGCAGAGCAGAACAAATCTTCCCAGTCCACAGAATCTTCCAGGAGGGAAACATCCCACGAATCAGAGATGGGGTTATTGTGCGTTTTGAGTGAATAATCAGATGGTGAGTGCGAAAAACAGTCACTGGAGCTCACCATCGGGAGTGGCTGAAAGTGGTCCGTTTTATGGCGGCGTGTGCGCCGATTTCTCCGGGAGGAGGAAGCGGGCGGGGTACACGTCCGAGCCTCTGGCACGGGAGCCTCTGTTGAGCCGAGGTGGAAGACGGAGCCGCTGTGCCGTGGCGAGGTTGAAGGTCCGGTGAATGAGGCAGGTGATGTGTGAGCGTGGAGCGGAGTGGCGAGAGAGGGAGCGGCCGAAGCGCGGCGTGAAACGTCCACTCTCCGCGGCAGATGCTCCGGTGCAGGTGAGGCAGCAGGTGGGGGAACGCGGCGTCTCCGAGGCCCGCCCAGAGCCAAGCGAGTGCCCTCGAAGACGTGCTCTCGCTCCGCGAAGAGCCGCTGTCTCTCCTTGAGTTTTTCAGCCCACAAGGAGAGCGCTACCTCCTGCCGCTCGTAGAGGTCCGAGTCCGCTGGGTCAAAAGCGTGTCTTCTTGGCACGGGGCGGGTCATTCTGTCAGGGCTCGTGTGCGGAGGCGAGGAAGGGATGACCCACATGCAGGACTCGTGGTGCAGAACGAGGTTTATTGAATATGTAGACAACAGATGATAGGATGGATGGCTGGCTGGCTGGACTTAGCGGACTGGTAGACTGGCTGGCTAACTGACTGACTGGACGGAACACACGACAGAAACAACATCATCAATGACCCGACACTGAATGGGTAGAACAGAGGGCTTAAATACACAGACTGGTGATAATGATGATAATGAGGGACCGGTGAGTACACAGCTGAACATAATGAACTAATGATAATGGGAAGAGGATTGAACATAATACACACAGACCAAGGCTAACACAATAAAACAGGAAGTGGAACAGGCAGTAGATAAACAGTGAGTGTGAACTGAAAACACTGGGTCACCGACCCAGGAACCCTGACAGAGTGAGAGAGAATGAGTGAGAAAGAGGGATGGAAGCAAGAGCTCTGGGTGTCTACAAGGGATGATACAGAACATTAAGCGGCTTACAGTAGGGATAACTGATAATGATCAATATGCTCCTGACAGAGACCTAGATTGTAAATGACATTCTTCATGGATTCAACATAAATCTGGAGTAAAATCATTTACTCTTATTTTTATGAATCAAGAAAGCAAGCATGAGAGGAGATTAAAATTATGAAAAGATGTAGTTTTACAAATCCCTAATGGGAAACTAGGTCAGTGCAGTGGCAAGGCTTTAGCACACACATTTTTTTTTAAATTCAAAGTGACAGGACCACCCTCATTCCACCCACACCAAATCTCGACATTAAACCTCTATCCCCCATGTCAGAGAGATTTACCACTTCACTGCTAAGGGTTAGTAGGTAATGGGCATTGCAGGTTTTGGTTGCATAGGGAACAATCTAATGTATTTACCAACTTGTCAGATGTCAATTATTGGTATCCTTCACTCCCAGAAGGAATCACATCAAATGATCTTTTCAAAATTAAGATACTTTTAGGTCAGGATCTGCCCACTTTGTGTCACAAATGTTTACTGTCTTTACTACTATGCCCCTTAAACACAACATGAAAGCCATGGGAATCAGGACTGTTGGGCCAGCTGACAATAAGCTACAATGGTATACACTGGAGCCAGCTGAGGTGGTTCGGGCATCTGACAAGGATGCCTCCTGGGTGAGGTGTTCCGGGCATGTCCCGCCGGGAGAAGGCCCCGGGGCAGACCCAGGACACGCTGGAGAGATTATATCTCTCAGCTGGCCTGGGAACGCCTTGGTGTTCCCCCGGATAAGCTGGAGGAGATGGCTGGGGAGAGGGAGGTCTGGGCCTCTCTGCTTAGGCTGCTGCCCCCGCGACCCGGCCTTGAATAAAGCAGATGAAGATGGATGGATGGATGGTATACATAGACCTTAAGTCAATCTTCAGACCATTCAGCCCTTTGTGCAAAAAATAAATTCTTATTTATTTATTTTATCACAGACAGCATGATGATGATGGCAGCGTAAAGTGCGCTCCTTCCCAAGTGGTGGACTCTAATGCAAGTGCACATTTCTAGTAGATTATATTCTGGATTGTGGATATTCAGAAATGCTACAAGTTCCAAGTCTTTAGCCATGGTTGACACTTCACTTGACCTTTCTTTCATCTGACCCTGGTCAGAGTAAAACCTGGATCAAGCATCTTTGCTTTGGTCCCATCAGCCTCACATCAGCCCCTAAGATTTACAAAGTCTAAGCCCAGGTCAACCATGCTCATGTTCAGCCCTCAAGGTAAGTCTGGGACTATGAAGTCTGACTGGCAATGTAGAATGTCTCCTCTCTGGTGGGGAAGACGCAGCAGACAGTATAGGAAGTGAAAAGATACCAATGATCATATTCCTTCTACTGGTGTAGAGGTGTTTAGTTGGACTTTTATCTGAGAGAACAAAAAGGGTAAACCCTATGCAGCTGCACTTCTCAAAAAGGGTGATTATTTTTTTATGCTTATGAAGCAAAAACCAGTTCAAAGAATTTCATCTTATTGGAGTCTCTGAGTGGGACATTAAGGATTCCTGGCTCAGGACTTGTATCAGATACTGTTTGATCATAAGGTAGTTCATACAACAACACCTTAGGACAAAGATCAGTGGATTGACTTTGATATTATTTCAGAGAATGTGCATTTTAATGTACCACTTTTTGTATCCTGGATAGTCTTTTTCTGTTTCTTTTTTCTAAAGAAAGTTAGTGACTTTGACTTAGTCAAGAATTTTTGAACACTAGGTCCAGAAAGTAGGGACAGTTGTAATTGTGTATTTGCTTGTGTCAGCACATAAACAAATCAATAATCTCCTCACATGAATGAAATATGAATACAATGACAATTCCTCTCTGTCAAAGACATGGATTTGAATATTTCATCATTTATAGATATCTGGAAAGCTTGAATACAAAAAGACTAAGCTTTCTACTTTTCCCATGTAAATAGTATAGACCATTTATCTGTAAAGAAGCATTACTTTTTTATATTATAGCTAGTTATCTAAAAGATAAATTGCTGACACACACTACAACAGTGTTTGACAAGAATGATATGTCAGTCCAGACCGTGTCATTGCATTTCTCCACTGACTATTGAAACCAGACTTCATATTCTATACTGCTATGTGAGAAACATATTTAAAGTTACAGTGCAGTAATGACCAATTTAATTTAAGTAATACTTTACTTCCATTTATGATTTATACATTTTCTTTTTCACTTTTAATACTGGGATATTACACTTTTGGAATTATTTATTGCTATAAAGTAAAGTTTTTGAAGAATCCCATTAAGAAAAAACTCAATAAAAAGTCAATTGGGATTTAAGACATATTGTAGTTTTCATGTGATCTTTTATTAATATGTGATCTAATTAAATGCGGTTAAAGTTATACATCAAGGAATCATTAATGCCTGGGTCTCTGTGTGCTGTACATTATTCAAGTCATTGTCTTTCATATTAAACATTTATATTGGCATTTTGAGAGAGGGTTTAGTAAATGAAAAATGAAATGTTTTTATTTCAATTTTTAATGCTTTAATTTGTCCATGTGAGGTAGATGTATTCCAGATACCATTACAAGGCTAAATGCTAAGATCATTTATTCTAGGCAATGGATGAGAGCTACTCTGAAATATTCTCACAGTCTCTGTCTTCCACCCTTTAAGTGAAATAAATGATTAGATATAAATTATGGATGTAGCATTATAAATCTGCATCCATTAAAGCTTTGTCCTGTTACACGTCTTCTGGATTTAGTCCCAAAAACTTTACTAAAATCTATACTCCACCCACAAAGCAAAAAGCTTGTCAGAAGAATTTGAAATGTTGTTTAAATGTTCCTCACTCTCCAGTTGCATATAGTCTCATGCTACAAGCAGTAAATATTTACTAATGGAAAATAACAGTGCGGTTTGAACTGTTGTCTGAGTTGCATTAACATTCATTCATCCTTTAAAATGAGATATATTGAGTTGCCAGTGCACCTCATTCAGTTTTCCTTTTTAAGAGGTCACAGCATACTGAAATATGTGAATTAAATATTATACTTGTTATGAATACATGGATAAATAGGTATAATTGTATGCCATTTACCGGTTCATTACTTTTGCAAGGAGGCTGTTTTCAGTCCATATGCTTTGTCCATTTGGTAGTTTTTCCCCTTCTTTTCCATCTCATTATCCAGCATAAACAAAACTCAAAAGTGTTTACAACCGTGATAGGGTATACTTATACACAGGAGGCTTTGAGCTAAATGATAAAATTATATGCTAATTACTCATGATGACCGTGCTAACATACTCAGATGCTTGGCAATTTAGTTTAGTTCTTTCCATTTGATGACCTCATTGACAAGTTTTGACATCTGACAAGTATATTTCAATCAAGATGTGTTTTAATGAGTCAACAGATTTTTTCAAGCTAATCCCTACCCATCCATTCACTTCCACTTATCCTTTCCAGGGTCGAGGGGGGCGCTGGAGCATATCCCAGCTGTCATAGGGCGAGAGGCGGGGTACACCCTGGACAGGTCGCCAGTCTGTCGCAGGGCTAACACATAGAGACACAGACAACCATTCGCACTCACATTCACTCACAGATTCAGTCTAGAATTTATTAAAAGCTACACTTTTTTATATTTTTCACATGCTTACTTTTACAACAATGAATAGAGGTCACTGTTGCTCGCACAGTGAAATTGGCTTCAAAGAACATGCTTCACCAAAAAGTCATAGTGATTGCTTTGATTACTCACAGTTGCCTGTGATTTTGCATGTTTGACCTCAAATACTTGGTAACTACTAGCTGAGGGACAGTAACACTTGAGTTTTACTACAACTGAGAGATTAGCTGCACAAGTCTGTCACTTCCATGGTTATTCCACTGGTCATTGACCAGTCTCTGCACCTGCAACTGTTTTCCTAGTGACACCCTCCATCAACCTCCATCATCCACTTGCAACCTGCCAGTTCCCAGATGGGTCCTGACCAGTCTGTAGAGCTGTATGACTGGGGCATTGTTAATTTTATCCCACATTGCAACCATAATTGTTAAGACACCTACAATGAATGAAGTTAATGTCACATACTAATCTCAACATAATATGAGTCAGTGGTAGCTCACTATCTAACAGTGGCATGGTTTAATTTGACTGTTAGATGTTAATTAGTTGTTGGTATATTAAACTGTCAGTGTAGAAGACTTTATTATTAGCATGTGTGTTGTCAGAAGCTCAATAGATACTATTTCAGCATGACACAATCAAATCAGCCTAACAAAGCAAAAGTATTCTTCAACTGACTTCTCAGATACTCTTCTGGTTATTTTTACTCTCTGAAAGAAACATTAATCAGTTTTTGTGTTCCAGAGATTTTGAGCATGCGAAATAGATAATCCCTGGTCTGCTTGAAGGACGTCTTGGTAACAGACGACCGTGTTTATTTAACATGATGAGCAAAATTAAACACACTCTGTCTGGATCTTCACTAATCCCCCTTGTCTCTGCCTTCTGTCACCTTCATTTACCACTTGATGTTTTTTTGTCTATCTTTACTTTTGTAGTTGACTCTGACTCAGCTTAATAACTTCTATTCTCTTCTTTCTGTGTGTTTTTCTCTTCCATTTAATTGTTATGATAAAATGCCCCATTTAACTACTCTTGTCCCCCTATAGTGCTGATGAGAGGTTTGATGCCACGTTCCATACAAATGTGCTGGTCAATGCTTCAGGAGCTTGTCAGTACATTCCACCAGGTGAGACATCCCAGATATTTCTATATTCTTACACTACCTTCCCACACTACTCCCAACATGCTAAATCCAAATTGTCATCATCTTAGGGACATCATTATCTCAACATCATCATTACTGTTATCACTGCCATCAACACCCTTCTCATTCTCACCTCACTGTTCTGGTGAACAATCTCTATTCAGATTCCCAAGACAATGTCATTTTACAATCACTGAACATTAGAGACTGTTTCCACTTCCTCCACATACCAAAGTTGTTCCATTTGATATAGATCTAGTGACTCGGGGGGCCATGGAAGATCACTGAACTCACTTTCTTGTTCACAAAGACAGAATTGGATTGCTGTCTTGCATTGTTTTACTGCAACAGCCATTGGAAGATGGTAAATTATGGGTATAAGAAATATATGGTCAGCAAAAATATTCAGACTATAGCATGCAGACATACAAGTTCAAGTTTGCAGAGAAAACTGTTATACCACTACAACCAACTTGGATTATTAACACAAGCTAGCTCTAGCCTCAGCATTGTCTTCTTGGCTGACAGGAGAAGAGCGCGTCATGGTCTTCCACTTATTATGCTTTCTAAAGGGCTTACCATCATCTTTCTGTCAGCTTTAACTAGTGTCACCATTCTCTTTTAGTCTTTTACATGCACTTTTCTGTTTGCAGAACTGCTGCTCACTGAGCAATTTTTGTAAACTCTGGAGATTGTTCTGGTGAAAATCTCAGGAGATCAGCAATTTCAGACTCACTCAAACTACCCTGCCTGGCATCAGCAAAGATGCCATGGCCACTGAACTCAAATACTCCCCCCCCCCCCCCACCCCATCTAATGTTTGATATAACACTAACTAAAGCTCTTGATCTGTTTCTAGATCAGTATTTTTTGAATCGCAAAGCTGATGTTTATTTGTATTCTAAAAGGATATCAGTGCCTATAATAAATGGCTTGGAATATACTAGATTTTAGTATCAGAGAAGCATTTATTTAAAGTATGTTTAAGTAAAAATTGTCATGTAGAAGTAACTTTTTATTATTTTAAAAATAAATATTTACATAAAAAAAACTGATTGGTTTCTAAAAGTAATTTATCTGCAGGTATCTTGAAGAGTACCTGCTACATCGACGTTCGGTGGTTCCCGTTTGATATTCAGAAGTGTGACCTGAAATTTGGTTCCTGGACCCACAATGGTTGGTTGCTGGATCTCCAGATGATGGAAGTCGATGTCTCTACATATATACCCAATGGGGAGTGGGACCTTGTTGGTAAGAATGAAAACAAAATGTCATGCATAGATGCTGAATAAGAAAGACCCTGATAAGACTCTCACTGAGATTCAGCATTAACTATGTGAAACATCCAATCAGTGTCACACACAGCAGGTGTTTCAGCTGTGTTTCTTTCTTTGTAAGATGCCACTCTCTTAGTCAATCAGTCCACAACGAAGGGGTCTTTAGATGGTGTGAATAATGCAGCTTCTATTTACTATAGTACTAAATAAATCTTCAACAAATTCTGTTTCTGACAGCATTTCTGTACAATACAGGTGATGCTAATTTCAAATACTGATCACAACAGGTAGGCTAGCAAAGCTAAAAATAAAATCCATCAGAAGTAGTTAAAAAGAACTCTCTCAGTTCATACCTTCAAGCCTTTCAGAAGCATCTAGGAAATGACTCCAGCATTTTGCCTACAGTTAGGGTTAGGGTTGATGACTCAAATGGATAAAGCATATCAAAAAACATGGAAAGTTGCCCATCAAAGTGCCGTTTAAAATCATCCTCCTAACTTTATCCCTCATCCTATCAATATTTTTACCGTATATATTCCACTGCTTGTGTCTCCATATGGAAATAAAGAACTCATCCAGGTTTGGGTGTTAATCGGAGGCCAATGGAATAATTTCCAGACACAAACTGACTAACACACAGAGTTGGTGCACCCAGCTGGCTGGGGGAATAGATGGGGGGTTGTGAGTGTGTGTGGTGACAGCTGGCCTAGGGATGGTTCACTTAATTCAGGCACAGCCAGGCAGCTAGCTGGCCAAGAACACACACTGTCCTGGTGCCTTAGAACATGCCCATGTTCATGCAAGAGTGCAAACACACACTCAAAAGCAAGCAGACACGCATTGTTTCACTGTCTCAGGGGGTAACTCATTAAATTAAGCCATTCCTGAGCCCATTAACCTAATCTGAACTATCACAACTGAATGCCTCACCCCCAACCTTCACCTATTTATAACCTTTACCCTAAAACCAACTCTTATCCCCAAAAAGCAGTCTGGACCCTTCGGGACTGCACTTTTAAGTCTCTAGGGTGACACACGTTCCCATGGGTTAGTGTTCTGTCAGGTTAAAGTCCCTAAAGGGAATGGAGGACATGACCCCATACAAGTGAGCGCACGCACACGCGCACGCACACACACACACACACACACACACACACACACACACACAAGATCTGGTAAATGCATCTGCAGGTCTACAATCCATCAAATTAATAGAAACTAACAAAGGCTATTTCTCTTCGGCAAGCGGGTGACAAGAGTTTTAAATGAAATGAAATTGAATCCGAGCAATCAATTTAAACTGAATTCCTATAGGAAGTAAGGCTCACACACGCAGTGATAATATCAAGTGTTTTCTGTTACTGACTTGAAAAAAGTTGTGCATTTTGACTGTATTGTTGATTGTGTCATTTTCACAATCAATTAATTGCTATTAGAGGGGTATAATGCTGGGTAAACCATACACAGGCAGCACTCTTGTGGGTTGACTTTTATTCATCACTGATTGTTGATTGTAAGCTACACATGACTGCCTGGCAGTCACACATACTCACACAGAGGTCCTTGATTGATGATATTAATCCAGAGGACAAGCTAACATTGTCTGCATTCCACCTTAAAATGATTATACATATGAAATAGATCTGCTATTGTTACTGATCATTTAGCTATACAATTGTTCTTGTACTTGTAGTTTTTCTGACTATGGCCAGGCCAATGTGATGTTGATTTCTGTTACTGACCTTTTAAAAATCAAAATATATCTATGCCAACAACAAAGATAAAACTATAGTGTTGAACATGGCAGATGACTGCTTTTTGGAGATGTAGCTGGGTAATCTGAAGCATTTACTAACATTTGCAGGTTTTAACATTTTGTGGCAGTCCTTTACTCTTGCTCGGCATATAATACAACCAATGATCATGGCACAATGCATTGCAGCTACAGCTAACTTTCCACAATCTCCAAAGATAATTTTATTTGAAACTATTTAAATTACAGCTAAAGATAAATACACGCTCCTTTTAGTTTTTGTTTATTTGTTTTTTACAAAAACAGAGTTACTGTTCAGATATATATTCTATATTTTCACTTTTTAGTCACCATGAAATGAACTTGAACATAAAATAAACTTTAGTGACTGCTTTTTAATGTCATTTTACTGTTTTCATTTAATTTTTTGTCTACCCTTACTTGTTTTGATACGTTGAACTAGTACTGTGTACAAAAGGTGCCTTTCAAATATGCTGTAAGGAACAGGAACTGTTGTTTGTCTGTAAAATAGATGTGGAAGTATTCATAAATTTTAATAGTTTATATTTGAAAGTTATCAAGCTGGTTTTGATCAAACAAATTCCAATAACAGGATGAAAAGATGGCCAGCTGGTCAGCAAACAGATTCAAAAGCCAATTACTGCTCTCAACAAATGGCTATCATTTTAAAGCCATGAACTTGCAACTTCTATTTCAGTCTCTACTGTATGAGCAATTCTTTATACTGATTATAACTTCCTGCTAAACAAACAGGTGGAATGGATTTGAGATTATTAGGCACAAGTTGATTTTCTTTTGTTTTTGTTTTTTTCAAAGCAAGCTGCTTCCCAACATGATTAACTAAATTCCAGTCTGGACAAAATAATATTAATCTGATTGGTTAAAGTCTACAAATTTATGAAATACAGAAATTGAAAGAAGAAGAAAAAAGTACTATTATCATATTCATAAGTTTCCAACATCTTCTATAAAAAGTACAAGTTGGCTTTCCATAAAATGTAAAACATTATACTTCTACAAGTATTTTGCCTGTATTTATTTACATTTTAACTAATGCCTTTTTGTTAACAAGGCCATACATGAAGTATGAAGAAATGTGCATTATTGGCTTATTTTACTGTTTATAAAAAAATATTCAGTCAAGCAGAAGAAAGAACTGGACCATTATTTCATAATTCTGTGTTTTTGACCTCTAAACTGACACCTTTTTACCCCTTAATATGTCTCCCAGGTGTACCAGCAAAGCGTAATGAGCTGTATTATGACTGCTGCAAGGAGCCCTACCCCGATGTGACGTTCACAGTCACTATGCGCCGCAGGACTCTTTAT
The DNA here is from genome assembly GCF_057382185.1 of Mchenga conophoros. Classification (NCBI taxonomy): domain Eukaryota; kingdom Metazoa; phylum Chordata; class Actinopteri; order Cichliformes; family Cichlidae; genus Mchenga; species Mchenga conophoros. Next base: position 36,652,423 of record NC_140531.1, read on the forward strand.
TATGGCTTAAACCTGCTCATCCCCTGTGTGCTCATCTCTGGTCTGGCACTGTTGGTCTTTCTGCTCCCTGCTGACTCTGGAGAAAAGATCTCACTGGGTACAGAGGATCACATACACATCAGGCCATCCTTGCACACAAAGACACAGATACACAGTTTCACGCAGAGGGACAATGATTCATGATTATATTCATACATGTAGACAAAAATGTGCCTTTCTCCCCTACTTTGGTCATCTCTGCCCACCAGACTGCAATTGCTTACCCATTTATTTGTCTTTGCTTTATGCTAGCGCTGACATTATTGCTTTGAATAAGCATTTGCTTTGAATTCTGTTCCTTAGCAGATGAACAAAAGCACCACTGTTAACGCAGCAAAGATAATCATGTGGACCTGAAAATGCCAGCTTGTTTCAAAATGCCATTCCGTGAGACAGGGCTGCACTAAATAGAAATGAGACAGTGCTCCTTTGACGGTGGATAAGATAGTAAATATTCCAAAAATAAATTCATAGCTTTTGTCACCTGTTTTGAAGACAACCAGCTGCATTTATTTTGAGTTCTCTCAAGTCACAATTTAACAGCAATAGAGATGTTTGATGAAATAATGTATCTAATGTGTGTCTGCCCTTTTTAGGCATAACGGTACTGCTGTCTCTGACAGTGTTCATGTTACTGGTAGCAGAGATCATGCCTGCCACTTCAGACTCAGTTCCTCTAATTGGTAAGACAATATTCAGCTCCTCGTAATGCTTTTATTGGTAATTATTTAATTGTTGGTTTAAAAACAACATTAAAGCAATTGTGAATTGTGAAGGTTTTCACAGGAACCTATGCAGTCTGAGTATGCACATCCCTCGATTCAGTGGCTTGTAGAACAACATTTAGCAGCAATAACTTGAAGCACTGATTGGTTTTCTATATGACTTCACTAGTCTCTAAAATAATTGTGAAGAAATCTTCTTTGCAAGGTTTATGGGGAGTTCTTTTAGGGTCTTATCATACCACTTCATTTGCTGAGTCAACTGCTAAAACTTCTGCTTTAATAGAAGCAATTGCAATTGTTGATAATCAGTTAACCAAGTCCATTTACACAGTAGTGCATAGAGACTGTACTCTGGTGTCCACCTAAAGACATGGATGTTAATTGGTGATTCTAAATTGGTTATGGATGCCAACACTAGAAAATGTTATTTAAATCACAATCTAATATTTCCATTTTCAAACATCCAAGAGCTAAAATGTGTGCTATTTTTAGTTTATTTTTAATTGATGGAATTGTTTTTACAATAAATAGGTAAGAAAATTATAATATATCATGACTTGCCCAAAAGGTGGAAAAGGTATAAAGTGCCACAGTGAGGGTAGTGGGTCAGTATGGAGATTTTATTTTCTCAATTTACTGTTCAGAGAGAAAACCATGGAAAGTTGCTGGATGAAAAGAATAATTTACCCAGGAGACAGTTGGCTACAATAGGTTAGAGTGTCAAAATAGATCGTTATGCCTCATACTCACATCACAGGGCAGTCTGTAGCAGAAAACATTCTTTGCACAGATGGACTGATATGTTGTGGCTGTGGGCGGGTTCTAAAGAGTGTGGGGTGGGTGTTTGCTTGCTGATGCAGTATGTGAAGATTATATTCAGTGTAGGAGATAAACAGTTGTGTTGCATAAGACCATACTGATGCAGACAGGGGAAGACAAGGCAGCAGACTTTAAGAAGGGAGGAGAAGCTGCAGATAGGGCTGCTGCCCTGCATCATCTGGCAGCTCAGTGATGTAAAACAAAGCCAAGAGAAAACACGCCTTTTAGAGTAGATGTTTAACACACTACAGATACTGTATATCAGAGATAATAGATAAAAGACAAAAATGTCTTTGACATTTACTATCAGAGGTTATCATACAATTCCAATTATATTGTGACACGGAAACGTATAATTTCATTAGCCCGCCTTTCTACTTAATCGCTGACATCACAGCTGCATCAGAATGTGTTTGAAAAACATGCTTTCCTACATGGAAAGGATATGCATTTTTATGTCCCTGTGTGTCTTCCAGTGCCTCCAAGGCTGTTATGTCTTTTGGCTACATTTTACATTAACAAAAAAGATGTTAGTCATCCTCTTAACCGCCCCTGGGGTGTTATGACCTTAGATTTGTTGACAGGGATCATTTCTTCACTGAATAATCAACCAGCTACCTTACTTGGTGACAGTGATGATGCTTTCTAATCTAATAATTTTAAAATGACCATTTCACTTATATATTTAAATAAATAAATCATTCATTAACAGACTACAATATCTACTAACAAGCCATGTGTCCTTTATTGAAATTGCAATATACTGATTTGTTCGTATTCTTCTTCAGCTCAGTATTTTGCTAGCACCATGATGATTGTGGGATTGTCGGTGGTGGTAACTGTTCTGGTTCTGCAATTCCACCACCATGACCCCCACGGAGGAAAAATGCCTAAATGGGTGAGTTCAATAAGGGGAAAAAAGAGACAATTTAATTACAGTATTATTTCAATAACCACCTCTCTAAAACTGTTTCCAAGCTTTGATGTGCCCCTCTTTAGAAGTTGAAAAAGGTTAGTTCTTGCAACAAAAAGGGTACGCATCATTAGCACAATAACAATAACAGATCCTTCTTTGTTTAGTAAAAAAAAAAAACCATAAAAAAAAAAATTGACTCTCCTTAGTTTCACATCATATTTTTCACCTGACAACCACTGCTCTAACATAATGCATAGAGGTACAGCCGCTGAGCCAGTATAAGTCCATTTTATTTTCGAGTTTGTTTGTGTAAGGACATGACACCAAGATCTTACACAATGATTAAAGGTACTTTTTAAAACTATACTCTGCAAAACTTTTCTTAAACCCTTTACCACTTGAGGCAACATTTTAAGAGTGGCTGTGAACAAGTCATTTCTGATGTATCCTTCTATTATCTTTTGATTTTTTCCTTTTAGTCCTGCTCTCATTCTCTTAAGAAGCTTTGCCTTTTTGGTAGGCCACCAAATAAATGCGAGAAATAGAAATTTTCAGGATGAAATCATACCAACTGTTGTTTCAATTCTGTTGCTAGCTTTAGTCATTTTAGAAGATTTTAGACTATTTTTTTGGTAAGTGTCAATTAAACTGTCTATGTAGATTCTCTGTCATCCAGGTCATGGTAGTCTAAGGAACACTTTCCAGTGTAAATTAACATATCAATCCAATCTTTCCACCTTCTTTCCTCCAGCTAAATCTTTATCTTTCTTATTTCTTTCTTTCAGGTCCGAGTCTTTCTTCTCAACTGGTGCGCTTGGTTCCTCCGTATGAAGAAGCCTGGAGAGGAAAGCAAAACTCCAGTGAGCTCAAGCAGTCCTCCAACTTATAAGTACTCCCATTCTCCTGCTCACCACACTAGCACCACCAGCATTCAGATGAGCACCATACCAGGGCAGCCATCCACTCAGGCAACAACAACCAATGGAAACATGAACCTATACTTTAGCTACCACTCAATGGGCACAGACAACCCTGTGTTTCCACCTAGTGTTGATTCAGGTGTGATTGTGTGCGGTGGTGGAAATGGAGGTGGAGGGAATCATCATAACGGTACCTCCCAGCTTGACATCCACTCAGACCAGACACGGACTTTGCTTTTGGAGCAGATTCCCGAAATTTGCCGGATTTTGGAAGAAGTGCAGTACATTGCGAATCGCTTCAGAGAGCAGGACGAGGGGGAGGCAATCTGCAGCGAGTGGAAATTTGCAGCTGCAGTCGTGGACCGGTTATGCCTGGTGGCCTTCTCGCTGTTCTCCATCATCTGCACCTTCACTATTCTCATGTCAGCTCCCAATTTCATTGAAGCCGTGTCAAAAGACTTTACGTAAGGCTGCTCTCTATCATCACTGACAGATAAAAACTAACAGTAGAAATTCTGACACAATTAGACCTGCACCACACAAGCCTCTCTTGTACTTTTATGTGAAGACACACAAGCTCAAGTTAATTTAGAATTGATATCACCATAGATCAGTACCCAGCCTTTACCCCTCTCATTACACGTTTGTTGGTATATAGCTGGGGTAATGTGTTTTTTCCCTGTGAAGGTTCCTCTTTAGCTTACAACATACATACAGGTACATAGGAAGTTGAAGCAACATGTAGTAGTTAATGATGTAGAAAGTCAGACTGATGCACTTTTCTTCTGTATCCCTGCTGCACCACATCATTTACTTGCCACCATTTGAGCGTCACGTCTCATCAGAATTCACTCTTTCCCTTGCAGCTTTTCTTTTCTCTTAATTTTAGAATTTACACATCCTGTCTTCACTCCGTTTTCTAGAGATGTCTTACCTAAACAACTTCAGCAGTTACATATATAGTACAGGGTTTTACAGGTGTATTCTTGTAATGCATTTGTTCTTTGTATTTTATAAATAAATCCACATTTTACAGTGCAATCTGGTTAAGCTGAAATTGATTTTTTAATGAGTTAGCAAATTCACTGAGATCTACTGAAATTATACATTTCACTAATCTGAGGTGTGAAACTACTGAGTATTTTCATTTTAGATAAATATACCATTTTCCCTCGCTAACTGAAATTTGATTTAAAATTTCAATTCAACTCAATTTTATTTATATAGTTGTCCCCTCAAGGTGAAAATGCCCATTATAATTTCCCACAGCCTGACTGTATCTGATTCATTACAACAAAGAAAGCCAAATAATTTCTTTATACCTTCATTATTACTCTTCCTTTTACAAATGGAGCTATTAGTCTAATATATATTACAGTCTTTCTCGATTGCTTAAACACTTTTCTTGAAACTATGGCTCGTATTCTCAAAACAGTAAACACAAATCCATAACGTCTCACTCAATTTCCCGAAAATTGTATTTTCAGGTCAAAATTAAGCTCTACACTCAAAACCATTCACTCTTGCTGAAAAACCAAACTTTGTCCACAGACATCAGACACAAGGCCTCAAAAACACACACACTACAACATAGTCTTACACATTGGTGCAATAAATTGAAAACAATATTTCAAAAACTGTCAAGTTATGTTGCTTGTGGTTCTTCCCCTCAAAAACCTTTTCACATCATGAAAACAAAAGATCCAATGTACATACAGTGTAGGGCTGGGCGATATATCGAGTTTTTGAAAAATATCGATATATTTTCATACGAGATATAAGATGTGACAATATCGTTTATATCATATAGTCTATGTTACGTTATAATTATACTTATGGAGCCGCAGGTTTGCCTCTCTTTCGTCCACTTTTGTCTCTACGCAACGTCACTCGGCCTCGCCTCTCCTTCACTGAACACAACTCCCCCTCCCCCATAGCTTCACCTGCAGGCAATGACAAGATGAAAGCGGAAAATCTCCGTTAGCGAGTTACCTCGGATCGCCCCGTGCGTGGGGCTGGACGGTGTCAACGTGTTAGCGAGCTAACCACGCTAACGAGCTAACCGCGCTAACGACATGCAGCCCGGAGGAGCTGCACGGCCTAAAATCCTTTCATTTTCTCAAAAACCGACAGTGCGCCTTATGTATGAATTCTGGTTGTGCTTACTGACGCGAACCGATTTTATGTGGTACACAGCGCTCAGCAATCTGTCAAAAAATGTTTTAATATGACTTTGCTAAGTTACGGAGCTGCACCACTTGATGGATTGTCGGAGGATTACGGCTACCGAGGAGGAGCCTCGCGGAGTGATACGTACTGTGTGTGTATAAGGACCACAAATGGCACCTGTTCAGAGACGTGGTGCAGCTGTGAAATCTGTCTCTTTGTTATTACGCTCAGCGTCTATTAGTTTACATTTTGACTGCACAATTGTGAGCTTTTTGTTATGCACAAAAACAACATTGTTTTCTTTTATTTATGGACCATGATTATTTAATAAATGCTGATAATTTATTTTTGAGTAATTTCTTCATGTACATCTACGCTGTATGTAAATAAAAGTGCCCGTGTGACATCTGGGACACAGTGTGACTAGAACTCTCTTTTTGTTCTTAACTTAAAACTTAAAACTTTAAAAAAAATATTGAGATATATATCTTATATCGCCATCCAGCTAAAAAATATCGAGATATGAATTTTGGGTCATATCGCCCAGCCCTAATACAGTGGCACATTTTTATTCATGTACCATACAGTACAACACACAGCAAAAACATTATTCCACCTGCAGCATCCTGTCTGTGATCTGGGTCAGGTCCGGGAATCTCATCCACATCACAGGCTATATTGACCCTGGCCAGGCAGCAGGGGTAAAATCCTCTCACATGCCTGATCCACCGCTGGCATGCATCTACTGATATGTATAGGCAGGCTTCTTCCACGACCCGGAGGAGGTGAACACGGACATAAGGTTCTCTGTCATACACTTTCTACCGCCACGCCGAAAATAACTCCTCCATCGGGTTTAGAAAGGGAGAGTATGCAGGCAGAAAGATGTTAGAAAACCTTGGATTATTGGTAAACCAGTCATGAACCAGAGCAGTGTGATGGAAGCTGACATTACACCAAACAACAGCATAGTGAGGCTGCTCTGGCTGTGCTGGTTCACTGTAGTCCCGCTGGAACATATGTTGTCTTAGACCATCAAGAAAAGCAAGGAGAAGCATAGTGTTATAGGGTCCTAGAATGGCATGGCGGTGGAGTACCCCTCGTTGGCTGATGGCTGCGCACAGAGTGACATTCCCTCCACGCTGACCAGGTACATTTACAATAGCCCAATGGCCAATTATGTTCCTCCACCTCCTCCTTGGTGTCCTAGACCTCCTTTTCCTCCTCAACCTCTTCCTTTGCATCTCTTTGAATCCATTGTTTCAAACCTGAATGAGTTTCCGATTGGTGTGTGATAAATTTTGACTCGTAGTGTTTCCACTTGGTTAATTGTGTGCTAATTGAGCTCAAGCTGTGCTGACTTAAGTTAACATTATTGAATGCAAGCGCTTTCTAAATGGCCACATGGTATAAGCACTGAAAAATGTAGGGATTTGTGTGTAGAGTTTTGCAGTAACAGTTCCCCACATCTGACTCATGTGTTAAAGCAGGGGAATAGTGTTTATAGTTCAAGGAAATGGGTGTGCTTTTTGAAAAATAGCATTATGGTTTTGAAATTTTAGTTCAAAAGATTGGTTATAGTGTTTAAGCAATCAAGAAAACCTGCAATACATCGCCTGCCCTTTATAAGGTTTATTTACTGCAGACAGAAGAACACAGAATACGTAGGCACCAAAATGTTAATATACCTCTGCTAACCCTGCCTTACAGGCCAAATCTTACCAATCTCTGCTTCTCCACAGCAACCCAGTCTGTCAGTGGCAGTTCATTTAAACTATAGGAATGATTTACCAGACACTGGAAAAAATACTCAGTCAACATTACTGTTTTGAAATGACATTAAAGCGACAAATTAATACTACCGAAACTTTTCTGTGACTGAAAACTTAACTTTTCAGGGCAGTTTATTAAAGTGTCACTTCATTACATCCATCCCTTGTGTTAATACAGTATAGTTTTGTTAGCATATGATGCACTATTTGTAAATCACTCACACTCACTTACAGTGCAATTTTTCCTTGGGTAGTAAATTCATCTTTGTTTATTTGTGTGAGCTAGACATGTTTTTGTATTCTCACACAGAAACTCACAATACAGAAAGAGAATATTTTGAAATCTATTCTGAGATGTGCATTTAGTACTCTTTTGTAGTGGTGAGTGCTTTGTATTTTACTCTCTAATGCTCAGTGAAAGGCAAACACTTTTCTTCCCTAATCTCTAGTGACAACATGTAACAAGAATTACTGGGTGACTTGATAGAACAGATTTTTGTTCAACTTTGTCTCTTTTCGCCCCCTGACTGTCCTCTGATTCCAGGGGGCAAAAGACATGAGTGAATTCCCATTTTAAAAACCCACATAAATTCACAGCCTTTTTCCACCAAGCTATTGGATATTTTAAATGGTGTTAAGTGGGGAAACTAAAGAAGAATGAAGCAACACCATACAGTATACCACACAGTGATTGCAGAAATACTCACTGAAATGGAATTCATGCTGTTACAGTTAATCAATGCACTACGTACAGACAAACAGCTTCCAACTGCTGTCGACCTTTTATGCCACTAAAGCACTGTAAACAGTTTGTTATGTCCAGTCATAATAGACATGAAGCAAAAGGTGAAGCCAATGAAATGTACAGTGTTGCTTTATTGCCAATTCTTTTGTGCGAACTTAAGCTGCATTCAAAAATCTACTTTTCTGTGACCAGGGATTTGATGTTTTTACTTGCTTTAAATGTCACAAATATGCTTTTAAAAATAACACGGAGTAGTCTTATAATCTTTAAATGAACAGGCAGACATTTGTTTCAAACAGATCAAAAGATGAATACCACTTTCACATCTGTGTAATAAAGGAGCTATAGTCAGTGCTCTGGAGTTATCTTAAGCTACCTACATGCTGATGGTAACTTACTTGACTGACATATTTCTGTCTAACTCAGAGAAACAAATCCATTTTTTACCAAGTTGAACAATTCCATTAAATATTGGTCAGTGTTCTAATTGTGCACGGTCCTAGCATATTCCAAATTGTACAGTATTTGCTTAAATATGAATCCAATCATAGATGATCTGATAACAAAACATTTATTGGGATTTATTGGAAATGCCTGCAAATGTCCATGCAGATAGAAGTGGGAAGGTATCACAAATGTGCTCCATCTCACCTACCAACGTGTTGGAACATACAGATGCAATAGTTCATATGAGGCATGAATTGAAAGGTTGCATTAGAAGAAATAAAACCATGTCAAGAATTGTTTAATGTAAAAGACAATGCAATTTACAATTCAATATATTGAAGTTCACCCACACACTAAAGGCTCGAATTGCAGTTTTTTAAAGGTTTAATTCTGCTGAATGATTTTGACAAGTATAGCTAAAAATGAGGATGTGGCAGTTTACTTTTTGCAATGCTTTTGAATTTGTCTGTTGCTTTTAATGGTTTTTAAACTGACAATGTTGTATTTTGGTCAACTTGAGTGTCTTATTCTTTGTAGTCTGTGCCTCAGTATCATTCAGAGTCATTCTACGTTGAATAATGTACATAAATGCTCAGTGTACATCACTATTTTGAGAAAAATAAAGGAGTGACTAATAATTATTGGCATTTCACTTGCTGACATGCTACAATTCATGAAATTATATAGTTTGATTAAAATGTTACCACCAGAATTTTCAATCAGTCATGATGAATTCTGGAACCGACTGGAAGTGGTCATTACTAGGTTGTTTTTTGCAATCTGAAGAGTCAGTGAAATGACAGCTTGTCATCTAATATGCCTGCCTAATCACAAGTGACTTCTATGGTATTGTTCACACAGTTTTATAAAATGTCATATTTCACTGACAGAATAATATATTATTTTTTTTCTCACAATAAGCTCTAACAAAAGAGTTCAAAATTTAGAAAAATATACACACAATCAGGTTCATAAGTATTTGAACAATGCAACCAATAATGGGTTCTGTATACCATAACAGTCGATTTAAAAAAACAGAAAACCAAGATGTGATTAATGTGCAGACTTTCAGCTTTAATTTAAGCAGAGATTTAAATCAGGTGGTAATTCCAAATACTAAACTTTTGTAGCCCTTCGTTGGTGCTTTTAAAATAAGGTCCAGACAGATGCTGATGCAACTGAAAAAGGCTATCATTACCCTGAAAAATAAATCTTATCTATCAGACAAAACAGCAAAACTGGGTATATTCTTAAAAAGCCATGCACTGGGTAGCTCATTAACAGCCAAGGGCAAGAAAGACCACAGAAGACAAACATCTAAGTATTGAGACTGGGGGAAGTATGGAGAAGGGAAAGAACACCTCATGATCGAAAGCATACAACAATATCAGTCAATCATGATGAAGCAGAGTGACCCACAAACAAATAGCAACTGAAGCCAACTACAGTAAAGGCCTAGCAGAGGCCAACAAGGAAGGTAACACAGCAATGGATGATTTTCCAGGCTTCATTGTCTAGTATAGGACTGCCACGATTAGTCGACTAGTCATGATTACGTTGACTATCAAAATCGTCGACGACTAATTTAATAGTCGACGCGTCGTTTGAAGCTTTTGTAAGATCACAAAAGACGCAGGAATAAGTAGTAGGATTTAAGAGTGTAATAACGTACTGAAACAGAAGATGGCAGCACTGCATGTATAAAGATGCCAGCTGCCGTTAAACCCCGAAGAAGAAAAAGAAGTAGCTCTGTCCCAGAATTCATAGCGCAGCCCAGCTCAGTTTCCAACAATGGCGGTAGCTAGTTTAGTTTTAATATTACTCTTATTATTCTTTCTGGGTCACAAAATAAACGTTTAACATATTTTCAAGCGAGAATGTAGCTGTGCAAACCTCAAATATCTGCTCAGTTTATCAAGACACCACATATTTTGAAAAGCACTCAAACGTCTGTTCCCCACTACCTCGATAGCTAGCCGGGGGCAAAGCTGACTAGAGCCGGTGAGAACCCCGGACTCCGGGCAAATCGTTTTCAAACCCACGGCCGTCTTTCGCTACTCGGGTTAAACATGATATGTAAGTCACTACATATGTTATAACTTAAAATGTTATTGTTTGGCTTTTTTTTTAGTATTTTATTTATTCCTGAGTAAATCGGTTTGGCTGAGATTAAAGTTATAGTTTTTACACAGCTGAATAAACGTCAAGCAGACAACTGATTATCAGAACTGTGAAATGCTCGAGAATATACTCCGGTGTCCTGTTATATTTTAGATAGCAAGGAGTTTATTAAACTTCACCGAAACAATCTGCAAATTTCATTAAAATTGAATAAACTATCATCTTGCCTTTATTTTTAATTAGCACATACCTTAAACACTTAAAGCTGTAAGCTAATGATAGTTATATAAGAGCAGATGCATGCTCTGATTAGTCGACTAATCGCAAAAATAATCTGTGACTAGTCGACTATCAAAATAATCGTTTGTGGCAGCCCTAGTCTAGCATTAAACACAATTATCAAAACTAAAAAACTTTGTTAATTTTATAATTATTTTTAGCCTCTGAAAATAGGAGAATTTCTTTAAAAATGTCTGTAAACAGTTAATGTAAACAATTAATATCTTCGTTAAATCATTTAAATTAAACATAAAAGTCTGCACTACAATCATCTTGACTGCATGACTTGAATTGCTTGATTGCTGGACCGTGATGTCATACAGACAATATTGCAATAATTCTATTATTGTCCAAATATGTATGACCCTAACTGCATATGTCTTCTTCATGACAGTGAGATCATGAAGCTTCACATGTGCAGTAAGATCCATGAAGTCAAGAGTCATTCAGCATAGCATAAAGGTTAAGCTGTGAACAAATCTAAATGTACCATATTTTTTGGATTATAAGGCGCACTATAGATTAACGGGTCTGTTTTCATACATATAATGCAGATTATAAGACGCATTAAGGGAAACAAAACAGTCAGATAAGTCAAATTTTACTCAACTCATTCTTCTTACTTCCTCCATTTCCTTACCATTAATTCATTAATGTTGAATTCTCTTGCAGCTGCTCTATTCCCATGTTGTTGCAGTATATTAATGACTAACCTCGTATTGTGGATGGGTTATCTCAGTTGTTCTCCTAACTGAAGTTTGGTTCGTTTATAGCATCCTGCCATGTGATTGCATTTGTTCCTAACCATTGGGAACCCTCATGTTAACTTTTATCGAGTCGAAAAAAGTTAGCATTCATCCTCCAGCTTCACTGTGTTTATGTTATGCTAACATTACATTATCCTAGCTGTGTCATTAGCGATCACATAGCACAGACCTTCCGAAAGTGTGGGGCCCGCCCCCTATGGGGGGCGCAGAGCCATTGCAGGGGGGGGCGCAGCATGAAAAGGGGAAAAAAACAAAACAACCATTGGGCGCCCACACAAACGCAAAGCAGGAGATGAAGCATCGCTGAATATGTTTCCAAACCAACTTCATTCTAAGCCAAAGACTAGAAAATATGGTGAAGCATATCTTCCCTTTGGTTTCACCTGCACAAGTGCCAAGGTAGGTCTCCCCTGCAGAATTGGTTTTCCCTTCATTGGGAGCACAAGCTGGGCTCTCCAAATCACGGACAAACAGCATCCCACATTCGTGATTTTTAGTTCACAAACACTTCTTGTAATGACTAAACTACTCCTGACATTTTGGAGATGTTAGCTCTTTATACAGTAAAGTTACAGTGGGGTACAAATAATATCAGGCTGATCCTGCCACGATTTGTTCCCCCTGTCTAAATCATGGACAAACAGTATCCCACAGCTGTTTATGTTTTTAAACCCATTTTGCACAGAGAGGCATTTTTTTTTGAAAAATGTATTGATAGCAATGTTGAATATTATTACACAGGAAAAAAACAACTACATGTAAAATAATTACACCGTGATGCCTCTGCCTTTCTAAATTGAGGGACAGTAACTGCGTGTTTATATGTAAGCATGTAAAACCTGAAGATAGAGACAAAATACTGTTAATCTGACTATCTGCCATTCTGCAATTCCACTCATGTAAGCAATAACGTGGTGCACAGCTGACGTGAAAAAAGGCACATACCTTTGACGGTGCGAGACGAACTGTATTCCTCATCCACACCTAAACGCAAAAAATTAGTTTTAAAAAATCTCCGTTTTCGGTGATTCGAAACGCCGTTTACGTGTGGACGAAACAGCTGCGTTTTCAAAAAATACCCGTGTAGCGTAAAGAGTTAGTAGTTTATTTTCATACTACCTGCAGATTACTTGTATTTGCTTAATTGTTTACTAAATGTTTGAGGTGTGAAATAAACCACAATTGAGCAAAATATGGGTGTGTGTGGTTGGAGGATGTGTTAGAGCGTGCGTGTGTGTGTGCGCGCGCGAGGGGGGGGGTGCGCGAACATTTTTCTGTAAAACAAAGGGGTGCGCAGCGAAAAAAGTTTGGGAACCACTGACATAGCACATCATTAAATACCAGCTAGTCCAACTTCAGTAACCTTACAAAAGTCACTGTTGTTTAGTTTTCTGTCTTCATGTATGTTGGAAGTGATAGCAGAGCTGTAAGTTTTATTTTTTTTCAGAAATCTCTCATTTAGAACATACCATATCAAGTTTAGGTGGAAACTAGGGAGCTAACTTCCTGCTAACTTCTAACTTCTAACTTCAAATCTTGCTAATTTTGTTAAAGATGAAAGAATTTAGACAGTTTTTACCTCTCATTGATGCCGCAGTGTTCGTTTTAATTTTGGGACCTGAAGTGGAAAGAGTTTTGGACCCAGATTACTCCGCTCCTGACTATGGTAGCCGTAATGCTCTGACAATCCATCAAGCAGTGCAGCTACATAGCTTACCAAAGTCGTACTAAAACATTTTTTGACAGATTTTTGAGCGCCGTGACCACATAAAATCGGCTTGAGGTCAGTAAGCACAACCAGAATTCATACACAAAGGCGCACAGTGTTATAAGGCACACTATTGATTTTTGAGAAAATTAAAGGATTTTAAGTATGCCTCATAATGCGGAAAATACAGTAATTAACTTGCTGCTGTGTCAAGCTCCTAGCTTCAATAGAGACATCCAGAACCACATGTTGATTTACATATGCCAGTATTGATAGATTTTTTTTTAAGATAAGAAATGACATTTTTTGACATTTCAAAACTCATGTTCGATGCAATGCAAAATTCAAAGATTCCCTGTTTTAGGAATAGTATTTCTAGGCTCAGGCTTCAGATTACTACACAAAATTGAGCCAGAACCTTCTCTGCACCCTGAGCTGATAAGTTAAACTAAACTCAGATATGTGAACATGTAACAAACATTCATCAGACAGTATGGTTCAGCAGCCTTCCTCATTTCCCAAGAGGAAGGAATGGAGGAAATAAACAAAGTCAGACAGTATCCAATCTCCTTACTGCCTATGATATTAGTCAGGACTTTCAGCAGCTTAGCACACACACAAACACACAGACACCAAATGCTGCTCAGCAGTGTGATAACATGTTCAAATTGGTCAAATCTAATCTCAGGCTTCACTGCACACATACAGACAGCTGTAGGTGGCTGGAATTGCACCCCACTGTATCACACCACAAACACATGGACCCCAACCTTCCATTTGCCAGCAGACCAAGGTGACAGACACAGTGCCATAACCTTTACCTGAAATTGTCCTGGAACAGGCCACTTTGGTTGTACTGGATGCTTGCACAGTTTTGGTGAGTAATGTTTTCTCTGTTTGGTGGCACTGTTGGTCTCAGGTAATCTGGAACACACCTCTGTGGGCTTAATAGTGTAGTTCAATATAAAGACCACACACCTAACATCTCCAGTGAGGTGTATGTATATGGTCCTAAACAGTTCTATGATAAAATGTTTTGCAACTTGCAGCTAAATAAATACAAGCTAACCTGAGTATTTTGAATAACTATTGTTTCTTACAATAATAAAATGCAATGCAATATAATGTCTTAATGCATCTCTATTATTTAGAATGCAAAAAGTCAAAAGTACTTACTGCATCCTGAATATGAGGAAAGCCAGCCTCTAGCCAATGATCTGAAAGTCACTGCTGTCGTGGATGTTTCATGAAGTAGTTTGCTTTTGAATAACCTGCATGACCTAGTAAGTCTAATCTGATCTCTGTAATCACGCATTTTCCATTCAAATGGCAGTTCTCAGCAGTATTAAAACAAATTGAACCCAGTGAGAACACAAGGCTTACCCGACATCAAGCTGTGCTGTCCATCATTGCTGACAATGGCTGGTAACACATGTGTTACCAGCCGTCCTCATTGTCTTACAGATGTGGCAATCAACCATGGATGTTTTTATGTTAAAATCTACACTTCACCTTGTCTATAACCAAGGAATAATAAAAATAGAAATAATAATAATTACATCCATGTTCATTTATTTCACGTATCAACCACTTTCTCTTCTCTCCAACTTAATCCAGAAGTATGGAAATGCATGTATATGTGTGTAGTGTGTAAAAAAATAAAACATATAAATAAAATGCTCTTAATCTGATTTCAGGGTGAATGGGGTATATAATCTCATTTACTCCTTCAATCCTTTTCCATTCTATTCTTAACAAATGCTCTCATAGTAACACTACGAGTACAGTGCATATTCACAGTTATTCTTAGCGCATAATCTTGGCTCATAACAGAACTGATTGGGAGAAAAGAGGTTATTAAAGGAGGTTAGGAGGTCACATGTTGCTGTTGGCGATACATGAGAAAACCATGTATCGCATGTCGTAGTTGGAGGGAATTACACATGATTAAAACTAAATTGAAAGACTGCGGTTTCTAAATGAAGAAAAAATAAACATTTAACTTAAACTTCTGTTCAGGAGTTTCTGTAATTACAACCATGAGAAAGTGATTTTACTTAATGGCAATATTTCACTTCTGATCAGACATGTTCTGATAAAGTATATTTAAATGGCACCGCAAAGCAAGAAAACCCTAACCCTAACTGCAATAGCACATGAGAAGTCAGGCAGAACCTCATAAACTGGCAGTTAAAGTTCTCTCAGGTTTAAATCACTATTTTCCCCTTAAAGCAGTCAGGGGTGAATGGTGACAGTTACCATTTGCACTGCTGCTTTTTATTGCAGATGTTTTGTTGCAGTATATTATGTTGAATATAATGTCTCTGCTTGCTGTTATCAGATCAGTAAGGTGTGGAGAGGCAGTGTGTGTGACAGACACAGCCTGTGTCTGGCCCCTGCCCCAGTGCTGCAGTGAGTTAACTTAATGTGTTTGAAGAGGCGTATTTTCTGTTTTTGCGCTTCGTGCCCTAAGTGATACAAATAGGCTGCTGATGTGTGTGGGAGCCATGGCGGAAACATTTCATCATTTGATGATCATCATTTCTCCTCCTGTCTGAACACATACCATCTACCTTGTTTTTTTTCCTCCTTTTGCATTTGTGAAACATTACCAGTTACTATATGTGCATGTCTACTCATCCCTGTTCACACACCTCTTATATCTCTTTTACACATCTCTTTTCTCCACCTCTGATTACATTTGTATTATAAAATTAAGTAAACACGTTAACCAGTAAGTTACAGTAATTAAGTAGTGCTGTGCTTCCAATGTGAAGGTGAAATGTCTCTTTTCGGAATATTTTGTTGTATATGACATAAATGAATTTAGTGAAACATAAAGTGGGGCAAAAAAGTATTTAGTCAGCCACCGATTGTGCAAGTTTCCCCACTTAAAATGATGACAGAGGTCAGTAATTTGCACCAGAGGTACACTTCAACTGTGAGAGACAGAATGTGAAAAAAAAATCCATGAATCCACATGGTAGGATTTGTAAAGAATTTATTCGTAAATCAGGGTGGAAAATAAGTATTTGGTCAATAACAAAAATACAACTCAATACTTTGTAACATAACCTTTGTTGGCAATAACAGAGGTCAAACGTTTACTATAGGTCTTTACCAGGTTTGCACACACAGTAGCTGGTATTTTGGCCCATTCCTCCATGCAGATCTTCTCGAGAGCAGTGATGTTTTGGGGCTGTCGCCGAGCAACACGGACTTTCAACTCCCGCCACAGATTTTCTATGGAGTTGAGGTCTGGAGACTGGCTAGGCCACTCCAGGACTTTCAAATGCTTCTTATGGAGCCACTCCTTTGTTGCCCGGGCGGTGTGTTTTGGATCATTGTCATGTTGGAAGACCCAGCCTCGTTTCATCTTCAAAGTTCTCACTGATGGAAGGAGGTTTTGGCTCAAAATCTCACGATACATGGCCCCATTCATTCTGTCCTTAACACGGATCAGTCGTCCTGTCCCCTTGGCAGAAAAACAGCCCCATAGCATGATGTTTCCACCCCCATGCTTCACAGTAGGTATGGTGTTCTTGGGATGCAACTCAGTATTCTTCTTCCTCCAAACACGACGAGTTGAGTTTATACCAAAAAGTTCTACTTTGGTTTCATCTGACCACATGACATTCTCCCAATCCTCTGCTGTATCATCCATGTGCTCTCTGGCAAACTTCAGACGGGCCTGGACATGCACTGGCTTCAGCAGCGGAACACGTCTGGCACTGCGGGATTTGATTCCTTGCCGTTGTAGTGTGTTACTGATGGTGACCTTTGTTACTTTGGTCCCAGCTCTCTGCAGGT
Source organism: Mchenga conophoros (assembly GCF_057382185.1). Taxonomy (NCBI): domain Eukaryota; kingdom Metazoa; phylum Chordata; class Actinopteri; order Cichliformes; family Cichlidae; genus Mchenga; species Mchenga conophoros. Next base: position 36,669,660 of record NC_140531.1, read on the forward strand.
CATTCACCAGGTCCCCCCGTGTGGTTCTGGGATCTTTGCTCACCGTTCTCATGATCATTTTGACCCCACGGGATGAGATCTTGCGTGGAGCCCCAGATCGAGGGAGATTATCAGTGGTCTTGTATGTCTTCCATTTTCTGATGATTGCTCCCACAGTTGATTTTTTCACACCAAGCTGCTTGCCTATTGTAGATTCACTCTTCCCAGTCTGGTGCAGGTCTACAATACTTTTCCTGGTGTCCTTCGAAAGCTCTTTGGTCTTGGCCATGGGGGAGTTTGGAGTCTGACTGTTTGAGGCTGTGGACAGGTGTCTTTTATACAGATGATGAGTTCAAACAGGTGCCATTCATACAGGTAACGAGTGGGGGACAGAAAAGCTTCTTACAGAAGACGTTACAGGTCTGTGAGAGCCAGAGATTTTCCTTGTTTGAGGTGACCAAATACTTATTTTCCACCCTAATTTACGAATAAATTCTTTACAAATCCTACCATGTGAATTCATGGATTTTTTTTTCACATTCTGACTCTCACAGTTGAAGTGTACCTCTGGTGCAAATTACTGACCTCTGTCATCATTTTAAGTGGGGGAACTTGCACAATCGGTGGCTGACTAAATACTTTTTTGCCCCACTGTACGTACGAGATGAAGGAAGCTGATAAACCAGTCAGGGTGAGCGAATGCATTTTTATTACACTGTATGCAATTCACTTCCAGCATACAGTATATTATATCTGAAAAGCAATGAAGGTTGAGAAAAAAAATTTAGCCAGCTTTTTACGTTGTATCTTTGTAAGAGGGACCTTCACTGTAACCCGCTAAAATTCCCAACAATGGCTGCCCAGAAATGATTTTATGCACTTCTTGTAGTATAAAAAGCTTTTTTTCCCCAAGCAGAATCAGTCAGAATGCACTGCTGTGCAAAATACTTTCGCTTTGCCAAAAATATGTGTGTGTATGTAAGAGAGTTAGTTGGGTTTTCTTGCTTGTTTGGGAAAGTTAATGGATCTAACATGTACCCGTGGTGGACAGAATGCCAGCTTTGGCTGAGGTCCTTTACAGGAAGCATGTGGTAGAGGTCATGCTCTGGCACTTAGTTCTGCTATGGGGCAAAGTGCACCACTGGCAGCATGGCGTTCATAACCGATGCAAAGCATCATCAATCATCATGTTAACATGATCCCAGCGACAGGCATCCATGAACATACTGAGAACAAGTACACCATCCTGTAGCTCTGGTAACTGTTTTAACAGATAACCATACTGAAGGGAATTATATATTTTTTAAATTTATTTACTGGTAAAAAAAAAAAAGTAAACACAAAATTAATTAGTTAGGGATTACAGAAGCTGTATAATAAAAAAGAAAATGTGAAATAAATCTAAAACTGTTTTTTATCTTTTATGCAATTTATTTTCATGAATAGAGATTTACAGTTTAAAGTTGGCAGGATGGCTGATAATTTGAAATGTTATTCAAATTAGTCAGGTCATATCCTGTTTGGCTGGGTTTGATGTCCACTATTTATGGGACTTTAGAGGACATGCCAAATGAATCTGTGATCCAACAAAGAAATTAACTGTGTATATCTAAACATGAATAGATGAATAAATAACTGTGATCATTTTTGTACCAGTGCTGCATGATTCATCTTAGTTCAAGTTCATTTGGAGAAATAGCTGGTATTTACAGAAAGTAATGTTTTTCTACAAACAAAATTGTTTTCTTTTTCTTGAGCCAGAAATAACACACACTAACTACAACCATATGTAGTCTAGTCAACGATAGTGGATAACAGATTTAATCTGACAATAGGTTCTATGCATGGTGCAGTCGCCACACATCAGATTTAGGGATTCAGGATAAAGGTACTTCCATAATTAAATAAATAATAAATAACCAAACAAGATAAACATACATATATAATACAAACACAATATATCGGGTTCTTACAGCTTTCGCATTAACATTTTTCTCTGACTAATTGAAATGCTTGCCTCTTTCTTTTTTCTGAAAAAAAGAAACAAGAAAGAAAGAAAGGAAGCTGACTGAGGGCTCATTATGGCTAATGGTATATAACACTTTTATCCTCAAACCAGAATTGGCAATCTTGTGCAGGCTGGTAGGTATTTTGGTTGCAATGACTCTAATTGGAATCATACTATAGTGTAACTCAGACAATTTGAAACATGATTCTGTTTTTAGTGTAAAAATGTGGCATACAAGAAAATTAATTGCAGACATTTTATCTAGCTAAGTTAAGCTAAACTAATACAAGGAGCAACAAACTTTAACCAAGTTCTGCAGAGAAGTCTAATTGAAGTTGTAAAATTAATATTTTAGCATTTTTCTTTAATTCTGGATCTTTTATTCTGCATTTCAGTACCTCTGTTGTTATTAGCAAGAAAATAATGCTTAAAATATTAATATTTTAAGGCCTGAGGAAGGAATCTTGAAGTCTTGCAAGGAGAGATGTACATAAATGTGTGCACCTTTAAGGAATGTTTTATGCTGTATGTTGCATTACAGGCATCCTGACTCTGACTCAATTTGCATTGGCAAAGTTAAGTAGATTTTCTCTTCTAAGGTAGTCAACATGTGCTGTCTAGCTCAGCGGTTACCCATTGCCTTATGAGCTAATGCGACTTTTCTCTGTTTTTCTCGTGTGTCCGTTTGTGTGTGTTTAAGTAAATTTTAGGGAATGTGCAATACACATGTTCAGACCAGTCTTACGGAAGAGCAGCTTAAGTCAGGGGAGATGAACCACATGCTGAAATAGGGTGTATATGGAGATGGAAAGAGAGCAAGAGAGAAGAGTAGGAGACAGAGAGATGTGCTGTGCCTCAGGGATGAACTAAGCGTGTGTATGTGTTACTACCATTTTTCAACCTAATGAGATAACACACATATCAAACATACACAAATGCACGTTTGCATGCATGCACACACATACACAATCAGACTAATACGCACAGCCAAGATGTTCTCTATCATATCAGTGTCTGTGAGTCACTGACAAAGAGAAGCCTGAGCTCAAAGAAGACTTTTCAGTTGGCTTCATACAACCTCACAAAATACTCACTAAACTTGTAAACTTGTGTGTTTGGGTGTAAATATGTGTATCTCTTTCAAATGTGGATAAAAGGAGTTCTGGGGACCATTTCTCTAACTGTAGAAAACAGGAGTTTGCACGGTGGGTGGGAACCTGGTTGTTCATGTGAGGGGCTACTAGCCCTGCTATGTAGGGGTAGAAGGGCGCACAGGCTGCCTTGAACGACTAGCGGGTGGTGGGATCTAAGTCCGTAACCCCCTCTAGCGCGATTGACCCGGACACTTACTTCAGTAAGAATGGGGTTAGTTACCTGGCAACAGTAGGCACAAAAGGAGGACTCCAGGCCCGGATCTGCAATGATAGCAGCGCCTGCACACGGAATACTAGCACGGTCCCACTTAACTCCGTCGTCCTGTGCCTAACCAAATAACTCAGGTGCCCCTACTCCAAGGCAACCTGGGTCGGACAAAAGCATTCAACAACGACTTTTTAAACCACGTGGCTCTTTTTTTATTTATCTGGAGAGCCCTCAAAAAAAAACAAACTTGGTTAACAATGTCCACAGGGCCCTGGAGAGCAAAGGGAAAACAGCAAGGAGCCTCCCCAGGACCAAAGAAATGAAAGAAATAAAATGAGGTAAAATAAATCAAAACAGACTGGTGGGACCCAGTGTTAGGAGTCCTCGACTCCGCACAACCCACCCTAGTCACAGAGAAAGCACTCACAATACAGAAGAACAGTAAAAGTTAACACAGCAATTATCCAGTCTAAAATGGCTGACACAGTCCCAACGCATCATTTACAATGTCCGACACACCAAAAGAACATTTCAGTCTTTACAGTTTAATCCAGTAAATTGTCTCTGGGGTGGGACGGACAGATAGTTCTAGGGGTAGGTGTCGTTAACCGGAGTTACAGTCTGTTAGGCTGTCCAGAACTTCCACAGCCGGAATAGAATGTCCATTCTCCGGTCCACACAAAACAAAGAAAAAACACAGAAACAGTACCTTTGCCCCTCCTGAAATGGGGTGTGATGAACTCACGGGTAGGCGAAGCTTTTACATACAGCCCGCTGAAGCAGGGTGAACATCCGGAGCGTCGTCTGGGTGGCAGGGTACTCCAAACACCGCCGACGTTGAGGCCCAAAATGGCGGTCCCGCGGGCTATCGGAGCTACGGCAGTCCCCAGGCCGGGCGAAGCGAAGCCGCCCAACTCCTCTCTCGGAAACTCGCTGGTCCTTCGCCAGACAGCCGGCCGTGCTGTCTCGCTTTCTAAACGTTCTTCACCGTCAAACTCTACCGGTAACGCCGGGAAACTGAGGCAGATTGGAGGGGAGCGGCCGCTAGCCCTTAGCTCTCGATTAGCCCCTCGGCTAGCGCTATCTCCGCCGACGCTTCGCCCCGGCGCTGCACCCGTAAGGCCGCTGTAGCCGGAATCAGAGTTCATACACGGACGGAAACCCAGCCTAGACTCACTGCGGTACCGTACACTGTCTCGCTAACCCCTCGTTTACACTTTGTTCGGGTCTTTCCTAGCGTCCTCCCTCGTCCGGACACGTGTGTTTTTTTTTTTGCTCCGCTCGTCTTCTCTCTCACTGCGCATGCCCATCCTCTTCACGCTACGTCACTTCCTCTTGGCTGCTTCAGGCTGTAAAAACCCCGTGACCGTTTTCTAAGGGTTGTAAATATGTGCCCTCACATTTCCCCCCAGCTAAACCCTGCCACACCAGCGACGACTCAAGCAGTTCATCCCTGTAACAAACACAGAATAACACATATTAACCCACATGTTCAGTAACACTCTATACCGCGGTCCTAAGCCTCTCATGGTGGTCCCGGACCCAGTCGTCCAGATTGTCCGCCTCTGGTTCCCTCATGTCTTTCCCTCCCAGGAGGTCCAAGGGCATTCTGGCGTCCCTCCTGAACAGGAGATAGAAGGGCGCATAACCCGTGGAAGAGTGCTCACGAGAGTTATAGGCCATAACCAACTCTGGCAAGTACGTTTTCCAATCCCGCTTCTTCTCTGGTGGCAGTGTCCTGAGCATGTCGTGCATGGTCCTATTAAACCTCTCACACTGCGCGTTCCCCTGCGGATGGTAAGGGCTGGTGCGACTCTTGGCAATCCCATAGGCCCTGCACAGCTCTTTTATAACACTAGCCTCGAAGCTCCTCCCCTGATCGGAGTGCAACCGGGCCGGGCACCCGTAATAGGTAAACCAATGTTTCAGCAAAGCATTTGCTGTCGTCTCAGCAGTTTGGTTTCTGGTGGGGACGGCAACGGTGAACCTGGTGAACATGTCTGTAAGGACAAGGACATTTTCGTATCCCCCACAAGACTTTTCTAGCACCGTATAGTCCATAGCAAGGACCTCCAGGGGTGCGGTGACATTGCTGCAGGTCATGGGGGCCCTGTGGTTGGGAAAGACATCCTTTGCCAATGCACACCGCCTGCATTGCTGAACCCAATCTTGAACATCTCTACTCATGGTAGGCCAGTAATAGCTCCTTCTCATTACCGCGAGGGTGCTCTTTGCACTGAAATGCCCCCCATGCTCATGCTGGTTCTCATATACCCTACGTTGTAAGGCCCCTGGGACAATGAGCTGCCTGATCTCCTCCCCATCACGAGGGTTGCTGACATGCCTATACAGCACACCCTTATAAAGCCTAAGGCGGTCAAGCCGTTGGTGAAGCCGCCTCGCGTCAGGTGTTAACGCGTGGAGATCGGCATGGCTCATCCCCGTGCCCCTCTCCACCACCCGATACACGGGCCCGACGACCGGGTCGTTTTTCTGAGCCACTTCGACCTCCTCCCAGCTGTGCCCACCAAGAGCTTTCCCAGCAGTCGCTTGCACTCTGGCTTTCAGATCAGCCCTACCATCCTCCTCCAACCTAGCAGGCCACAGACACGCACGCACTTCTTCTGGGCCCACTTTGATAAAGTCCTTGCCCGTGTCCTCCTGCTCGGGTTCCTCTTGGTTAGGGATTCTGGAGAGGACGTCTGCATTCGTGTTTTGCCGCCCGGGCTTGTAACACACCTCAAAGTCATACTCAGCGAGTTGTGCTACCCACCGCTGTTCGACAGCCCCCAGGTTAGCCGTTGCCAGGTAGCGCAGCGGGTTATGGTCCGTGACTACCGTGAACCTGGCGTACATCAGGTAGTCCCTGAATTTCTCGGTAACAGCCCATTTAAGCGCCAGAAGTTCCAGTTTAAATGCGCTGTAATTCTTGTCATTCTTCTCGGAGCCTCTCAGCCCCCGACTCGCGTAGGCTACCACACGCTCTACGCCCTCCTGTTTTTGACTGAGCACAGCCCCGAGTCCGTGCAGACTCCCATCTGTGGTCAATATGAAGGGTAGGCCGAAGTTGGGATAGGCCAGGATTGGAGGGGACACCAGGCACCGTTTCAGCTCATCCAGTGCCTCCTGGCACTCACCGGTCCAAACAAACGTCTGGGTGCCCCTCGACGTGTTTTTCAACCCTTTCCCAACCAGGGCATGCAGAGGCTTGGCCAACTGTGCAAACCTTGGCACAAACCGCCTGTAGTAGCTCATGAATCCAAGCACCTGCCTCACCTCTCGCACGCTCCTTGGAGCCGGCCATGCCTCCAGGGCCTTGACCTTTTCTTGATCTACCTGGACGCCTTTAGCAGAAATCACGTGGCCAAGGAATTTAACCTCCGGCCGCAGAAGGAAGCATTTGGTCGGCTTCAACTTCAACCCGTGCTGCTTCAAACGTTCGAACACTGTCTCGAGCCTCTCGCAGTGACTGTCAAAGTCCCGGGAGAAGACTATAATGTCATCCAGGTAGACAAGGAGTATATCAAAACTGAGGTCCCCCAGTACCATACCCATCAGCCGCTGAAAAGTGGCTGGGGCGTTGCACAAGCCAAATGGCATCCGAGTCCATTCAAACAAGCCAAATGGTGTTGTAACCGCCGTTTTTCCCCTGTCCCTTTTGCTCATGGCCACTTGGAAGTAGCCTGCGGTCAGGTCCAGGGTCGAGAATAACAGCGCATTGCCAAGCGCATCCAACGACTCTTCGATGCGGGGAAGTGGGTAGGCATCTTTGCACGTCACTTCGTTCAGCCGCCTGTAATCGCAGCAGAATCGAACACTTCCATCTTTCTTAATAACCACCACCGCAGGCGAGGCCCATGGACTGGAGCTCTCTTTAAGGATCCCCTGGCTAACGAGCTCCTGAACATGCCTCTTAAACTCTTGAAAGACATGGGGTGGGACCCTTCGGTGCCTCTGTTTGATTGGGGGTGCCTCGGTGGGGATACTGTGTGTCACCGTGGTGGTGTAGCCGTAATCGACTTCGCTTGCCGAGAATACGTCTTGGTGTTGGGCTAACAGCCGACAAAGCTTTTGACGCTGTAGCTCCGTGAGGTCCCGGGTGTTAGCCTGTACAGGGACCGGCAACTGCCCAGCCTCGCCACCTGTCGCTATACTCTCACCCTGACCCAGCGGCTTAACCACGAGTGCCCCCCCTCTCTCCTCTACCCGTACAACCTCTTTGGGGAGCACAGCTCGTGGTTTGCTTACAACGGCAAGCCTGGCTCTTGGCATCAGCTTGACAGCCCTCTCGCTTGTGTTCATCACTCTGAGAGGGATTCTTCCACCACTGGTTGTCGCAATAGTGTTGGCAACTAACAGTCCCCGCGGCAGCTCTATCTCTTTTGCCGCCTCTGCCAGCACTTGGCACTCAACCCTAGGTGAGACCCCGCAACGGCCCTCCACCACTTTCTCGCTCCTCGGGGGGATGATAACGGGTTCCCTGCCAGCCACCTTGACGAACCCGATTTTGCCACCCGGACCTGTGCGCGGGAACTCCTTCCTCGCTCGGGCTATCAACCGACGGATGGTGGCCTCTGTCTCGTCTGGAGCGTGGGGATCCATGTGGACGCGACCCCCATCTGCGATAAAGAGCGCTTCGAGGTCTTCTATAACATTCATCCCCACAATCCCTGGGAGCCCATTAGCTTTGTCTACCTGAGGGTGAGTGTCGGTGAGTACAAAAATGCACTTCTTACCAACCACTCTCCCGGCGCATTCAACCTCCGCCTCCAAGCAGCCCAAGACAGGAATATCGAGCCCGTTTGCGGCTGTGAGCTCAATCCAGTCTGCTGACTTCAACTCCTGTGGCCCAAAACACCTACGGAAATGGGACTCCGTAATAGCCGTCACATTTGACCCCGTGTCCCAGAGGCAGGTGGTGTCCACCCCCCCCTATCTTAAGGTGGACTGTGCGACACCTCCCAAGAGCACTCCTTTGGAGGCTTTCCTCCACCTCTGTCAGAAGACACTCGGCTGCTTGGCGCCCTATGGCCGGTGTGGTGGGGTGTTTCTTGGGACGTTGAGGCCCAAAATGGCGGTCCCGCGGGCTATCGGAGCTACGGCAGTCCCCAGGCCGGGCGAAGCGAAGCCGCCCAACTCCTCTCTCGGAAACTCGCTGGTCCTTCGCCAGACAGCCGGCCGTGCTGTCTCGCTTTCTAAACGTTCTTCACCGTCAAACTCTACCGGTAACGCCGGGAAACTGAGGCAGATTGGAGGGGAGCGGCCGCTAGCCCTTAGCTCTCGATTAGCCCCTCGGCTAGCGCTATCTCCGCTGACGCTTCGCCCCGGCGCTGCACCCGTAAGGCCGCTGTAGCCGGAATCAGAGTTCATACACGGACGGAAACCCAGCCTAGACTCGCTGCGGTACCGTACACTGTCTCGCTAACCCCTAGTTTACACTTTGTTCGGGTCTTTCCTAGCGTCCTCCCTCGTCCGGACACGTGTGTTTTTTTTTTTGCTCCGCTCGTCTTCTCTCTCACTGCGCATGCTCGTCCTCTTCACGCTACGTCACTTCCTCTTGGCTGCTTCAGGCTGTAAAAACCCCGTGACCGTTTTCTAAGGGTCGTAAATATGTGCCCTCACATTCAGACAACTTCTGAGGCGATCTGCACCAATTAAATGTCTGTATTTACATGGGATTTGACTCTCATGCTGAGAACTCTTGAACTGGGGTGCTTCCTGTCCCGAAGCAGTTGTGTGGGAGTTAAGGTGGCCATTATTGTCTCGGATAAACAGTGTTTCAATGGCTTCATTCATGTCCAGACACTCTGCACAAGTCAAGCACAAAGAGACAAAACACAGCATGGTGCATTGAAAACATGGGAAAAAACATTTTGAAATTGTCTTTAGCACAATACAAAGTCAACAATAACTAAGACGTATGTGGAGGTGTATCTGTGTGAGTGTCAATGTAAATGGGTACTGCACTTTGGCTAGCATCCGTTCGGCAACCTCGTTAGTTTTAGTTCCATGTTATGCTGCAGAATGAGGAATAATATCCACTATGGTACTAATGAGAGTTATAGTTTCTTGGGATTGTAGAGGCAAACACACACATGCACATACTGATGTATTGATATTTTACAGTAGCAATCTCTTACTGTCTTAATAAAAATGCGTTTATAACAATCCATAAACTTGGTGAGCCACTCTACATTAAATTATAAAAAGGACCATAAATAATTTCTTGTAATCCTTGTAAAGTGAAACATTCAACACATTCCCCATATCAAAACAAACAACAAACTACGTAAAACATTTACCCATATGATTCTATCATGAACTATAAAAATGACAGCACGCACAGTGATATTGTCATGATCCTGGGTCCTTTTGACCCAGCGTTTTGTGTTTTCTCTTCGCGATTTTGGTTCTGTTCTCTAATTGGTGTTTACCCTGTTCCCCCCCGTGTGTTCCTGTTTTATTGTGAAGGTCTGCGTCTTATGTGAGTGTTTTCAGTTTGCCTCCCTGGTCTCGTCATGTTAATCACTCCCAGCTGTGTCTCCCACCTGTGTGTAATCTCCCTGTGTTCTCTGAGTGTATTTAAGTTGTATTTTCTGTCTTGGTAATCGCTGGTTCGTCTGTGTTGTTTCCCCTCGGTCTCCCTGCGTCTCCCCGTATGTATTTCTCCGGACCTCCCTGCATCCTCATTCTGGTTTGTCTTATTAGTTTACCCAGTTTAGGTTTCCGGTTTCATGTTTTGTCGCCACCGCTGTTTGTACTCACACCCCTGTAAATAAACACTCATCTGCACCAGAGCTGCCGCATTTTGGGTCCTATTTCATATTCCACACGGCTTGCCCCGGCAAACCGTGACAGATATATTTAGATGCAGTCATATAGTATATCAAGTATTAAGTGTTCCTGTATAGAAACCCTATGTGTACATACACATGCCTATATATATGAAAGAGGGGGGAAAAGGGGGAAGGAAAATGAATAATACCTGAGGGGGAGTAGGTCAGGCCAAGCAGGAGAGTTTCTGGAGGTTAAAAAAAACAAAAGGCCTTTGGGGATTGCCCTGAGGTAGCGTTGGTTCCAGGCACTTGTGCTCCACATGTGATGTCACCTGGTGAGAACAAAGGGCACATAATGCACAACGGTCTTGTCGCGTTTATGGATGAAAATGATAGTTGCTTTAATGACAACCCCTGCTACAGTGTCAGCCCGAGTCACTCATAATCTTATTCAGAATCAACACGACAGAAAAAAAGGTTATTCGTGGCATTAAACAAAAAAAAATTAAATAACACATTAAATAAAAATGTCAAGCAAATATAGATATATTTACTCAGACATATGCAATATCCATTTTTATGAAACCCAGACTTTTGAAAGAAGTTGGATGCAGGTCATTCAATTAAAGCTCTTCTGACTTCTAAGTTTTTTTTTTTCCCTCTTCAAGGACTTATTACATCATTCTTTTTCTTCAAATCATCTTTATTTTATCACCTTTGGAAAGCTTTTTGTTTTTCAATTTGTGCATGCTTTGCAAGTTATATCGGTCTGCCTGCAGTGTATGCTTGGTAATTTTGCTTTGTTTCCATGCTATAACTCCATAAGTGTGTGTGGCCCATCTACCATATATTTATAATGACGTAGATTGGGGCCCTGGGTTCTTTTCTCTTATTACAGTATGAATTGAAACTCAAGATTATGTAACTTAAATTACCCCCAGAAAATAAATACAAATTAATAATGCACTAGGATCATATGCTTGAATGACTTACATCTCATAGCAATACGCAAATATTTTTCACCATAAACAAAATGAACCTACTGAGTACTTAAACTTAAAAGTGTCTGTTCACTGATTCTAATTAAAAAAAATAAAGTCCACTTTTGTTTAGTTGTTCAACTGAAATTTCAGAGTAATTTCATCAATTAACAATAACTATCTTATTTTAAGCCGTTAAAACAACATAAGGGAAAGTAAAAGTCGCAGGACTGAATCATAGCTGGGGATCGTTGTGACCCCAAACTTAATGGTCACTTCGCTCCATCTGAAGTAAACAAACGGGGTAGTAGCTTTGGAAAGTCACGTGTCCAGCAGAGAAGACTCTGGCAAGCAGGCCTCAACTCCGAAGCAGCGCAGAAGCTCTCAAGAACAGCTGCAGAATATATGGGGTGTGTCTGGGCCACTTTGGGCACTGCGTGTTTGCTGTCCACTTTCAGGCCACCAAAATGTCCAAACAGGGCAACTAGCTGCTCACAGTCTGGATGTTCTGCCAGTTAGCCACCACTTTATCAATAAACAGTAAACTTCCATGCAGCAGACTTCAGGTCGACATTCGCTGCTTTGCAATGCCAAATAGTTCCTGGGTTATCTAACCGACAACCCAAAACGTTTGCAGTAGAGCTGGGCGATAGAACGATAACGATATGTATTGCGATATAACTTCTTCTCGATAGGAAAATACAACTATCGCGATAGACCTCATCTCTCTCTCTTCCTCTTTAAAAAAAAAAAAAAAAGGAACAGCCAATCCAAATTAAGTAGCACAGAGCCAATCCACGTCACGTGCCTTGTTACGTACAAGTGCCAAGCCGCACGTGCGTATTTGTTTGCGAAGCAGCTAACCACCGTGTCGACCGGGTAATGGAGAAAATGAGTGTACCAAGTAGAGAAAAATCGACCGAGAGCTCGGGTGACCACGTTACCGAAGAGAACACGGATGACGGTTCGAATGCCGAAGAGATTGTCGAAAAGTAGGGCCAGAAAAGTTCCGTAGTGTGGAGATATTTCGGCTATTTGAAGTCTGACAAAAAACAGAGTAGCACGCACTGTAAGTTGTGCCGAAAGCATGTTCCCACTAAGTCTGGAAATACAACAAACCTTTTTCATCACCTGAAGCAGTGCCACCCACTAGAGCACGCTCAATCTCTGACTGAAAGTGCTAATTTGTCATCGAAAACAACCAGGGGAATCCCTGCGAAGCAGCAACAGTCAATTGAGTCGGCTTTCTCCAGCGTCTTACCATATGACAAAAAAGCTAAGAGACATAGCGACATAACGAATGCCATAGCCTACTGTCCTGCTAAAGACATGCTACCAATAAACACGGTCGAAAATGAAGGATTCAAGCAGCTAATTAAGGTACTGGATCCTCGTTACCAACTCCCTGGACTTAAACATTTCTCTCAGACAGCGCTTCCAAAGCTATATAGAGAGTGCCGTGAGGCTGTTGAGAAGGAGCTACAAACTGTATCGTTCTTCGCTACTACATCTGACATGTGGTCAAGTCGCACGTCAGAACCTTACCTTAGCCTTACTGCCCACTATATCGACCAAGACTGGAATCTGAAAAGCAAATGTCTTCAAACTGCCTACCTTCCCGACGACCACACGGGTGAAGTAATTGCATTAGGACTGTCAGAAGCGCTTGCATCCTGGGGACTGAGTGAAGACAAACAAGTCTGCATCACAACCGATAGTGGGACAAATATAGTGAAGGCCACATCCCTGAATAACTGGACCCGGCTGCAGTGCTTCGGACATCGACTTCACTCAGCTATCGGTAAGTTGGGAAGCAGAATAAAATTAAAAATGCCTTTTTTAATTGTGTTTTTGAGCCCATGTAAATATATTAAAAGCTAGAGATCTAAATCACTTCCATGATTATTGTTAAAAAATAAACATCAGAAAGAATATTCTTCATGTCAGCCTATTTATTTGAAGTAACAGTTGCTGTTGGCATGCATAATAGGCAAATATTCAGTCACTCTTCAGTGTAAATCAAGTTGACAAAATGTGCCAAATAAAATTTAGAATTTTGGGATTCTATCAGGATCCCAATTGGCTAATACAGAACCTCAGCTCTTTTTCCTATAAAGAACATTAAATTATGATTCCACCAAATAGGGCAATTCAAGACAAAAAGAACAAGTGATGAAAACGTCAAATATAACAATGATGTTGATAACACCAGCCTCTGTCACCTTTTTAAATATAAGAAAAAAAAATTTGGACAGTCTGTCAGAAAAATTTAAAAAAGTAAAAGTACAATAAAAAAAAAGTACAATCATAGCAAGTAAGTGGGTTTTCAGGGCAGTGAATTTTATTTGTGACTGAAAAAAAAATCAAAAATCTTAAATTAATTTCTGAGGTTAATATGTGCTATTATTTACCTTTTTATCCACAGAAAAAGCCGGCAAAGACAAGAGGGTGGAGCGAGCTGTGGCCGTGTGTAAGAGAGTGGTGGCCGCCTTCAGTTTCTCTTGTAAGAAGAAAAGGGAATTGGCTGCTGCTCAGGAGGAGCTTCACCTCCCCCAGCACAAGTTAGTGACAGAGTCACCCACCAGGTGGGGCTCACGCCAAAAAATGGTTGGGAGGGTTCTGGAGCAACATAAAGCTATCTCTCAGGTCCTCAGTGCAGATAAGAAGACCAGGCACTTGGTTCCCTCCTGGCAAGATCTAGATGTTCTGGAGTCTGTGCATGTGGCCCTGAACCCACTACTGGAATTCACAGATTCACTTTCTGGAGAGTGTTACGTGAGTGTGTCCTACCTCAAGCCGATGCTTCACCTTTTCAGAACACAGATTCTGAAACCATCTGAGGATGAAACACAACTTACAAAAGACCTTAAGATGACAGTCATGACATACCTTGATGAAAAGTACAATCACCAGATTACAAATGAACTGCTTGATGTTGCAACCCTGGTAGATGTAGTACAATACATTAATGCAGAACACGTTGATGCCATCAAAATGAGAGCAGTGTCTGAGATGTTGGGGCAAATTGAGCACCCGTCCACTTCAGCTGGAACGGAGGAAACAGAAGATGGTGGAGCTGCTGCAGTACTACCAACCCAGAAGAAACAGAGAAAGTCACTGGGCAGCTTCTTTAAGAAATCCCACCCCACCAGCACAGGGCTCACTGAGAAGGAGACAGTTGAAAAGGAGCTTGAAAAGTACTTGCTGGCACCTGATGCAGACAGTGAAATGGACCCACTTGAGTGGTGGAAAATCAACGACAGAAGCTTCCCAAGAGTTAGCTGCCTGGCAAAGCGCTACCTGTGCATCCCTGCAACCAGCAGCCCCTCTGAGAGGGTATTTAGTACAGGGGCTAATATTGTGACTTGCCACAGGGCCGCTTTAAAGCCTGAAGCAGTGGATAGACTTGTCTTCCTGTCCCACAACCTGTAGGCTTTTGTCAGACTAAAGTTTTATTTTTATATATATATATATATATATGTTGCACCTTGGATGTGTACCTAGGATTTAAAGAATGTTCTGTTAGCATCTTTATTTTAAAACTGTTTGAAAAGCTAAGCTATACAACAAGGAGAGTGAGAATTTCCATTTAGTTCTCAGTTCATTTGATATTGACAAAAGTTAGTTAGTCAATTTTGTCTGTTCTTCTGTAAAACAAACTAAGATTTATTTTTAGAATTAATATTTTGTTTCTAAGTGGAATTGACAATTTAGTCTGTTTTGTTTGTTCTATTTTCAAACTTAAACGCTTTAGCGGCTGCCTTTTGTGTAGTTTGCAATATTTGCCTCTATTTATCTGAAACTGAAGTTTCATTTTCCTTAAGTACATCTGCCCTGTTTAACTTATTATGGGAAATAAATATTTAAATCAAAACAAGCTGCTGATTATTTCACATTTTACTTGTGAGCAATGGCACATTTAAATCTTACAAATTTAGTTATTTGGCTTATATCATGATAGATATCGTTATCGCCTGAAATGAAAAAAACATATCGTGATATGAAAAAATCTTATATCACCCAGCTCTAGTTTGCAGTCATAAACTGTAGCTTTAAATCACCACAGGATGCCTCTCGCTTCTGCGTTAGCTCCTCTAGTCGTCTCACTTTGCCTGCTCCGAGACGCCACACGTCTGCACTTGTGTCTAGTTCACCTCCACTGGGACAAAACTGAATTATCAAAGTAACACGTTTTTTTAAACAAAATAAATATAACCTTTACATTCTTATCATTTTAATCATGGATTGCATCACACAACAAAGCATACATTTAACTCTTTTTAACTTTGCAATATTTATCTTTTATGAACTGCGTATTTATAACAGTTTCCTCTTTCTTTCTTTTTTCTTTCTTTCTTTTTTTACTAAGCTACATATATATTCTGTCTTTGGTCCCTTTGAGCAACAAGATGCTCTAAAAGATGCTCTATATTGCCAAGCCTTTCAATATCTTAAAATTCAAATGAATGTCTGAAATCAGGAGAGAAGTAAACCTAAATAGGTACTTTAGAATTCGTGTAAAGAACGAAGTGTGTTAGATAGGAGGACATGGTGGGTATGTTGAAAAAAATGGGTTTTATTTACCCTAAAAATGAAAAAGAAATATACAAAATGAATTAACACTGGGCACTTAAAAAAAGTCAAATGAACAGAACTAAACTACAGTCAAAATAAAAACTTCACATAACTTGAAGCTAACTGCTGTACAAAATAAATCTGATCTAACACACAAGAAATTAAGGGGATTTGAATACTGGCTGATGAGACCAGGTTGATGCATAAGAGTAATACTAACAAACTATTTAACAGTGAAGAAACAAAAACAACAGTTAGTCTCATAGTTACTTCAAATAAGTAAAACTAAACACAAGACTAAGCAAAAAATGCATCTCACAAGTCAAAGAAAATTTAAGATGAGTCAGCAATCAGCGATCAACACTTCCTGTATATAACTGCACGGCATTCCAGAACACAATTTTTGCTCTTCATAGCACCAGCAACCCTCAGCAGCCACATGGACCCTCAAGCACCAGTAAAAGAAAGAAATTAAAAAATGAATGTAACTATATTGAATGTAAAATACATAAAAAAGGACTGTGTGCCATTATATTTGTGTGTCTAAGACATGTTACCAATTTCAGAGTTGTGTGGCTGCATGTGTGCCAATCACAATTCTAATTACATTTATTAGCAAAAGTAAAGTAATTAATCTTCTACTTCTACCATGTCTCTTGCAAACCATGATCTGATTTTTTATTTATGCTAAAATGTTTTAAATCATTTTAATTGCACTACGTACACTTAATTGCAACTGAACTTAACGGAATTGAAAAAAAGATTCCTTCTGATTGAAATCTGGAAACAAAAAACCAAACCAAAGAGACAAAAAACCAACTCAATCTCCGTGTACAAAGAAAAGAAGATGGAATACTCAAAACAGAATTGGCTATATTACAAAAAAGATCAAAAGAAAACAATTTTATATTATATTTAAGATTCAAACACTTAAAGTCCACAGTTTTTGTAAAAACACTCAGTTATGTAAGGCAGTGAGAAATGGAATGAATGATCAGACTAATCTCTGCAGCAAGCTGCAGGCATGTTGAAGCTGGCAGTGTCTTTTTTTCTTTTGCACTGCTCCTTCAAAAGGAGGAAAGGCAATACACCATGCTTTGTTTGAGCCTAAATTCTTCCCCTCAAAGGATGCATGGCTCTGGCAATGATTGTTAGAATTAAAGATTAAACCAATAAAACAGGAGTGTAATAACAATGAGAGACATCAATTTGATGTGGTGCGCTCTACTGAGACTGAACCACATAATTATTTGGAGGTGTAATTGAAAACCAGATTAGGGAAGCAAATGAACATCAAAAATATGATTAGAACTGTTAATGAAAGGGATGCCAACTTCTTTTTTATAATAACTTTGAAAGTGTCTGTTATCATTAAGGACAAACAATATGAAAATGATATGACTAAATCCAGCTGAAACTTAATTTCTGTCTGTTTTCAGACGATATTAGAAGATTAAAACTACAATTAATGAGTTTCAATGAGTTTGAAAATTCATAACTGAACAAATGATATAAAGAGAAAATAAACAAATATATATATAGAATTTAGAGCAAAGCCCCGTTCGAGTGTCCTAATGCAAAAAGCTTCAAGCAGGCTTTGGCATGTATGGGGGCATCTGTTTTTGTTTGTTTTTTTCATTTTATTTTTATAAACACAGTCAAGAGGAAGAGAGCAGCAAAAGTTCACTGAGTGAGAACTGAACAAACACGGGACCACAGCTGCAGAACAGAGTGAAATTGTGTTACAGAACTGTTCTGCTTTGTGAAATCAGCAAACACTTTGTATTGTGATGCTCATAATCTGTGGTATTTACAAAACAACAGTGTAGTGTCTGTTCCACACAACACAGCAATGATGGGAGCAAATATAGTGATCAAAAAGAGCCTGTTTCCTTTTGTTTAAAGCTGAACGATCTAAAGTTTCATATCATTCTTCCCACATAGGACTTTGTACATATTTTTGGGATGTAGCCTCAAAATGCAACCATGGTTGAAAATTTAAAAAGGTTTTCTATTAATGTAAAATAATAATAATATAATTCAAAATTTAAAAAAATACAAAACTACAAATAAGACATGCATTACATCTGGGAATGATCACACATGACAGCATACTTTAGAAACCCTGCTGTGCACACAACTGCTAATTTATTAGCTTGAACATTAAACTTATATAATTATTATATAAGCCAACTTTTCTGTGAATATTTGCTACCTACCAGTGACACAGATCAGAGCATTCCAAGGGATGCTGTCCTCTTTGCAGTACAGTTGAGGTTGATCAGAGCACATTCTCTGTCATTGCCAGTGAACTCATAGCAGATGTTTCTTTTTCCAACACAAGACACACAATAATCAGACAACAATTCAACCACATATACAAGTAAAACACTCAAGAAAACAAAGCACTAATGACCAGGTTCTTTATGTGTGAAGTGAAATGAGGCCTTCAAAGCAACTGCTGGTGATCTCAGTGAAGCCTCATTTTATGTTGGCTTGCAGGCCTTTAGGAGGGTCATTAGTCACCTGGCAATGACAACATAGATACCCACTGAGAAGTCTATGAAAAATCCAGGACACTTTTTGGGATCAGTGTTTCTTCTTGTTGTTTAGGCAGTCTTAGAGTGCAGGTATGATCCCTTGCAGTGGTTTTCACAAGAAACTAGTGTACTGTGTAACTTAAACATCAAATTATTATGTCATTTGAAAACAACATTGCTAATAAAATAATCCTAACACTAACAAACCCATTAATTTCTGTTGTATTAGTTCATTTATAGTGCTGCAGTATGTATAAATAAAAATATGGATGACCATGATCTGTTATATAGAGGATGATAAATCAGGTACTGGCAGGATTTTACAGTAGTTAAATTACATTTAATGCATCTCAAAGATGCAAATTCATATTTATACAGACAATGCATAGTATTGATTAAACAGCCACCCAAAATAAGGTTTATGCCAAAGCTCCCCTAAATTTTGTTTGTTTGTTTCTGGATGGTTAATCCATCACTATGCACACGCTATTGGATTAAAATTATATTTTAAGTGCTAAAATATAAATTATGAAGTTATCCATTAATTATGAAGTCTACAGTTTTACACAAAATGCCAAATTACATCTATTAACATGCTTGCATGTAGCATGTTGGAAAAGAAAAATGTTTAGTGTCTAAATGTTTTAGTGGTTGATGTGATGTGGTGCTTGATTAATTTCTGAATTCTCTGAAAAGCCTGTGCAGAGCGGGTACAAAAATGACTTCAGTAAATCTTAGTTTTAAACAAGTTTTTTACAGATTAATTTTAAAAAAAGTGTTTTTCCTTTTTTATGACAGCTTCTCTAATTAAATTTTAAGCACTATATATATGAAGGTAAGCTAACACACTGTTGCCAAGGGTAGACTGTCTAACTACATCTGTGGGACACAACATTATTTAAATGGATGGTTAACTCGTGAAGAAGAGACCAGTGAAGAACACAGCAGCAAGAGCAGTTACAGACTACATATGGTACTATATATTTGTTTCACAGTATGTGTGTATTTTAATATTGTGGAAACTTTAAGATGGATTACACCTCAGTGAAACTGCTTTGATTAAAACCTCACCTTGGACTGAATACACAATGCATTTTACAAACATAAAGGAGGTTAGATAACTTCTACTACTGAATATCTGAGATTCTTATCAAAGTTTGTTTACAAAGCTGCTCAGAATAACTTTCACTACAAAAAGGACCAGGGAAATTCCTAATGTTATTACTGAACGTGAGAGTGACCTTGCTGTTGACAACATCATTTATAACATCAGCTAATCCAGGCAGTTAAAAATCACATATAATTATAAATGTGTCAGACAATGCAAAGTCTAAAAAAGTGCTTTCACTTTTCATTTATTTTGCAAGTCCAACTGCTGTGGCTCATTTTGGGTGCAAATTGTATACACATTTATTTTCTTAGAATACTATAGTAACTAATAATAGTAGAATAATGAAATCTTTTAGCGTTACAAAGCAGATGTGTTTGTAACTTATGCTCTAATCATTGTGTTTGCAGCAGAATGGGCCAATGGACAGGTAAAGACATTACAATGAATTAAAAATGAATCTTAGAATAATCTTTGGGGAACATGCACATATAATTCTTTAAAATCATTGTATTGCAAACAGCTTGGCTTCAGAAAATGTAGAGGAAACTGATTCTGCCTTGTATTAAGTTAATCACAACAAATACAAAATGTCACACATAAAAACTTTACAATAAATGAGTTGCATTACCATTTATCCTTATTCTTATATTTCATAGTCAGGCTGTCTTATCCCAATAACCCAACTATAATATTATTATCTAATGCCCCAGAATACAACCAGCAGTTCTATGTAATTAATGAGTTTTTTGGGCATGTCATCTACTGAATAGCCAACCGTTTCAGCTATAAGTTACCCACAGAAGTCTAAGTGGTGTGTGAATACACTATGAAAAGTATGATGAATGTGCAAAGGTAGCTTATACTGCTGCCTGCACAGAACGCAGATTTGTTTGAATTTTTAGTTTTCCACACTTTGAAATGCAAAAAACATAAAGCACTCATACAGGGAACATTAATCCTGTAAAGCAATCTTAGACAGACAATCTTCATATCAAATGAACTCAACTATAGTTTTATTATCGTGTCACAATCTGTGTGTGTGTGTGTGTGTGTGTGTGTGTGTGTGTGTGTGTAAGAGTGAGTGAGTGAGAGTGAGACTGCCTTGACAGAGCTCTGGAGCACTGTAACAGGAAATACTTTGGTAGGCATGGAACTGAGAAAGAAATGGAAGTTCTCAGGGATTGATGTGTCTGCAAAGAAACAGAAGGAACATTACTCACAGCCATAAAAAAAAGAAAAGGACTTACAGAATATCTGCAAAAATGCCCTGCAGGACTTTTTCAGTAATACAAATGCTCTGAAAAACCAAAGCATGAAATGCCACGTTAGTCATTTGTATTCATCTGAGTGCAATGCAACTAAAAGTATGTTTTAAAAGTCATAAATTTTAAAAATTAGTAGTTCCTAAGCAGATCAGTGCATTTAGGCTTGTAGACATGGTCAAGAAAACCTAAATGATGAAAATCAGCTTCTGTACATAAATCCTAAGACAAAAGACAGCTGACCCCAGGAAAGAGGTGCAGAAGGAGGAAGGACAGCACTAGCATGAGGATTGTAATCACTAATAACAAGTACATCTGGTCTGGTGCCATAAAAAATGTGAACCAAATGATAGGTTAGCACAATAAACGTACCTATAGTTGACACTGACTAATCTGTGGTATCAAAATTGTCTGAACTCTTCAAAACAAGTGCAAACTTGTCATTTATTGCTTTTTCACTTGTTAATTGTCTTAACCAGCATTTACACAGTGTTGAGTGGAGAAGATAAGAATTATACAAACAGATAAAGTGAGATAGGAGAAAAGACAGTGGAAGGGTGATTATTAAAAAAGAAAAATCATTAAAATGCATGCAAGTTGGGATATTCTGATGTCAGCTAACTTCCACCTCTGAAGGTGTCCTGTGTTTGACTGTGATATTAAAACTTTTTCAGTAATTGCTGAAGGACCATTAGCATTCAGCATGCGTGCTGAAGGGACAGCTGAAAAACAGAGATATTTCATATTGCTCTGAGAAAAAAAAATCCTCATACTTTAGCCTTTTGTCTCTCTCTGTCATTGTCTGTGGTTGAGAGAAAGACGAGGACTGTTTGCTTCACATCTACTCAACCTCGAGAACTTGGGAGACAAATTAACTACAGACCAACCTGTGTGAGTGTGTGTGTGCACGCGTGTGTGTGTGTGTGTGTGTGTGTGTGTGCGCGCGCGTGTGGGTGTACGTGCGTGTGGGTGTGTAGGGAGGGGTTAAGGGAAAAATAAAACAGAATCATGTTTATCTGCTTTCACCAGACAGCAAACTGTTGCTAATTTCTATAGTTTCTTAGAATTAGAAGAATACCTGGGAGCCAAAAATCTGAAATTTTTTATGCCTTTTTTTTTTTTAATTTAGAAAAACTAACACTGTTGAAAAATTGTCCCTTATCTCTAGTTCTGCAGGCTTCTGTGGTCAAATCTCACTGATAATTGGCACTTCTGCTATAGTCAAACACAGAAGAGCTAACTATTGAGGAGGCTTAGTTTATATGTAGTTATAACTCTGCTGGTTGGCTATGACAAATACTTTCCCCAAGCAGACAGAGGAGGCCGAGACTTATTATAATATATTTATTTATTTATAATATTAACTGTAAACCTAGAATACATTTGCAGAGACAGATTGAATTCCTTTACATTTATAATAATGAACTGCGCTAACATGAAAATACAGTATTGTGCAGTTAGCTTAAAATGGCTTGGGTAGAGGTTTCCCAGACAGTTTGCAGTTCTCCTAACCCTAATGCGGAAAACATGCACAATGTTGCACTGGGTAAAAATTTCTTCTCAATCTGCTGCTATGTTGTAGTTAGCTTAATGATTATTTTCTCAAACAAGAGATTGCTGGTGCAAAGTGACTAAATATCATGACTGGAACGTGTGTTTTTTTTTAACAATTCATGCCACTGATTAATCAGTGTATAGTTCTTAAAAAATGTATATATCCATTTCTTCTGTTGAATCTATAGTTACTACACCATTGTTACAGCCTGCAGTAACCTAGTGATGCCTTTATGAGCTGGTGCAGAACATATCAATCTCCTGTTTTCAGTCAGGTGTAAATATCCCCAAATTTGTTCATCATGACCTGAACTGAAATAAATGCTGGCATTTGCAGTGACCCATCTTACACTGGGTAGTTTACAATCTTTCATTATGTTAGCTGATTCATAGATTAACTAATGAACAGGGCCAAATTGAGCATCTCCCTCTTTGGACCTCATTATTCCATCCCACTGATATCCGGTGCATTGGCAATATGCCTGCTAAACACAGTGAGGTGCTCTGTGCTTATGTAAAGTAGCTAATAAAGACCACAGTAACTCTTGTGCATCAATGTATTTATGAAGAATACTATGTTTGATTTAAGTGTTAGCAGTCACAGTCCTACAAATGCAGGTGTTTTTCTCTGCTTTAAAGTCTACTACAATTACTAAACTAAACTAAAAATATCATGGTCTGACCCATGCGCATTAGATACCTTCTCCACTTAATAAAAGCAACACAATAAGAAATTCAGCCAAGTAGGAACATACTGAGCTGTAATGTCTCACATTTCATAATTTCTGCTTGGTTATGCAATCAGAAAACCTTCAGTGTGACCATACATTTAGTCATAATGCTGTAACAAGGAGGTGTTATTTTCACTGACTTGGTTTGTGAAAATAACAGTGTTTGTACGAAACTGCCAAAATGTTTAACTACAACATTTGTATTCTAATCTGACTCCAGCTAAAAAATGTTCTGGGCATGAAATTCAAACAGATCTTTCCAGGTATGAAATCAGGGTTGGTGACGTATTTGTGCAGTTTCAGCAGGAGCTCGGGTTTGATAATTTCCTTGTCATATTATGTCAGATTTTTAATAATTGCTTAGCACTAGGCCAGTCTGGTCTACAAAGAGAGAAAAGTGTTAGCTTGTCAACAAACGAGGAGGGAAAAACTGTTATTGTTTATTACATGTGTGCATGTGTGGTGGAATTTATAGTTAGTTAATGAATCTGTTAAAATTATTATAAGCTATGTATCGTTACAAATTTAACTGACGCTGTCATGTAATTGTAATAACGGACAGCTCTGAGATAACGAAGCCATGTGGTGATGTAAAATATATACATTGAATTGCGAGCATAATTTAGGGATTCAACTTTGAAACTTCAACTTTGTATTGGTTAGAAGACACAAAATGTCATTCCGGGCAAATTCTCTTATTAGGCTTGAGAGCCAAAATAATATATTCATCACTGAAACTCCTGCAACTCAACAAGAAAGTCCTGAAACTCTGAACATCCACTCGATACAGGTCGATGCAACAAGGTGCAATGAACTGAAAGTTGTATCACAGTCCTCACATAGCCATCTTTAAATCTTTCCACAATTGTTCCACTCCAGCCCTTCTTCCACATTTAATTTGGAGGTTAGCTCTTACTGCTCTTGCTCATTGTTATAATCAGCATTGTTTGCTTCATAGGTGAGTGGTTATAAGGCTGTGGCTCATCAAGTGCTTGATGCCTTCACATTTATTCAAGTACTGGCCCTCACTGAAAATACTACAGTTTTACACTTGAATTGTGTCTCACAAAAGCTTAAAGTGGATAGGATGTGTTCAAGATTGAATTTAGATCAGCAACCCAGTAGATTAGTGAATAATGAAATTTTAGTGTTGACAGATTAATGAGTGCCAAGTCATGGGATGTAAGAGTAATCCCTGCTGAATGCTGATTCAAAGTAGGTAGGATTAAAAAAATGTCCTGTGGGAATGGTCAGGTTATTAAGTAAAAAAAAAAAAAAAATATATATATATATATATATATATATATATATATATATATATATATATATATATATATATATAATTGTGACTATAATGGTAGCTGAAATTATGATAATAAGAATTATGCAAATAGCATCATAATCTTTATGAACAATTATCTTTGATGAAGACAGAAAGGATAATTATGATTACAATGAAAGATAATTGTGATTTTAGGGAGCCTGATGAATTATTTTTGGTACAAACAACATTATGTAAATACATTTTACTGTTTCCTATATTTGCTATTTTGTTTTCACTGATTCATTTTTTTTTCACAGAATAGACTCTACAGATGATTATCTGTCTTTGCTGTTGAGTAAAATAAACTGCTGAACAAATTAAATATATCATGTATACAGATTAGTTCTCCTGTTCTGACTTCATTATAGAAAAGCATGGATGCTGAATTTCACAGTGTATAGTTTTGGAAACCAACACCAGTGTTACAGGAGTAATGATTACCTAATGAATAATAAATTTAATTAAAACAAATAAGTAAAAATTGTTTTGGCTGTTTGAGTCTCTGGAAATCAGCCTTAAGCAGGGTGCCAGCATGACTCCAGGACAGTCATGACTAGTTCTGGAGGTTTGATAAACACACCCCATTCCCTTTAGGTGTCATCTGCAATGGCCTGGTTGTCTTCAGCCTCGACTGGCCAACCCCTCATCTGCTTTATGTACCTGTAGTAAGGACCAGTATTTGAATTATGCACAAAATAAATGTAGTAATATGAATAAGTGTTGTGATTTTAGGCACAATAAAGGCAACATCAGTGACACTTTTGAAGAATTAAAACACATGCACACACAAAACTCATCAGCCTTCTTTTTATCTACAGTTTTACATCTCCTCCTTATCTCTGCAAGGAACATATGTATATATGGATATTATGTTTGACATAATTTATAAATCAGCATACCTGCACATACCAGTAATAAAGGAAACATACAACAGTGAGACCTGAAAGCCACAGCCAAAGTCA
Organism: Mchenga conophoros; assembly: GCF_057382185.1. Taxonomy (NCBI): domain Eukaryota; kingdom Metazoa; phylum Chordata; class Actinopteri; order Cichliformes; family Cichlidae; genus Mchenga; species Mchenga conophoros. The sequence goes on from NC_140531.1 coordinate 36,694,824, forward strand.
CCCACAGGGCTCATATATACCAGAATGTGTAGTTTTGCCTGTACACGGGAGATGAAATACTGGAACACCTGAAGGCAGCACTACAGACACATTAAAAAAGCTAAGCACACACAGATGATCACATAATTTCAGGAGGTCTAGTCTCAGCAGGCAAATAACTTGAAATCTGCTGTGTTTTTTCCATTCATTTGGGGGCACTGATTGTAACTGAATGCTTTAGCCCAGATTCTTTTCTGCCCATTGTAAGAAACTTAGATGTTTTACAAGGTTTTTATTATCTTCTTTAACCAACTCATAAAGGCTTCATATTTAGTTCTATTATATTAGATAGTAATATAATAAAACATTAGATTTTATTGTAGATCTTGGTACTGTCACAGTGAGTGCCGTGGCAGGCAGACAGAGCAGGCCTTACAAACACAAAGAGGTGAACTAAAAGAGGCAGCTTTATTGCGCTGTACAAAAACCCAAACACTAAATACAAGAAAACTAAGCCAAAAACTAGAAACCAGAAACAAAGAACTAAAATTGGAACAAAGAACTAGGAGTTACAAGCAGTATGGAGGAAACACACAGCAATATGGGATGAAGCAACAACAGGCAGCGTAAGAAACAGAAGATATAAAGCTGGAACAGATCTAACATAATGAGACAGGAAGGAAGCAAAACTGAAAACACTGAACACAGGACTTGGAACTGTCCAAATAAAACAGGAAACATGAGACACACTAAGACACAGATGTGGCACTGTAACCGGGGAAATAAGCAGACATGAGAACATAGCTGACTGGGGGAGACAAATGAATATGAAGACAAGTGAGACTAGAAAGAAACGTGGAATACAGGAGAGGCATAGTAACAGAAAACTAATGGCTAGAAACTATCAAAGCAGAAGCAAAACACAAGCAGAAAAACAACCAAGAGAACCAGGAGCATGAATAACAATAAATCAAAGGATATTAATTCAACCTGAAACACAAACACTGGGTGGCAGACCCAGTACAATGACAGGTACTACTGGTATCTTGCTATGTTAGGCTGCAGTTACAGGACTGGTTTCCTACCTTAAAAATTATAACCCATTAAAAAAAACAATGCTTCTCAGGATTTGGACATGAACATGTTTTATGTTAGGTTATGTGTTATGTGTTGACACAACACTGGTTTATTCCTTGAGTAGGGGATGGAAGAAATTAATTAAAAAGCAGCCGGTGACCAAAGAAAAAATTAGAAAGACCTTCAGAAATCCTGGAAAACCAACAAGACCACTCAAAAATTATACGAAAGTCTGGCTCTTTGGTAGCAAAATATAAAGAAGAGGTGACTCAAAACTTTTGCACAGTACTATTGCTAATAGAAAAATTGTCAAACAGAATAAAAAACACACAGAGAGAAAAACAAGAGAGGCAGATTTGCTGTTCATGAAGACAATCTTTATGTGTCAAGCTCTTTAGTAAAACAAAAGTTACATTTGTGCTGTTGGGGATAATAATTAAATGAGTAAATTGTGGCATAAGTAGCCTGTGATGATTAATTTTGCTCTATTTTATGTAAGTTTTCACTTTTGCCTTATCTTGTCAATTTAGTACATTTGACAAGATAAATTTCAACGTCTTAGCAGTTCCTTTATTGTTATATAGTAGTTGTGACTGCAACTGGAAACCTGGGTGTCCAATGATCCAGTGATTATCTGTCCCAGCAATATGCATGCTTATGTCTCACCTTAGACACATTTGGAGATGTCCCAGAGAACAAAACTTAGTGGGACTTGGCTGAAGTAGGCAAATGATCCACACTTAAATGGTTGTAAATCTCCACAGCTGCATCCAGATTCTGCCGGCACAATCCTTCACTGCCAGAGAAAACTAACCGCTCAGGATAGCTTGAAAGGAGGTTGGGTATGAAAAGATGTTGTAACACGCATGATAAGATAAGATAATTCATACTGCAATGGACAAATCTAAGAAACTGTAACTGTCAAAAAATCCAACGTGAGAACTCACTAAAGGAAGTAATTGCATATATTCATGTGTGAGTGCATTTGTGTGAGTATTTTGGGGGACTCCTGACTTTGAAGCTCTGTTTGAGGCTATTTCCCAAGGATGTTGGCAGGCACAACATGCTGAAGTGGCAAGTGAATCTGGCCATCACAGGGCTGTGTCCTCCTCGTGGAGAACCACATGCTGCTGTGAGGAAACAGAAAGGATGGAGGGACTATTGAAAAACTGACAAAAAGCATCAAATAGTTTTCCCCCATGAGAAAATTCACAAAACTTCCCCAGTAGTTAGCAACAATAGCACTGCTGTTTCTTTAAAGCCTGACATTCCACCGAAAGGCTACTAACCATACACCTTTCTACCAACATCACACTAACAGTGTTTTACTTTTTCTTGACAACATGTCACCAATGAAAATGAAACGATGTTCAATTTGAGGTACAACTGATATGGAGCACTTAAGGACAGACCAGAAATGTTCAAAAAATCTAGGAAAGCAATCTAAGGAAGCATCAGTTGTGGTGCATGTGTGCATGTGCGTGTGTTTGTAGCACAGGTTAAGGCAGCAAACGTCCTTAAAAAAAACAAACCAACAAAAACCTCACACATAGCACACAAGATAAATGGGTTTCCTAAATAAATTGGCAGTCTTCATTAAAAACACCAAACAAAACAAATAAGGTTCATGCTGACTGAGTAAAAGCAAAAACAAAAGAGCTATATCTACACTTTTTAACTGAACAAAAAAACCCAAATTTTAAACAAATCTAAAGATGCAGAAAGGCCAAAGGCTGTGCTCAGCCAAAAAGGCCCTCTGACATTTTTTCTACGGTTAGATGAGGACATTGATTTCCATTTTATCTCTGTGAGGTAAATACAGTTTCTAAACAGCTTAGCCTTGCTCAAAAACTGGAAAGAGGGAAGACATCCAGACTAGATCTGTCTAGAGAGATTTCTATGAGTTCTAAAACTGGTCTACTTGTAGGCAGTAGTTTGGGGAACTATATATATATATATATAACCTGTTTAATTCCCAAAATCTCAGAATGCTCCTTTTTGTGGTCTATCTAAAACATCTTTACACTCTTTACACTGTTTGCAGAATTCTGAAAGAGGGGACGTTATACCAGATACTACCAACCAGCTGGTGGTAACTACAAGCAACAAGAGTCTCATATATACACATATATACATATTTTCAAAGGTCTTATTTTAGTGTAGCTCGTCTTACTTATATCCCTGGATCTCCTTCTGGAAAACCATGTTTTGGTCATTGAATCCAGGAAAATTGAAGACAGAGAAAGTCTGAGCAGAGAAGTCGACGAAGACAGGAAGACAGTAATCCTGTAAAGAGAGCCTCAGCTAGCACAAATTTCAAGTCACCCAAAAATTCTCTAGAACACCCTCATGAATAATTGCATACAAAATTTAACTCTGGATTCCAACACCAAAAGTATCATCTTTGGTTTGAACCACCATTAAGCCTTTCTGACAGCAGCCATGAAAACTAGTATTCGTTTATTAGGGCCCGAGCACCGAGAGTGCGAAGACCCTATTGTATCTGCTCCGTTTCTTATTATTATTATTCAGGCAAAACAAGGGCCTTTTTGAGGGCCTAAACATCCTCAAAAACTCATGAAATTTTGCACACATGCCAGGTCTCGTGAAAAATTTTGTATTTTAATGGTTTTACATATGAGCACTGGGAAATGGCTCTAGAGCGCCACCTATGCCTTGTTAAATGCAGCCCTACGACCACATCGTTTGAGCTACATGTATGAAATTTGGCACACATGTGTATCATGCCAAGACAAACAAAAAAGTCTGTGGGCCCATTGATGCAAACCCAACAGGAAGTCCGCAATTTAGAAGTGAAGGTGACATTTTGGCTCTAATTTTGCCATTTCCATGCCTCGAACTTTTTCAAACTCCTCCTTGGAATTTGGTCGTATAAGCTTCATGTTTGGTCAGTGTCAACTACACACCTGGGCCATGTTAAATTGCGGAGCTTTTGAGTTTTCGTGATACGGTGTGGCGGTGGCGCCACGGCGAATTTCGATGACTCGCCATGAAAATCTTATTGCCTCTCATTCCCTCATACATAGTCCGATCTGGACCAAAGAGCACACATATGATAAGGCTCCACCCCTGAACATATTTCAACTGCCATATTTGACATCAAGGACAGCGCCACCTAGTGGGAACAGGAAATGTCATGTTTTACACTTTGGGGTACAGTATTGTGATGGGTGACATCTGCAGCCTCAAATTTCTCCAGGTAAGCCTTAAGGAGTTGGTCTTGGGTTACAGTGAAAACTGTGACTTTTCGCGAAAGGGTGTGAACCCTGCAGCATGGCGAACTTTGATGTCTCGCCATGAAGAAACAAATTAGTATAACTCAATGAAATCCAGTCTGATCAGTACCAGACTTTACAGGCATGATGTCAGACCCGCCCTGAATAGATTGATGTGCCCATTGTCAGGAATACGCAGAAGGCCACCTAGTGGCAACAGGAAATGTCATGTCTTTCATTTTGTCGTACTGATTTTCACAGGTTCATCGTGGCCACCTCAAAAGCAGTGAATATCACCATCAGTTGCTCATGATGCTTCAGTGTGAAAATTGTGACTTTAAACTGAACGGCGCACCCTGGTGGCAACGCGGTTCACCTTGAACAATGAAGTGGCGTTTGAGGGGCTTGGAAAGTTTAAAAAGTCTTGAAATTTGGCCCACACCTCCAATGGGACGAAGGCTTTGTTGTTATGTGATCACCTTCCTTGAATAGCGCAAAATGGCTCCACAGCGCCCCCTACAAACTTTCAAATCATCAGCCCCTGCTCTGTGTTTTATGTATGAGTCTGAAAAGGGAAGGTTATAGGAGAGATCAAGATGTACAAAAAAAGTCTCTTGGAGCAAAATCCCAAATCCAACAGGAAGTCAGCCATTTTAAAATGAATGTGTAATTTTGGCGACATTTTCCCCTCTTTTCAGGCACCGTTCTTTGACGAACTCCTCCAAGGGATTTCATCAGATTGATGCGATTTCCTGTGTGTGGAATCTAAAGACCTTTGTGATGTTAAATTGCGAAGCTTTTTACGTTCAGGGAAACGGGGTGGTCATGGCGGCATTTGGAGTTTCAATCACTCGCCAAAAAGCAGTAATCTGCTGTCACTCGAAAACACAATTTCCAATCTCTCCCAAAGGTCGTAGGCATGATTAGACTCGAGCTCGGATATGTTTGTTATGCCATTTGTACATAATGGTTAGAGCGCCACCTAGTGGGACGACTATAATCCTGGTTGAATAAGATGAAATGTTAGCTGGTGGTTAAATGCATGAAATCCATCAATGTCACATCAGATCGGACATGCTGGTATTAGGTTTTGGGCGTGGCTCGACACGCCAGGGTGCGAGGGCCCTCATAACGCTGCTTGCAGCTTTAATTTGTTTGTTTTGTTTTTTATTTTTTAATTTTCCAGCTCTCATAATCAGATGTCTGAACCACCTCAAGCGGCTCCTTTCAACGAAGAGAAGTGGCAACTCTATTCTGAGCCTCTCGCAAATGCCTGAACTCCTAGGAATGTAACAGTTGTAGTTCCTTTCCTGAAGGGAAGTAGCTCTTGATCTACTGACAACAGCTTCAGCCCAGTCCTTGTATATTTCTTCCCAATTTCTTAAACTGATAAGTCTCCCAAGGCCGAGGTCATCCCTGTTTCATTTGCACTGTTCCTGTTGCACTTTCCCTTCAGGTCAATGTTCCATTAATATACTTTGGTACAGTGCTAAACAGCCAGCCTTTTCAGTAATGACGTTCCCATTCTTGCCGAAGATGTGGATTCTGCCATCCACATAACTCTAAGTTCTAAGTTCACATAACTCAATAATCTTCTCCATTATTGTGGTTGGATGTACTGACCTTTCCCAAAATATAAATGGTAACCTTTCACAATATTCAAATTTAGTTTGTGTTGTCAAAGTTTGCAGTTCTTTTCAGCTCAACAATTTCTGTACGTATTGGTGGATGTAAGCACAGGTCCATACCTTACCATTGCTGTTGTCCTCAAACTGATCTCTGATAACTGTGAAAAGCAGCAAAAATATAAAGGTTTGATATAGTACACTACTGAGGTGCCTGGGGTTCTGCCACCCAAACAAAAATAGGTACAAAAAATAAAGTATCTCAATTAGTAAGTAACAACATGGTTAAAAATTAAGTAAAACCTAAACCTAAAACCTATTTTATTTGATTGTCAAATCTGTTTTACAAAATTGTTGTTTGGACCAAATGACTGATTTTTTGAGGCATCATAGAAAAGATGACAGTTACATTTTGTGTTAAATATACCATATTGAGGTCTGGCACTCTGTTACCCAGCAGCAAAGCCTCCAGCAAAGAAGACAGAGTAGTTACTTTTTTGATGCCCACCTGATAAATTGCTTAGCGCAATGATTCAACATAGACTGCAGACCTTTCTCCACATACTGTTTAAACACCTCCATCAGATATGCACGCTGGGTGTCGAAGCTGGGGCCACAGCAATAAGTTAAATGAAATTAAATGAGGTTAAATGTAACTAGAGATGGACCGATCCGATATTACGTATCGGTATCGGTCCGATACTGACCTAAATTACTGGATCGGATATCGGAGAAAAATAAAAAATGTAATCCGATCCATTAAATATCACGAAAGCACCTCACAAAACTTGCAACACGCCGTAACTCGCCTCAGAACGTTAGCACTCGGAGCAGTATGCATCACGTGATAGAGCGGCTGTGGCATGCGGGACCTGTCGGTGGTCTGGATAGCATGTGGAGCTTCGCTAGCTACCCGGCATTTCATCTCCGACAAAGTTATCCCCGAGAGAAGTAAAGCAAGTGTGTAAGTCCATCTCTGAATGTTTGTAAAGCATTCCTGCGTTAAGCTTAACAAGCGATATATGGAGCGACTGCCTCTTCTTGCTGCTACTTCAATCATGAAACTGATCAATGATCAGCTGATCGGCTTTTCTGTCGCGAGTCTGTGTCTCTTGTTTGCTTTTGGCCCACTTTGCACCAGAAAGAGCAAACCAGCGGTTGAACAACAGCAGCACGTTTAAGCTTGATCAGCTGTTGTTAGAATTTATTTAATATTACTTTCTACTCGAGGATCTTTTTCTACGTAGCTGACGCTGGTAGCTGTGCAGGGGCGGATCTAGCAAAGTTTAGCCAGGGGGGCCGATAGGGCATTAACAGGGAAAAGGGGGCACAAAGACATACTTTTCTTTCTTATTCTCATTTAAAATGTCTTGTTTTTAATAATTAATTATCTGACACCCAAAGTTTTAATTTGATGTAAAATGAATAGAAGTCAATTACTGTATATAGTAACTATTAAGTCTAATATACCCTAGTAAGCTATAGTACTTTTTCCTTTGGGAAGGTACCATCTGTGCAGTCTGCAATTTTGTTGAAGAAAGATGTTGAATCTATTTAATATTTCTTGAAAAATAATTGATTTCTGTGCATTTTTTTTTCACACTGCATCAAATTAAGGTTGATTACGTTGATTAAGCATCATGAGGTGGAGCGTGAGGGGTGGTTCCCTATTTTTTATTTATTTATTTTTGTTGTTGCTGGGAGTTGGAACCCTATTAGTTAGGTTGCTTAATATTTATGCTAAGTACTCTTTAAAATACCAGAATAGGGAGGATGGTGTAGGTTTAAGTTTATTAGATTGATCAGTATTGCTGAACTATGAAATATTCTCTTTTGCATACAGGTATAACAGAATAGCTTTAGTGTAGTTGTTGTTTTAAACTTGAGTATGAACTTATACAAAATGCAGCAAGATATTTAAAAAACAGTTTTGTTGATTAAAAAACACTATATCGGATTCATATCGGTATCGGCAGATATCCAAATTTATGATATCGGTATCGGTATCGGACATAAAAAAGTGGTATCGTGCCATCTCTAAATGTAACAGCATATTAAATATATTCATAAACCTATATTTACAGTATCTACATATTTTGTAAACTAAACATGTTCGTTTTGGCATACTTAGACTACCTGGTATCTGCTTTTTCCCCTGTTTCTTGTCTCAATGCTTAACTAAGATAACGGTTAAACTTGAAAATGACTTACATTGTAACATCTAACCTCTCCCAATAAAGCAAAAAACCCTAAATTTCCTAAAAGGCTGAACTATTCCTTCATCAGGTATAGTGTGTTAGACAAGACACAAAGAATTAGAATAAATACACCATTATCTCCCAAGACAATGAGAGAGAGTCTCCCAGTAAAAATAGCTACAAGAAAATCAATAGAAAATGAATTTAAAACTCTAATGAACTCCAACTACTCCACACAACTGATGAAAGTTTAATTAGTTCCTCCACACAGAGAGCATTACTAAAGCAACACTTAAATAAAAAAAAGAAAAGTCACTTCTTAAAATATGTTTGTCAAAAACTGATTAAAGAAACCGAAATAGAGAGGTTGAGTAGATAAACAAAAATTAGAAACAGTAAGAAACAGGGAGAGAGAAACAGCGAGACAGAGAGAGTTGAAGATTGATATGAGAGATGACCCATTCTAGTTAAGTCACAAAAGGCTCAGGGCTATTGCTGCCATTAACTTTGATGCAATGGGTTGCCATCAAACTTTATACTGATGCTGAATTTCTGTGTCTTGCGATGCTTGGAAGACATGTACCAGTAAATACACATAGAGGACAACACATTCACAGCTCCACACACACTGAATACTGCCATGATATAAATGGGAAAAGGGTGCTTGATGTGTAAATAATACCCTGAGCTTGGACTATAATCAAGGGTGCAGAACTATGCTCTGAAAGAAAAACAGCTACAACCAACAACAATTTGGCTACACTGTAAAAACTAACCTATGGAATAAAACAATTAAAAAAATTGAAGATATTAGTGCGTCAAACATCAAACATAGTTTCTCCCAAATGTCAAGAGCAAAGTGGCTTTTTAAATCTAGATTTAAAGGCCAAATGACCATAAAACCAGCAAAAGGGGCTGTACTTAGTTTTACCCTTTGGTATTTCTCGGTTCTTAGTTTTTGTCCTTGTACTTTTAAAACTTCTCAAGTTTCTTCTTCCTGATGTTGCCATCAACTGGTATAGCAACTTCTATCACTATGGACTTCTTCCTCTGCCTGCCCACCACTACTCTGTTCGGCTGGTTAGCCATCACCTGTTTCTCTGTCTGTATCTGAAAGTTCCACAGGATTTTAGATGATTCTCAACCATCCTTAGGAGATTATCCCATTTTGATGTCAGGACTTCCAGGCCATACTTGACTCAGTTGTTTATGTATACTCTGGCAGGTTATGGCGTTAATGTATGCCTTGCCTGATAGCGTCTTGCATCCTGCAGTTATGTGCTGGATTGTCTCAGGGACATCTTTGCACTGCCTGAACCTGGGGTCTTGCCTGGTGTGGTAGACCCCAGCCTATACTGCTCTTGTGCTTATAGCTCATTCCAGTGCTGATTAGTGCATCTGTGCTGGCTTTCAGTCCAGCTTCATCCAACTATTGGTAGAAGATTTTTAGTATCAGCCATTTTTTCTGTCTGCCATACCTGTCTTTCCATGATGTTTCCTTTTAAACAACAAACAGCACAGCATAATCAGTGAAGACCTTTGTCAGGTTGAGTCTCTGTGCTCTAATAATAACCACATTCTTACTAATGTTGAGGGTTATCTCTCTTCAGTGACCTTCAGTGAACATTATCATCATTCATCCATCCATTCTCTTCCGCTTCCCAGCTACCATAGGGCGAGAGGGAGGGTACAGCCTGGACAGACTGCCAGCGTGTCACGTCCTAAGAACAAACATTATAAATTATATGTATTTCTTTGTGTCATTACCATATCTAAATGTCTACTATTCCTTAAAAAAATAAAAAGTTTCCAAATAACTGATATACAGTGGAAATTGTTTTAAAAAACAGTTTTTTTGTTTTGATATATTTTTGCTTCATATTAGTCATACTGAGTTACAATCCATAATTTTCAGTTCACATGCTTTTTACTTCATAACTGCATCAATTTGATAACCATAATCACCAAAATGGAATTAAATCTTAAAGCCAATCTGCTTGAAAAAAAAAAAAGAACATCATTGCAAAAGAGCCTGTATGAGCCTCTTTTCCAAAGTAGCTGGTGAATTCATTTAAATATGTTTAACTTAATGTTATAGTGTTAAAATAAATCAGTGAAAAACCCTCATTATAGATGTAATAAAGATGATAATCAATAAAATTCCGCTATTTACAAAAAGTTTGCTTAACTGAAATGTAAAAAAATTGAAGTGCGAGATAATGAATGTTTACTGATTGTGGGACAAGCAGACTCGGAAAGGTAATGGCAAATCAAAGACAGACAATGGCTCTTAACTCTTTAACAACCAAAATTCATACACTCCTAAAGGACTTATTTTGTAATTTTGGCTGTAAAATTAATTTATAATTAATAATAATTAATTTTTCAGGAACTATTTGATTTTTCTCTCTGTCGCAAAATGGTTGAGGAGTAAGGTAATGTGAAGTGCACATTGTAAAATCTATGTGGAGCTGATGTTCATGAGAAAAAAAAATATTTTATGCCACACAGCAGGCATTCAGTCCTATACAGAACCCAGACATATAAATAACAGCATTTTTTCCCATTTCTAAAATTTTCTTTATCTCCTTTTATGTCACACTATTCAACCATGACATGCATTGAACTATGTAAATGAATTTCCAAAGTGAAAATGACGCTGAGAAACTAGAGCTTAATGTAAAAGGGGTTGGAAGATCTTAAGGTCTTAGCTGCTAATCTGCGTCATCATCAATATAGTTTCACTGTTCTTGCTGTGGACTATAGCATGTTGTCCCAAAAAAACAAGTTATCTACTTATAATAAAAAAGGTTTCACTGTAAACATTCTGTACATCTAGCTTCAGGGTACACAAAAGCTAAATATAGTCAACATATCCATGTGTATGTGTGTGTGTTAAAATCACAGCAATCACACTGGAAATTGCTGAAAAGGCGGATGTCTGTCTGCCTAGATAATTGAATGCACATGTGTCATTGTGATGCTCTGACCCTGCCTTGACCACAACAGATTTGGACAGCTCTCATCCCAAAGTCAGAGTGGTCCTGCTGGGACAGTTGCTCTGAGCACAGCTTGTACATGTGGGTCATTTTCCTTGCTAGGATACTGGACCCAAATCCCTCTGGGTAAAAAATCACCTGGATGGAGAACAGAAAAACAGTTATAGTGATTATAGATGCAGCTGAGCTTAAGTCAATAAAACAGATCAAAGAAAAAAGAATTGATGAATCATTTTATAGAGACACAGTATATATGAGAAATTAGGATAACACTAAAACTGCCAGTTACTTCTGCAATATGAAAAGAAGAAAGAAAGTGTACTTTATTGATCCCCATGGGGAAATTCCTCTCTGCATTTAACCCATTCACTCAGTGAAGCAGTGAGCAGCCATTGGGCGCAGTGTGTAGGGACGGTACCTTGCTCAGGGGTACCTCGGGGTAGCTGTTCAGGGAATCGAACCCCCGACCTTCCAATCATGGGGCCACCATTCTACCTACTGAGTAGTTTACACAAACTTAACATTAAATAATAATTGCTAATCATTTGAAATGCTGATTTATAAGCCATAAGTCAGAATCAGGTGTGCGTTTGTTTTGTGTGTACCTTTGCAGCTTTGGCATTTTGCATGTTTATGAGTTGCTGAGCAATGACAGAGAACACTTCAATATTCATTCGGTTAAATTTGTCAAAACAACACCAAGCTCCTGACAGAGCCAGCCCACCGAAGAACCGCCCCATTATCTGTACAATATTGTGATTGATTAAAAACAGATCTGTCTGTGGAAAACTGAGACTAGAAAACCTGCAAGACACTCACGCTGAATACAAATACCTGCAATTCAATTGCTAATTTTAATATTTCAAAGAAGCTATTGCACAGCTTTGTGTGTGCGTGTGTGTGCGTGCGTGCGTGCGTGCGTGTGTGTGTGTGAGGCATCAGTAATTTCCACTTGTCTCACAGACAGTGGAATAAAGTATTACAGATCGCCCTATATGTTGGTAAGCCACACAGGAAGATCTGGACGAAAAATGGGATTCCAGCCTGGATAAATCCAAACACCTGTCCAGCTTTAATCTACTTCAGGTGTTGTTTAACAATAACAAACTACAGAAGACAGAGAGAATGCTTTCCCAGCTGTCTTGTCAGTATGGGCTTTCAGCAATACTGACTCCAACCTATCTGAACTGCAAGAGAAATAATTGAATAGCACCTTAAATGAAAAGCACAGTAGGTTTCAAATTAAAATTCGGTGGGGCATTTAGAAGTTTGTGGGGTTTTAGAATAAAGATATATTCAAATATTCAGTCAAAAGGTTATTACATATGGATTAATATTAACAAGTTGTGTTATTGTTAACGGATCGTAATTGATGGGAAAAAAATGATGAAACAAATAAACAAACAAACAAAGAGAAAACAGTTTAAATATATTTATCAAGTATGCTTGAATCTTAAGTTTTGAATTTTCTATTTTGTAAGACAGAGTCATTGTTTGGGTCCTGTACTAAATTTATACTCTAATTAATGCAAATTTAAAAAAACAAAATATTTATCGTCTTAATAATACATGTTATCTATTATAGCTACAGTTGAATTCCTACCACTGATTTCCGTAACTCAAACAGCTACTAATCAAGAGGTAAACAGACAATAGAGAACAGTTACATTAAATAAGAAAGATTAATGCTGCATAGTTGCACACGACCATATAGTTTAACTGCCACAAAGCAATAGTGCCATCTAATGGTACATGGTAGTAGATTCAGTCAGATTGTCACAGGCAGCACTCTGTTAAAAACATATGTTTGCAATGTAGTACATTCAAAGTTATTTAAAAAAGACACAAAAAATATTCCTGTATTGACAAAAAGAGATAACAGAAAAAGAATGGATGCATGTTTCTATGAAACTGAAAAAGACAGAAAAAAACTTACTCGAAACCCTAACCTGTATGGGATTCAAGAGAAGTCGAAATGAAACAACACACCATTTACAAAAATGTGCCACAATGTAAGTGTAATTTATGCAACCAGTTTTACATCAATAATACTTTATTTACAAGTGTATGTGTCATTTTAAACCAAGGCTCAGTCAGTGTAAGGCAGGTATCAATAGATATAGTCCACATTATTAGAAGCTGAACAGTTGCACCTTTTTATTTCTCCAGGCCCTGTATTTCAGCACTTTTAATATGTGTTAAATTTTGACAAAGCAACCTATCGCAACTGTCAAAACTGCATCTGTTATAGCTTTGGTATGTGTGTCTGCCGATGGAAGGTGTACAATAACATGTACAGATGATTTAACTGTTGAGCAAAACAACAGAATGTAAGCAGAGCAAATATATGTATTAACAAACTCTCATTGGTACATTCAGCAGAACAATAATCCTAAAATATGAGTTGAAAGTTGTTACAATCAGATGCAATAAAGACTTCAAAGAGTCTGTCTAATTGAATTCACCATCATTCTGATTGAGCTTGTTTGTCAAACTAATTTGTAAACTCTGCATTTTAATGTGCTGTATAAATATCTCTATTGAATATGATGATTAACTATTGCTAATAATATATGATGATTTTGTTAGTTGTTTTGTGCTCTGTTATATTTGACTCTGTTTAATCTCTCACATTTTTAAGCAGAGCACCAAACAAAAAAAAATGGAAAACTGTTTAGATACTTAGAACTGGAACTCTACTCTTTTCTACTCTATTTGAGCACTCAAAGCATTTTCTTACTACAAGCCTCATTCACACATTCACACAAGTGCTTTTTTCTATGCCTAACCACTTTAACCTAAAACTCTACATTCAGATAGATGCACTGGGAGGAACTGGGATATAACCACCAACCTTTTGGCTTGTGGACGACTGGCTCTCTATTACTGCGAGTGGTGTGATAACCATTCTAGGAAGGTATCCCAGATATTCATAGCCGTAAATGCATGTGGACAGCTCAATTGTTGCTACACAGTTGTTTAAGTTCATGTCCCACTTGAAGGATAGTTGTCTCTGCCATTCAAGTCCAAGTTGTACCTGATATCAATCAAAAGAAAGCCTCGAGTCAAGTCAAGTTTTAAACCTAAGTTACACTGATCACAGGAAAAATCTCCAGTTAAATCTTGTACGTATTATACGTATTATATTAAGCCAAGAACAGACGTTTATCATTGGTCAACTGACGCTGGTCTATCGTACCTTTTCCCAAACTAGATAGGTGACAATGTCCCTGGCATGGATATCGATGGTGACAACATGGCATTTGTGTCAGTGGTGATGTCATTAAAATGTGCAGGCTTGTTTGGTCAGGTTAAAATTTAATCACACAATAAAGAAGGCACAGTGAGAATTTGTACTGCCAAACGGTCATGGTCTCTCTCCAAGTGTGTTTCCACGTCCCTGCCCTACATCATCTGTGATATGGTCAGCACCATCTGGTGGACGCAAAAACAAAGTGAAATTAAAATCTCGTATAAAGAAAGAGTAAGCAAGCACACACGCACACACACACACACACACACACACTGGACACCCATCCCACTAATCACAGATACATAGATTAATGTACACACACACTCTCACAAATTTTGTGTATATGTGTGTGTGTGTTCTATGTGTGTATCTGCGATGGGTATCCAGCCACCACTTATTCCTCCGTAGACTTCACCTGGTAGGCTGTAATGGCCTCCTTGCTAAGCTGTTGCTGTGAGGAAAATCTAGCATCCTCCACACTGCAAAGCCAATCTTCGACGTTCCCTCATGCACAGAGCAGCAGAATCACTTGGGGATGAGGATTTGATTACATCTGTTGTGTCTTGTTATGATATACTGTAATTTCCAGAGGAGCAGAGAGTGGACTTCATCTGAATACAGCTGTCAATTATAACACTCTTGCCAACAAAGTTTTCGTGACAATACCGCTTTTCATTTTCAAATGTTTTAATTTTGGGTACAAATTAAAACTGGGAATGTCCGTTTTTTGCTTTAAATACTGTCTGTAGTAGTTCTTGCATAATGCAAAATAATTCTCACCACAGTGAGAGAGCTGAAATTTAAAATTCTGCAACTGCAATTAAAAATTACATAAACTTTATGATTAGAATGACTATTATTCAAATTAATAATACTGTTATGCAAAACTGTTCACTTGAAAGATGTGCACGCAGGCTTTTTCTTGCTTTCAAATTACTGGATACCTAACAGCAACTGGTAGCTCAATCGGTGGTCCAATCTAAGGATTCTAATCTGCCAGATAGATGAGTATAAGCGATTTTATGAGATATAAGGGTTTGTTTGTTTTTTTTTTTCAATTTCTATCTACCCTTTTAGTAAGGACTGGAACAAGAAAATAACAGGCTGAATAAAACACAGTCAGAGAATAATGATCACAAGTGTGAAGGTTACTCAAACCTGACCTTTTCTCCCTCAGGGAAGGCCATATTCAGGATGTCTTTGCTATATATGGTCCTCTGTTCTCCAGCACCCACCATTTCTGGAGCACCAGAAGGTTCTTCGGCCAATAAAGCAAACTCTAGTCGTGTAATGGCATCAAAACACTTCCTGAGGTGAGCCTGCACTGCTTGAAGGTTATATGTCTGAGCCAGAATCTTTAGCAGCTAATCACTGGATAAGAAGCAAAATCTATACGTCTGAGAAAAAGCATAAATACAAGCAGAGTGTGCAAATAGTTAGAATTTAAGAATAATCTTCTTCTATTTTCTTTAAACGCAAAATGTAGAAAAAAAGATCTAAAATTTGAAAAAGCTGCTGTGTTTTCAGGGCCTGAGATCATTTAAGATGGAGGAAGATGAAGTTGAAAATTGTCCATTCAAAATTTGAAATTATATCAGGAAATCATGACCGTCATATCCTCCGGACAACAGGAGAGGCTCATGATAAGTGCAAGAGGTAACATGATGATATGGGGTTGCAATCACATACATGGCAAGAGTAATGTTTATATCTGTTAAGCACCATAATTTCTTAATGAAGCAGGGAGGTTTTCGAAAAAGATAAGCTACAATCCAGCAAAAGACTGATTTTAAAACTACAACAATTGGCCTTAGTGGTCTCAAAGGAAGAGTAATGTAAGTGATGTGATGCAATGCAGTGAAAGAAATACCACTGACCCATTTTTTGAAAAGGGCTGCAGCTTTCAAATTGTAAATTTCAGTATATTAATATCTATCTATCTATACATACATACATACATACATGGGGACAGAGCATCTCCTTGGTAGATCCCGCACCTGATGGTGACATGTGCTATGGGCTTTGAAGTTGGCATCTAGTGTCGTGCGCCACATCCCCATTGAGTTCCTGATGAAGGCTCTTTTAGGGTCCTGTTGATCTTTTATAGTTCTAGGCATTCCAGGATCCATATGTGGGGCATTGAGTCATAGGCCTTCTTGTAATAAATCCAGGCAATGCACAGGTTGGTCAGTCTGGTCTTGCAGTCTCGGCTGATTGTTCAGTCTACCTTCAAGCTTGGGTCCTCTACCAGAGGCCTGGAAGTTTGAGGGTCCTGGGCGGTATCTTAGCTGTTCCCAGGACTGCGCTCTTCTGGACAGAGATCTCCGATGTTGTTTCTGGGATCTGCTGGAGGCTCTCGCCTAGGTTGGGAGTCACTGCACCGAGTGCTCCAATTACCACTTGGACCACCATTACCTTCACCCTCCACATCCTCTCAAGCTCTTCTCTGAGCCCTTGGTACTTCTCCAGCTTCTCGTGTTCCTTCTTCCTGATGTTGCTGTCATTTAGTATCGCTACATCAGTCACTACGGCTTTCATCTTCCGCTTGTCTACCACCACTATATCTGGTTGGTTAGCCACCACCATTTTGTCCATTTGTATCTGGAAGTCCCACAGGATCTTAGTTTGGTCATTCTCCACCACCTTTGGAGGCATCTCCCATTTTGACCTTGGGACTTCCAGTCCATACTTGTCAGAGATGTTCCTGTATACTATGCCGGCCACTTGGATATGGCGTTCCATGTATGGCTTGCCTGCTATCATCTTGCACCCTGCTGTTATGTGCTGGATTGTCTCAGGGGCATCTTTACACAGGCTGCACCTGGGGTCTTGCCTGGTGTGGTAGATGGATCTTGGGCTCAGAGCTTGCTAATGTACTGTCATGATTAGTACCTCTGTGCTGTCTTTCAGTCCAGCTTCATCCAGCTACCGGAAGGATGTCTGGATATCAGCCACCTCCTCTATCTGCCGGCGATACATACCATGTCCTTCCATGATGGTTCCTCCTCTTTCTTGGATTTCTGCTGCCTGGGATATTCACTGAGCACGCAGTTGGTTGGAGCCATCTTCCTGATGCATTTGTGGATGTTGCCTCATCCTGGACTGTGGTCCTGAAACTCACTAGTCCCCAACCTCCTTCCTTCCACTTAGCATACAGCCTCAGAGTGCTGGACCTGGGGTGAAACCATCCATGCATGGTCAGGAGCTTCCTTGTGTTTCCTTGAGGCGACTTTTGTTGTGATTTGGCGCTATATAAATAAAATTGAATTGAATTGAATATGTCAGTGGCTTTTATCTCCTCCTTTGGCAAGCTTATTATCCCAGCAGGGTACCTGATCACAGGCAGGGCGTAGGTGTTGATAGCCTGGATCTTGTTCTTGCTGTTCAGCTGACTCCTCCATTTACTTCTTTACTTCTGAGAAACTAAAGATGCTATTTTTTATACTTTATATTATTTTAGTACTACTTACTTTCCCAGCTTTCTGTTACCCTGGTCTCAACTTTTTGGAGCCATGTTCCTGCAATAAAATTCCAAATGTGCTAATTTTCTCATAAAAATAGAAAAAATTCTCAGGATAAACAAAGATCGGTTTTTATTTGCATTTTGCACTTTGATACTTTTGGAAATGGGATTGTTAAAACAAAAAAGATGCTGTTTGAAAATGTTTCAATAATATAAAAAGAGTACTTTGTAAAGGTCTGCTGTTGTCGTGTGTAACAAACAAATGTGTGCAGAATATCCTGGGAAAGATGATGCTCTTGGACTCCAGGTAAGCTTCTAGACACTTCTGTAGCTCATTAAAAGAGCATTTTCCACTAAACAGTCGCCAACAGATCTGTTTGGGATATCAACAAGGCATGTGTGCTGTCTCAATATATTCACTTGCATAAATGCATATGTTTTCATGTTTCTTTCTCTTTCAGCATTAACATGCCTATGCCTAATTTCTATGCATTCTGTTTGGTAAAATACCACACTGTGTGGCTGCTTTAAGGTCATTGGGTATCTTATTAACTTTAGCCACAATCTCTTTCCAGGACTTCCCAACCTTGAGAAACATATTTGACTCAGCAGGCAGTTGCCTCTTGATGTCTTCAGCCAAAAAGATACCTAGGTATAACCAGTTTCTTTGGCATGTGAGCCAATCATCCTGGAGAGAAGGTAATAAAGGATGGAAAATAAGAAATAGATAAGAAATAGATTGGAACAGAAGACAGTGGGGACAATGTGAGCAGACAGAAAATTAAGAATGTATTGGAAATTAATAAAAAGACAGAACACTGTTACCACAGAACTGTTCCATTACATCAACTACTGAACTCAGTGAACTTTGAAAATGGATATATTTTGCAATTTTGTTTTTTTTCTGTAGCCACTAGGGAGAGCTGCTGTTTAGCATTTAAGGGTAGAGTCAATGTGAATCAAAGCACATCTGCATTTAAAAAGTATACAAGCCTTTACTACTAAGACAAGAATCACTTAGAGCCAAATTAAAGATCAATCTATTCTTTTTTTTATAGCCTTTACCAATGTTTGGTTAAAGAGGATCAGCTGTCTTAGCAATTTGTCCACCCTCTGCTTGATGCGAACTACAAAGCATGAAGATGCTACTGCACACGCACAGATAATGCTGTCATCCAGGAGTACTTTCACACAAAAACAAACACAGAGGCACGAAGGATACGCAATTACAAATCTGAAACAATGCTGCTGTTTTACAATAGCCTGCATAAGAGTGCTACGCATTACAACCTGGACATCCTCTGTGCTTCCCAAGATAAGGATATCTTTGGAGGTACCATGAGACAGCATAGTAAACACGTGTGTTACTCATTAGAAGTGCTTCATCAACATGGGGTAACTATAGGGCATTTCTTGAATACCTTTTTGTATCCATGTATATTCTCCTATAAACATTAATTTTCTGAAAGAAAGCTGGCGTGTCTGATAGAGTGCTAAATGTGACTCCGCAGCCAAAACAGCTCTGTTTAGTAGAATGCAGGAAGAAATAGCCAACCTGCCTATGTATGCACCACTAAAGTTATTACCATGAACCTATCTGCCAAGTAGGTTATGTTTCTGGTAGCATTTTAGTGAATTCTGATAAAACCTTGCAGGGGCATAGTGTAGTCATGTTAACAGTCCATTAAAATTTGGCTTACAAAATTTCATCTGGGATTAATAAAGTATTTTGTTTCTGATTCAACCACCAAGGTCTTCAAAGTTAATTAATTGAGTTACTCATTGGAAATTGACAAAAAGCTGTATAACCTAGAACAGCTACGCATGTTTCTTTTTCAGCTATTTATTTATGAGTGACTTATGTATGTATTTATATATATGTATATATTGTACTATTCTTAGTTAGTGTATTGTCTGTCTTGTCTTAATGTTGGTTTATAATGGAGCACTGTAACAAAAAATAATTTCCCCCAGGGATCAATAAAGTATTCTGATTCTGAAACTACGATTCTGTGTTGTGTATTGTCAACATAAAGAAAATGATTTGTAATGTAATGACCACTTAAAACTATCCTTAAAATTAAAAATTTGTATTGCAACATTTACAAAATGATGATTGGTATATGTGGATTCTAAGTATCACATTATAGTTTGCATCCAGACCTCTGATCTCACTTTAACATTTCATATCTGCCCTTCTTCCAAGTTGACCCCAAAATGTGTTAGATCTTTTAAAAAAAAGTATTTTCAAGAGAACGAGATATCTAGTTACTTAGAAATTTACTTTATATATTATAATAAGTTTAACTTATTTATGTCCAGTTACTTACAAATTAATAACTATTATCCATGACCTACTTGTACATGTCTATCTGTCAGGCTACTCTTATCCGATTTTTAATGCACTACAAAAATGTTAAAGTATTTTTAAAAAGAACAAAGAAAACAAAATGAATATATAAAATTTTTAATACTAATCCCTTAAAAGTAAATACTGCCCAGAGTGAGCTGACTTGGCAGAAGTTTCCTCTCTCAGAGTGCGTCTTGTTTGTTTTATTGGTTATGTTAACTGTGCCCTTGCTGTGTTTTACACCAAAGGTTTCTGAGATCAAGAAACATTTGAGTGGCTTTGATTCATATGTGGGTGCAAAACAGAATATTTAACAGATAAATGTAAATGCAACTTCTACTACAGTTTATATAATATTTGTATAATTACTGATATGAAGTCCACACACTTTTGAGATAATGTATTAGGTTATCTTTTCCCCCTCATCTATATGTTGCTGAGAAGGAATTAGAATTTGTATTTCATCTGTAAAATTGCCCTAAGGAGTTGTCATTTAATATCTGCAGATGCAATTATAATAGTGACTTGTGAGCCCATGAAGACAATTTGGGACTGGACATTTCATTCAATCAATCAGTAATCTTTGTCGGTATATTAATTTCTCACAGCTAATTTCTCACGGTACCCATCTTGAAACACATCCAGGAAGTTATTTTGAAGAAAGCGCTTCACTTTTTATTTAAATAGTTAGTGGAACATAAAAACAATATGCATTAAAAAAACGAGTCAAATCTGAGGGAAAAAAAAGCCTCAATATTAAAGTATCAACACTTTAACACATGACCACAGCCATTTTAAGACACAAAAATGTAAGTATTAATAAATCCGCCACACCCACACAAAAAAGATTATTTTAAATTAGTTTTATTTTTTATAACAAAATGAAAAATTCATTTTTCATATAGCATTGGTACACAAAAAGAATGGAAAATATGAAAGCAGTGCTTTCTTGTACCACATTAGACATGCTCTAGATCCACCGAGGCTGTTTTTCTTCGCTGAGATTGCAACCTATTCAGCTATTAGAAAAAAACAAAACAAAAAGTAAAATGAAACGAGCACAACCACAAATAATATCAGTTTTCAATCAGACAACAAAGGGATAGTAAAAACACATTTCTCCTAGCACGACTCTCACGATGGCAGCCCATCACAGGGACCAGCACACTAGATTAGTTACCCATACCTGCTGTGAAGCAGTAGTTGCCCTTTGTTCCGCTTGCGTCAGCCGTCTCTGGAGACGACTAGTCTTCTCTTGATACTCCGCTAGCTGCTTCTCATACTGCACAAAACATGTATCAATTAGTTACACATGGAGTAAAACACAAATGTCTCAGTGTTAAACCTTTTGCTTTTTTTAAGTACTAAAGTACCAAGGAACATATGGTGGAATTATCATTTTCCATTACCGCAGACACACTTGTTTTCAGGCTGCTGTTCACAGATGCAAGCTTTGCATTTTAAAAATATGCAAAATCTTGACAACATCAGTGCAATTCATTTGTTTCTGAACAAACCCAAGCTGTTTCAGTTCATGGTACATTCTTTAAATTATTCTTGCTGCATCTGTGCATTATGTGAGAAAAACTGCTCTCAAACATCAGGTTTGAGCTCATAAGATGAAAGCAAATTCTACAACATAAACTCCTAGAACTTCTAGAATCACTGAGTTGTTAAAGAGCGCTGACATTTTTCTTAGCTGCTGCGAAGGCCTGACATCTGCAGAGGCTAACACCTATTAACAGGCTTAAAGAAAAAGACAAAGTCATTCACATATAATACAAGAATTATTTGAGAAATGACCAGTTTCACTTTTCTCTTACAATAATCTCTAGTGTGTGTTTGTGTGTCGCTCAAACCTCAGAAATTGTGTCATGGTCAGTTTGAAGCTGCGCCTCCAGCTCACGTGAACGCTGCTTCTGTCGATTCAGCTCAGCCCTGAAATGAACATTTTAAAAAGACGAGTCCAACCATCTGTCAGTGAGGGCCAAGTCAACTTTTGTTTCAGCTGCTGTTGAAATGTATCTGTTACTTAAACTTTGTTTCACTGTTACAGATAAAACTGTAAAGTGTCAGACTGAGAATATTTCTTTACATTTAATTAAAACTTTTTATTTCATTTTGTAGACTGCTGTATTAAATATTTCTTTTTCCAATTTCATTCTTTTTCATTTTTTAAAACAACCCACTGTTTCAAATTTTTCTACAGTGGGTTGTTTTAAAAAATGAAAAAGAATGAAAGCAGCCAGAGATACAGGCAAAGTATGCTGTGTAAGGTGAAAGGGTCAGCTGCACACCGATGTTTCGAAACCAACTTTAGCTCAGTTATTGAGTTTCGACCTGCCCATTTGGCCCATTTATCAGCGTGGTCAATAGCGGCACCAGCAATGACCTACAGTTCATGGAAGCAATTAAGGTACTCAAGCTCCCATCTGAGTCATAACTCTGCCAATGCTGAACACAAAGAATGCACAGTTTTAAATTCAGCATGACCTATGCCTCACAGGATGTTACACCTGTGTTTGTTTCTCTCACATTTTAAGCAGATTTATTGCTATTTATCAAATAGTTGCTTGCAAATATCTTTTAAAATGTTAGTGACACAGGAATTCTGTAACAGATGTCAGTACATCTATATAAAAGTGGAAGAATACCTAATTTTCATTGAACCATGCTAAAATGTAAACAAATATAGGTAATATACCTCAACACCCTAAAGCATTATGGGAACTAATCGCTTTAGTTTTGTGTGAGGAATGAAAGAGTGTCAGGCAACAACTCCTGAGGTGCACAAGCACATAGTAATTACCCAGTCAAGTCACACTCACAGTTGTCAGTGTAGAAGAGTTTGTAAGTTAGTCATGTGAAAAAAGGTTTCACAGGAATACACAGTCCTAGAAGTGTCCACGGAAGAGGCTTTCTTCAGGAAACCTTAACAAACAAGCACTACTTTTTCATTCTATTTCTAATTATATTCTCATGAACTTTAACATGTGCCATGCTAACTAGGGCCTGCAGAGTTTGAGTTGTAGCTCTTGTGTTACTTTTTATTTCTTCTTTTTTTTTTAAATTCCAATTTTTCTGATGGTTTGAGCTCAGGTGAACTTGCCAAGGCATCCACTCCTTGGAAGACTGTTATATTATGTTAAGGCACACCTGACCACCAACCTGAGCAAACGTCTGCTTTTATATAGGTGGTCACACTTGCTGATCAGTTAATCAAGTGTACTTGACAACCAGCACGTGGCTGCTATTTCCCTTTTATTTCCTATTGAATCAATAAGAGTGTACTTTGTTTTGTACAGGACTGGACAGAGTCCTGTACAAAGTCATGTTTTCTTGTAAGTCATCTGGCATTTAAGTTGTGAAGTTGTAACCCTTTAGTTTAAAAGCACATCTCTTTTTGTGCCCTTCTGTCCTTGCATTAGTAATCTTAAAAATACAATTTCAAAAGTCTTACTTAAGGGTCGTGATTTTAGTCTCAAATGCGTGGACCAGGTTCTTGGCCTCTTCCTTCCATCGCTGTGTACTTTTCTGCTGAGCTGTAAGAAGTCGAGTGAGATCAGCGCTAGAACTTCGACTGCTTTCCTCCAGCTCCCTCACTCGTGCATCCAGTTCTTGCTCCTTCAAGCTGTACTCTTGCTCCAACTTAGATACCTGAAGGGATGAGGTTATATAAAGTTTCAAACTCTTTTTAAATGGTCAAATAAATTATGTAATGGTACATTATCACTTGTGTGTAAACCCTGTTTTATGCTATATATCTAGCTATCCTACTACTGACAATGGCTTTTCAGCAGTTAATCAAAAATATAACACTTTATTATTCCACTTTATTTAAAGGACCATTTCACAGATTTTACACATACCTCAGAAATTATCCCAGACAATGTCATGAGGCTAGAAAAACTTTTAATTAATTAACCCTTGATTTTTTTTTCTTAAATGCGGTAATTTATTAGGCAGGGTTGCAATTTGTTATCGTTATTATTAGAATGCATTATGGGAACTCCAAGACACATAGGAAGCCCAAATTTCCCAAATTTGGATTATTAATCATTATCGATTCCCATCCTTCCCATTTACCTGTTGCTTGGCCTTATTCTGGACTTGCAGGGTGGCTTTGCGCAACTCATCCATCTCCTTGCGGAGCTGAAAGTTCTCCTGCTGCAGTTGCAGCCGCTCTTCGCTGACATCGATGCAGTCATTGCGGGCTGAAGCCAGAGAGCTCTGCAGGCGTCGCACTTCTTCCTGGCATCGTGACAGCTCCTCGCTATACCTACGGGTAAAAGATTGGAAGAAATAATGAGCAAAGTAAAAGCAGAGCACTAAACCTGATGCGCAGAATACTTACGGATCAAATAACGAAGAGCAAATCTATAGTGCACTTACTCCATCTCCATCGTTTTAAGTTTGTTCTGCGTGCTTTGCAGAGTGAGACTTATGTCTTCCCTCTGCCTCTCAGCATCTAGACACCTCTGATGAAGGGCATCAATCTTCCTGAACTCTGGCTCTGCCCTGCCTTCCTTATATACCTGACACGAAACACAGCAGACTATTAAAATGATCAGCAGTGCCTCAGCACATTCACAAAACCACATAATCAAACATCATCAAAACACTGGAACAACTTTTTGCAGTGTCTTTCCTGCATTTCCCCTGATAAATTCAGATACCTTCTCCAGCTCCTCCTCTACAGCTTTTCTCTCTCGTAGGGACCTTTCAATCTGAGACTCTTTATCTGAACACTCCTAGACAGAGTCGGAAAGAAGAGGAGACAGGAAAAAATGTTGGTAGGAGACAGAAATGAGTGGACAGGTAGACGCTATAAAAGGATTTATGGTGATTTTGAAATGAGTTTGCCCTCTTAGTTGGACAATTTCTTACCAGCTGCAGTGCAGACAGCTCCTCTGCCATACGGTGGATTTGAACATTGCACTGTTTGCGAACATTTCCCACCTGTTAAAAGATAAAGTCATAAAGCTCAAATATGGGGAGTTTAGCTCCTTTGCTTTTCCTTCCCCTTAGACTGACTTTTAATGGTCACAAAAAGGCTTAACTCCTGAACTTAACCATCTGAGTTAAGTGCAGATATAAGGAAAAGCAGTCTGTGTTTAGACTTTTGCTTTGACTACTCCTATTTTAACTTTTCAATAGCACACTTGGTAACTTAAGGAAGAAGTGTCAATGCGTGAACAATATAGTCATATACATTAGTACACTGAAATCAAACTAGATTTGCTGAAGATTGAAACCATAAAAAGTCAAGATGAAAATAAACATCAAGCAGCAACATAGTGATGTATTTACTGACTTGATTTATGTATATATGAAACAACAGATAATAATGAGACAAAGGTCATAAAACAAACAGAAAAAACAATAACTATAGCAACCAAAAAAGAAGCAATCGCTGCAAATTCTTAATTACACTTTATAGTGTTGCCGCTACTATGATATTATGTGCTTTCCTTGTAATTCAGTGAATATGCTAAATCTTGCTAAGTCATCACAGCCTTACTTCCTGACAAGTCACTAAAAGTATTGAATACAAATGCCATCCCCATCAAAATCTCAAGTGAGAAAGTTAAAGTGAAAATTATCAAAAGCATTTTCTTCTTCACAGACATTTAAAGGACCATCAGGCCATTGTTTACATTTGTGTTACCTGCTTGCTTTTGTTAAACTGATATTCTTCACTACATAATCAAGAACAATAGCCTTAAACTATGGACATTTCTTTGTGTCACCTGCATATACATCCTTCCTGATGCAAGTATATAATGCACTTGCATATTAAAGACACATAAAAACAATACTGCAAACTGTCAAAAAACAGATTACATGCAAGCTGACTGTGAATACAGTTTAATTGTAATCTCTGGCCTCCATTTTTGAAAATTTCTTCCCTCACACTTATCAGTTCGAGTGGCTCTCATGCCTTCAGGTAAGTCTGAGGTCTGACTCTCAACTGTAAGTAATTCTACATTACATGACCTTATCTTAAGACTGAACTGCCTTAAATGAGAATGAGGGACAGAGTAGATTAAGGTAAAAAAAAAAAAAAACATTGACCCACTTTGACTAAAATATTTAAACTTAAACTGTCTTCAATGACAAAATTACCTGTAAGCTAGGTAAGCAAAGGCATGTTAAAGGCAAAGCCCCATGATTTGGAAAAAGTCTAAAAGCATCACCATTTAATCTCTAGAATATCATCCCATGTTGAGGGCCAGCAAGAGACTAAGATGACAGCTAGTGCTTCAGTCATACCATTTTACATTAATAGGATTAAACAGTTGAAGGCCTTGATGAAAAAGATCCATTAACAGAGCATTAATCACCATGTCTCCAGGGTTACACAGGGTAAAGAGCAGGGCTTTGCTTTCAGCTTAGTGCCTCATATGTTAAAAAAAAAAAAAAGTATGGCTAAGCACAAGGTACAGTTGGAGGTTGCACTTCTCCTTGTAAAACTAATTATGAATCAAAAACTTTGGTTTTCTTTCATTTTCAGAATTGCCATTTTCGAAAGAAAGCATACAGATTTGGCAGCAAATACCCTGATGTCATCTATTGCTTTTAAGTAATGATGCGACTTGCTTCAAAGTAGACTTTAGTCACACACGAATCAAATTACATGAGTGTATTTTTAGGAGAAGCATTCATCTAGCTATTTAGTAACCGTGTACCTCCTTCTTGGTGCGGACTGCAGCATCATAGATCAACTGCTTGATTGCTTCCTTTGTCTTTTCCAGCTCTTCTGTTTTCTGCTTCTCTCTTAACAGGGCCTGAAGTGAAAAGTAAAGGCAGATACAAATAGGCAATTGAGGAGAGATCTGAAAACTATTTAGAAGATGCAGTCGAATATGTCAAAAAGACGACTCTGCCATTTAAAACAAACGCGATAAAACACTGAAAGGTCCAAAGTAACTGCATTTACCTGGTCTTTGTGCAATGTGGCTTCTTCGGCCACTTGAACGCTCTCTCGAACTTTAGACAGGGCTTCATACTTCTCCTCTTCGAGAGTGGTGCAACGTGCCTGGAGTTCCCCCACCTTTCGCTCCCACACAGTTTGTTCTCTGCGAACTGCCTCTGCCTCCTGTGATGCAGCTTTTAGCCTGGGATTGCAGAAAAGAAAGGATACCCATCAGCAGAAAGAAAGTCAGAAAACTATTGCTTGACCCCATAAACACTGAAGCACTGATGTAAAATTCCATGACTTTCTATTAGATCAATACGCTGGCAGTGCTTTCCTAATCTCAACCACTGTTCCATCTTAGCTGACAGCCAGCAAGTGAAAGCCAACAGTTTAACATGGGCTGACCTGGTCTCCAGCTGGCTCAGGGCTGCCTGAAGCTGCTGCAGTCGTCTGTCTGCTGCGTGTTCACGGCCCCGTGCTTCACCCATGTCCTCTTCCTAAACACATATGCATACAGTTAGGTCCAGAGTTTGGGACAAGGACACCATTTTTTTTTAAAATTTTGCCTCCATCCAAAAAGATCAAGATGTGACTGAATTACACTTTAGTAAAGTCATTGGATAAACTAACAATTTTAAATTTAAAAAAAATGGAGGGTTTTTTTGTACTTGAATGAAAATCATTTGGAGTTAATGACCATCTGAAGTCAATATTCATGGACATTATCAAATGCTGCATTTCCTCCCTTGAGATGCTCTGCTAGGCCCTTGCTGCAGCTGCCTTCAGTTTATGTCATTTTCTGTTTTTTCATCAGTAACTTTGTTGGGTTGAGATCAAGTGACTGACTAGGCCATTAAAGAACACTCAATTTTTGTTACTTTCGCAGTGGGCTTTGTATCATTATCCATTAGCACAGTGAAGCACGATCCAGAAAGAGGATTTCTCTGTTCATTCAACACTGTATCAGCAATAACAACATCCCTAACTCACTTGTGATCAAGTTTCCACGGTGTTTGAGAGATGCTTCTGCTCATGAGGCGTTTTTTTTCCCTCCGTCATACTTTACCCTTTCATCATTCTGGCGCAAGTTAATCTTAGTTTCATCTGTCTAAACATTATTTTCAGAACCTAGCAGGCTCTTTTAAATGTTTTCTTAGACTAATGTGGGCTTCCTATACTTTAGTGTAACCAGTTGTCTGCAGCTTATTGTAAACCCTCTGTATTTACCGTCTTCCTCTTGATCATAGACTTTGACAGTGACATGCCTATGTACCTGTTTGAGAATCCTCTTGACTTGGTTAGATGCTATTCTTCAAGTTCAACAGTTGGAATTAACTTAACTTTTCATGTAATAATCAGGCATTAGACATTTGTGCAACTATATATAAAATTGTCAGTAATTCAGTTCAAACAGTTATTGCAGTACTTTTTTTAAAAGCCTTGAATTAAAGCTGAAAGTCTGCAGCGTTTGATTTAAAATTTAAAATCAAAGCAAAGACACACTGTCTAAACGTAGGGCCATAACTGTATCTGTCTTTCAAAATAGAGTTGTAAGTATGCAGGAATCTAATTTCAGATTATTAAAACAGATAGGCTGACATTTTTTAACTTGTCACACACAACTTATGTTGAAAAAAAAGGGAAAAAAGTACAAAATGCAGAATTCCAGCTTTAGTTTGAGGGATTAAGAAAAAAAAAACTATGCAGAGTGCAATATTTTCAGCATCTCAACTATAACTGATCAAATCAAGAGTCCTTTCATGCTCCTGAAACAAGTAAAGTATTGGTCTTTTTTCATGAATATTCATGAATTAGGCAAATATATGTATTTATATTTTCTTTTTTTCTAACCCGTCTCTGCATCTGTTCCTGGAGATTCTGCAACAGCTTGGTCATTTCATCCACTTTGGCTGTGGCTGTCCTCAATTCAGCTTTGGCTTGCCTACATAAGGACAGAGAAAGGAGAAAAAAAAAACCCACACAAATTAAATAGCAAATTAACTGTCAGCTAGAATTTATAGCAGCCTGTCTGGGTTACTGAAAAATATATTTGGACAATTAAAAAAAAAACAAGAGAAAACAAAACAAAAAAAACCTCATTTTCTTCATTTTTGCTAAATGTCAGTTGAAAAGATGTCTTTTTGGCAAATATCAAGCTCACAGCTTAAAACATACATTTAAACTTTAAGACTTAAAAGAACTCAGGGGTAGAGATGTCGTGTTATTGGACACTTTGAGACTTTTACTTCACACTGCTCTTCCTCAAATATAACCTCCATTTATGAAACAACTTCAATTTACACAAAGTTACAGGACATGGGAGAAGGTGATTTTCAGTCCAGTGTAGCATGTTGTGTAGTAGTTACACACTAACAGAACATGACCTCTGATGGCAGCCAGTAGCCTGTTACCTGAGCTGGCTGTGTAGCTCCTCCATCTCCGTGCTCTGCTCTGTCACTGTCTTCAGGAACTGCTGGTTTGTCTGTGTGTGGCAAGAGAGACACGACTGCCATTTGTGTGGCATGATTGCAAACACAGCTCCAACATTAACAACATCCAAATCAACCTTGTCTCTAATACATTTTTCAGTATCCTTTTACATTAAACCCCGAGGTGTCTCTGTCAGTGATTACTACAAAGCCAGTCACTCTCCATGCTGTGAAAGAAACAGGCTGCTTGCATGAACAGTCAGAGGGGGGAGAGCCTAAAGCTTGCCTTCCCATTAAAAATGCATTAGAGGGATATAGTATTACTATACAATCTCTTTATACAGTGTATTGTGACCAAGCACCTGGCGTGTGTGTATGTGCGTTCACAAGTTTTTGTGTGAATAAAAAAAATCCACAATATTTTGTACTCCTTAATCTCCGAGCAAGGTTAAGCCCAAATACAGGTCAGTCGTGTCTCTAAATAAATAAATAATCTCTAGTGCTGAATTATCTGTGACTGTAGGATAGAGAGAGAGCGGCAGAGGGAGAGCAGAGAGTACGACTTAAAAAGAATCTAGTTAGAGGATTACCAGGTGAGCTGACAGTCAATTATACAGCCTGACAGTTCTGGGTGACTACAGGAGTGATTTAGAAAACCAATTCGCTTAGTTAAAAGATTAATTATTAGAGCAGGGTCAATTTCAGAGAAGTGCATAACATTTCAATACCGTGGCTAATTGGGAGGCAGCAATTTAACACACTTTTAATTAACCGTCACTTACCGATTCCAGTTTCTGATTGGCCGCTTGGAGTTTGTATGTGTGCTGCTGAAAGTGAACAAGCTGATCCTGTGATGAAAAAAGGGGCATTCATGTCAAGTTAACTAACAGTAATTACCTCATCCTTATATCCCACATTAACTAAGGCCAAAGTGCTCTAATTAACTTGATTACAATGATAATAGCGCCATCTAGCGGTGAGAGGTTATTGTTCTAATCAAGTTCTGGCTTTGCATTTCCATTTCAGAATACTGAACCTTGAGTAGAGATGGCACGATACCACTTTTTTATGTCCGATACCGATATCATAAATTTGGATATCTGCCGATACCGATATGAATCCGATATAGTGTTTTTTAATCAACAAAACTGTTTTTTAAATATCTTGCTGCATTTTGTATAAGTTCATACTCAAGTTTAAAACAACAACTACACTAAAGCTATTCTGTTATACCTGTATGCAAAAGAGAATATTTCATAGTTCAGCAATACTGATCAATCTAATAAACTTAAACCTACACCATCCTCCCTATTCTGGTATTTTAAAGAGTACTTAGCATAAATATTAAGCAACCTAACTAATAGGGTTCCAACTCCCAGCAACAACAAAAATAAATAAATAAAAAATAGGGAACCACCCCTCACGCTCCACCTCATGATGCTTAATCGACGTAATCAACCTTAATTTGATGCAGTGTGAAAAAAAATGCACAGAAATCAATTATTTTTCAAGAAATATTAAATAGATTCAACATCTTTCTTCAACAAAATTGCAGACTGCACAGATGGTACCTTCCCAAAGGAAAAAGTACTATAGCTTACTAGGGTATATTAGACTTAATAGTTACTATATACAGTAATTGACTTCTATTCATTTTACATCAAATTAAAACTTTGGGTGTCAGATAATTAATTATTAAAAACAAGACATTTTAAATGAGAATAAGAAAGAAAAGTATGTCTTTGTGCCCCCTTTTCCCTGTTAATGCCCTATCAGCCCCCCTGGCTAAACTTTGCTAGATCCGCCCCTGCACAGCTACCAGCGTCAGCTACGTAGAAAAAGATCCTCGAGTAGAAAGTAATATTAAATACATTCTAACAACAGCTGATCAAGCTTAAACGTGCTGCTGTTGTTCAGCCGCTGGTTTCCTCTTTCTGGTGCAAAGTGGGCCAAAAGCAAACTAGAGACACGGACTCGCGACAGAAAAGCCGATCAGCTGATCATTGATCAGTTTCATGATTGAAGTAGCAGCAAGAAGAGGCAGTCGCTCCATATATCGCTTGTTAAGCTTAACGCAGGAATGCTTTACAAACATTCAGAGATGGACTTACACACTTGCTTTACTTCTCTCGGGATAACTTTGTCGGAGATGAAATGCCGGGTAGCTAGCGAAGCTCCACATGCTATCCAGACCACCGACAGGTCCCGCATGCCACAGCCGCTCTATCACGTGATGCATACTGCTCCGAGTGCTAACGTTCTGAGGCGAGTTACGGCGTGTTGCAAGTTTTGTGAGGTGCTTTCGTGATATTTAATGGATCGGATTACATTTTTTATTTTTCTCCGATATCCGATCCAGTAATTTAGGTCAGTATCGGACCGATACCGATACGTAATATCGGATCGGTCCATCTCTAACCTTGAGCTGCTGTCTCTGGGAGTCATGGATTTGTCCTTCAGAGATTGTCTTCTGGTAGACCTGCTGGAGGCGATCCAGCTCCTGGGCTGTGGTCTGCCACAGTTCCATGGCCTGCATCCGCTCCTGAACACGTACAGCAAACAATATCCACCCACATTTTGACACAGAGTTAACTTTCTTACTAGGAGTTGGAAGAAGAATACCAAACATCTTTCTGCATTCACAAGAGATCATTACTCCAGACACAAAAAACAACTCTTCTCCCTCAAAGACGACTAATGGTTTCTAAATAACGTGTGTTGCATCTTGTTAGCGGGATAACAAATCACCACTGAATCCAAAAAATGACGTTGGGTTTTGTTCAGAATTATTAAAAAGTGCAAAAATGACAGCTTCATTAAAAGAGTGTGTGGAGCCGCTGGGAAAGGCTTTGCTGTCTTCAGTTATTAGTGCAAACGTGTGAACTCACTACTCAAAAAGAATTATGTATCATTTCCCAATGTTGCATATGTAAAAAAAAAAAAAAAGAATACACAGACGGTACAAATGTTTAACTGTCAGAAAGCAATTCTGACAAAGCCAGAGTGGCTGTTTCCTTGTGCTCTCCACTGAATCCACAGAGATCAAAATAATATTGATCGTCTGATCTAACTTCCAGTCACGATGAATGTTCACAGCATCCAGCTAAATTCCAGCTGCACTTCAGCTCAGCCAAGGCCCTGTTGCGGTTTTAGTGTCCATACAAAATAAACATACCCATTAATACATTTCAGCTTCACAAACATTTATTCTGAGTGCTACTTAACAAAAAGAGAGAAAGCTTTATTATTGTTATAATATTACATTTTTAAGTCGATCACCTGAATATTTAGTTTAACCTGTATTCGAGGCGAATATGGCTTTTAGTTGGTCAGTGAATGAACAGACAAAACCCTAATACATCTTTGTAGCTCTCATACAGTAGGCAAAAAAAAAAAAAAACTGGCATACCCTGACGCTGAAAAAGCATCAGCTAAGAAGTAAGAGTTTTTTACGGATACCTGCAAACTGGTGCCGATTAACTTCTCATTTAGCATGTAATCAAACAATCAACTAAACACTGTAGCTCTAAAAATGTAGTTTCTTTTGATCTTAGATTGCTTACAACCACACTGCGAATTAGGCTACACTTGGACCCGGGGGGATGGTCACAAACATCCATCCATCCATTCGCGTCCGCTTATCCTGTTCAGGGTCGCGCTGGAGCCTATCCCAGCTGTCATAGGGCGAGAGGCGGGGTACACCCTGGATAGGTCGCCAGTCTGTCGCAGGGCCAACACACAGAGACAGACAACCATTCGCACTCACATTCACACCTATGGGCAATTTGGATTAACCAATTAACCTATCCCCACAAGCTGCATGTCTTTGGACGGTGGGAGGAAGCCGGAGTACCCGGAGAGAACCCACGCAAACACGGGGAGAACATGCAAACTCCTCACAGAAAGACCCCGGCCTGATGGTGGAATTGAACTCAGGACCTTCTTGCTGTGCGGCAACAGTGCTAACCACTGTGCCACCGTGCTGGTCACAAACAAATTTCAGGAATTAAGGAATTTGTTAACTTACAGCTTTTATGCAGAAAAGAACTTAAATGATCACAATTAACCTTACTGGACCAAACTGTTACTACAACCTTGGATACATGATTAAGACTACACCCTACTCTGATAAGCAGTACTGTCAAATCTTATCAGGATAAAGAGAAAAAGCCAGGTATTAAAGGAAGACAGGTTGGATAGTCACAGATTCAGTTTATAGCAAGATAACCTTTGAAGCAAAGACCTACAAGGAGTCTTTCTAATGACACAAGGTCTGTACAGACTTAAGCCACATCAAGCTGAAATGGACTGAAAAATAGAAGAAACAGCAACACGACGCAACTGAATAAACTTCTGTAACACAGTTAGGTTGAATTTTCTAAATTCTTTCCTTTTTATAGCAAGAATTCTACAAATGTTCAGGGTTGAGCGAGTTGCAAATTTAGATTAATACACTTTACAGTTTAAGATGATTCCCTTTTCTAACGTTAAATAAGAATTCCTTCCTTAAAATATTGGCATTTCTTGACACCATGTGCTTGCTTTCAAGTTTTGGAAAACACATGTAGAAATTTCAGCGTACTGAAAAACTTTGTCAGCTTCTAATTCCTGGTGTTTAAGAACAGAAGAGTGCAGAAAAGACCTATGGATGTGTGACTTCAAACTCCAGGCTGATGGATATACACACAGGCTAGAAAGGCCCCACACACGATGTGTTTCTTATATAAAAAAAAAGAAGAAGAAAAAAAGTGTGTCTTAATCTACAAATGTTTAGACATATCAAACGGACATTTATGCAGACCTGTTCAGACAGCTGGACCTGTTCTTGGAGATTTTTGATGACCGCATCTTCTTCCAACGTGCTGCCCTCTACTCCTGAAGCTGTGGGCAGGGCATGAAGCTGCTTCTCAACAGACTCTCTCAGCTCTGCATGAAGCCTGGAAAAAGTATTCAGACTTAAGAGGTTATGTCACAAAAATAAATAAATAAATACATTAACAGCATGCATAGTTTTAAGTGCTAAATAAAATAGAACAACCTTCATAAGGTTAATTATTTAGCTGGAATGCAAATGGTCAAGATGCCAGAATTCTAATCAAAGCTCTAATTACTAGACAAATGAGCGCACTAATTACAGCAACCTGATTTGTGGTAGGTCATAGAAAATCAATCAGCCACTGAATGTAAAATAATTCAAGTAACAAATTCACACACAATACTGAATAATGCCATATCTTATGACAGGTTTAACTTATTGAAAATATTAGTACATTTGTCATGTTCTGTTGTGCAACCAACTTATTACATATTAACATGAGTGGATTTATATTTTTTTTTTACCTTTCATTTTCCTTGACAACCCTCTCCAACTTCAATTTGACGTCTGTCATCTGTGTCTGTACGTGAACACTGAGAGTCATTGATAACATCCCGACATATTTAATGCATCAGATGACCAAGAAATCTCAGGATTAAGATATTTATTTCCCAGCTACCTCTATCAAAGTCTTTGACTTCTGAATTATCAGTTTAATAGATTTCAAGGACTTAAATCTATAAATCACATCACTTCATCAAGCACCCACCACCACACGCCTGTGTATTCAAACATTTCAGATGAAGGATGTTTTATTATTTCAGGATGTTGTTTTGTTGATTTACCTGATATCTCTGCAGCTGTTCAGTCATTTCTTCCATGTGCCGATCATACTCAGCTATCAGAGGAGCCATTATACTGCAACACAGACAAATGATGTTTCAGTACTGGGGGGGAAAAAAAAATTTTTAAATTTTGTATTCACCATAACTCTGTCTTGCTGAATCTCTAGTGAATGCTGTGTCTCTAACGTGTCTACAAAGTGGTATGAAACTGATGAACTGACCCTCTATCTGAGATCCAGGGCACAGGAGACTCAGTGCGTCTTTCCTCCTCAACCTAACAAACATAAGGCATGTAAGGGGTGAGGGCTAGCAGTAGTTAATTGTATCAAAAACTTACTTTTCTCAGTTCAAAAAAAAAAAAAAACAATCACAATTTTTTTTTATTGAAGATGCCAAATACTTGATTAATTTTAGATGAGCTAAACTAGCATAAGTTTTTAAGTTGAAGATCATTCTACTGTACACACACATGACTATGTCAGTACCCACCCAGACAATGCAGTAAATAAGTTCATAGATGATACCACTGTGGTGGGGCACATCTCTGGGGGCAATGAGACAGCATACAGAGCTGAGTTTGAGAGGCTGTCAGACAGGTGTGCGGACAACAATATGGGCCTCAATACCACCAAAACAAAACAGCTATAGTCAACTTTAGAAGAAAGAAGTCTGAGCTGCAGCCCATCAGCATCAATGGGGAGTGCGTAGAAATGGTATCCAGCTTCAAGGTCCTGGGTGTCCACATAGACACAGTACTCCAATGGACCTCAAACACCTCGGAGGTTATAAAGCAGACCCAACAGCATCTCCATTTTCTGAGAACCCTCAGAAAAATGGACCTTAAGTGGGAGCTGCTGATCATCTTCTACAGTTGCTCCATTCAAAGTGTGGTGACCTACTGCATCTCTGTATGGTTCTCTAGCTGCACAATGGCACACAAAAAGGCACTTCAAAGGGTCATTAAATATGGCCCCAAAAATCACTGGACATCCTCTTACATTCCTGAAGTTTAGCACTTGCTGCCTCAAGAGGGTATGCAGCATCCTACAGAATTGCACACACCCAGGACACCGGGTGTTTAATCTGCCTCCCATCTGGGAGGAGATTCAGGTTGCTGAGGCCGCGGAAAAAACA
The DNA here is from genome assembly GCF_057382185.1 of Mchenga conophoros. Lineage (NCBI taxonomy): Eukaryota > Metazoa > Chordata > Actinopteri > Cichliformes > Cichlidae > Mchenga > Mchenga conophoros. Next base: position 36,731,147 of record NC_140531.1, read on the forward strand.
GACTCAAGGACAGCTTTTACAACAGGGCAATAGCCCCAGTCAATGCTAACATCTGACCTGATTGGTCATCTCTCTTTACTTTTTTTTTTTTTTTTTTTGGGGGGGGGGGGCAATAATGTGCAATAAACATTCATTCTTTAATTTATTAAGTCATACTTTTTTTGCACTTTTTAAAAATCTACTGTGTTGTGTTGTGCTTAGTGCCGAAATGGGACGGTTTCTAATTTCATTGTACTATAGTACCAAGTATGACTGTGCAATGACAATAAAGAGTTATCATAACCCATTTTATCTTATGTCTTCGTACCTGAGAAGATGTGGACAGAGCACCGTGCCCATATTGATACTGGCTGAGAGCAGAATTTAGCCTGCGGACTGAAATGACACAAAAACGAGGACACTTACACAAAAAAGCATAGATGTTCTAGTGATCATCACAAGCAGAAGACTGTAAACATCCAAAAAATGCACGCCATATAATTGATTGATCTTTATACAGGGACCACCTATGGCTTAAAAAAGAAATTAACATAGAACAGTGTCAAAAACTGATGGATTAAACGGCGTAACAGAAAAATATGCATGTCGTTTCCAAGTTTCGTCTCACCTTGATCACGCAAAAACTCCAGTTCTGCCTCCATGCTTACGATGTCGTCTAAAGAGAAGCAAAAGAATTTGCACTGGCAAAAACGACCACCACTACCAAAACTAAAGACGAACACTTAAAGCCTGTCAAACCTGGCACCACTAATCTAGGGGTTCTTTTCAAGTTAACGTTTCGGAACACGAAGAGAAAACTGTCGTTTAAGAATGTACTAATTCAGGTAAAGATGACACAAAGCCGCTAGAAACGTTCACTACAAACTAGCTAGCTACCTGTAGTAAATTTGTGCAGCTCGTGTTAGCTAAAGCAGCTAATCAATCTCGGCTAAGCTAATCAAAACAACTCAGTGTTTTGATCTCTTCAACAAAACACCAAACACATTTTCCGAGACAGGATGCGCTTAAAAAAATACGCAAATGCATCGCATTGAAATTTTTAATTCATAATAGATGTTTTTACTTCAATCCTCGTTTCCGCCTCTTGTTTTGAAGTAAACAAACGGGGACCAATGGAAAAGAAGCTGTGCAACCGTAAAGTCATTCCGTCTGTACAAGAAACGCGAAAGGATGTTCCTTTAAAAAAATAAAAATCAGGAAGCAGATGTAGAATACATTTGGAAGTCAATAATGCCAACTCTGCATATATAACAGTTTGAATTCAGTTGTTTGTTAAGGTATGATATATAACGTCATCACGTGAAAAGAGATTATGGTTTCTAGTTCGTCAGAATGTGTCACAAATAGTGGTTTAAAAATTGCTGGATAGACATTTCCATACAGATGTAACCACATATTGCATGAAAACGTAAACAGCATAGAGTTGGAAAATATCGTCCTCTGCTTATCGTTTTACTCTCAGATCTTATCAAGTAAGTGTAATCCTCGGACGTTTGCTTTACCAGGAAAATGATTTTACTGTCTTGTTACTGATAACATTATTCTGTTTTACACAATTTGATAACAAACTGCGGGTGAATCAAAGGGTGAAACGCAGAGTATTTAAAGAAATTACACGCGCACTCGGAGCACTCTTGTCCTGTAGCCAGTGAAAACAAACATGGGGGTGACTCGTGGACTGCAGTTTATAACACTTTTCCACATTCTGCTATGCTGTGAATCTCTGTAAGTTTTGTAGCTTTTTTGTTCCCTGTGTCGCTGCTCACACAGCAGATTTTAAGACTGAGTGATTTTCTTTCTTTCAGTCCTCGCACGCAAATGCAGTTTGACATCGAACACACTTGGGACAGCAACCCTGTAAATCATGACCCCCTCAAAATCACCTTCTCTCCTGGGTTAGGAGGCCTGAAGGTGGAGGTGTCTGGTCCATTCTTCAATGACCCGGCTGCTCCTGCAGGGCCCCCAAGCCAGGCCTTCCCTGGACTGTGGAATTATGAAGGTGGGTAGATTGGTCTGTTGCTTCCATAGCCATGCAACCTTTCTTTTAACACAAGACACAAGCTTTTAGGGGTTTAGTCCGTGCAAAAAAAAAAACAAACAAAAAAAACCAAATCGATTTTAGTTCAAATAATGTGATATGAATTCATGATATCCTGAATTTTTAAATATAAATATATTTTTATCAGAAATGCCAGAATGTCAGCTTAAAGCTCACAAAACTATTTCAACAACCGCCAAACAGGTAAAACAGCAAACGGTTAAAAGAGCCAGTAAAAAGATTCTGCATAAAGATGTAAACACAAAGCGCGACCATCGGGTCGTCCACACAGACATGTCGTCGGGTGCTGAAAGTCGACATCTCACAGATTCTGAAGCTGTCGGTTTCGTCACTCCAACCGAAATTCACAGAACCAGCAGCAAAAGAAGATCAAAACTATGCTTCATGTTTGAAAAATATCTTACCTTGGTTGTTTTGTTTCCACCACAATAAAATTACACTTCCTGCACAGCTCCCTCTCTCAGTGTACATTAAGAACAGTTTACCATCACAAATCTCTATTTTCTGAATTATTCGCTTGCTTATTACACATCAGTCTATCGTTGTTTACAGTGCTATCGGCCACTGTTTGTTTTTTTTCTTCCAAAAAGACCTCTGACAAGACCTGCTGTCAATACATTACAAAACGCTTAGCTCTGTCTCTAATAAAACCTCTGTAACTTTGCTCTGCTTCACCTCAATAGCATCAGGTAATGTTTATATGCTGATTTGTGGTTTTCTTCCATTTTTGTTCTACTGCAGAATATTTTTAAGGTGGTTATCTGCTATAAAAAGCCACCCCATGAAAATCTCCTTCATGTTTTTCTGTGTTTTATCCTCAGTTACTTTGACACAAAGGCATTTACTGTGATTCTTACACCTCTGATGAAGTCTCACAAGTGTCAGCTTTGCTTTTATTGCCTACATAGATATAAAAATATGGATATGTACTGATAAATGATCAGAATTACAATATTTCTGACTGAGTCAAAATTGAATCGAATCGGAATTGAAACAGTTATAGAAATCAGTGACGATACCCAGCCCTATTATAAAATATATATATGTTATAAAATACCTTTAGCCTTACGCCCTTAATTTGTTTATGTATCAAAGGTAGCCCCATTTGCAAATTATTAATGTAAAATAGAATCCCCTTTTAATCGCTTAATTGGGTTTCATAATTTCAACTGTTTTTAAATGTTTGTTATTGACAGGAAAATGCATTCTGTTATATATATGCACAGTATGATTATTCATATTATATTAAATTAGAATATTGATGAATTTCATATATACTTATACAACATGAAACTAGTCCCATGAAACTGTTATCTTATTTTCTTTAACCTCAGTTTGGAAAACAAACCTGCTCACCAGCGCCTCTAAAACTCACAAATTAACATGTTATGTTTTATTTGTTTAATCTGTTCCCATTTGGCCCATCTCATATTAAACTGCTATATACAAAAGCTAACCAGCCGCTAGCTGAAGCGTAATATTTCAGAGACCTTTCCCTAATTGTAGCACAATTCTTTTAAACGCTTATAATTAACAAATGAGAAACAGCAATTATATAACCGACAAGCTCCAGACTTCATAAGGCTGATTCCAACGGAAATTCATTATCTTTAAAAAGGTCACATTTATGGCTTATTGTAATAGATTGTAGTATTGTACATGTGTTACTTTTATGGTCCCCATGCTTGTTGTAGCCGTAGTTACGGAACCATCAGTTATGATTATGTAATTTAGTCCCTAGGATGCAATTTTAGGCCCTTTGGCAAGCTGAAATAATATGAATAAAGTCTACTGTGGCTGAAGAGACTAGAGACTGTCTGTTTATGGGATCATTACAGTAACTGCATTATCATTATTATGGCGACACAGCAATTAAACCTCACAATGAGGCTGAGTAATAACAATTGGTTCTAATTGACCTCAAGTAAGTTCGATTTCCGTTTAATGAGCCCCACATATTTGGTCTCATTAATGTTACTTAATAGATTGGAAACCAACCCCATTATGATCTAGGTAGATAAAGAGCATGATTCTAGGTTAGTGAGTGTGCTGCTCATATAATTGTATTTAAAAGTTTATGTAATTGTTATTTTTGCATGTTACTGTTAAAGTCTGAGTCAAAAATGAATGACCTGAATAATTTAATTATTACTTTTTTGTCTTTTTTTTTTTTTTAAATAAGTGCTGATAAGGTTAATAAGACAGTTAAAGCAGTTTATTAATGTGAGATTAAAAGTCTTATCTTCATTTTTCCATATCTCATCAGTTGTAGAGACCTTCTTCCTTGATAGTACTACAGAAAATTACCTGGAAGTCGAGTTTTGTCCGTGAGTACCAAGCTGAGCTCTTGCTCTGCCCATGTATATATAGCCATATGTTTATAAACAGTGGAACAATGACACGTCTTCCCTGTGTTTTTACTTTAGACATGGACAACACCTGATATTACTACTGTCAGGAGCCGGCCAAGCATTCCTGGTAGGCTGCGTATGGAGGTATTCGTAGGGTTTTTTTGGGTTTATGGGATATTTCTTACATTTTTGATTTCTCTCTCCAGCAACAGCTTCCCATGGTATTTAACACCAAGATCACTGGAGACAGATGGACAGGTGAGGCTCTCATCCCTTGGACATACTTCCCTCCCAATGTCAACAAGATGAACTCCTACGCGATCCATGGCTCAGGAGAGAATCGTATATATGAGGCTCTTTATCCCATCCCCAAGGAGGAGATAGCCGAAGGACAAATGCCTAACTTGTGAGTATGCTGACTTCTACAAGTGAAGTTTGATGTGCCATAGGTCATGTGCACAGACATTTTATGTTATAGTGGTGCTGTCGTGAGGCACTGAGACAGAAAAAGAGGTTCATGTGCAAAATCACACCTTTTTTTGTATATTCTTTTAAAGGTACAGTAAGTCATTTTGTAAGAAATTTAAAAGAAAAAAGAATTTTACACTAATTCATTAAAATATTCAGAAAATACATACAAAATAAATAGGAGAGGCCACCAGTTTATGGAAGCCATGGCAACATCTTGAAAACAGCAGCCAAGATAGAAATCGCCGTTCCACCTAATAACATGTTATATACATGGCTAGAGACTGTCCATATTCATGGTATTACTATTAATTCAAATGTCATAAATAGCTCTTTCAAACTCCATAGGACTATTTAACATTTGCAAATGTATATTTTCATTATCGCTTTCTCCTCCTCTTCATCTGCCTTCTTCACCACTGTTCTCTCCTCCCTCATTTCCACCTCATTGTTTTCGTCCTCAACTGAAGTCTCATTTCACGAACTGAAATCAGTGCTCTAACACACAAAACATGCATAAACATGCTTATTTATTCTGGTTATTCTCCTTATAAGCTAATATTAATCAACCTAATGTAGGCTCTAAAAATTATGCTTTCCCAGTTGATTACATTCTCATATTGTATGACAGTTCATTTGCTATCTGTCCAACAATGTTAGATCCACTTCAAAGCAAGTTTCACTAATGCCGGTTACAGCAGCTAACTGGCAACAACAGCACCACTTACCAAGAGAAAAGTTCACTGAAAGTTCACTGACTCATATAACACTCCTTTCACAAAGTTTTACAGCCTCCACCAGGTTAAATAGACTAGGACACTCAGCATATTGAAAACTGAGGTAAACAGCGGACTGACAGCCTACACTCAAACTTGTTAAACGGTAGTCTGCAGCCAGAATTTTTGAGGTATCTTGGGTTTTAAAAACCTAAAATACTGCAAAAAATATTTGGCAAATTTCTTTTTTTTTTCTGATTTATTGCTACGTGTTGATATTATCCAAATATTTTAAAATATTGCGCGTGCAAAAACAAATTAAAACATGTTTGTCCTACAGCAAACATAAATAATGCACTTGAATTGGGAGGGTTAAGGAAACAGGAAACTGCAGTCTACTGACATCTAGTGATGAGATTTTGCATACTGCGCCTTTAAGTTGTAAAACAGGTGTAGATCAAATGGTACTTATGTCCAATCCACAATCTGTACCTTTTAGAGTCACATTAGTCAACTTTGTCATTTCAAATTACATGTATATAAATGTGTATTTCACTACTTTATGCATAATATATTAAATTTGTCTTTCTGTCTTCTAGTCACCGGCTAGAGTATTTCAAAGATTTTCGCCTGCAGAGCATCATGGGAGAGGGTTGGGTCCAACCACCATCTGATCTATGGCTTGGAAAGCCTTAAGCTTCTCAGAAACACTCCTCTTTGCCTGTTTCATTCTTGCAGACACATATCCACAAAAATCCTCTAAAACAGCAGCAGGGCAATAGGATAAACACTCTCTGACAGGGAACAAAGGGCAATCAATCTTTATTAGTTAATGATGTCAAACGATATGACATGAAATATGTTATCAGCTTGTCAGATTGCGTTAGTCTTCACACACATCTGTGCAAGCACACAAACATGCACTGCAAGATATTGGACGTCGCCACAAATTGCCTGAGCAGAGCGTGACCTACAACACTTGTACAGTGGAGGAAAGCGCACAGCTTAAGTGTTTGACTTCAGTGGGATAATTCCTTGCAATTCCTCGTGATTCTAAACCCTAAATGTTGAGACACTGATATTAAAAAAAAAGAAAAAAAAGAAAATGTGCGTTCTTTTGGGTTTGTCTTTATTGTCATTCCATTACTATGATTAATGTCCTTTATAATGACATCTTTTTACATACTGCTGCTGTCCTTTTTCTGTGATTGATGTCACTTTAATTTTATGTCTGATGTTTGATTATGTTTCATTCCCATGTCTGTAAAATAATTATCTGACATTTTGTGGTATAATCTTTTTCACCTTTTGCCTGGGGGTTAGATATGAAGATCAGTGTCGTCCTCATGTATAGATGCCATTTATGTGGCTAGATGGTTTAATTTCTGACTTCTTCCCAAAACTTTAAACTGCTCCAGTAACTTTACCAATATGAATACCCAGTTCCCTTCTTACATAAAACGGCTGTATGATATGGATCTTAGTGGCAGATAAATATTCATAATTAATAGCTGATGAATTTATTACTCTCATATATACACTCACTAGCCACATTATTAGGTATACCTGTGAAACCACTGTCAACTCTACTACTGTTTGCATTAATATTATAAAGATGTTTTTTCACCATATCAAAACACAAGAAAGGGTGAAATATTAAGAAATTTTATCTCTTTATTAAGTACAGAGGAATTTACTTTGTATAGGGTTGCATTAGATATGCATCTGTACCTGTACTTAAAAAAGTGTCAGTGAGTATATATATCAAAGACCCACTAACTCAATTTTCCACCCACTTTCTGAAGTGGAGATCACAGACCTTCAGATCTCCGACATACACTGACACACACAAACGGTGATTGGGGACTTACAGATCTCTGTGTTCTCTCCATGACCCCCAAGTCAGTCCCTCTTGCCCCCACTGCAGCTCCTTATAGAGCCTGCATATTTATCAGAGACTCCTTTCAGATCACTGACTGGCTAACCTCATCTCCTAACCCATAGATGGGGGGGGGATTGATTTTCATGTTGGCAGTGTTGCTCTTCACTGTGGCAGCCCAAAAGCCTATATTGAGCCCTATCAGTTTTAATTGGCATCCTCGTCTTTGAAATGGGTGCAGTGATTAGGCTTGGAGAGCCCACCTCTTAAGCCTCATCCTTATCATCGCCTGCGGTGATTTGCCACCACACTGAACAATATTCACGAGCACACACATACACACAGAATGGTCACACTATGCATGAACATGTCTCACAAATAAAATGTTGACCTAAAATATGTTTTTTAATGCATTTTGACAAAAACATGCTCTTTCAGAAAAGCTTTGATGAATACACATGACTACGCGCACCCACCTGTGTGCAGGGCGAGGATGTGTGTCCACACTAAGATTTAAAACCAGTTCTCTCTAATTAGTGTGAAGAGATGAGAGGGGAGAGCAAAAGAGGTAGCAGCCGTTCCTCTACCTCCAAAGCCCCGGCAGACAAGCAGACACGGGAGCTGTCTTATCCCCCTAAGAATAAGAGACCAGCTCGCTCTAAAACATTCAACACCAGCTTAAGGGTGATTTTTCGTGTCAAAAACTTTCTGGTGATCACCCCAGACCCTACTTCATTTTTTTTTTTGTCTCCAAAAGACGTGGGTCTCATTTCCTCAAGTTTAAAGAGTGTTTGAGGGTATGAATGAGGATAAAGTTGTGATGAAAAATAGAATGTGAGGGATAAAGGAGTGATCTCAGAACATGAAAAGATTGAAGAGATTGAAAAAGTGTAAACGGTAATGACTTTGCCTAGTTTTCCGAATTCTGTGATAGGGCTGCAGTATGGCTCCAAAAGAAAGAGCCATACTGCAGCTAATGAGATACTGTGACAATTTGTAGCCTTTGCAAGCTAATGCCACAAACAGTATCAGATTGTACAGAGCGATAGAACTTATCAACACTGTGCAGTACACATTCCTTTTATGGCTGGCTTCCAGTACAGCACATCACACAAAGAAAAGCAAACTTTGATCAGTGTTCATGAGGAACTTTATCTTACCTAATCACCACAGTACTATTATGCCTAAACAGCAAGCAACCCTTTCCGCATTCTTTCAACAACAGCCAATGATAAACCTGTCACAAAATAAGATAATACCCCACTGGTGCTACATATTGTCAGTCTTCCATTGAGTTTAAAGTAGATAGGCCTATAATAAAGCATTAATGGAAGGGAACACAGCATCCCCTTGTTTTCCTGGACCAGCTGAATGCTTATTAACTCAGTCTAATTATTGTCCAACAAGTCCATCATTATTGAGAGCGCTGCAGGGTTAAAGAATGGAAAGGGTGGAAGTGCACACAAAAAATATCTCGACCTAAATGCTTCTACGGTGTGTGTGTGTGTGCTTGTGAATGTGTGATGACACAAGTACTAATTGCAGTTGAAGCCTGCTAGTGTTGCGGCTACAAGGATGGCATGGCTAGAATGTGGGATGAAGCTGTAAGAGGCTGGGGAGAGAGATGCAAAGCCAAGCGAATGCCAAGGACATTAATGAGGGCCAGACAAGTTCTACTTCTCAAGAACACTGCAGCGAGGAGGGATAAGAGTGGGAGAGAATGAGGGAAATAGAAAACAGAACGAGGAACAGAGGGGTTTCATTACAGAAGAATGTTATTTGCAATCTTAAGCAAGCAAGGGTCTTTTTTCCATTACAGATCCATAGATTGTTCGTGCTAACATGATGACACATAGAAATTCATTGTCATTGTCTTTGTTTTTATATAGTCACACTGATATGTGCATTTACATTTTGCAGTCTGTATTAAGAATAGTAAGAACAGTTACTCCTGCAGTTTCTCCATTGACACGGAGAAACAGAGACACAGGCACCGGTGTTCACTTTTTCATGAAAAGGAAGAAGGATTTATATGTTATCATCATAAACATGAAAAATAAATGATAGCAGGACGGAGGCAAGATAAACTAAATTAAGCTTTCTTTGTTATCAACACAGAATATAAATCACAACTGTTTGCCTAATTGATTCCATTACATTCCCACCTGCCTACTGAACCTCTCATCCATCCATATATTGTTTATCTTCATTTTTAGCTAGATGGATGAAAAAAAGTTGTTACTGGATGTGAAACGTGCTGAATTTCATCCTTTTTTTTGCAAACACAATAATTGCCAATTAGAAGTAGCACAAAATTATTACAGAATATTTGTTTCTGTACAATAAACTCACAAGAAAGCAAACTCTTTGTACAGAAGTTTGCTCGTTTAGAGGATGCAAGATAGTGATGTTGCTTTGTTTTTAATAGGAAATAGACTGCATTGAAGGTAATTTATGTGCAGTGATATTAGCGGTTGTAAGCGAACAAGTTCACTAACTCTTAATTGGGAAATAAATCACGGTGTTGCCATAGCAACAAACTCTTAAAAGTGGTCATTGCAAAATGAGAGCTTGTTGAGGTAATGTGTATCTGTGTGTGAGGAGGGGTGGGTGTGTCCACTCATGCATGTGTGTTTTCACCTCCTCAAGCTCATTACCATACAGCCTTGTTAGTAGAGCTTCTGCTAGCTGTTGTACGTGGCATCCAGTTTCATTTCATTAGCCCTTGTTTTGTCCATATTGCTATTAAAAAAGAAGCTGTGAGCTTGCTCATTTAAAACAGTGGCAAATGTTGAAATAAGAATGTAGTTAATTGTATATAGTGAACAAAATTACCTAATTTCATTATGTGCCAAAGCTTACCACATATTTTTTCTATATACGCCATGTCTGTGATTGCTTTTTTCCTCTGCTATGCTTTTGTTCACATCTCTATTATTTATATAATCATTTAGTTGCTTTCTTTTTTCCAACTTTTCAATTTTTCTTCATTCCCTACTCTCCTCACCTCTGTTCGTCTCCAGGGACCTGTCCTCCTCTCTCCTCACCACCCTTCCATTCATGAAATGGATGGAGGCATAAAAAACCATTAGCGCAGATGAATGGATAGACTGGCCTAACACAATCTGGCCCACTTCAGCTGACAGTTTAATATGGACTCTCCCACAGTGTGGTTGCCCCAGCAGGATGCTGCACTAAATCTCACTTTGACTTGCCGTGATTGATACAGATTTGACACATCAAAACCCTGTGTGCATGCATGTGTTTGTGTAGGCATGATGGATATGACAGACGATCGGCAGACGGGTGAGCGGTGAGAGGCAGAACTAATAATTATAGTATTTATCTGGGTTAGGTGTCATGGCTGCCTCTGCTGCATTATGAAAAGATAAAATGCTGAAATGTCTTTCAGTGCATTCCATCAATTCAGCACCTGCACCTCACCTCTTAAATGAAATGCACCATAGAGGAAAGTAATGAAGTTTATAATTTAAATGAGTGTCTTCGAACACAAAGTGCAGAAGGGAAACCTTCACTTATTGTATTTGAATGTCACTTTCACTTCTTGCAGTGCTTTTCAACCACTGAAAGCTCCTCACTGTGCTATATTTAATGTTTCACCTTCATGAGCACTTAAACCTTCTTTAGAAATACCTACCTTTTCTAAATGTGTCATTTTATATAGTACTTATACCTTTGTCAACCACGTAGTGTTCCTAGGAAAGATTATAAAATTGGAAAACACAAATAAAAGCAATATTATCCACGAAAGAAAGAAAGATCAATTAACATATAGGTGTTTAAATCATTATTTAGGCCTTTTGTACAGCAGACATTTGGCTACTTGGAAATCAAATAGTATCCCAGTAAGGCATCAAATCCTACTCTATAACAATTTTTTATCACTTCAAACTTGATAAACACCAGTACAGTCACATTGCTCCATAAAAGAGAAACTTCTCATGACAAAAGGTAACACAAAGTGGCTTAGGTCTGAACAACCATTGCCAGCAACAGCATCTTATTAGCCAAGATAAGCGACAAATCAATGGTTTGAAAGTCACTTCATGGTCAGTGCAGAGCCATTTATCTCCACTGACTCAATTAATTCTTCCAGTATCGTTAGGCAGATCAGTCAACAGAAGAAAGTAGATTTCTTAGTGACAACTTTACTAAGATGCCCTAATTGCCTCTTACTACACTGGAATTGGCGACATTTCAAGATCCACCAGATAAACTGATGCACATACACAATCAGTAGATAAGAAGTGGAGCAATTCTTTTTATTGCAACCCAAGATACTAATATGTAATACATTTTGCTGAACATTGACCTGCTTTTGAACAGTGACTAGCTGCAGCATAAGAGAATACTAACACATAATTTAAATTCAGAGGGAACAGCAAAGTCCAAAACAAACTGTTCTGGGTAATGCTCTGTACAATACAAAATGTATTGTAATCTCTTGCCTGTTATTCCTGATGTTAAATCCACAACTCTTTGCCATGCAAAACATTTCAGAAGTTAAGACAATTCTACTAGCTCGCTTCAAATCAGTATATGTATTACGCAAGGACAATCCAGGCAACATTCAGCCCACATCAGTGTTCCCAGAAAATTACCCTCAAGCTGTCTTGCGTCTCTTCTGGTTATCCCATACTGACTCTATAATCTTGAGATCAGGGATCTGTGAGTGGCCTACCATCTGTTGCAGGGCTCCTTGTTTTTATTGTGGCTAAAGATGTTCTTTTGTGACTCTGGCTACATGCTTGGGTTTGTTGTCATGCTGCAGCACAAACATTGGGCAGATCGGTCAGCTCCTCCCCCTCAAGGATGGTATATTTTATGTAGAAAACAAAAAAACCCAAAATACTGAATATTAAAGATGACAGCATCTGACTCTCAGAATCACTAATGCTCACAAGACAAAAGTCAATATGTGACAGTTTCCCAAAACAATTTGTGCCATCAACTGTCAGTTCACAACAATGCCGATCTTTAAAAAAGTTCATGAATGCTGATGCCACATCTGAGTATGTGGCATAAAGTGACAGTTGTGCATATTATCAAATGTTATGTAGTATGCGTCAGCAACAAAATGGTGATGTGGGGAATTTTCCCTTTAGTCCTGGGCAAACTGATGGAGCTGCTGACGTAACATCCACAATCTGGACAAAGGATAATGTTAGGTTTAGTGATGGGTCGTTCGCGAACGAAATGGCTCTTAGAGCCGGTTCTTTGACGTGAACGACGCGAGCCGGCTCCTTATCGCGAGCCGTCACGTGTTTTTTTTTTTTTTTTTTCTTCTTTCTCTCAGCCTCTCTCTCGCACTTTTTTCCGCTGCACTCTGCAAGCGAGCCTTGTGCTTTATGCTGGGCAGAGGGGGGAGGGGCGGTAGTTACACTCAGTAGCACAGGAACAGAGCCAGAGAGAGAGAAAGAGAGGCAGGGACAACAACATTAGAAAGGTATAGTAATCATCCACAACTATTTTCGGTTGCAGATGATAAAGGATTCAGAAAGTTTATTCATGCAGGTCCATATGACAGAGAATATGCATGTTCTTTTTGTTTTCATATTATAATTTATATTTAATTGTGTTGTGGTTTGCAGTGTTTTGTGTTGTTTTCACTTTAAATTTGTAAAAGAAAAAAGCTGAAAATTTAAATAGTTAAAACTTGAAATGTGAATAGTTGATTTTTGTATTATGTGATTTATTACATTTTATGTGGAGTGAATAAATAAAAGTATATTTACGGTGGCCCCTAGAGACAAAACACGTACAAACTCCAAAACACGTACAAACTCCAAAACACGTACAAACTCCAAAACACGTACAAAAGACAACAGAAGTGCTCCAGGATGCTGGGCGCAGTGTTGAGCCTTTGTTATCTTGTGGCTACACAAGCCAGCAAGTACCAACGACCGGATTTGGTGTGTGGTAGTAACAGGTAAATGAACTTTTTTTTTAAATTATTTGAAAAAAAAAAAAAAAAAAAATTATATATATATATATATATATATATATATATATATACACATATATATATATATATATATATATATGAGTGCCTGTGTATAAATACACAAACAATACACACATGCTTTCAATTGTGTAATTTAAGTGATCTAGTAGCTCTGCTTTGGAAGTTCAGTTCATGCTAGAAATGTGTTTTGGAGTTTGTACGTGTTTTGTCTCTAGGGGCCACCGCATATATTTATATATAAACATATATAAATAAAACCACTTTTTTTACGTTAGTAATTCCTTTTGTGCATAATTTTATATTATTGTTAATAATAAATTAATTAAAGCAACAAAACAACCTGAAGAGCCGGTTCGGAGCCGAAAGAGCCGGCTCTTTTTAGTGAGCCGAACCGAAAGAGCCGGATCTGTAAAAAGAGCCGGAAATCCCATCACTAGTTAGGTTTATCTTGGATTGTTGAGACTTAGTGAAAAGAAGAGCAAAGTCTAAATAAATACATAATCTTATAGCATCACAGAAAGCACACTGAATAAAAACAAAATACAGTCACTCAATACCTTGCATACTTTGTGGAGCTGCATCCTTGACAGTTTTAAATACAATATCAGAAGGCAGGTGGCCTAAGCTATTGGTATCATTTCATACTGAAATTACATTATCAAAGTTGACTCTTGTATTTAGAGACACAGCAGGATGGATCTATGGATTATATCATGGAAGCTGGAAAATGCTGAAATCTTAATAAACAAGACTGATAATGTGCACTTCTCACTATGTGAAATTCAACTGTTGACCTAATATGGAAATGATAAATTTAGTTATTTCTGCTCTGAAGCTTGTAGTTGATACACTAAGAACAGTAAGTACATTCCAACTAGGAAAACTGACAAAGAAGTGTTGTGTAAGAAGAAGGTCAATAATGTGGAATGTTAATATTCAGCCTCGGCTTTACAGCTTTGAAAGGATTATAAGCAAGTTTCATCACATGAAAGCAGTTCCTCCTGGAGGGTTGGCATCTTTGATATAAAGATGTGATAAGAATTTGATTGGAGTACTACAAGCTGAAGTGCAGCAGAGGGAGCGAGGATATACAAAGAGGTGGTACAGAATAACCTAAAGTAAGGGAGTTGAAAGGGAAAAAGCATAAACAGCACAGAAAGAAAAAATCGGAAAGAGATGAAAGGAACACAAAACTCATCTAAGACAAAGAAATTGTGCTGGAGAGAGAAATAGAGGGCAAACTTAGAGAGAAAGAGTTGAAGATAGGATATAAATGCTAAAAGTCAAATCTGAGCTTTGTTCTACGGGGAATGTGAAGAAGACTGGAGCTTAGCAAAGGAGAAATAAATGAATAGGGGAGAGGCAAATAAAGAGGTTTTATTTGTATTTTAATTATAATAATTTTAAATCATCGCTGATGTTTGCTTCATGGCAACCAGTCAAACTTCTGGGGTGATCAGAAGCAGCATGTTGACGAGTGAATTCAGAGATAAAACCTTTCCAGTTGTACAGATAAGACAAAATTAGAATTTCTTTTATTTTCCAATCTTCACTGTCCCCTCTTTTATTTCCATCTTTTCCCCTTGACTTTTTACTTCCTCCTCCTCCTCCATCTCCTCCTCCTCCTTCTCTTTCTTCTTCTTCCCTTTCATCACTTGCGGTCTCTCACTTCTTCCTGTGTCCGCACCCTCTTCTCACTTTTTATCTTGCTGATAAGGCTTCTATCTGGCTGCCACGCAACTCTGATGCCAGAGCAGACACTGATAATGCTCTGACATCTCCTGCAACTGCAATTAACTGTCTTTTCTCACAAAAAAAAAAAAACCAACTCACTGCTTTTCTCTCTTTTCCCTCACTCTCAGGCACCTCATGAATAAGTGATCAGAGTGTTAGCACATGTCTATAAGAAACAGGAGCAACCAGCCTCCCTCATCTGCTCGGTGTTGTGTTTCTAAGGTGTTTCTGTCTGTCTCAAGTCAGACTTAGGCAGCTTAACTAATCTAATTTCCAAAAGTATGTGCATTTAATTTTGCTAGTGAGTGTGTGTGTGCATATGGCTAGGTGAGTGAGTGAACGAGGATAAACTGTCACAGCTGCTGTGCTCCTTTCCAGCATTACATGGGTAACGTGTCAATGACAGCTAATAGTTCATTCGTTGCTCCAAATTAAAACACAATCACCTAATAGGAGTACAGAGAGGGAGGTGGGATCTAACAGGATTTATGAGAAAATGAAAAGTGATTGCATGTGAAGTTTGAATTAGAGGAAAGCAGTCTGGTGTCAGACTCTATGAAGGTGACTGACTGGACTGTTGAGCAGCGGCCTCTCAGTGGACCAAATCCTATCCAAAACTAGTGTGCTAAATGAATGTGATAGGCCGGCTCCTCCCAACAATTAAGCTAGGCAAGCAACTTGCCAGCAATTAATTATGATGCAGTTTCAATAGCTTTATATCCCCTTTTATGCTCCACATGATGATGGAAATCTTCCATTCTTCTGCATGACTTTGCATTCATCCCCTCTTTATAATAGAGATGGACCGATCCGATATTACGTATCGGTATCGGTCCGATACTGACCTAAATTACTGGATCGGATATCGGAGAAAAATAAAAAATGTAATCCGATCCATTAAATATCACGAAAGCACCTCACAAAACTTGCAACACGCCGTAACTCACCTCAGAACGTTAGCACGTCGGAGCAGTATGCATCACGTGATAGAGCGGCTGTGGCATAGCATTTGGAGCTTCGCTAGCAACCCGGCATTTCATCTCCGACAAAGTTATCCCCGAGAGAAGTAAAGCAAGTGTGTAAGTCCATCTCTGAATGTTTGTAAAGCATTCCTGCGTTAAGCTTAACAAACGATATATGGAGTGACTGCCTCTTCTTGCTGCTACTTCAATCATGAAACTGCTTAATGATCAGCTGATCGGCTTTTCTGTCGGGAGTCCATCTCTCTGGTTTGTTTTTGGCCCACTTTGCACCAGAAAGAGGAAACCAGCGGCTAAACAACAGCAGCACGTTTAAGCTTGATCAGCTGTTGTTAGAATTTATTTATTATTACTTTCTACTCGAGGATCTTTTTCTACGTAGCTGACGCTGGTAACTGTGCTGGGGCGGATCTAGCAAAGTTTAGCCAGGGGGGCCGATAGGGCATTAACAGGGAAAAGGGGGCACAAAGACATACTTTTCTTTCTTATTCTCATTTAAAATGTCTAGCTTTTAATAAATAATTATCCGAATCTTACACCGAAAGTTTTAATTTGATGTAAAATGAATAGAAGTCAATTACTGTATATAGTGACTATTAAGTCTAATATATATACCCTAGTAAGCTATAGTACTTTTTCCTTTGGGAAGGTACCATCTGTGCAGTCTGCAATTTTGTTGAAGAAAGATGTTGAATCTATTTAATATTTCTTGAAAAATAATTGATTTCTGTGCATTTTTTTTTCACACTGCATCAAATTAAGGTTGATTACGTTGATTAAGCATCATGAGGTGGAGCGTGAGGGGTGGTTCCCTATTTTTTATTTATTTATTTTTGTTGTTGCTGGGAGTTGGAACCCTATTAGTTAGGTTGCTTAATATTTACGCTAAGTACTCTTTAAAATACCAGAATAGGGAGGATGGGGTAGGTCTAAGTTTATTAGATTGATCAGTATTGCTGAACTATGAAAATTTTTTTTTTGCATACAGGTATAACAGAATAGCTTTAGTGTAGTTGTTGTTTTAAACTTGAGTATGAACTTATACAAAATGCAGCAAGATATTTTTAAAAAAACAGTTTTGTTGATTAAAAAACACTATATCGGATTCATATCGGTATCGGCAGATATCCAAATTTATGATATCGGTATCGGACATAAAAAAGTGGTATCGTGCCATCTCTACTTTATAATAAAGTATAACAATGTAAGTTCTGACCCCCCCCCCCCCCCCCCCAAAAAAAAACCAAAACAAAACAAAACAAAACAAAAAACCACCAAGAAGTTTTACTTTTATAAGTTAAAATAATTATAAGCTGTGCTTTTTTCAGTTACCCATTTCCAATGACTCTGATTAAGGTCAACAAGTCTTTAATGCAACTAATTTACTTGGGAACATTATTGGGCAATTATTATTGTTTATAACAATTAGAGTAGTATATATATATATATATATATATATATATATACGTGTATGCAGTAATCAGAGCACTAGGTGTGGTGACTCGCTGTCCAGAAGAGCACAGTCCTGGGAGCAGCTAAGATACTGCGCAGGACCCTCAAGCTCCCAGGCCTCTGGTAGAGGACCCGAACTTGAAGGATAAACCGCCCGCAGGGGCGAGCTGGGTGTCATGTATTTATATTTTCATTCTATAGCTTACAATTATATGACACATGTGAATGTGTGCTAGGCTTCTTGTGTAAAAGGCACAAGAAGCAGGTCCGTTTTGACAGTTATTCAGCACGTATTTTATACCATAAGCAGACGTTTGAGGCACAGAAATGTTCTTACTCAGATTGGGATAAACATCTGTGTGCCATGGAAGCTTTGTGATCTTTCTCATATCTTTCTCATTCTTTTAAAACCTTAAAACAGGCAAGCCTGTCTAGAAATATATAGAAAAAAAAGTTTATGGAATAAAGTGTGCATAATGATCAAAATGTTCTTACTTCTTCACATGTATTTCTGGTTTCTTATAAGAGTTTTTCAACTACCCCTAGTGAGAAGTCCGATGTAATATTACTACTGTATTTTGAAGAGGTTACATTTAAATTAAAAGAATTTCAACACTCTCTCTCAAGGCCAAAAAAAGAGAAAAGACATTTTGGTATTGCAGCCTGCATGGATACTTGACAGCTGGGAATATACTGCATTGCTTTTATTTCTTTAAACATGACATTTCTGGCCTTAAAAGAGTCATCACACAAGTGATGAAGACTAATGATCACGAACTATTCAGATATTCATGCATGCTATTTTTTCACAAACCTGTCTTCTCTGCTATTTAAACACTGAAGAGAAGACACTTTTTCATTTATACCAAAAGTGATTTCTGTCTATCCTTTTCTCAAAGCCGTCATCTACCCTTTCATAGATTTTCATCTATCACATGGTCCTCTAAGACCTCATTACCTGTAAATTGACGCTGCCCTAGTTTAGGTAACAGTGATGCTGAACATTGAACATGACTTCTATAGTAGCAAAGGTAAAAGATCTCTCTCTCTATATATATATATATGCTTAAGTCACTCCTCTATTCTTATGTTCACAACACATCTCTTCTGAAAGCTGCAATTATTAGAGACCCATATGTATCTTGGAGAGCATAATGAAACAGCCATCACTGATAACCAGGTAGGATTGCCTGGTAAAGAAGACTCCATTGCAAGATAAAAAAAACATTTATATCCTCTCCAACCCCCAGTAAAACCATTTCTTGTCTCCCCGCTTTTCAGCCTGTTCTTTTCCTCTGTCTCTCTCAACACTGTGTTTCCCTTAGGAATGTCTCTTCTCGGTCTCCTTCTGTCTTTCTTTAAAAAGTGGCTTATGTTGAGATCTTCTCCCTCTGTCCCTGAGTGTTTCTCTGCCCATTATTTCTTTCCTTGCTGTCCCCTTAAGTGTAATTACTGTGGTGGATGCCATCAGGTAGGAAGGGGGAGTAAATATATAAATAAATAAATTGTTGTGGAGAAGAAATGGGGAAAAACAGGAGAAGGAGCGAAGAGTAGTAGAGCAGAGGAAAGATAAGGAGAAGTGGCAGCAAAGAGGAATAAGAGGAGAAATGAGAGAGGGGTAATGTAATCTTACTGTGGGAAGTGTGGTAATATATCACATGCCAGAGTTAATAAAATGTCTCGATGCCATTGCTTTAGACAAGAAAGAAAGGTTAACTGCTTCTTATAAATGTACTTCACCAAACACAGGTGGATGAGATTACAACTGCTTGCACACGCGCACATACTGTAAGAAGCAACACAAGCTTACAGGCAATTCACGCATCCCCACAAACACTGTTTGCGTATAAATGTATACTGTGTGCATGTGTGCAGGCAGCAATAAAATGTGCACAGTGAACAGACACTGTGTGTAAGTATATGCGCAATCAATCAGTTGGACCTTTGATGATAGAATGTAACAACATGTGGTGGAAAATCTCATTTTCATAAAGTGAGTGTTCTTGTGCATTCCCATCATCACTCGTTTCTCTTCTTACTTTTTCTCTTTTTTCTCTTCTTTTTCCATTCTCCTGCCTATCGTATCCCTTCACTCATCTATCGCCCTTTCTTCCTTCTCTCTCCTCTCTATGCATATCTCCTCTCGTCATTTTCCACCTCCCTCTCACCCTCACCCTCCACCTCCTCTCCTCCCTGTGGTCGGCTCATCCCTCTCTCCTACTCCTTCTTTTGCCCCAAGGATATCTCCCCTCCTACACGGGCTCGCCTCATCCCTCTCTCTCTCTCCATTTATTTATATCAATGAGCAAAAGTCATCCTTTCATCTTCCTCCAGATGAACAGACTCGGCTTGTGGAAGAGGACAGAAGAAAAGATGAGCTGAACACAAAGGAGCACAGTCTCTCTTAGTCCATAAATTCAACTGTACCAAGCAATGGGAATATTATATAAACTCAACCTTGTAAAAGGAGATAATTCAATGTGTTTTGGCTGGCTGGTAACAGGATTGTTTCACCACAACCACTCCAAACACATATTAACGCTGAATTGAAGAAATCAAGACTGTATTTCAGCATTTACACAAAGGACTATTGTGAACAAAAACATTTTAGAGAGTCAAATTCACCTCAGGCTCATGGTCTGGCCTCAAATCCACCAACGATACAAAAGACAGAAAGAAGTAATGTTCTGTGTTGCTTGTGTACAAAATAAAATAAAAGCTTGAAGCAGTATGATGTTTTGAAAACACTGTCTATTTGGTGAGAATTGTTTCAAGCTTCTGGTGTTAAATGGTTAAAGATCAGAGCCTGCATATTACTGCGTTATTATTCTGGAATAATGATGTCCTTATAAAGCGATAATGGGACATATTAACAGAGCAACAAAGCATTGAATTTTTTACATGTAAAAATGTACAGTATAGTACCAAAGACAGTGAAACAGAACAAATGAGGTGTGTAATCTTACTTAAAAAAGGCTTATAGAAGAAAAAATTTAAATTAATTAATAAATCATCATCCATGAGGTATTTCATTGCTAGTTAGTTTTCATGCAGCATACCCAGGCTGTGAGTCGATGACCGTACCATGTGCCAATCTGGAACTGACCCACTTTTTAAATGAAGGCTTCCATAAACCTTTGAAGTGATGGACAGCCTATGTCCGTGTATAAAAGGGTTACTTGAAATAGGTCCTGGATCAATGACCAATATACCCACTGCAACTGCTCTAATTTCTGATTTGGTACTGTGAGATGAGGGGAATCATATCACATTTTAGAATGCAAACCTGTACCTTGTACAGGTATGTATATGCGTATATGCACTCACAGTTACAGTGCAATGAAACTACAATATAGTGCAAAGTGTAAGTATATGTGAAGTATAACTGGTCTTATATATTTCTATTATTTCAGACAGGTTCATACTAGTTTGAACCCTCATTAAAACTCAGCATGCAGAGCTATAGACAGAGATTGAGTTGAAGCTAATTATTTGAGGGGGACGCCAGAGAAAAAGCAGCCATGTTGGCATGTTCACTTTAAGATTGTTTACCTTTGCAAAGTTCTAGTTCTTATTCAAAATATTATTAATGGACTATTTGTTTCAAGCTCCACAGCCAATGGATAATTTAGGAAAATATTGTGCCAAGTTTAGACTCTTGAAATATAGGAATGACCCGGTACATGGACAGGTTTCAACCTGAAAGAGGTATAAAGTAAAATGACAGAATGCTGATGCCCAGATAAATCCATGCCCTTTCTGCCCCCAAACATATACAGTACAGCTTGTCTGATACCAGTAACTAACTATAGAAGATGCTGACACAACAGTTTATAGCTGTTCTGCTGGTGTGCGCTTCTAGAAGTTTCTATTTAATGTTTAACTGAATTGCAGTATGTGTAGGTTCAGGTATCTGGAAAACAATACAATCCGGACTGTATTTGGATTGGATTTTTAACCAAATTATAGTTTATCTAATTTTATATCTGTTCAGATTTGGTTAATCCAACTTTTTTGTTGGATTTTCTTGTTGTCTTAGAAAGTGAACCCCTAAATGAATGTTTTTCTTACTTCAGAACTAAGAAACTAGTAGCTTTAAATATAAATGACACCAACTAATTTAAAGTGCATCATGCATAATGGTGCCCAATGTAATATATAAATGATCCTCAGCAATACTGCAGAATTTGTGCAGTGTTTTATAATATTTGCTTAGCCCTACTTTAGAAAGTTAATGTGATTAATTCTTAAATTCCTCCTAAGCATATAATCGCTGTAGCCCATTAGTGCTATTATGACCATATGGTTACACTGTATTAACGCTGTTTTAATTAATTCAATTTAAGTCCTTTGGGGTAATATAGCTACATTATATGACTCCACAATTATTTTTTTACATACTATATTCGTATTAAAACTGAGTCATAATCTTAATCATTTTTTTTCCTGTAAACAAGTATGTATGAAATAGAAAAAAAAGGCAAAATGACAGTTTTTATGCTTTTTCTCATTACCAGTGAAAAATAGCATCTATAAAACGACGGCCCTTTCAGTTATTAATATAATCTAGTAGCAAAATTAATGTAGCATACATGATGTCTGACACATGTCTTAGAAATTTTTCCTGGAGTGTCAGGGACTGGTTTGTGTGTTGGAGCAAACCATATATTTACAGTTTAGTACCTTATACATTTCACGTCCTTGGCTATGATCACACAAATTGGAATCAAAATAAAAGCCACTGAGAAAAAAAGAAACAGTTTTAGAAGCATCTTACTTCTTGTACCTCATCTTTTCTTCCTATTAGCTAAAATGTTCAGGAACTTTAATCAACATGTATTCAAACTGTGATTGATGTAGAGCTGTGTCATTCTGCCTTGTTACATGATACATGTTTTACACTCTTAAAGAAGCTGGATCAGGAATGAGAAAGAATTGTGGCAACAAACTGAGAATGAGATAAAATTATGATTTTGTTATTCCTAATAGTCACCTTTGCCTGCATTTTAAATATTTTTCCTCACTTGTATATAATTGAATTATTTTTAAGCTAACCCTCCACTGTGGGCATGAGAATTCCTCTAAAGTGGAATCTTATAGCCTTATTTTAGTGTACTTAAGGGCTTGCCTGAGGGACTGTGTATGAGACACTCGGTCAGGAGAGCTGATGTCTGACACGTGTCTTTCCAATCAGCTCCGTTGCCTTGACTGACTCATCCTTGTGACTCAGATGGTAAAGAAATCTCACACTGTGACACCTGATGGCTTTGTTCTCAAATAAAAAGCACTTCTGGGACTTGTAAGGGAATCATACACGCATACGCGGACACACACGCTGGTGATAATGGAATAACGAGCTCCGTTTGGAGAGTTACTGCGCTAGACTCAGATGAACGTGGAATGAGCCAGAACACCTTTAGTTTTCCATTAAGAGGGAAGCTGTGAGGGAGGGGAAGCTGCCTGTACTCAATGGTCTGTGTCCAGGGAAAACTGCAGAGCTGGATAGAAGAAATGATACAGAGAGTGAGAAATAGGATGATGATGTTATTGGTTAACTGCTGAGACTGTGATTAAATCCTCTTCACTCAGATAAGTCTCTCTGTCAGTTTCCTTTTCGATTTCAAGACATACAATTCGGCTAGCTCACTCTGAGTCAGTCTCTCCACATACACAGTCCCATCTCTTCTTTGTCTCTGTATCTTACAAGCTGTCTCAACATATATTTAACCTCCCTCTTCTTGCTGTTGCTTCCTCTTTCTACCCTTCTTTCATTGTCTTTGGAGCTGAATCTCAGTCATATTATCTCCTGAGAATTAAATCAAAGCACCCTGCGAAATTCTACCCAAACCTCGTGGAACTGCTAACTCTGTCAACTAGCTATCTCCTGTGTTTATGTCTCTCTGTACAGTACGTCAAGTGTGATCTAAAGCCTTGAGTAAAGATTAGGCAGTTATGTCTTTACTGAAGGAAGGGATGCGCAAAAGCACTATATAAAGAATAGTCATGATTTAGAAGAAAAAATGCATTTTTGAACTGTGAAAAATCAATAGTTAGAGATGATTATCGTTCGTCTCTTCAAGAGCAAGCACAGAACTCTGTTTATATTCAATATTCTGTCAAATCATGTAGAAAGAAAATTATTCATAATGTCATGAGGAAGAAATTATTTAAAAATCTGAAATGCGCCAGTTTTCGAATAAATGGATAAGCGATGAAGCAGGGGCACATGCTTGACTTGACTTCACAGAAGTCTCTTGCATGGGAGTTTCACTTAGCAGAGCATTATGGCTCCTCTTTCTCTCATCACGGCTTTTCTCTTCACTCCTCTTCTACTCAATTTCTCCAGTTTGTTACTGATTCCATATATAATCTGCATGAATGAAATATTACAGTTGATTTTACACATTTTCAGCTGCTAATTGTTACAAATGTCGGTTGAATATTTAAGAATGCATATGATAATGTGTGTGTATTGGTTAGCCATATTCAAAAATAGGCCTTTCTTAGCAATGTGTTAAAAAGTTGACAATTTGTGCTCTACCACATTGAAACTGGTGGTAAAAAAAAAGAAAGATGGTAATTGCAAGTGTGTTTGCTTAGCAAATGTAATGGACTAATTATATCTCTTTACTGCATGAAAATGGAACAAGAGAAACACTTCGATACTGTTCTAATTTGAGAACATCAGCACTTGTTTACTGTGACCCCAATGATGCTGATGTGAGAGTTAGTAGGTGGACATGGATGGACCGCATGATACTACAGATTTTGTCACGTGCCCTGCCACCACAGGTGATGCTAAATGCTCTAGTTGTCTGGAACTCTATAGACAATCTCCCATGATAAAGAATAAGGTAGCAGACCTATATGCCTTTGGCCTTCACAGACAACTGTCAGTTCCATTTCATTGGTAGAATTTTGTCTTTCTTTGGTTGCAGGATGGTTACAATGCCCAGTTTTCTTTGACCGAATGATTCTTTCATGTTGGGGAGACACCCGGAAATTGAATGGTGTATATACCTGCTTTAAGGTATTGTCTCATCCCAGCCAATATGAGTGGCCTGCTACAACAGCACCAAGTCTGTCCTTAAGACAGCTTTATCCCCAAACTCAGACAGGGCAAATGTCCGCTGTAGCACCCATAACCTTTCACCACACTGCAATGAGACAAATCTCAAGAAGGAGATCATTCATTCAAATCATTCAAAATAAATAATAATAATAATAATAACAGGTATAAGTAAGTTTAAAGTCACTGTATATTGATTTGCCAAAAGACTTGTATACCACCGGTGCTAGATGGTATTCTTGTAACGCTGTGCAAGAGAGCAAAAATAATGCTTTATTGTTAGTTTATTGTCGTATTGTTAAAAGTACTTTTAAAACGTTTGCATGTCTCAAAGTTTTGTTGACCCAGTTAGGAGTCAGATATGAGTTTGAGTTTTGTGACCACCAAACCACAGTGGGATTAGTGAGGGAATGAGCATTGGGCTGTTACTGTTGGAATAAATGCCAGATGATTCAATGAAAGCAGCAGTCACGATTCCATCTCATAACTGGCAATTGTGCAAAGTATCAGTATGAGATCTAAAAATTACTGCTTTATTATTTGTTCTTTTCTCCTGCCATTTGAACATTCAAAATTATTCAGGGGAGGATACCTTTCCCAATTGCTGAAGATTGCAACAAAGTCTATGAATGCAATGGAATTAATTGAAAGAACGACTGAGGAAAATCTCCAGTGATTCTCAACTGGAAAATTCTGCATGACATTTAGATTATGAGCATACCTATGACTGTTCCAGTGAATCCTAAAGCTGCACTATTCATTATGCTTAAATACAGTCTGTTAAATGATATGATTGGTATAAACTAAAATCACAAATAAAAGCACTTGACTCTGCAGATCCTCCCAGCTTTCTGGAGCACTGGGGTAACTTTCAGATTTTTAAAGCCAAAGTTTTTCACTATTTAAATTCAGCCTTACTGCTCTTATCAGCCACGTTTCTTAACGCAGAAGGCTCTGTTTCCTTGAAAAAAAAAAAAAACTCCAATAACCAATTTTTTCCCTTTATCATCACATCTACTGGCTGGCAAACACAACAACTAGCTGGTGAGTAAATTTTGAAACTACCTTTAGAAAACGCAACCTCAAAATAAAATGTTTTTCTTCCATTGTGGCTAACCGTGGTAATGGGCAATGAGTGTGAACACATTTGTCATAGTAATTTTATAGGGTCTTACTGCAAAAGGTTCTGCTGGTTGAAATGGCCACAAATTCAAAAATGTATTAAAGCTTCTTTAAAAAAAAAAAAAAAGGTAACGAGTCTATTAGTGGAGCTGCTTATTTCAAACAAAATGGTAGCACATCACAGAAATTGATCTATAAATTGCCTAACTGGAGTTGGCATCTTGTATTTGTGATTAACCTTTGAGTCTTTGATAGTAAATGCACACGAACATGCAAACACAGATGTGCACAGACAGTATATGAATAGACTTGATCATCACTGTAAAAATGATCGAAGAGCACTACTCTTCATACAGAAGCTTTTTAATCATACTTGTTTGAAATGACAAGTATGCTGAGGCAAGGTGATAACAGAATCTGTTGAAAAGTGAAAACAACATCAGAGAATGTTGCTTCTTTCCACTGCCACTGACTCCACCTGAAAAAGAGGGAATGTGAAAATTAAGAGAGATTAAGAAATGACAAGCATTCTCTTAAAACGGAATAAGTTGCTCTTGGCCTTTTGCAGAGTGCTTCTGAGCTGTGCTGTGAAACCATTCTGTCACCTTCTGATAATGACTGAGAGAAGTAGAGGAACAGAAGCAAAGAAGACAAGCAAAAACAACAAAGAACGGGTCGAGATAGATATGAAAATAACAGAGGAGATGAGACGGGAGAAAGAAGGAATAAAGTGACTGGATTGGAGGCCACTGTTCAAGCATGTGAAAGGACTCCTAAAACTGTCACCACTGAAATGGACCTCTAGATAGTGTTTGATCAACCTTTTACCTCGATTCACACAGCTGTGAATAATGTCTGGAGTCCTTCTGCCCCACCTCCACACACAGACCCCGCATTTAAAACCTCCGAGCACTTTAGACAATACACACCATTTCTCCTCTGTATGAAAAAAAGTTGTCTAACCTTTCAGCATCGTTTCCCAGCTTATTAATATGCCTCATCGCTAAAAGGCAGGAAGGGAAAATGTCTCATTTAAATTTGGAATGGCTATGAGATGGATGTGGGATTCCATTAAAGTGCCTCTCTCTTTTATGATAAACACACAAGTGCACCTCTGCACTCGTACGTACACACCTTGGCAGAGCTCCACACAGTACTGCAAGAGTCAGTGATTAAAGGGATGGTGGTGAAACTCAATGTGAGCACGTTTTTCCCAAGCCTGACATTTCAACTTCTTCCTCTGCTTTAATCCTTTGTCTATAACGCAGTGCTAAGTGGCTAGCAGAATAGCTTATGTTTCTTTTTCTCTTATTCCCTCTTAAGCCAGCTACAGTACCATATCAGCTTTTAACTTTAAAAATCTTTTCACCTCATCTCACCTGTCACAAATTCACTTCGGAAACTGCTGTTTCCTGGCATACTTTTTCATCAATAAAAGATTATAATTGCTATTTCTGACAGCAGTACCCTCAGTGTCATGATCCGGAGTCTGTGACTCCGTGTTTGTTTAGTTTATTAGTATTCTGTGGTTTTGGTTACCTTGGGTGTTTATACTCTTCTGTTTCATGGTTCATGTTCCTATGTTCTGTGTCCCCCAGTCTGTGTTAAGTTGGTGTGTTATGTCATTGCGTGTATGTGTTTTATTGTGAAGGTCTGCGTCTTATGTGAGTGTTTCAGTTTGTCTCCCTACTCTCGTCACGTGATCACTCCCAGCTGTGTTCCCACCTGTATGTAATCTCCCTGTGTTCTCTGAGTGTATTTAAGTTGTGTCTTCTGTCATAGTAGTTGCTGGTTCGTCTGTGTTGTTTCCCCTCGGTCTCCCTGCGTCTTCCCGTATGTATTTCTCCGGACCTCCCTGCATCCTCGTTTCTGGTTTGTCTTATTAGTTTACCCAGTTTAGGTTTCCAGTTTCATGTTTTGTCGCCACCGTTGTTTGTACTTACCCACCTCTGTGAATAAACACTCACCTGCACCAGAGCTGCCGCCTTTTGGTCCCTTTCTACAATTCCACACGGCTTGCCCCGGCAATCCGTGACAGTACGAACCAGCCACCATGGACCCAGCGGCAGTAAATCCGTCCGAGGAGCTCCGGGACGACGTTACATATAACGTGGAGATTCTCCTCGGGCTGTGGCTTGAGGACCCTCCAGAGGAGCTTTGCCGCGCCGTGGAAAGTCGGCTACAACGGCTCTTTTCCGGCCTGCCATGGCTTCTAACTTCGCTTCCTCCGACCGTGCAGGCTTTTCTCCGGCACACACCCCACCTTCTCTCAGCCACTCCTGCCTCGCTGCCCGACTCGCCGGATGTGATCTTGCCCGGCCCGTCGGAGCCGTCTGCGGGGAGGAGACGCCGATCGCGCTGCAAGCGCGCCACCCCACAGCCGGACGTTCGGACTTCTAAATCGCCGGCTGTGGTGAGTGAGGACTCATTTTCATTTCCGGACTGCATGACTGTTCATTCAGGGGCTGCGTTTTGTGTGGCGGATGTCAACGCGAGCTGCTTATCGCCTGTGCAGCTACCGGCAGCTCAGTTAGCTCCCCCGCAGCCACTCTCAGCTCGGTTAGCTCCCCCGCAGCCACTCTCAGCTCGGTTAGCTCCCCCGCAGCCACTCTCAGCTCGGTTAGCTCCCCCGCAGCCACTCTCAGCTCGGTTAGCTCCCCCGCAGCCATTCTCAGCTCAGTTAGCTCCCCCGCAGCTAGTGCTCCTCTCAGCTCAGTCTCCTGTGCCTCCTTCAGTTCAGTCTCCTGTGCCTCCTTCAGTTCAGTCTCCTGTGCCCCCTTCAGTTCAGTCTCCTGTGCCCCCTTCAGTTCAGTCTCCAGTGTCCCCCTCAGTTCAGTCTCCAGTGTCCCCCGTAGCGCAGGCCCCAGTGTCCCCTGTAGCGCAGGCCCCAGTGTCCCCCGTAGCGCAGGCCCCAGTGTCCCCCGTAGCGCAGGCCCCAGTAGCTCCAGTGTCCCCCGTAGCGCAGGCCCCAGTAGCTCCAGTGTCCCCCGTAGCGCAGGCCCCAGTAGCTCCCGTGCCGCCTGTAGCGCAGGCCCCAGTAGCTCCAGTGCCCCCGCTACCCGTAGCTCTGGCTCCAGTATCACCGGTTTCACTCATTCACTCCATGCAGGGAGAAAGTCTAATTTCACCTCAAGGTGCTTTTCATGGTTCAGCCGCCATTGGCACAGTTTGCCGCTCCAGGGCTTCCCCAGAGGCTAGGTCTCAGTCCCCGGCCGATTCTGGACCCCTGAAGTTTATGCCGCCACCTGAGAACTGCACCATGTCAGCGTTGCCTGGGCAGAGCCAGTGCTCAGTGCATCGCCAGTTGCCTTCGTGTTTGCCAGAGGACTCCATGCCTGCTGGCTTTGTGATGGCTTCTGCTGGAGGGTCCAAGGGGCCCGTCCAGCCTTCGTCTCGTGTCTCCGCTGGAGGGTCCGAGGGACCGCTCCGGCCTTCGTCTCGTGTCTCCGCTGGAGGGTCCGAGGGGCCCATCCGGCCTTCGTCCCCTGTCTCCGCTGGAGGGTCCGAGGGACCACTCCGGCCTTCGTCTCGTGTCTCCGCTGGAGGGTCCGAGGGACCGCTCCGGCCTTCGTCTCGTGTCTCCGCTGGAGGGTCCGAGGGACCGCTCCGGCCTTTGTCTCCAGTCTCCGCTGGGGGGCCCGAGGAGCCCGTTCAGCCTCATGCCTCGTCCGCTGGAGGGCCCGAGGAGCCCGTCCAGCCTCATGCCTCGTCCGCTGGAGGGCCCGAGGAGCCCGTCCAGCCTCATGCCTCGTCCGCTGGAGGGCCCGAGGAGCCCGTCCAGCCACCTGCTGCAGCTTCATCATCATCCTCGCCTGCTGCAGCATCATCATCATCCTCGTCTGGTCCGGCCTCAGAGCCTTCAGCCTCGTCTGGTCCGGCCTCAGAGCCTTCAGCCTCGTCTGGTCCGGCCCCGGCCTGTGCTTCGCCTGGTCCGGCCCCGGCCTGTGCTTCGCCTGGTCCGGCCCCGGCCTGTGCTTCGCCTGGTCCGGATCGCCATCGCCTTCCACGCGGTCGGCCCCCTGAACTGCTCCGTCGTCTCCCTCGTCGCCGCCGTTGCCTTCCGCACGGCCGGCCCCCGGACCCTCTTCGCCTGAGTGGCCGCCGTTGCCTTCCGCACGGCCGGCCCCCGGACCGCCATCGCCTGAGTGGCCGCCGTTGCCATCCGCACGGTCCGCCCCCTGAACTGTTTGGACTCCTGTGCTGTCGGCCCCCTGGCCGGCCCCCTGAACTGTTTTGGACTCCATTTTTCTTGGGCTGTGGTGTGTTTCGTTTCATTGGTTTTCTTGGGTTGGGTCTCGTGTTTTGTTTTTCTTTTTGTCTTTTGGCCTTCTGGTGCTCCTGTTTTGTTTTGCCTCGAGCCCTCCGTCCTGGACCCCCGCCGCCCGCCCTGGTCGGGTTGTTTTCTGTTTTTTCTGGCTGTTTTGATTGTTGGGCTGTTTGGAGCCAGCCTTTGAGGGTGGGGGGGGGGGGGGGGGGGGGGTCCTGTCATGATCCGGAGTCTGCGACTCCGTGTTTGTTTAGTTTATTAGTATCCTGTGGTTTTGGTTACCTTGGGTGTTTATACTCTTCTGTTTCATGTTTCATGTTCCTATGTTCTGTGTCCCCCAGTCTGTGTTAAGTTGGTGTGTTATGTCATTGCGTGTATGTGTTTTATTGTGAAGGTCTGCGTCTTATGTGAGTGTTTCAGTTTGTCTCCCTACACTCGTCACGTGATCACTCCCAGCTGTGTTCCCACCTGTATGTAATCTCCCTGTGTTCTCTGAGTGTATTTAAGTTGTGTCTTCTGTCATAGTAGTTGCTGGTTCGTCTGTGTCGTTTCCCCTCGGTCTCCCTGCGTCTTCCCGTATGTATTTCTCCGGACCTCCCTGCATCCTCGTTTCTGGTTTGTCTTATTAGTTTACCCAGTTTAGGTTTCCAGTTTCATGTTTTGTCGCCACCGTTGTTTGTACTTACCCACCTCTGTGAATAAACACTCACCTGCACCAGAGCTGCCGCCTTTTGGTCCCTTTCTACAATTCCACACGGCTTGCCCCGGCAATCCGTGACACTCAGAGCTTCAACATTTCGGGTCATTTCAAATCATTTGATAACCCTGTGGTCAAGAATTATGAAAAAAGACACGTAAAAACAAACAAACAAACCTGATTTCAGGTATTATGACAGAGTATTGGGGGCAAATTAGTTATCACTAATATCGTTCATTTTGAAAATACAGTCAACATTTTAAGATTAAACTCAACATGTCTTTTTGAGATCAAATTAAAAATATTATTTTGAGAATAAAGTTAAAATGTGGAGATTGAAGTTTTCGTTTAAAGTTAAACCTCTAGCATGGCTGCAATAATCCTCTGAAAAAATGACTTGTGTAGATGAGTTGAGTTACCGAAACAACTTCATCAGCTGTCTTATTACATCTTGTTAATCTGCCTCTTTACTGTACGGGGGCGTACGATCAATATCCTTGCATCAGTCCATTGCCAGCTATTGTATTTTGCACAAATCTGGCCAAGTATTCCAACTTTGTAGTTTTTCATTCTGTCCAATTGCAGTTTTCTGCACAGTCTCTTTAACGTTGTTCTACTCATCACCACACAGTGTTTATGTGATGAAAGAGAAATCATTTATTTGTTACTAAAACCTTTTCTGAAGTTTCTTTCTGTAAGGTGACATCATGCTATCAACCTGCAAAGTGAAAATGAGAAACTATAAATCAATGAATCAATGAAGATGAAAAAACTAAAAACACAAAACTGAAAAAATCAAGCAGCCTAAATATATTTGTATAAAATTTCTGATTGACCTGATTATTTTTGCTTGAAGAAAAGAATCTCCTCCCTTTGTACTGATTTTTACAGAGCAATACATTTTAGCTCATAAAACTATGATGGGCTGAGTGATTACAGCAGTCATGTTGTGTCACAGCCTGTTTCTCCACTAGCTTGCAGAGAGTGCACAAACCTAACAACAGCACAGTTTCATTTTTTATCCTGTCATTAAGTTCAGTAAGAAGTGCGTTAGTAAGATCTGACATGACCTGCTGTTTGTCATTCTAACTAGCAACAGGGATTATCAGCAGTGGCTTAAAGTCACTGTCTGAATTTTTATACTCTGAGCTTCACTAATAAGGGTGTGAAAATGCAAGACTTATTTGCAGTGGTACGCCAAAAATATCTATTCACATTCTAGATTTCACTTTTATTTCTTAAGTGAAATGCTTGTAGAGCCCTGGGTATGCTGCCATAATTTTGAAAGAGCATTTTCCTACCATATACACATTAAACACAAGTACTTTTTAAATGAAAATAGAGTTTAGATTAAAAAAAAAAATAACAATATGACCTTTAGAGAGGCCATATTTATTGCATGATGAATTTTTGGACCTTTATGATCTGTGCCAAGAAAATTCCTGGTAGGATTGTGAAAAAAATGTTGGTCTATGAACTAGACAATTCTGGGCTGTGGGCTGAGCTGCCTCTACAGCTGTTGTAAAGCTGCTATAATTACAATGACCAGATAGATTAGTAGCACTGAGCACTGAGTGGCTCACTGACACCGGTCATGCTAAGAATGATCAGCTGATTTTACAACAGTCACCAAAATGGAGCTGAAAGGGGTTTTTTGCTCTAAAGTGAAAAACAGCAAAGGTGAAACTCCTGCTCCCACTGATTATGTTGGTGCTTGTGTGTTTTGCTCGCAGCTAACGTTCTTGTAAATCTCAAGAGCTACATTTCTTGACATAGGAAAGAAGCAATTATTTGTTATCCTTCATCTATTGAATTCTTTCTGTTGCTGCATGATTATTTTATGAAATGTTGCCAGGTATATGTAGTCACCATTTTAAAAGCAATATCTCTCAGGAGGCCTTGGCTTGGCCTTGTGCCTAACAAAGCCCCTTAGCTATTCTAAAATGACTATTAACCGTGGCCTTGTCGGACTCATTGCTTTATGAAGACCCTGGTTGGGAAGATTTCCTTGTGAAAATTAACTTGTGTTAGTGTGTGTGTAGTTTGTTTTAGATGGATGTTTCTTAAAGGAATCAGTTTGAATTTCTCTCTACAGGCCTATTATTTGCACCTTTACCAAGCTCTGCCAAACCCATTGCTTTTCTTGGGATTTTTTTCTTCCTCTAATGTAAGCTAAAAGCCTATAACCCCACATTTGTAAGTGCACATGTGCAACATGTGATTTCAGACCTTCCTGCTAATGTTCTAGATAAATGGCTCTGTGGGCAAAGATGTCACTCACTGCTGTGGACATTCAACAGGTTAAAGCTTTTATAACCAGACCAGTCTCTTGCATAGTCTGGCATTCTTCAGCAGCACATGTGAATCACAAGGTCGCTAATAATCCCATGATGCATGCCAGTCCTGGTGAGTGCACTGCATTAGTGTTAGTTGACCTGGTAACTACACTGAAACAACTGACCATATCCTTTGTTGGCACTTTTTTCCATTGCACTGGAAAAGCTGTTGGTGTGTAGTACTACATCTATTTCAGCTCTCCTCAACCCTTAGATTTAACAGGCTTTTACTGGCAAGTTAGATATCTTGTCTGCGTGCTCAGTATAAATGAGAGAATTTCAAATGCTGGTCAGTTTCTCTTTCTAAGACCCTGAAAGTAACAAAAATTTCTGTTTCATCCTGGTTCATCAGTAAAAAATATTTATGAAATATTGGCACTAATACCTAAAAGGGAATCAGCTGACATCAGTAGACACAGCTACAAGTGGCAGCTAGATAATGAGGGGAGTTGAGGCACACTTCAGTTATTCAGTGAAGAAATTCTGCTGAAACATGTAAAACAATAATTTACTGATCCCTTTGCACACACACACACACACACACACACACACACACACACACACACACACACACACACACACGCATATTGAATATCTCGAAAAACAGAGATTTGCTCCCTGACCAGTGTAATAGTTTATAACTTCACAGGTACTATTATAACTTACAGCACAGTGCAATTGCGTGTAGGCTGATTAGTCTTAATAGTCTGCTGTAGGAACATATCTGCAGTAGAAATAAATAATTAGGACAGCTAAAAAATGATTCAATAATTTGAAGGTGTTCTTGGTCTTCTATTAATTATTTGTGATGACCAGAGATGGGCAGTAACGCGTTACTTGTAACGCGTTACTGTAATCTGATTACTTTTTTCAAGTAACGAGTAAAGTAAGGGATTACTATTGCAAAATCGGTAATTAGATTACCGTTACTTTCCCGTAGGAACGCTGCGTTACTGCGTTACTAAAACCGTGATTTTTTTTGCGAGAATGTCTCATGACAGTGACGTAAGCAAGTGCCACGTTGGTGACAGCAGCTGTGTGCAGATCAACAATGGATAATATATCGAGTGCGGGAGAGAGTATGAGCGTGCAGCGTTTAAAGTGTGGAAGTACTGACCTTACTTTGAGTTTGATTCCATAAAAAGTGACAAAAACATTAGCGTCCATCGTGCGTGGGAAGAAAACTTCTTTTTACAGCGAAAAAACCCCCTAAACTTCCGAGCAAGCACCGAGTAGCTACGACGTGATGGGAAACTCACAGAGACACTCGCGCGGATTCTTCAACTGACCGCAGCACACCTACACCAGGGTAACCCTCCGCCTACCCTACTCCTGCTTTACAGGTGAAAATAGAGCAAAAGGACCGCTGAGTCTTTGACTTTATTTATTTTCTGCTGTGTTTTACTTGCATCTGTTTGAAAGAGTGAGTGAAAACACAAAAAATATTTTATTTTATGTGCTGGAATGTGTAGAAAATAGGTTTAAATGTTAAACTAATTTATTCAAGTCAGAGAATGTTGCATATAATTAAATGTTTTGCTTGATGCATAAAGTTAAAAGATTAAAACTGATAAAACAAGTTAAAAAAAGAGACTTTTCCATTTGATTACATTTTGTATGATGGATTATGTAGAAAAAGTAGAATTGGGCTGAAAGATCTATCACTTTATCACCTCTTCAGGTTGTAAATCGTGTTTTTAAAAAGTAACTAAGTAACTAAGTAACTAAGTAATTAATTACTTTTGAAAATAAGTAATCAGTAAAGTAACGGGATTACTTTTTGGGGGGAGTAATCAGTAATTAGTTACTGATTACTTTTTTCAAGTAACTTGACCAACACTGGTGATGACATTTAATGAATGCAGGAATTTATGTAAAAGAGTCTTTTTTCTTATTTTCCTTGTAGAAAGGGTTGAAACCAGATGTTCATTTAAAGCGTAACTGTTGGAAAAAATATGATTTTAAATTATGAAAGAATCATACTTCTTGTAACTGTGTATGAATATGATTTAGTTTCCTCCCCTGACATGCATGTATGCTCGGTTGCACTCACACAAAAACATACACAGTGACATACGCAGACCTCAGGCTGTCAGTTTGACATTCCAGCTGTCACCACATTTTTGCTGCCTGTCCCAGACTCTTTTGCAATGTCCCTCACACCTTGTCATGTTTTTTATTCTTTTCATACACATCCACCCGCACTCCCTTTATCTGTCGCTTTCTCTCACCTTTCAGAGTGTGAACCAGGATTCGAAATTCTTTTAGTGTGCTGTTTGTTGACATCACCAGCATCCTAGTAGTGTAAATGTCACACCCACGCAGCTCTGTGAAAGAGATCTGGTCTGTTGTCAGCTAAAAAAAAAGTTTTTACTTCCCGGTTTTCAACTGTCTCCAACCAAGGAGTTGAGGAACAATCATTTACTACTGCATTGATGATATAACAATAGAACAATATATAACTTCTAAGCCGAGCACATAAGCAAGAAGCTGTCCCCACTGATAACAGTGCAGAGTAAGGCTGATCGGGAGATACTGTATATAGGCATTGCCACAAAATTTAGCAGTGCAACAGAACAACAGAAGTACTTGGTGCTGCTTAACAGATAAAACAGTGTTACCACGTTAGATCTGCTTTATATCACAACAATAAATACACAGATTTTTTTCACATTTTTTTTAATGCAGTGAAACAAGTTGTGTTACTAAGATTTTCCCTTTCCCCCCCAAATTTCCACTCATTCAGCAGCACAGATTTCTGTAAGGTCTGTCGATAAGAAACATTACATCAAATTTATAGTAAACATAGAAAATTTTTAGTTGATTTTTCAGTTTGTGGTTGGGTGTGTCTGTTGAGGGAATTACATAATGTGTCTAGCTTAGACATTCTTAGCTGAATGATACATGTTTTGTTCTGCATTAACAGGTACAGCAAAAGAAAAACACAACTAACAAAAACATACTGAACCTCCAAGTGTTGCTACTGGCATGTAGAGTGCTTTTAGCCTGAATGTTCTAAGTAAAAGTTTTAACACCTTTTAACACTTTCATTTTAAGAGCACCAGCACTTTGATTTTGGTTGAAGAACTCTGCTTAATTTGTCAGGGGTACAATAAAGAGTTTGTCTCACAGGTCTATATGGAATAGAATGAATGGAATAAAATTATATAACACAGATGAAGATAAAAAAAACCAAAAGCAAAACAATGTTATGCGTACAGTCAGCAACTGCAATGGAATTCTTTTGTTTTTGCAGAACATTCTATGTGTAATCTGCTCAGTTTGTGTCTTGTTGCTTGTTAAAAACTGTTGTCTTGTGTAAAACTTGTTAAAATCCAGCAAATCCACTGAGCTAAATTGCTGTGTGAACTGTGTGAATTAAATTGTCAGAAAGTTTTATAAGTGAGGCCCACCAGTTTCCAACATAAGTTGGAAAACTGTAGGGGAGGTGAAAGAGGTCTGAAACTTTAAACCAAAGAGGGCAGTGAAACACTGCTTGTTAGTCTGGTGTCCTGGTTACTTGGTTATCTGCTCTCAAGTGGGTTTTCTTCCACAGTCCAAATACAAGAAAATTAGCTTTGCTGGCGAGTCTGCTTTTGTCTGTTTTTCTATCAAATGTCATCTACCTTGGCGAGAACACAAAAACAACGTATGCCTGTGTAGGAGAAATTTGGGAATTATTGGTCAAATGTAACCAATAATTCCTAAGAAGTAAATTTTTAGTGGGCATCAAAAAGCAAAAGAGCTAGACTCATTATAATTAATATGATTTACAAATGGAAAATTTTATTTAGTGAAATATATGCTGGGAAAAGTGTAATGGAGAACGTTATGTACTAAGAATAGGAATAGATGGTTGAATAGTCTTTCCCTGCACCTATAGTATATTTTCTTCTCGTTAAGTGTGAGACACCTAACTTTACCTTGACTTTTTGATGCACAAAACATATCTCTTTATTTATTCATATGGAGTATGCCAAAGTTCCTCTGAATTCAGTATGAATAGCTTGTTTATTTCTCAGTCAGTTTCTCTGTCAGTCACATGCTTACACTTTGCCCCAAAACTGATTCATTTATTGATCATTCATTCAGTGCTTGGTTGTCAGTCAGTGACTCAGCCTCAAACTTGCCTCTCCTTCACTCCCTGTCTCCCTTAGTCTGTTGCTTCTCTTGTTTTTGCTCCTTGTTTTTATTTTCTCTTTCCCCAAGGAATTTAGGGAGCACAAATGTGAGGGCTCAAATTGTTAAACAACAGTCTGAATATTGCTGAGTTTATGCTACACTGTGATGGACAGGCAGATATGTGCAGAAGAAGAGTGGAGATGGTGGCAATAAAACTACTTTGTGATTTATTACACTCTGGGTTAAATGGATGCTTTAAAGGTGAAGATTTACAGTCCAGTGTATGGGTACATGCTTTTCATGCCTCTGTTTTCTTTCTCTTTTGTTTCTTTTGGTGCACTTTGGCATCTTATTTTGATATTACATGTGCACAAACTGAGTGACATTGCATTAGTGGGAGGTTTTAAAAGTGAATTTTAATTTTGTGCCAGAACCCCTTCTAGGCAATTATGTACAGAGCAGAAGAGTGCAAATAAAATAGCATAAATAACACATATACACACACAGTCAGTCATAGATGTGTGCATAAGCACAGACACGCACACACAAGCACCCTGAGGAGAACACCATGGAGACAAAACATTTCACATCTCAGTGTGACTGTGTTTCTGTTTATGTATCGATGAACACACCAGGCCACACACACAACATGATGCATGTCTGATGATGGTAACATTCAAATACACACATGTCATGCACTCACAAAACCATGACTCTGACTGTAGCTGCCCAGTTAGATAACTGCAGGAAAATGGTCAGCTGTGACTGTCTGGCACGGGGTCTTTGCGAAAGTAAACTTCTGAGAGAACTGTGTGTAGAGCTGGAAGAGTGGGAGGGCTTAGTAAGTAAAAATATAATTCAATTAGAAAGTCACAAGTGACTCATAGTTGCAGCATGTTTAATTATCTTTATTAAAGAAGAGGTCGAAAGAGTTAACAAAAGCAGTTCTTTCATATAAAGTCAAACGTACAAGTTTGCATACAAAATAATTTAGGAATGAATAAAATACACCTCCAAAGTGAATTTGGAAACAAAATATTGATTCACCAAGCTTTAGAAGAACCATGACTCTGTATGACATCAGTGAGATTGCTAATGCGATCGTCTCACATCACAACTCTGACTTTGAGCACCAAAGCTCCTCTTACCTGCTCTTCAAATGTTCCGTTTGCAAGCCGGTCAGAAGAACACTGGCTTGAAGAAAACCAAGCCCTGCACCAAGTGTCAGTAAGTAATGATTTTTAGTTGTGATTTGCAGCACTACTCTTGAATAAGAGTCCAGGATTAGTTTAAAATTGAGCATATTAGCTCCAGCTATAAGACAGCTAAGACATTTATGTTAAAAAATTAGTTTCTTTCGATAAACTTAATAACTTACTGTTAAGCTTAAAACAATAATGATAGTTGTCATTGTCATAGAGCAGTTGTGCTGTGTTCTAGCTGCTGCACAGGGTCCCCCCCAACAGTGAAATGACTCTCCACTCTCATTGCTAAAAATACATATTTTTATTCTTATAGGAAGCCATATTAAGGTGAACAGAACACATAATGAGGGAAAGAAGTCAGAACATGATGCAGACTGGACACAACTTCTAAAATTCTCCTGGTGACACCTTAAGCCTTGCAGTAACAAAACAAAACTGCACAAAATACACAACATCATGGAACCACAACAAATGTATACCTGGGGTTAGACCAGTCTTCCATGTCAAAAACTCAGAAAACATACAATTTTTCTGTTAGTAAGCTGGTCTTGTGAATAAGTAACTGGTAGCATGAACCTGAAGGGTTGTTACAATGTCTCTTTGACAAGGTAGACTTTAAGAATACTTTGTGAAAAAAACTGAAGCAAAACAAACAGAGTTTATATTCCAATTCACGCTAGGAGGATTTGTGGCTGCATTGCCAGTATGCATCCACTAAAGCCAACATAACCCAGTAACTGCCAGCCTGTGAAAATGATTGAAATGCTTAAAAAAACGCAACATAATAAAAATCTCTAGATATTTGATAGATTTACACTAGCTGAAAGACATGAACTAGCATGCAAGTATGGCATAAACAAAGACTGGCACTGCTGTAATTGTTTGAGCATATCTAAACAAGACAAGTAGAGGTGATTCATTTATTTACACTAGAACATGTCATTTGCACTAGTTTATTTATCAATAATACTGAGGGTCTAAAGTGTGAGGCCACATTTTGGACAGTAAATTAAAAAAATATGGGTATGTTGTAGTAATGTGTGGCTGTAGTTCATTCATGCCACAAAGTAATTTGATCTTTTTACAGATTTCACAGAAATACACAAATGATAAGTTACTTTTTATTGCCATTATTATGATTATTATTAACATTTTTGTAACTTTGTGTTAAAAAAAAAATTATCAGCCTTGTAAACATGACTGTTGCATGTGAATTAGATAAAACTTGTAATTGCACTTCTTCATTGCAGAAACTTTGTCATTACAGATTTTCAGGTGAGTGAGCAAAGGAGTAAATAAATGAGAAAGTAAACAGGCAAATGAGTGAGTGAATGAGCAGCAGACTAATCAAGTGAGTGAATGAGCAGGTAAGCAACTATGCATCTGACTGACTGAGTCACCAAACACTTTAGCCTAGAAAACAGTTGAGGCATTTTATATGTTAATGTGTGAGACAGGAAAGTTAGGAAAGAAATGAGAGGGCAAGCAGCGGTGACAAAAGGTGGAAGCAGGGTGGAGGAGCATGGTGGGAGGAATGGAAAGAAAGGGGGAGTGAATGAATGTGGGGAAGTAGAGAAAGAAGGAAGAATCACTGGGGTGTGCAGGAGGTATGGAGAGAAGGAGTGAGGGTGGCTATGGAAGCTGGCGGTAATCAGAGGGCAGTCATGGGTGGTCAAGCTGTGCGTATATAAAGTGTGTGTGTGTGTGTGTGCGTGCGCGCGCGTGTGTGTGTGTGTGTGTATGTGAACCCCACTGTGGTCAACACTCTGTGACAGACCGACACCAAGTTCCTCTGCCCTCGGAGTGTGCCTGCCTTACTGTGCACAGCTGTGTGTGTAAGTTGTATTTCAAGGTAGCTGAATGGATTTTCAGATGGTATTTCATCTCTCCTGCCTATTTGCTGGGTGCCTCTACCCAGAACTATGAGTGAGCAAAAACGCATTTAAGTTTTGCATCAAGCCTTGTCTAACAATTTAATAATGGACTTTACTTTCCAGTTTGGATTTGGGAGACAGACACTATCTCTACTTTTAAGATTAGGCTTAAAACTTTCCTTTTTGCTAAAGCATATAATTAGGGCTGGACCAGGTGACCCTGAATCCTCCCTTAGTTATGCTGCAATAGACGTAGGCTGCCGGGGATTCCCATGATGCATTGAGTTTTTCCTTTCCAGTCACCTTTCTCACTCACTATGTGTTAATAGACCTCTCTGCATCGAATCATATCTGTTATTAATCTCTGTCTCTCTTCCACAGCATGTCTTTATCCTGTTTTCCTTCTCTCACCCCAACCAGTCACAGCAGATGGCCGCCCCTCCCTGAGCCTGGTTCTGCCGGAGGTTTCTTCCTGTTAAAAGGGAGTTTTTCCTTCCCACTGTCGCCAAAGTGCTGCTCATAGGGGGTCATATGATTGTTGGGTTTTTTACAAATAACAGCTCCAAAAAAAGAGTTACATTTCTGACAGAGATTATATATATATATATATATATATATATATATATATATATATATATATATATATATATATATATATATATGTATATATATATATATGTATAAAATAGGTTTTCCCTGAAATCATTATTGTTGGGTTTTTTACAAATAACAGCTCCAAAAAAAAGAGTTACATTTCTGACAGAGATTATATATATATATATATATATATATATATATATATATATATATATATATGTATATATATATATATGTATAAAATAGGTTTTCCCTGAAATCATTATTGTTGGGTTTTTTACAAATAACAGCTCCAAAAAAAAGAGTTACATTTCTGACAGAGATTATATATATATATATATATATATATATATATATATATATATATATATATATATATATATATGTATATAAAATAGGTTTTCCCTGAAATCATTATACCCAAGGATAAATATAGACTTTAGCAAGAATTTAGCAGTAAGCGAATTGTAACAAAGTGACTGTATGTATTATTATTATCTAAAAGAGTTTTTAAGCATTGAAACAGTAGTTTCAAAAATATTTTATCCCTCATTTACCTTCTTTTCTTTTTGCACTATCACGCAAAAATAGATAATGTATGTGTGACGCCTTAACACAAGTGAACCTTTGTCCTCTCTTCTGACTCTAAGCTAAGTATATCTCCTACCCCTAAGCTGCTTACGGCATGTTTGTGGGTCATGAAATGTGTGGGTCCCTGGAATCTGAATTAATTTATGTTTGTCTATATATGCGTACTTATGTGTAGGATGGCACATGTATTCACTGTAACTGCTTGCAGTTATACATTAGCTCAAATGCTCTGATGATGACTTTACATCAAGGAATTTAATAGAATAAAAAAAACTGATAATGGCACCTTTAGCTTACTTATTATGGGGTGCAAATAGTTCACATTCTAATGGGAAACTTGGTCATGCTAGAACTAATAGTAGCTGCTGAAGTCAATCAGAAACCAATACTACAACTTCAGTGACAAAGCATGGGTTCATTAACATGGTGGGAAATAAAAATGGTTGTCAGCTCTGTGAATTATGTGCAGTTAGTTCCTTCAATTGTGTGCCCGTTTATGCGTTTCGATACATTCTCATTGAAATCGGTTAATTTCCATAAACACAGTACACTGAAAACAGTTATCCAAAGCTCTTTTTACCTTGTGTTTTTTCCATTTCTATTGCTCTCTGTTGACTCACCGTCTTCTGACTGGCTAAGCTTTGAGATCACCTTTCTGTGATCATTGTACTTACTACTATGTGTGGGTGGGTAAGAGAGGGACCGAGACAAAGATAGAGAGTGAGATAACACATTCTCTTGTCTGTGTTGTCCCCTTCTTCCTTTTTGCCACTGTTCTGCTTTGATTTGTCCTTCTTCCTTTCTTCTTCCAATTCTGCCTTCTCTCAAACCTTCTACAGACACAAAAATGCACACACAAACAACTTCACCCTGACATATACTGTGTGTGCACACAAACTGGCATCCCAGGAGGATGGGACACTGAGACAAAGACACACACCAGTACAGCCTAGTGTGAGCCCAGTCATGGATCACTGGTAATCCCTACAGTGGATCAGTGCCCCTATGTGTGTTTGTGGAGACAAATGTGTCTGTGTGTGAGTGTTTTCATTTCATGAACTTTTTTGTCTCAGTCACAGCTGTGAGCATATGGACAAACACAAACACCTCAACTTCCCCCACACCTACACACAGTGAGGATGAGCATCATCCAACTCCCTTGTTGACATTTGCTATTAAGTTTAAATGCCAACATAAACATCTCCACTCCCTTTAATAGAGACATTCTCATGCACAGACAAACCATTGCTCTGCTACTTTACATTCAAATCTTACCTTGGCTGGGCTTGTGATTAAATTCCTTGTCTCTGAGGACAGCAGATGCTATTGTTTCCTCCCTTTGGCTGCCATGAACGGAATGAGACTTGAGATCCTCATTCTGGCTCAACCGCCTCACAGTTGCACTGCATCTATGAGCCCCGACATGTAGTGGGATGAAACTGCAGGGTAATATATGGTTGCCATTACCTTAAGGCCTGCCAGCTTAACCTCTCTCATAGATCTCCCAGCTGAATCTCCTCTGTGTTGTGTTCAGAGTTAACGCTTGCCCTCTCCAAGTTGACTCTTGTGGGTCCAGCCTTATTCACATATGTATGAGCATGTGGAACTTATCTGTCCTGTACTATATATATATATATATATATATATATATATATATATATATATATATATATATATATATATATATATATATATCAATCATATTTATGCCGTAGTACTGATGATGACCAACAGGTGGCACTGCAACTCCTTGTGTTCGCTGTGTGAAGGAGCTGTCCATGGTCCTGAATGTAAATCTCCCTGATATGCTGTTGTAAAGGTAGAGAAGAGGAAGAGAGAAGAGGATGGATGAGATTTGGGGAATGTAGAAGAAGAAAAGAATAGATAAGAGAAAAAGAAAGAAAAGGAGGACGTGATTTAAAGACAGGACAGGAATGGCAGAGGGCACACCAGCAATGCAAGAGAGTAAAAAATTTAAAAAGAAAAGTAAAAAGAATACAAGAGCAGGAGGTACTGAAAAGGAGATGGGATATGAACTAAAAATCCCAGGATAAAGAAAATTAAGAAGAAAAAGCTTAAATGAAAATACTGAACAAAAGGAAATTGCAGACATAACACAAGATCTGAAGCAACAAATCAGCCAAAATACAAGATAGAGATTTTTGGCTTTTTTTTTCTCTCTCTCTTTTTTTTTTTTTTTTACCACCGTAGAATACAGAAGTGGCATTAAACAGTGAAGAAGTTTACCAATTAGTCACTTGGGAAGATTTTTATTAAGGTGGAAAATGGACACAATTAGAAAGAACAGCAGTAACAGAAGAGGCAGAAGATGATGAAAAGAAGTGAAGTGCTGATTATGAAGCTGATGGGATGAGACGGTATTAAACAATAGATGAGATGAAGAAATGACTGACCAAGTACATGTGTGTGGTTTTACATGTGCACATGAGCGTGCATTCATTAATATGCTCAGTCTCTGGTGTGTATGAGCATGTCTGTCACAGTGACAACAGTGCTAATGTGTGCATGAAAGGGAAGAGCAGAGGAACAGACGTAGACAGATGGGGCTAAGAGGGGTGGAAGACATTAAGTGTGTCGTGTCCGTCTGTGTATGTGTACGTCTGTGTACCGATCTGTGTGTGTGTGTGTGTGTGTGAGCACTGATGATCTCTGATGCAGTGGTAGCAGCAGTACAGTGTGCATGACACAGATAGTAGGATTTATGCTCTCCAGAAGACTACAGATGGTGACAGGGAAAGCCTCTGTTTCCCTCCACTTCCCCTGTATGACTCTCTGTCTGCTCCCACCCAGTCTTCCACTCACCAAACCTCTCCTCCATTTAAAAGCTGCTATACAAATACAGGCCATTTACCATTTTATCATCCCTTCTGTGTATATTTGCTTTGCTTTGTCATACTCTGACAATGATCCAGTAATGGGACCGTCAAAGTCAAAAGTCTCTATCATCTGTGGCCTTTCTGTCTCTGCAGACTATTCAGTTGTGGAGCAGGGGTTTAGTCATCATGCTGCACCATAGGTTTCGCAGTAATGTTTTGGACCCTGTGTCTCAGGTTCCTTCAGGGGTTGATGAAGTGATGTAGGAGGATCCATGGAAGTGACAATAAATGTTTGATATAGCCAGGCAGTATATTTCTACATTGTTAAAAATTGG
Organism: Mchenga conophoros; assembly: GCF_057382185.1. Classification (NCBI taxonomy): domain Eukaryota; kingdom Metazoa; phylum Chordata; class Actinopteri; order Cichliformes; family Cichlidae; genus Mchenga; species Mchenga conophoros. The sequence continues at coordinate 36,775,824 of NC_140531.1, forward strand.
TGGTAAAATTATTTTCTTGAGAGTAAATTCATTTTCGCAGCATGTCATTTTCTGCCACCTTTCAGAAGCAGCTTTTAAATGTCTACACGATTTATGTTGTAGCTCTCCAAAGTTTTTTTTTTCCCATAAAAGGGCAATAATTGCTGTAAAGATTATATATAACATATCTGGATAACAATTACAGCCGAATGCTTTAACCTCCTAGGACCTGGCTTCCACATATGTGGACATCACATTTTGGGTTATTTAGACCAAAATACTTAATTTTGCTCTACAAGGGCCTGATATCCACTTTAATGGACATTCTATCGAAATTTTAAACGAATATCCCCATATGTGGCTCTCATTTTTCTTAGAAAAAAAATCAGGTAAAAGAAAAATCTGGTAATTCTTTGTTTTTACATTCATCAGGTCCCAATGTGACCAAATATCAAAGAGAAATTAAAAATACATCCCGTGGAAGCGTTCGGGTCTTAGGAGGTTAAACCAACACTGCAGCTTAAAAAACATGCATAAAAATTTCTAACTTAACTGCCATCAAATAAACTTACTCATGAGCTTAACCATTTGGTCATCACATTCAACACTGATTTGATAAGTTTTGTCCTATTTTGGATATTAAATATGCCCTACAGGTTGAACGGTATAGTTAGGGTGCTTCAGCATTGCTCTTACTCTTCCAAACAAACTGATGATTGGTGCAAAGGTGTAATTTCTAGCCACTCAGGTGGAAGTCAATAAAACCAATTTTATGACAGGTTGCCATATCTTCTAATGTTCCAAAAGATTAAAGATATACAACAACGTCACCTGGATCTAAGAAAAGTGTTAGCGTAGGTTTTCTGAATGGCTGTATTTCAAATGGTGGTGAAAAGTCTGTTGTCATAGCCTCTGAATGCATGCTGTGTATTTGTGCTTTTGACAAGAAACACAGCCTGGATGTGTGCAAAGCTGTCTCTCCTCAAAGGCATTCATGGTAAAAAGCAGTGGAAGTATTTTTTTTTTTTTTAATGAACTGCATTTTGGCTACTTTTATATCACTGTGGAATTAGCCAGTCACCATGTGTCCTATTGGTTGATTATTTTTTGAAATGTTCTAAAAATTATTGGACACAGTTTTTCATTCTAGCACTGAAAATAAAGTATCAGACACTTTTGATGAGTTTAAATAACACTTGCGTTTTGGCATGCTGAGGTTTACATCTGGTCACTTTTCACATTTCCCAACCCTTTCCTTTCTTCCTCTCTTAGGGGGAAAGTGAGGAAGACTAAGAGTATGTATGTGAGACAAATGTTTTCATAGTGTACTTCTCTGGAAGGCCACTGTGTAATTCTGTTCCTAGGGTATCAATTTCCCTTTGGTGGTGAGAACAACCTTTTCATTTGAAATTAATTTTTTGTTGAGTAAATCAGTGTTGAGGTTCTGCCTCCTAACCTCTCCTAACCTCATCCCTCTACACACATACATTGTGTAGGCTAAGTCTGAGTTATTCTACCAGATAGCGCTGAAGAGTTTAAGGAAGAACAGTCAAATATTGAGTCAGATTTGATGTGCATCTCAATACACACTGCATGCTTTTGTATCTAAAAGAAAAGGCTGTTATTCATATCCTTTAAGGGTAAGAATAAAGGAATTTTTTAGTGTGGTGAGAGCTTGTAAAATCGCCGGCTTGCGAGCTAGCCATTGTAAAACCATTCAAAATGAAGCTGAACAATTCTTGCAATAAATAATGGTTGCAGATTTCTTTTCAACGATTTACACTGTTTGCATTGACAAATTCAACACAGCTGTTATAATAAATCATGTAGTGCACCAAATTCCCAGTTTTACTTGACCACATGTTGAGTTAACTGTAGTGCTCTATTCCATCCATTGCCCCAGCTGTGTCATTAGAGATATACAACACAGTATTATCAGCTGACTCACAATGAAACGCTGCCATTGTTAGCATGCAGTATGCAGTATGTTTATTCTGGCAGAACTGCACACATGTGTATGTGTTAGCTAACACAACGAAAGAAATTCAAGGAGATAAGTGAGATAAATCTGGATCCTGGGGTGTGATATTTCACAAGGAGTGATTTTTGACATCTTGTTTTGAAGCCATTGTCTTCAGTTGTAAAATTTTCAACAATCCCAACTAACAGCTCAGACTATATAGATCTATTTTGAAGTTGCACAGATCAGTGCTGAAATTCTTATTGTTGCTAAAATGACAATGACAAATGTGTTATGGGAAACCTTTTTTTTTTTAGCCAAAAGACATTTATTAACAGAGTACGCAGAACCCTTGTGTTTAGCAAGACATGTTAGAATCTTTCAGCTCTTTACTTAGTACCTCTGCTGCCTTCATCTTTTCAAGTGAAAGATAGATGTCAAAAAAGAGGTAAAAAAAACCCCAGTGAAATTCCTCCTACAGTTAAATTTAACAAGTAAGTTCTTCAGACAGTGGAGTATATAGTGTCTTACGAGAAAGATATGTTCCTTTTGTGATTAATGATGACAATAGTACTGAAGTGAGAGTGAGTATTCATTTACATGTTATTGCTCCTCTTCTCTTAAACCTTTTTGCTTTAATGTTCCACATAAAAGAAATCTATCGCTATGGATACAAACAACAAAGTGAAGAGTACAAGACTTACATTTTGTGAAAAGCCAAAAAACTGTATTCAAGCTTGTTGTTACTCTATATCTAATGGACATGCAAACAAACTGCTGCTTGCAGGCTAACAAGTTAGTCATAAGTCAGTTAATAAGGTAATTAACATGTTCCTGTTAAGTGAAAAAATATATATATCTTATCGTTCTTCTATTAAAGCTTTTGGTAGAATCCTTTTATTTACTTCATGGTTTCCACACATGATTTATCTTGGTGAAAAGATTTGCTTTCAGTGACCACTGCTGAAGTTAAAAGATTTACAGCTTACAACACACACTCAGTGGTGCTCGTGTACCACCTGAGGTATTATCTCACAGTTCCGTCAGCAGAGCAGAGAGCATTTATCAATCTAAATTTCACACACACACACACACACACACACACACACACACACACACACACACACACACACACACACACACACATACACTTGTTCATTTCTAGTTATGCTGTGTGAACATGGGTATGAGCTTGTGTTTATTCATATCTGTAGTGACAATATTGTTTTATTACCAGGAGGGTGAAGCTCCCAATTTCCCTTGAACAAGGTCATATTCTCTCCAGCAAAAAAACAAAGGCCATGCTCACACTAGAGGAACTGGATTGCTGCAAATCCCTGATGTCATGCCTTTTAAGTAGAACCTGTCCCATTTCCCTCTTTAGTGCTCACGAGTGCATACATGTTTGAATGCATAATGCAAGGTAAGTAAAAATCTAACTTACAGCAATGCTGTTTTGCCTCCCTGTGACAGATAAATCCGAGATATGGTTTTGTGTGTGTCTGTTTGCACAGAGTGCCTATGGCAACTGTCAGTCACTGCTGTCATTTTTGAATGAGCTTCACTTGGAGATGAGGGTCTATTTGATTTGATCGCTGAGGGGAAGCATACGGCCTGTATCACTGAATTACGCACACATGTGCGCGCATGAGTGCACACACACACACACACACACACACACACACACACACACACACACACACACACACACACACACACACACACAGGGAAGACAAAGTTGCTATTCCTGCAATATGTCAAATTCTTTTTCAATTCACACATACTGACTGTATCCTGGGAGATCAACAAAGATCCAGGTAGATCCTAAGGCACAGACACGCATGGGCAGGAATATATGACATAATGATTAATTGCATTCCTACATTTTAAATAAACATCCTCAAACTCATCATTTTAGGAGATAAAAAGAGGGAGGAAGACTTGCTCCCGCCCTTGGCACACACACCTGCATCTCGTCAGGCTCTAATTATGAGTTGGACTCTTAAGGCCGGGACGCAGACAGCCTCACCGCTAGATGATTGTGCTAGACACTTTCCCCGGACCCGTGACCAACCTGTTGTTTGAACCATTGTAAAGAAGAAGAGCTAGCGTGTATGTGACTCCTATCCCAGACTTCCCTTTCGGACCCAGGACCCCCGCTCCCCTCACTGTATATATCTGCACCTGGTGACTGTGTATATAAACATTGTTTTCCCCTGAACTCTGCTCTGCGCCTGAGTCCTACCACACCGCATGACAAAAAGATGTGACCAGAGCAAAGAATAAGAAACATCCAACTTGTAGGTAGGGTTGAAGAAAAAAGAAAGGAAATAAAAGGGGGCACCAATGCAATGAATGTAAGAAAGAAAGTGACAGAGAGAAAGACTGTGTTCTCCTTCTCGCTGTGGTCAGAGGGCTGGAGGCTTGTCTCCTGCTGTAAAGAAAGTGCAGACAGAATGTGGGATAGCTTGGCCTGCTAACCTTGGAGTGCTAGTAATTGGCACTTAGCATTAAACAGCCCCTCTGCCTCTGGGATAAAAAAAAAAAGTTAGCTTTGAGAGACTAAAACGAATTCATCACACAGGCAAATATCACCTCCAGAGAAATATATTTTGAAAATAGAAATAGTTCATTTAACTTCAAAGGTAGCAGAGGGGAATGCATTCCGCATTCTGTATTTCACATTGTAGCATTTACAAGCCAGCAAAGTGTGTTTTAATGCAAAACCAAAGAACCAAAAAGAAAAAGCCTAAAAATAAATAAATAAAAATTATGTCCACTGTTTACTGTTCTCTGGTTTCGTGTTTAGAAAATTGCATTTTTACCATTCAAAACCTCCCAAAGCTTGGTGACACTTACAGTATACGGCTAAATAGCCAAATAAAAAGCCATGCACTGCATGAAAAAAGCTTTGAATCACTATACTCTCATTTTGTGGGCAGGGAAAAAAAGGCTTTTAATAAGCACATTAATCTTGTACTTGGTTGGGCTATACTTATCTATATTAGTATTTTTTGCCTCTGCAAACCTCAATGATTTTTTTTTGATTTGAATCAAAACATTGTGTTATCACAGTGAACATGTTGGAAATTTCGAATTCATTTCTTCATCCAGGAAACAGAAAGCACATTTAGCATTTATCTGTAGTCACCTGATGGATGTAAGTCCAGTACTCATCCCCTTTTTAGCTCTCTTTTGGTCTCCACAAGCTCCCGAGGGAACCTTAAAAGCTCCACTATGTTCATCAGCTAGTTGCTGTCTGTCAGCCAGTTGGCAGTGGGCTTGTGGCTTAGAGTGGATTTATCAGATTTACCATTTCTGATTTAAATACCTACCTAATGAAGTCAGAAGAAAGCACTGAAAATAAACCAAAAATCGTGTGAAATATGTTAAAATGTGTGTATAACTGCAGTGCAGCTGACACTTTCCACTTATTATTATTGTTATTATTGTTGTTGTTACATTACCAAATAGGTAAAGTTTGTTTGGACAATACATTTACGTAATTTTGCAGCAACCTTGATGAGACTGGCTACGTGTTACATTAATAAGCACTTAATTTCTTAAGATCTCATTCAACACATCAACTTTCTTTCAGACAGAAATTAGAAAAACAAAGAAAAATATTTCTATTCAGACCTCAAATGGAAACAGAGGCATTCCCATATCCAACACTGCTCCAGCTTTGGTATGTTGAAAATAGCAAACAAGACTTATAGGTGATGAGTAAATACTATATCTCCTGGTCTTTACTGATGCTTTATTATAGCGCTAAGTGAAGAACATTACTTTGAGTCTTTCTTAGTGGGCCTTTTTGACAGAGTTGCTGGCACCTCAAAGATATGCACAAGGCTTTGGTGGCCTGAATAACTGGGTATATGGCTATAGTTAGAAAGAAGTCACACTAATCTCTTCAAATGTGGAAGCTTGTAGTACGGAAGACAGAGCTTCCTCTTTGAGCTTAGGGGTCATTTTTTTTAACTCAAACTATGATCCTCAGTTAAACTCAGGGAACATATGGTCCCAAATGTGACACAAACCACATCAGTGACAAACTTGTGCCTTATTGGTGAATAGTGTAAATTTGCAATGCCTCAAAGAACATGGAAGATGAATTGGATATCAAAAGGCTGTTGCTCTCAACACACTTGGGTAAGTCACAGGCCAAAATAGACTCACCAGTACCTTGATTAGATATACCTGTGTAAATACTCTTTAATGGAAATGTCTAATTGGCTACTCATATGGCAGCTAACCAATCCATTTAGACTTGTAGACATTGCCAAAATGACCTGCCGAAATTCAAACCAAGCATCAGACTGAGAAAAAGAGATAATTTTAGTGACTCAGAGCGTGGCATGAATGTACGTGCCAGATTGTTTGCTCTAACTATTTCAGAAACTGCTGATCTACTGAGATTTTCCCACTCAACCAACTCTGGGGTTTACAGAGAATGGTCAGAAAGAGTAAAAAATAGCCACTGGGTGAAAATACCTTGTTGATGGCAGAGGTCAAAGGAGAATGGCCAGATTGCTTGGAATTGATGAACAGGAATCTAAGGCTACAGTTTGTGTGGGCTCGCCAAATCTGGACAATAGGAGATTTGAAAAACGTTGCCTGATCTGATGAGTCTCAATTTCAACTGTGACATTTGGATCATAGGGTTAGACCACAGTGTACCCGTCTTCTGATGGCTGCTTCCAGCACGATAACACGCCATGTCACCAAGCTCAAATCATCTCAAACTAGTTTACTGAATGTGACAGTGCGTTCACTGTACTAAAATCGGCTCCACCGTCACCTAGTCTGTATGTAGTACAGCGTTTTTTGGAATGTAGCAGCAGGAGATAGCCATCATGAATGTGGAGCTACTGTTTGATGCCATTGTGTCATGGATTGAAATCTGTCGTTCTATTTTTCTTAGCATCACTGCACAAAAGTCAGGTCGGACTATAGCAGACTTGCAGAATTTACAGAACTTTTCCCTGCTTCTTATTAGATTTAGAGGAGTTTACATTTGCTTGAACTTGTAATTAAAACTGATTTTAATTTTGGTCTAAGACCCAATAAAATATTTGTGATGGCACCTTAAACAGAAAACTAATTGAAAAGCTTGAAATGTTTTAAACTAATTATGGAGCTCATACTTTAGCATTTCCCAGAGTTTGTTTCATAAAGCAGACAAAGGCTGTAGTGGCTGCGCGTGTGAACTGTAAAAATAACCTAAGAAGTTGATTAGACGACTTTTCTACACATAAAAAACGTTATGTTGCTCTATTTTTTCCTCTGTCTTTTTTTTTTTTTTTGAGAAAGTAAAAATGAACACCTTTACTCTTTCTTTAGTTTACTGAGACAAGAAGAAACTGAAGGGCCAGACAAAGTTATATATAAAAGTTAAATATAGTTCAGTCACATGCCATGAAGCTGTATTATAGATGTGATCTAACAAATATAAATCCAGGTTGACTTGTACAGTTTCTTTTCTTTTAATCTCACATCAAAGAGGGCTTTGTTCTCACATTATGAAACAACGATAATGCTATTTTAGCCAAATATGATGGTGTGATTGAACTGCGCTTAAGGAGGCACTAAGGATTTTCTTTTATTTTTTATGCAACAGTTAATAATCATCGCAAAGAACAACCTTTATACATCCATATTTTGTCAAGAATGCCTGTAACATTGACATTATTTGCTTTTCTAATTTTCAGTTTTTAATTTTATTCCTTGGATAGTGGCCCATAGTTTCTTTCATGGACACCATATACCCTCAGATAAAACAAACATCACTAATTGTAGTCATTCTTTTTGGCACTTCTCCCAGTGTAACAAAAAGAGCATTGTTTCAACACAAGACACAAATATTTTAATTTTAAAGTAGTGCTAGAGTGGACCACTATCACTGACAGTGCACTACAGAGACATCTTTATACCTTTAATAAAAGGCAAGTGTGTATATTTTGTTTATGGTGTCTTTTCAGATTAGAGCTAAATTACTTACATTTACGTTATCATCTGATTCTTTGAAAAATAACAGCTATTTGGATAAATAGTAAAACAATAGTCAAATTACAAAGGCACATTGTTTATACAGTCCTGTTCTCTCTGTGACTGGGCCCCATCTGTATAATCAAGCCCACAGATCATTACCATGTGTGCCATATTAAATTTCTGCCAAACTCCAATTAAGATAGGATTACCTATGCATGGTCAGTTTTATCCTCATTTTGGAAGTGTTTTGCATATCCATATACAGTGCATAATTAATTTGGGCTTGGATCTATTGCGTACCTGTATTTGCTTTTGCCACTGAAGCTTTCATTTCTACTGTAGGCTTCTGGCTTCTGTTTAAAATTCCCAATCCCAAGCTCTATTTGTGACTAGTGGAAACTTTTTTCTTAGAGAGACAGCAATTACCTTAAGAGTTTCCTCCTACTGCAATCTCAGTGCAGGCACATCACTGATTCCCATTAATTGCAGGTGCTATTGCAAGAGAGTTGCGCATAAAATTAGTGCTGCACACACATGTCCCCATCAGAAAATGTCTGTATGATAGACAGTGAAGACTGAATTAGGATTTTAAGAAGATGAAGAGCTCTGTGCAAACTCATTAAAAATAGTTAACAACTGACATTGCTTTATTAAACATGTGCTTACAATATGCACGCACGCACGCACACACACACACACACACACACACACACACACACACACACACACACACACACACACAGAAATTTTCAGCCAGCACCACTCTGGGGACTTAATTATTGCCACATATGAGCAGACGGAAGCTCCCTTATATTATTAACATAGTTTCATTTTCCTCTTAATATTCAAGAAAGGCTTATTAAAGGAAAAAAAGCAGAAAACGAGAGGGGATCTTGATCAAATAAAAATATCTTTGTTCCCTTTCTGTCAGAATGAAAGAATGAGAGATGTAGTGTTATGATGAGGCTGGTGGCCGTAGCCTTTGAAGAAAAGAAATATAATTCACCTTATCATCCACTCTGACCTCGTAGTCTACAATGACTCTTTTTGCTCCGAATACCTTGTTCCTATTTTTGTATTCCCATTCTTTTTAATTTGTTATCTTATCCAGGTTATTCAAACATATCTGTTTGCCTGTGGCACATGAGAGAAATTTTAGTATTTCAGTCATCACATCCTTTCAGTTTCCTGCAGGACATGTGACCTTACAAGTCAAAAAAGACCTGGTATTTCATGTAGTATTTACAGGCAAATGACTGAGTGATTTTTGACAGGGGTGAGAGTCGGCCTGTTGAAAACCCCTTTCATTTTCACACTATTTAGCTTGGTGTGGTAGATTGTAGTGTACGGTAGTATACTGGATATTGATGTAAAATTTGGACTTTTAGGCTTTTGCACTGAATGCAGCCAGAGATCTGAGGAGAATCTCTAAATTTCCTCAGGCTCAAGATTCAACCATGTTGACAGGCCTCACAGCTTGGAGATGCATTTTATTACATTGAGACCATGAAAACATCATGAATTCACATCCCCTTTGATGTGATATATATCACATCACCTTTGATATAAATCTGAATTTCATAATCTGCATGTTATTTCAAACTGTTTCATTCAATACTGTATTTTTACTCAACATGAAACATCCTTTAATGCACAAAATGCTAGAGGGCACGATGTGCTATATGTTTGTAATCACAATTTTTCAAAAACTACTATCTTTTTATATGCAATATGTCATTCATCACATTTTCATATACCATGCTGAATGACAGTGAACCTGGTTCTGCTGAACACAATGGTGGTATGAAAAAGTGTTTGCCCCCTTCCTGATGTCCTATTTTATGTATGTTGTTACACTTAAATGTTTCAGATCAAACTAATTTAAATATTAGACAAGAATAACACAAGTAAACAGAAAATTCAGTTTCTAAATGAAGGTGCTTATTATTCAGGGAAAAAAAATCCAAACCTATATGGCCCTGTGTGAAAAAGTGATTTCCCCCTAAACTTAATAACTGGTTGTGCCACCCTTAGAATCAGCAACTGCAATCAAGCATTTGTGATAACTAGCAGTTAGTCTTTTACAGCGCTGTGGAGAAATGTTGGTCCATGTTGGGGCGATCGTGGCTCAAGAGTTGGGAGTTCGCCTTGTAATCGGAAGGTTGCCGGTTCGAGCCCCGGCTTGGACAGTCTCGGTCGTTGTTGGCAAGACACTTCACCCGTTGCCTACTGGTGGTGGTCAGAGGGCCCGGTGGCGCCAGTGTCCGGCAGCCTCGCCTCTGTCAGTGCGCCCCAGGGTGGCTGTGGCTACATTGTAGCTTGCCATCACCAGTGTGTGAATGTGTGTGTGAATGGGTGGATGACAGGTTGTGTAAAGCGCTTTGGGGTCCTTAGGGACTAGAAAAGCGCTATACAAATACAGACCATTTACCATTCCTTTTTGGAGATTTGTTGTAATTCAACCACATTGGAGGGTTTTTGAGTATTGTTACGTCCCTCTGCAGCCCCTAATATCCCCAGTGTTTTCAGCTGGTGCTAATTGGCTACACCCAGTCAGGTGTGGATAAAAGCATACCTGAGGCAAGCTTCCCGAAAGCTCACTAGTCTTTGCCTTGGTGGCACCAGCCATTTTAGCCAACCGGGTGTTCCATTTTAAGATAAAATCTCTTGTCACTAACACTCTGGTATTCACTTGCTTTATTATATGTTGCAGCTTTTGAGCTGGGTCGTAACATAAGTGGGGGCTTGTCCGGGATCGTTTGGACATTTTAGTGAAGACTGAATACCATTTTTTTGTATTGCTTTTAAGTGGGTTAGTGATGGTGTTCACTGTAATTGAGCAAACTCTCTTTAGTTAGTATGAATGCTAGTTCAGCTGGGTGGCTGTGCTGCCCTTCCATCGAAGCACTTGTTCTTTGTTTTTGCTTTGTTGTTTTAATTTGTTGTGTTTGGTGGCTATCCTGGGTGGGGGTACGCTTCAGGGTTTGGTGGGAGACTGTACCCCTGGTCTGCTGCCTACCCTTGAGTTTGCGTTTAAAGTTCCCTAAGCCCGGTACACCACTGAAGACTAGACCGGTAAGGTTTTGTTTTTGGCACTTAAGGTCGGGAGTTGCCCAAAGTGAATCAGTGGCACCAAACTTGGTAGGGGATTAAGACATTCGTTAACTAGGTCGTTTTTAAGTTGCCATAGCGTGTGCGCCATGTGTGCATCTAATATGTCAGTGTTGATGGATGCTAATGAGATCCTCATGTGGTGAGGGATTTGTGCTGTGACCTTTAGTGTTGTGGGGAATATGGCTACTTTTGTTGGATCACTTGTGAGCATTGTTGGCCAGGTGATGGCAATAACACTGTGAGGTGCTGAGTCACCCTTGATGTGATCGTTGTGTGGCCAGTATGAACCACTTTTTTAAGGTCATGCCACAGTATCTCAATCAGAGTCTTCATTTTGTTTTTCTTAAGCCATTCAGAGGCAGATATGTTGGTGTATTTTGGATCATTGTCCTGTTGTAGAACCTGAGTGCACTTCATCTTGAGGTCATGAACAGATGGCTGGACATTCTCCTTTCGGATGTTTTAGTAGACAGGAGAATTAATGGTTCCATTTACCACAGCAAGTCTTCCGGGCCCTGAGGGAGCAAAACGGATACAGACCATCACACTAGTGCCACCATATATTATGATGTTTCTTTTCTGAAACGTTGTGTTCGTTTTATGCCAGATGTAACAGAACACACACCTTCCAAAAAGTTCAACTTTTGTCTCGTCAGCCCACAGGGTATTTTTCCAATAGTCCTGGGGATCACCAGGATGTTTTCTGCAGTGGTTTTTATCTTGGAACTCTGCCATGCAGGTAATTTTTGCCCAGTCTTACCTTACCCGAGGCAAGTGAGGCCTGCAGTTCTTTTGTGACTTCTTGGATGAGTCATTGCTGCTCTCTTTGGATAATTTTGGTTGTCCAGGCACTCCTGGGCAGTTTCACCACTGTCCCATGTTTTCACCATTTGGATATTGGCTCTCACAGTGGTGCACTGGAATCCCACAACTTTAGAACTGAGACTGAGAGATCACAATTACTTTATTTCTCATTTGTTCCTGAATTTCCTTGGATCACAGCATGTCTAGCTTTTGAGGATCTTTTGGTCTACTCGATTTTGTCATTTATTTAAGCGGTTTCTCTATTGAGAACAGGTGTAGCAGTAGAGTGGCTAGAGAAACTGAATTCCAAAGATGTGATACGCCACCGTTAATTTATGTTATGAATAAATCCAAACCCACACTGCTCTTTTTCATGATTGTAAAATCAATATATATCCAGCTTTGTCTATATGGCGTTATGTACAGCATGTGATATCTAACATATTGATGCATGACATGCCTCTCATAGCACCAATAACAGCTGTACAGGTCATCAACTCTTAAATTATCCCATTGAGTTTTAAAAAAACTCAACCATAAGAGTTTAGAAAACACCACTAGCAAGGCTGCTCAGTCTAAATCAGCAGTCCCCAACCCCCGGGCCCTGGACCGGTACCGGGCCGTGAGTCGTTTGGTACCGGGCCGCAAGAGTTGAGGCTCGTACCGCACAGAAAAAATAAATAACTTACATTAATTTCATTTTATTTATTATCTGACTCTGAACAGTGTTTTATTTTGAAAAAAACTGAATTCTCTTATTTACTTCCGTCTATGACTGACTCTTGACGCATGTCAAGATACATTAGTAGCTAATATTAAACCTACAAGCTAGCAAAATGAGTAAAAAAACAGACGTCTTTGGAGGGTTTCTTTGCAAAGGAAAAAAGGCCCAGTGAGGAGACAGAAGAAGAGTGTATGACAACCACTAAGAAAAAGAAAGCTGCATTTAACAGACAATACCAAAATACCTACTTGAAATATGGATTTATCGCGACAGGCGATTCCCACGCACCAAGCCCGCTCTGCATAATATGCGGCGACCGGCTCTCCAATGAGGCAATGAAGCCTTCAAAACTGCTTCGTCACTTGGAGACCAAGCACCCAACATTAAAAAAACAAGCCTTTGGAGTATTTTGAAAGAAAAAAGCGGGAACAACAGGGACAGAAGCAATTACTGAGGGCCTCCACAACAACAAATACAGGTGCACTGAGAGCATCATACTTGGTGGCTAACCGTATTGCTAAGGCTAAAAAGTCATTCACTATTGGTGAAGAATTGATCCTTCCTGCCACTAAAGACATTTGCTGTGAACTCTTTGGGGAGGTGGCGGCTGAAAAGATAGCACAGGTGCCTCTGTTGGCTAGCACCGTTACTCGTCGCATTGATGAAATAGCAGAGGACACTGAGACACAGTTGTTGGAGAGAATTAATTCATCACCATGGTACGCTTTGCAGGTTGATGAGTCTACAGATGTGGACAATAAGGCAATACTACTTGTTTATGTGCGATACCTTTATCAGGAGGATGTGCATGAGGATATATTGTATGCACTATCGTTGACAATCAAAACCACAGCTGCAGAACTATTCAGGTCACTGGATGATTATGTATCAGGAAAACTTAAATGGTCTTTTTGTGTCGGCATATGCACAGACGGAGCTGCTGCCATGACCGGACGGCTGTCTGGTTTGACTACTCAGATTAAGGAGGTTGCACCTGAATGTGAATCTACACATTGTGTCATTCACAGAGAAATGCTGGCAAGCCGAAAAATGCCACCAGAACTTAACGGCGTATTGAATGATGTTGTTGGAGTTATTAACCACATCAAAGCACACGCCCTCAAATCACGCATGTTCGAGCAACTTTGTGAGGATATGAACGCGGAGCATAGGCGCCTTCTCTTGCACACAGAAATAAGGTGGTTGTCCCGAGGGAGATCACTCGCCAGAGTTTTTGAATTATGAGAGCCGCTGCAGAGATTTTTCTCAGAAAAGAAGTCACCGCGGGCTGCACATTTCAGTGACAAGGAGTGGGTCACAAAACTCGCTTACATATGCGACGTATTCGGCCTACTAAATGAACTCAATCTGTCCCTTCAGGGGAAAATGACAACTGTCTTCAAGTTGGCAGATAAGGTAGCTACATTTAAAGCCAAACTGGACTTGTGGAGACAACGCGTAAACAGAGGCATATTTGACATGTTTCAAACATTGGTTGGATTTTTGGAAGAGACTCTGCCTGAGCAATCATTCTCCCAGCTAGTGCACGATCACCTGTCTTTGCTTTTAAAAGAGTTCGAGCGCTACATCCCAATCACAAAAGACCCACGAACCGACAAGGAATGGATCCGCAACCCATTTGTCAATAAATCGGGTGAATCCAGCTTGTCTTTGCAAGAAGAAGATCAACTGTTGGAAATCACAAATGACGACGGCCTTAAAAGTATGTTTGAGACATCAGCTTTGCCGGTATTCTGGATAAAAGTCATGGCAGAATACCCCGAGATTGCCACAAAAGCACTAAAAACCCTGTTGCCGTTTCCAACATTATATCTGTGTGAAGCGGGGTTTTCCCCAGTAACAGCGACGAAAACAAAATTGAGGAGCAGACTGAACATAAGCAACACACTTCGGGTGTCATTGTCCCCCATTACGCCCAGGTGGGACCGTCTCGTTGCAGAGAAACAAGCACAGGGCTCTCACTGATTGAGCGTTATGGTGAGTTATATATTTTCTTGTACTTTTATATTTGTTTTGTAGTTGTGTGTCCTATTTTGAAAGAAATGTTTACGCGTTACCATAGCAATCAGAGTATTAAGGGGGAGAGAGGAGGACGTTACTCTCAATGTTGTTGGTGCATTTCAGGAGGATGCTGCTAATAAAGTTACACAAGTACACAGTGAATTCGCGTGTAATATTATATTTACAAAATACCACAGTTTTTGTCTTGGTCGTATCATTTTATCATTTATCATTTTGTTGTATTTATCCGTGACACCTGCCGGTCCGTGAAAATATTGTCTGACATTAAACCGGTCCGTGGCGCAAAAAAGGTTGGAGACCGCTGGTCTAAATCATTCAAAAAATAACAGCAATCTTTAAAGAGGTTATTAACACTTAGTGAAAACATTCACAATGTTCAAGGGGACTCTCATAGTAACCTGAGAATAACCTGCTTTCCAGCTTTTTATTTTGGCATAATATTCACTATCTTTGTAAAACTGAACAGCAGAGAGACACAATTAGCAAACTCTACTGAGGAGGTGTAAAAGCATCTGTCTCTCTATGACACATATATAATTTGAAAACTCCCTAAACAGTGTAACTATGTAAGTACTCTGTGAAAGTAGCCATCAAGGATGTGTGTCCTCAAAAAATGATAGTTTAAATGACACTAAAATCACATCAAAATTAGTCATTTTCTCATTAATTACTTTTTTTATACTCATACGATCAAATCCCAGGTACAACAAGCCATATAGCATGTTGATGAATGTCTTATCTCTCAATGAGACAAAACTGCCACACCTCCAGACTGATGCCACAAATTTGAAAATTACATTACAAAAAAAAATGGTGGACAGCAGCCTTATTAAAATATCACTGCTCACGCTGACGCTATAACAAATTTACCTGAGGCAGCATAGGAGTACAACAGACACAACAGGAGAAGCAAGACCAAGCCGAATGCAGCCGAACCCAATGAAAAGAACAGAAATGCGTGAAACCAATTATGCCACTCGTCAAGTCTTTTTCTTTCAACATTTTTAAGACATCTTAAGGTAGCGATTCATTTCTGGAATACAAAACCAAAGATTTGATTAGAGATTGCTAGTTTACATGACATAATTCACAGAAGAAAGCCAGTCTAAACTGTTGAATAAGTCTGAAAAGATTTAATTGAGCCACTTTCAGAAATGGATGATCCATTGCTGACATAACCAAAACCAAACAGGTTGTTGGATTTGACAATTTTGGTACGTTGATTACATAACAGAAGTAGTTTATTAATAGCCACTTGTAAATAAAAATAAAATGTAATACGTTATGTGTTTGCTTAAGATGCTAGTAAGTTGATATTGATATAGGGTTTATATATATATATATATATATATATATATATAGATATAGATATAGATAGATATAGATATAGATATATATATATATATATATATATATATATATATATATATATATATATATATATATATATATATATATATATATATATATATAGAGAGAGAGAGAGATAGATATAGATATATATATATATATATATATATATATATATATATATATATATATATATATATATATATATATATATATATAGGCCTTGGAAACTGCCAAGCAAAGACTCACAGCCTTGGCCAGCCGCTTGAGGAGGTACACCAGAGAGATAGAAGGCAGGAGAATAAACCAGCTGTTCTCCACAGAACCAGCAAAGGTGTACTCTCAGTGGCAAGGGAACAATAAGAGAACAGCACCACCAAGGCTGGAGACGGAGCAATACTGGAAGAGCATATGGGAGAAGGATGCAACCCATAACGGCAATGCTCAGTGGCTAGTGGATCTGAGGGCAGACCACAGCGACCTCCCTGAACAGGGTCCAGTAACCATCACAGTGGCAGATATCCAAGAAAGGGTCTCCAGTATGAAGAGTTGGACAGCACCAGGGCCCGACATGGTTCACGCCTACTGGCTGAAGAAGCTGACTGCACTCCACGAGCGTCTGGCAGCACAAATGAACCAGCTGCTAGTTAACGAGAGACACCCGGAATGGCTAACTGAAGGCCGGACGGTCCTGATCCCCAAGGACCCCAAGAAGGGACCGGTCCCCTCCAACTACCGACCAATAACCTGCCTCAGTACTACATGGAAGCTCCTGTCAGGCATCATATCGGCTAAGATGAACAGGCACATGGGTCAATACATGAGCGGGACACAGAAAGGAATTGGCAAGAATACCAGAGGTGCAAAACACCAGCTACTGGTAGACAGAACAATCAGCCGAGACTGCAAGACCAGACTGACCAACCTGTGCACTGCCTGGATTGATTACAAGAAGGCCTATGACTCAATGCCCCACAGCTGGATACTGGAATGCCTAGAATTGTACAAGATCAATGGGACCCTAAGAGCCTTCATCAGGAACTCAATGGGGATGTGGCGTACAACACTAGAGGCCAACTCCAAGCCCATAGCACAAGTCACCATCAAGTGCGGGATCTACCAAGGAGATGCTCTGTCCCCACTGCTGTTCTGCATAGGCCTGAACCCCCTCAGTGAGATCATTAACAAGACTGGCTACGGATACCGACTACGGAACGGAGCAGTTGTCAGCCACCTCCTGTACATGGATGACATCAAGCTGTATGCCAAGAGTGAACGAGACATCGATTCACTGATCCACACTACCAGGCTATACAGCAATGACATTGGAATGTCGTTCGGACTGGAGAAGTGTAGTCGGATGGTAACAAAGAGAGGGAAGGTAGTCAGAACTGAGGGGATTGAACTACCAGAAGGCAACATTGCAGACATAGAGGACAGTTACAAGTACCTGGGGATCCCGCAGGCAAATGGGAACCATGAAGAGGCCGCTAGAAAGGCTGCAACCACCAAGTACCTGCAGAGGGTCAGGCAAGTCCTGAGGAGTCAGCTGAATGGTAAGAACAAGATCCGGGCCATCAACACATACGCCCTGCCCGTGATCAGGTACCCTGCTGGGGTAATAGGCTGGCCAAAGGAGGAGATAGAAGCCACTGACATAAAGACAAGAAAGCTCCTGACCATGCATGGAGGGTTTCACCCCAAGTCCAGCACCCTGAGGCTGTACGCTAAGCGGAAGGAAGGGGGCCGGGGACTGGTGAGTGTCAGCACCACAGTCCAGGATGAGACAAGGAACATCCAAGAATACATTGGGAAGATGGCCCCAACTGACCGAGTGCTCAGTGAATACCTCAGGCAGCAGAAACCCAAGAAAGAGGAGGGAGACGAGGAACCATCATGGAAGGACAGGCCCCTGCACGGTATGTACCACCGGCAGATAGAGGAGGTGGCTGATATCCAGAAATCCTACCAGTGGCTGGACAAAGCTGGACTGAAAGACAGCACAGAGGCACTAATCATGGCAGCACAAGAACAAGCTCTGAGTACAAGATCCATAGAGGCTGGGGTCTATCACACCAGGCAAGACCCCAGGTGCAGGCTGTGTAAAGATGCCCCAGAGACAATCCAGCACATAACAGCAGGGTGCAAGATGCTAGCAGGCAAGGCATACATGGAACGCCATAACCAAGTGGCCGGCATAGTGTACAGGAACATCTGTGCCGAGTATAACCTAGAAGTCCCGAGGTCAAAATGGGAGATGCCCCCAAGGGTGGTGGAGAATGACCGAGCTAAGATCCTGTGGGACTTCCAGATACAGACGGACAAAATGGTGGTGGCTAACCAACCGGACATAGTGGTGGTAGACAAACAGAAGAAGACGGCCGTAGTGATCGATGTAGCGGTTCCGAATGACAGCAATATCAGGAAGAAGGAACACGAGAAGCTGGAGAAATACCAAGGGCTCAGAGAAGAGCTCGAGAGGATGTGGAGGGTGAAGGTAACGGTAGTCCCCGTGGTAATCGGAGCACTAGGTGCGGTGACTCCCAAGCTAGGCGAGTGGCTCCAGCAGATCCCGGGAATAACATCGGAGATCTCTGTCCAGAAGAGCGCAGTCCTGGGAACAGCTAAGATACTGCGCAGGACCCTCAAGCTCCCAGGCCTCTGGTAGAGGACCCGAGCTTGAAGGATAAACCGCCCGCAGGGGCGTGCTGGGTGTTTTTTTTATATATATATATATATATATATATATATATATATATATATATAGATATATAGATAGATATATAGATATAGATATAGATATATAGATAGATATATAGATATAGATATAGATATAGATATATAGATATATATATATAGATAGATATAGATATATATATATAGATATATATATAACCCTATATGGCATGCTGCACGGAGTTGCAGCATGCCACTGTGAATTACCAGACTTTTGTAAACTGGCATTCCTCATTCATCCACCTAGTGAAGCAAGCACCCGGTGGGCACTAGTCCAGTGTCTTGCTTACATCAAATTAGAATTGGTACTTGTCCAGTCGCATCTTTACATGCAAAGTGCTTTGTAGTGGCACAGTGCCTTTTCTATTATGTGGCTGTATGCAAGGTTAAATGAAGATCAGTCAGCCTAGAAAGGTAAGGCCAGTTTTTTTACATACAAATGATACAAATAGAGTCAAACATTTCATGCAAATTGCACAATTAAAAAGAACCACCAGCTGGCTGCAGTGTGACTGGTAAGAAAAGTCATCAGTGAAAAACTGTAATGTAATTGCACGTTTTTAGACAGGACTACATATACTACAAACTTGAGGCATTGGCTATTTATGACATGTTACAGAGCAATGTTTACTGGAGCTGTCAACACTGTATGAAAGTTCAATTTACCTTAGACTTTTAAGAAGTCCTTGAAGTCATCTAGGTTTGGAGGCCCCCTGTATAATTGGCAGCCTCTAAAAATGATTTGGAGGGATTCACCGGGGAGTTCGATATCTTGGTATGAATGCTGAGTTTCTTTCCACCTTGAGGATCTGTCCACTTGAGTGAAGGGAACCCAGAGTAGAAGTGTAGTAGAGGGAAAAGCTGGAGTGAGAGAGAGATATGACATAATACAAACTGAGATTGGTTGCTGTGTGATATCTTGTTTCTCAGCTCCAAAGACCCAATCAATAGCTGCCAGTGAAGGAGAAGGAAACTCTCGGTCTCCTGTCTGTCTCTCTGTCTTGCGCTGTCATTTTCTCTTTCTCAAACACTCACAGGCATACACAAACATACACAAAATCTTTCACATGTATGCACAAACATACTCATAAACACAAATGCACACAAATCATTCACGTGTAATGACCCACCAACTGAGCCCAACCAAAACAACATTGAAGTTTTACTTTAAACTATGGAACATAGAACCTATCCCAGCTGTCATAAGGAAAGAGGACAGCTACGTAAACGGCCAATTTACAGTCACTGATTAACCCAATAAGATGAAAGGGAACCCACTCAAGCATAAGGAGAACATGCAAATTGCACACAAAAAAGTGAATCTGAACCTAGAAAATTTCTTTCTGTTGGGTGAAAGTCCAGTGTAGTTTTTAGTGGAAAGAAAGAAAGAAGACGTACTATAAATGAAGTCTCCAATTTAGTCTCGACCCCCCAAAAATCCATTACAGTGAGATACAATAATTATTTAATATATAAAAAAAGAAGAAGAACCAAACTAAAAAACTCATACAGTGTTTTAGTCAAGGAGAAGGAGAACTGATACTTCTTTCAAAGTTGTAGGTCATTCCATTTCTGTGCTTTGCTTTATTGGGTTTTTAACAGGCTATCTGTAAAGATACATCAGGGTTTGTCCTATAATATTCTAAACCAGCGGTCCCCAACCTTTTTTGCGCCATATACCGGTGGTTTGCCCGACAATATTTTCACGGACCGGCCTTTAAGGTGTCGCAGATAAATACAACAAAATAAAAATAGTACCGGTACCAAAAAAAAAGAATATTTATTCATAACACATGTGAAAAGAGCCAGGAAAACAGAGTTAACGATAAAAACGATAACAAAATAACGCTGAAAACCGATAAAAACCCTGAAAACTATACATTTCACACCTGGGCCTCAACTCTTGCGGCCCCGTACCAAACAACTCACGGACCAGTACCGGTCTGAGGCCGGGGGTTGGGGACCTCTGTTCTAAACCATAAATAGGTAAGTTGATGTATAGTAGATGCCTATTTGCCAGTGAGCCTGGAACTTTATGCTCAAGGATGATGCTTATGAATCAAAGTTGACAAAGGAGTCCACCAGTATGAAAGTGATGGTATGAGTAACTTATCAGGCAGCTGTTGAACAAGTGTGATATGTAAAACTGGATCATGTAGATTTGAAATACTGACTCTGGAGTCTGGTTATATGTGGACTTTCAATACAGCATAGGCAAACAAAGAAAAAGGCCTGAGGCTAGAAGGTACATGCATGCAATATAAAATATAAACACCTGGAGGGTGCTGTCATCTGTGTGTGTTGTATACTGAGGCTACTTGTGAATGGCGGACCATTTTGCAGACAATGTTCTGCCAGTGCAAGGAGAAACCATCAGGGAACCACGTGCCAGGTTCATTGCAGAAGAGATAAATAGACATTAATACTGACGACCCAATTACCTGCAGCTGTGACTGCAGCACCACGCCAGCCACAGCTGCATGCCAACCCGGACAGATGCACCACACTCGACTACCACAGCCACAGCTCCCCAGGATTTACATTGTCTGTTTGAGGCCAAGTATAGTCTTGTAGTAATAGTCTTGTCTTGTAACTCTGATAATTAGAAGTATGTATATATGTAAAAACATTGATTCGGTATTCTTCTGATGTTTATCAGCCCCCTGAAAATGAAATGTTATGTTCTCTGAGTGCATTTGTTTCACGTGTCATATACAACATATCAGAGGTGTGGACTCGAGTCACATGACTTGGACTCGAGTCAGACTCGAGTCATTAATTTTATGACTTTAGACTTGACTTGAAAAAATGTTGTAAGACTTGTGACTTGACTTGGACTTTTACACCAATGACTTGGGACTTGAATTGGACTTGAACCGGTTTACTTGAAAAGACTTGATATTTTACCCCAAATATAAAATTTAACATGCATATTATATAGAGATTGAAAATGTGACGTCATTCACGGGTAGAACCGCAAAGGATTCTGGGAACTCGTGGCAAGCGGTACTAGCGCACGCAGGCTTTCAATTGAAATCAGTCACACAGCGATAAAAAGAAACACAAAAATGTCAAGAAGCTGTTGTATTATTAACTGCAATAGCCGGTCGCATGACAGCCACGGGAAGCCGACGAGTAAAGAGATCGGTTGTTATCGGATTATGTCGTTGAAGAGAAATTGTTCGAGCCATGTTTCCAAAGTAACAAAGACGCGACGGATGGTCTGGATTGCAGCCATTCAAAGATCAAATATAACGTCCCAGAACACTCCAGCTCACAGGTTAGTCTGCTCCAAGCATTTACACGAAGGTCAGTGTCTTTTAGTACTTAATACGTCATTTTCATAACATAATTGGTGATATAGGTTACAAGCAAGTCTGGCGCTGAACAGAAATTGTCGCGCTATGCTCCTTTATTTATTGTGCATAAATAGTGAATTGTCCTGACACAATATTGCGTTTCGCTTCTGTTATTATGGTACGTTGACAAAAACATATACTTTTATTCACAGGATAAAACAGTTTTTTGTATCACTAATTGCCCAGTACGATTACAGCATACAGTATTATTGTCACTGCTACATTTCTGTGATGCGTACCAGAAATTATTTCCACTACTAATTAATTACCGTTGAGCTCAAAGGTCCTATTAATAAACGGTTAACGAATGTGTATTTATGACGACGATTTGTGAGACTGGTAAACTTATGATATGTACGATGGTCTTTACTTTCTACACGGTGCATTTCAAGGTCCTGTATCCATCCGTCGGTAAACTGTACCTGGGCTTGTTGCAGTGACCGGAAGTTACTAAACTTCATGAGTGTATGCACTCACTCCAAGAACCGTATGATTATAAATATGCATATAAATATGCTAAGATGAGATAGCTGACTTCATCTAACTAGCAAATGTTTTCCAGCATACGTTGGTGATGCAGTTTTTTTTAATATGTATGATATTTTTGTCATGCGATTTTAAAGCCGGTCCTGCAACCGCATCCAAGAATAACATGCAGCTTATCTCAGAACTGTCGGTGAAAATTATTCTTGGAGCTAGGTTTAATTGAGCTGCATTTTAAAGAGGTGCAATTTCACAATTTGTGTATATTTTCTAAGTTCACTATTTTGTCATGTGTTGAGAAAAACACAGATTAAAAAATTACATGGTCTAATATTTACATTTAGCATAACTGCAACATTATTTTTTCGTTTTTTTTTTTTAAAGACTCGAAAGGACTTGAAATTCAAAGTTTCAGACTTGTGACTTGATTCGGACTTTTACACCAGTGACTTGAGACTCGACTCTGACTTGCCTGACATTACTTGAGACTTGACTTGAGACTTGAGGATAAAGACTTGAGACTTACTTGAGACTTGCAAAACAATGACTTGGTCCCACCTCTGCAACATATGTTAACAAAAAGGTGATCAAAATTTGTCACGGGGATGGAATTTGGTTCTCGTCACTACTAAATATGAAATGAAGAATATGAAAAAGGATATGAAAAAATATGAAAAAACATTGCAATTTTCCAATATGAAGTAGCAAACAGCCAAAATCAGTACCTGGCATAAAATAATCCCATTTTGACGTGGTTGAGAATAAACCTGAGCTAAGAGATAAAGTAAAATTATGTTGAATCATGTTTATTTAGAAAAATAAACATGAGTTTTCTGTTGCTATTGTCCTGACCTCTACTTAAATACATTTACCTTACACCTCACAATTGAGTTGTGGGGCACATGAGACGTGGGACATGAATTTCTTTCCTATTAGACATACTTACTTCCACAATTCTAGATCTATATTACACACACATTCCCTTCAACTGAGAACTGATTGGTATCAGGCTTCAGCTACTGTACATGTTGTGATGTAGATAAAGGGATATAAAAAAAAATCTTTTGCCCAATAAGAGATCAACTCTTATTCCATACCTATCTATATATAGCACTGTAATTGTGTATTTAAAGGTGAGTGTGAAAAAGAAAATTGATAACATGAAATATATGAAATTCATCTTTCATAATTTCATCACTGATGCTTTGCTCCATGCGTGCACACCTACACACACACACACACACACACACACACACACACACACACACACACACACACACACACACTCCAAAGCAATCCACAGACATCAACCTGAAAGTTTCTTTTGCTCTTTACTGTTCTGGCTCCAGATTTACCCACATTTAGTCTCCGAACTTCTCCCAGTGTTAAATGCCACATTACTTTGCCTTTAGATTCAGAGCTGTTTCTGTGTCATTATTTAGATGTGTCAGGGAGTAGCAGGATGCTTAAACCAACATTAGGAGAAAAATTATTACTGTTTTTTTAAGATTACATGTTTCCTTGCTGAGATCAGATCAAATCTGTGGTCCATTTTGATTCATATTTTTAAAGACAGTTTGTGGTCATTAGCTATGGGTACTGCACATCTCCCTCACCTCTTGCTTTCTCTCCTGTCCTGTAAACTTCTTTTTACTCTTGCTTCCTTTATATGCCTTTTTTCCAACTGTGTTGCTTTCTCTCTGAATTCACCCTTCGGCTATATTGCTTTAGCACACTGCTGCTGTGTTTTTGTAAATATTATATATTTGATAAGTTTCTTAATATCTAATTATCACAGTTGGCCACTCAACAAAATGCATTCATCCGACTGCCTCTCAATAACAATCATACTGATTTAACCTTGTGCTGTTTGATGCTGATATGGACTCGCTGACTTTATTAAAAGTGGGTTTGGTTTGATTATGTGTAACCATGTCATCCAGCATGTTTTGAGTAATTATTGTGTAACACAGTAGAACCGCCAACACTCCAAACATCCTAGGTCTGCCAGTGGAGGTCATTATGACCTCTTGCTGCACCAATAACATTAACAATGATGTTGTAGCTTGAAGAAATTATAAATTATCATCAGGAAAACTATGAGTGTCTTCATAGTTTTATTTTTGAAATACACCAATTTTCATATACTGCAGGAAAAACGAACATAAATATTATACTGCAAATTTGCAAAAAAGCAGCATATGCATCAAAAGAAACTATTTCCAGCAGTGCAATATGAGTCCTAAGCATCCCAGAAAAGACACAGAAAGTCATAAAGTCAAAGATAACTTTTAAAAACACTAGTATAGGCCCTGAGGCCCTGATGGTAAAAAAAAAAAACTACATTTCCGCGAAAATAACGTCACTTCCAGTTTCGGGCAGGTAATGGCGGACATGCAAAAGTTCGCGCTGACATCTATTCCAACGTAGGAAATGTTCTGAACAGCTGATTGGATCGGCAAAGCGTGTTTCTGGAATATTATGTTTTTGTTGCTGCAAGTGCTTTTTGCAGTTTTTGCAAAGCTATATGTGGAAGGAAACTGTGACCTAGGACAAGCTGATGGCATAAGTACAACTCCTCTGGTTTCATATGCAAAAAAAATGATTGCGCTAGCTTGCGTGGTTGCAGAGCTACCGGGATTTAAAAATAGTTACGCAAAACAGAGCGTGCCCGCTCCGACCGGCTCTAAAGGGTTAAACTATTTTATTGGAGATTACAAACATAACATATAATTTGCAATCCACTAAAACAAGCTAAATAACACACATAATAATAATAATTTAATTATTATAGAAGAAGAACATTGTAGAACAGTTAAAAATGAATCTTAGATGGAGTAAATATGCAGAAACAAGAGCTTGCTTGTCATTACCTACAGTTTAAAACTAACCACAGTTGACTGCAACAGAGTAAGAAAAACATTTTCATTTGACTAAATAAGTCATTTTACAATTAAATAAATTTTATCACACATCCACCTGTGCCTTCACCTGACTGCATCCTTCATCCACTGCTACAGTACTCTGCTCTGTATTCCTTACTTGCTCATATTAGTTCTCCACACCATGGACTCCATATACTTTCTCCCGTGTCAGCAATAATTGTCTTGCACAGACAGTAACTGCCAAAACTACATTTTATGTATTTGAAAAAGAAAAACCTGCTTAAACATATGGAATTATTGGGATTGTTCTCCATTGTCATAGAAACATGTAAAAAAAATCCAAATAAAGACTGAAGAGGCATAGCACATGGAAAACATGGAAAGGTATGTGCCATTTCCAGATCTTTTGGCTATGACTGTATTATCTAATTCCATTTCCCGTGTGTTAACCTCATTATTCCACATGTAGATCTGGCTCATGATATAACAGCCTTCATATCAACATGTTCACTATATGATTAATAAACCCACATCAGAAGAAGTTGTTAAATAAGCTGTTTGCTATTTTCAAAATTACCCTTTTTTTCAGTTAAAGTGTTAAAAAAAAATGTATTAACGTAACATACCATATATGCACATAGAAAGACAATTCAAGTCTCAAGTTTTATTTGGGATAGAGCATGATGTTATTTAAGAGCACAAAGGAGAATGTTATTAGTATTTCTGAAAACTAACTATGCTTTTCTCTTTTCTGTATCCTTGAGGACAGTTTTCCTTTCATTTTTTCTTCTACTTCTCCTCCTCCTCCTCAACAGCCATGGGCTCCTTCAAAAACATTTTCTTACTTCACTCTATTCTCTATACTCCACTCCCTATTATGCCCAAACCTTTATCTTTCTCTTATCGCAAGGTGAGTCTCGAAACTTCACAGGTGAATAACAGCTGTTTTGTTTTTCTTCTTCTTCTTCTTTAATATTTGATGCTGTGGGTACAGAGTATAAAGACGAAAATGTTTTTATTTCTGTGATTACTATCAAGACCAAGTTACTATTTTATGTGATAAGTAGACAATGCTAAATAATATTAGGGCCAGGATAGAGTGTGTGGGGGTGCCAGAGAGTGGTGAAAAAGAGACTGCTGGCAGAGTGTGAATAAACAGGAATGTCAAGAGTGATTTATGACAGATGGGTACCAGCAAAAGTAAAAATGAAGGTTGACAACATGGTGGTAAGACCAGCTATGTTAACCCCAACTACATCAACTAGTGGCGATTGTGTTGGTGATAAAAATACACAAGGTGGGGGAAACTGAGTTAAAGATGTTGAGATTTGCTTTGGAAGTGACTGAGTATGTGACAGCTGATTTTAGATTGTTTAGGGACAAAGTAAGACAGGCAACAATGAGTTGCTTTGGTTTGGATATGTGTGAGAGAGAGATACTGGGTATATTACAAGAAAGATGTTGGCAGGGTGTGAGGAACAGAGGAAGGCCAGGCGTATAGATGCCATCAAAGCGGACAAGCAGGTAGTTGGGGTGACAGAGAAAGATTCACATGAAAGAAATCAATGCAAATGGATAATGCAGCTATGCTGACCTCAAATGGGAGCAGCTGAACGAAGAAGAAGATCGTTATCTGCGCAGACAGATTCATGAGTTATTTCATACAACTTTTGCACAGCCACTCGGAAAGTAATCTTGAGGTATGATTGCCAGGATACATGAGGAGAAATGATTCTTTTGATACCACTTTGACATGTACATTTCTTCTCTTCAGTACTTTGACAGATTGCTTTTGGGGTGTACTGCACTAACAAGTGATTCTGACCTAGCTTACTTTTGCTGTGAGAAACTAATTTTGACATGACCTCAGTTCTCAATAATGGGAACACGTTCAGCCTCCTTTGCCATTATAAAAAAGAAGAAAAACACCTTTCATTCTTGTTTCTCATTTGTACCCACAAATGTAATGAAAGTACAATGAAAAAAGGGTAAAACTTTTTAAATTTAAAGGTAATCACATAGTGACATTTCTTAAATAGATTAGCTACACAAATTATACCTTGTAATTAATTAAGGTTGTTCGTGTCCTTTAAGAAGTGAAATATAATATGCATGTATGCATTGATTTATAACATAATTCCTGAAAAATGAAACAATTAGAAAAATAAATAAATAAACTGAAATAGTATATTATATTTCATGATATGTCTCTGTTCTGGGATGTTCGTGTCCTGCCATGCACATACATTGAAAATTGGTGAGTGGCAGCAAGTACCCTGTATAAACAGAGCAGGTCTCCAAAAGTTGATTCTGTTTATCTGGACGTAGCGTTTTGTGGGAGAAACGTTTCATCACTCATCCAAGTGACTTCTTCAGTCTCAGCTGACTGCAGGTTTCCCCAAATCTTATAAACAGTAAATTTGCATAATGACTGAAACCAGCCCACTGAAGGAACAATGGGCTGGGAGGTCAGTTCCTTAATTCTAATTATGCAAATTCTCATGACCATTGATCAACAACCACTGACCAAAACCCACTGATCAAAGACCACTGATCAATGGCCATGAGTACCATTCACAGAGAGTTGGGGAATGGCTGCAATCACAGCATTGTAAGATGGCGAAAGATGTACCCTTAGGAACCCTCCTCGATTCAGAGATGGTCTTTCCCTTTTCACGTAAATGGGCTCCTTGACTCTGCGCTCAAAGAGTGTCCACTGGCCTGTAGGTGTAAATAGACTGCAGAGTCCTGGCCTGACGAGGTAGCTCTTCTGTGCTGTGCCATCCGCTTCGCCAGAGGTTGTTTGGTTTCCCCTATGTATAAATCCTGGCAATCCTCCTCCTTTCTCTGTATCTATGAAGCGCCTTGAGGCGACTTATGTTGTGATTTGGCGCTATATAAATAAAATTGAATTGAATTGAATTGGCACTTAACAGCGTACACTATGTTACTCTGTTTGTGTCGGGGGACCCGATCCTTGGGGTGGACCAATTTTTGGTGCAGCGTGTTTTGGGGTTTAAAAGCCACAGAGACCCGGTGTTTAGAAAAAATGCTTCTCAACTGCTCCGATACTCCTGACACATATGGGATCACTAAAGGTTTCCGCTTGGGCAGCGGTTGTCCTTCTCTCCTGGATCGGCTGGAGCTTTCCTTAGGTGCCTTTCCAGCTTTGACAAAAGTCCAGCTGGGATAACCACATTTACTCAGGGCCTTCTTGATGTGCTGTTCTTCTGCCTCCCTGGCCGCTGTGTCAGTGGGGATGGTGTTCGCTCTGTGTTGTAGCGTCCTGATGACACCCCGTTTGTGCTCCAGTGGATGATGAGAGTCAAACCTTAAATACTGATCTGTATGTGTAGGTTTACGATACACGTCAGCTTTTAGATGTCCCACATTACTGATGGAAATCTCACAGTCTAAGAAGGCTAACCTGCCACTTTTCATATCCCCCCTGGTGAATTTGATGTGTCGGACCACCGAGTTAATGTGATCTGTGAAATGTAGTACGTTCTGAGATTTGATTTTCACCCAGGTGTCATCCATATATCTGGTGTTCCAGGGTAGGATAGCAAAGCCCTCTTTCCCACTTCTTCCATCTACAAATTGCCCATGATGGGTGAAACTGGGGAGCCCATGGCACACCCATGTTTCTGCCTGTAGAACTGACCCTTGTATGTGAAGTAGGTGGAATGAAGACACAGTTCCAAAGGAAAACACACTTGGTCGATGCTGAGAGTGGTTCTGTTGCTGAGGTTGGTGTCATCCTGTAATCTCTTACGGACTACCTCCAACGCTTCCGTGACTGGGATGTATTTTCGGTAAACCATACAGACTTGGTGTAGACTCCCTTGGGTATAGCCTGTGGTATGAGGTCCGGTCAATACCCTTGTCTTGTTCTAACTGCTTCAGACAGTCTATCACCCTCTTCCTGTAACCACTTCCTGGGTCTCGTTTCAGGGGCTCATAAGTATTTTCATCACTGAGTAGTGACAAAATTTTCTCATGATAGTCTTTCTGGTTTAGCAATACTGTGCACCTACCCTTGTCTGCCGGAGGGATGATAATGTTGTTGTCATCACTAAGTGATGTGAGTGCCTTCCTCTCCTCCATGGTGATGTTGGATGCTGGGGGCTTTGCATTGCTGAGACAGGCCAAAACTTTCGTCCGTAATTGCTCTGCTTCCACTTCTGCAATATTGTTGTTGTGGTTTCCCCAAATCTTTATAAGATTCCCCAAATCTTTATAAGATTTGGGGAAACCTGCAGTCAGCTGAGAATGAAGAAGTCACTTGGATGAGTGACGAAACGTTTCTCCCATAAAACGCTACGTCCAGATGAACAGAATCAACTTTTGGAGATTTACTTTCCTGGATGATTGAGAATGCATCAAAACAGAGCAGGTATTGACTAAGTGAGACGCAGCATGAACAGAAGAGCTCAGGTGCAGTTGGGTTTCAATATGCTCTCCACTGTAGACAGGCTAAACCAATGTAAATAGCATACCCTTTATGAAAACTGTCAACTGGATGCATAGCAGCATATCGGCTAAGCCATCATCGGCCAGGACTGCAGCAAGGCTTGACTTCATGGCCTGCTTGAAATAATGCCTTTAGGGAATATCGCATTATTCAATTCTCAAAGCAAGAGTATGCATATCACCTCTGAGAGTGGGTAGTATGACTGTAGACAATTCAATTGGTTTAAAATATTGTCTCAGAATTATTTCATTGATAAAAAATGGAACTGGTTAAAAATGTAATCAAATATCCAAATTTACTCTTGATAGGGATAACAGGAATCAGCAACAAAGGCTTAAAAGTCATGTTACTTCAGACATTGACATCCATACAGGTTGGTCACAAGTTGCAGACACAATCCAGTGTTGTGCAAGTAGAAATGAACTGTCACTGAAGATGTGAAAGATACAGTTTTTGGAGAAGACTTTGTAACCTCTGAAGCTTGTATCCTGTATGAATTCATGTGCATTAATATTTGTTGCAATGGGCTGCAAAGGAGGAAGAAGAAATAAAAGATAACAGCTGGTGCATCACATCTGCCCCAGGCCCGCTCACCATGGGAAATCATAGGAAAAATAATGCACGCATGTACCCCCGCACTTTCTCACACACACACACACACACACACACACACACACACACACACACACACACACACACACACACACACACACACAGCAAACATGGACACAGTCTTTCTTGAGACATATGATGGTGAACTGGATGAATGGATGAATGACTTGGTGGATGTCAAATTTCACACACGCATATACACACAGACAGCAATGTCATGCAATCCTGCTGAGAGTGATGACTTGCGTTGCACATCTCCATCTCCAGCCACAGGCTACGATCACTATCAACCGAGCTGGCTTTGATGTACAAGCTCTTATTCCCTCCGACTCTCTCCGTTTTGTCTCACAATAATGTAGATGACTACCATCCAAGAGACTGAGAATGCGTATGTAAGTGTGTATGCTTGTGTCAAGCGTAACTGTTGGTGCATGTGAACTGTATGTGTGTCTCTCTGTATCTGAGTGTGCAGCTATATTTGTGTGTTTTTTGAGTAAAGATAGTAGCTCATTTACGGTGTCACTCCCTGATTGCAAAGTGTGGCTGCAGTTTGGCAACATCAAAGACTTACAAAGCCTGGTGGCTGAGAGAGTCTGTTATCACTGCTTATCATTGTTTTAGTTAACAGCTTCATCACATTTGGCTTGAAGTATGTTTAGCCTGCTGTATGGACTGAAACCAAACATACAAAGTGTCTTGCAGCAAGTTGCCTCGTTTTTCTTTTTTAAACAAGCATTTGTAACATACTGCTCCACCATCATTTACAATCCATTTTATTTTACTGTGGCCGGTTCACAGCAAATGATTACAGATGAGTCAGCCTTAGATATTCTATCTATTCCTGCATCAAATTCATACAAAGCAATTATGCAAAGGCACAGAGATAAACTAGCATAATACCCAAGCCCACAACAATAACACACAAACACATTACAGAGTTCTAGCTCAATTAACCTGTGATATATGCACTGTTGTCTGGAGATAATTTAGGTTTGCACACCCCCTGACACAGGTGCACACACATATACTTAAGAAGTGATGTGATATACAAACAAAATAATTAAAGCTTTGAGATACAACACAATCAAATAATACAAAGCCTTTCAACTAACAAAGACCAGTGCTGAATGGGAAAAGTTTATCATGTTTCTTCAAACCTAACAAAGTTATCTTTAAAAGTGTTTGGATATATTTGCTAAATCCACTTATGAAAGTGTGGATTCAGATCTGTAATGCTTGATTTAGCTTTCCACCTATGAAGTCTGATTGGCTGATCCTAAAAGACAGTTACATTTTGATAAAGGTGACCCTTAAACATATCTCCGTTATGCTGCCAGTGATAGACTGACTGCTCCCTTATTTTGCCTACTTTCTCTCATAGAGTTTATCTTAATGGTTTCCAGCCTCTCTATGCTCCTCTTTTTGTCTTTTCCCGTCATGCCCCAACTGGTTACAGAAGATGGCTGCCCTTCTTTGACACTGGTTCTTCTGGAGCTCTCTTCCTGATAAGATAGAGTTCTTCCTCCCCACTCTTGGTAAGTGGTTGCTCAAAATGGACTGTCTGATTGTTGGAGCTTTGTGTATATATCAGGTTAGGGTTTCTTGGCCAGTGGATACATGGATCAATTTATTTACAAGGGTCAATATATAAAAAGAACAAGAATGCATTAAAGGAGGTGTTACCAGATGTTGCCAAGGTCATAATTGATTGACTGGCTGATTATATGCTTGAGTCTGGAACAGCAAATGGAATTGTAGGTTATGATACATAGAACGCATGGGCTTGAAACAGGTTAACTGTGAATAAAATAAAATGCAAAGTTCAAAAGAAAGTGAAGTTACAGACTAATTCAAAGTAATTAAAATTGTTTCAGATTATTATGTTCAGATTACCTGCAGAGTACCAACCACATCAACTCTGATCAAAAGGATACATTATGAAAGGCTTCCGTGATCACTGCTTATCTTCAGCCCACAAAACTTGACTTGAACTTTAGCCCAAAAATTTTATTTACATTAAATACATCAGTGTAGCAATTTACAAGGCAATGGAACAGGTTCGAACAGGGCACAGAAAGGTGATACTGGCTTGCCAGGTAAACAGAGGTCAGCAGGTAGCAGCTGTTGGTACTTCTTTATGTTATACAAGAGTCTGAATGGTTATGTTCTTGAGCTAAACTGGGCTTCAGAATCTCCAACGTGGTATTTTAACTTAGTTATTATTTGTTCTTTTTTTCTAACGAACTAAGAATAACGAATAACACATTTATGAGCATGCTGAGCACTTAACTTGAAAAAAAAAGCTTTCATTAAATTAAACTTGATAAAAACAAAGGTTTGAGAGTGTTTATGCAAACTACAAATTATAAACAAAGAAAGAAGGATGTGCTGAAACAGACTGTGGACTGACACTGGTAAATAGCTCCTACATTGTGCTTTTCTATCCTTGTATTTATTTATTTTGTATTTATACAACATATATAATTCCCCCATCCATCTCATCCATACAGACACTTTCTTCTAAGTCTGAGAGGTTTCTATCTCACACTTCAATGAACACATCAGGAGCAAGTTGGGGTTCGGTATCTGGCCCAAGGATACCTTGGCATGCAGACTGGAGCAGCTAGGGATTGAACCATGAACCTTTCAATTAGTGGATGTCATTCACTAGCTCATGAGCCAGGACTTGTTTAGTGAGTATCTCCCTGGCATTACCTGGAAACATTATCAGGCTGCAGCACATGGAAAATTATTGCTTTGATATTATTTTGTTTTAAACTGCCTATTACAATTAATTATTACTTAATTACTAATTAAAGGTCCCAGAATGCCCCAGCCTACTGTAACCCCTGACCACAAGCCAATGTCATTTTTAACAGACAGTGAATTACCATAAGACATTATGTATTTAGGAACTTACAAGATTACATTAATACATTAATAGGAAATATTATTATCTATAGTGAAGTAAACACAGTGACTCCATTCCTGATGTGCAAATTTAATTCATTTCGCTTCAATTTTATTTATATAGTGCTAAATCACAAAAACACATTCCCCTCATGGTGCTTTGTACTATATAAAGAGAGCCTATAATAACAGGGAGAAAACCGAAAAAATGAAACAAATACCTGTTAGTAATCACTTAGTGAAAGTGGGAAGAAAAACTCCCTTTTGACAGGAAGAAACCTCTGGCAGAATCAGGCAGTTATCTGGTGCAACTAGTTGAGGTGAAGGGAAAAGACAAGACATGGGGGGATAGGAAAAGTTGCCACCCAGAAGTGTGTGTTTTTGTGCCAATGTGTTTAACAAAGACATAGAATACCTTAATACTTCAAATCGTTCTAATGCACTGTGGAAATAACATGTAACATTTGGCCTTGTTCTAGAATCAGTCACTCCTGCATTTGATGAAGAAGTTGCAGCTTTATCATGTTTCATTCCTCCCAAATTTAGTTTTTAAATTTGCATTATATTGGCTCAGACTTTCTGAACAGAGCTTTCTGAACACTTCCTCGATTTGGCCATTGTCCATTTTGTCAGGTTTATGGTCAGCAACTGAGATTGATGAATGTTAACTTGTAAGATGTTATTTCCCTGTATTTTCCCTGTCATATGTATACATGTATACAGCATTATCCTAAAATACAAAAAGCCTTAATTATTGTTGTGAATTGCTACATAAATAAAACTGAATAAATATGGAGTATCCTACTTCCTCCATTAGACACACCCAGATGAATGCTTTCTCTAAGGCCACAGTGGCATGATGCAACACATTCTGTCAAACCAAATATATTTCTCCTAAACCTTTCTCCTATTTACTGATATTCACCACTCTTCTTATCTAGCTTCCATGACTCTTTCCCATAACTTCATGCTGTGGCTGATCAACTTTATTCTTCTGTAGTTACTGCAGCTCTGCACATTACCCTTATTCTTTAAGATTGGTACCAGTATGGTTCTTCTACACTCCACAGGCATCCTCTCGCTTTCCAAGATTGTGTTAAACTATTTAGTAAGAAGTCCCCTGCCACCGCTGTTAGATATCTCTGCCTTTCCATTCTTCGGCTCCTCGTATTGCTACCGTAATCATGTTTAGAGCTGATAAATTGATTTGAGTGTGCTTTTGCTGTGGTTCTTTTGGTTTACTCTCACCAGTTTCATTGCAATATACAGTCATGAAACTTTACAAACATCTAGCTGACATCAAAATGTAGGCCCAGTTTGGCAATGACTCTGGTCCGACAACTCATTGACAAAGTGCCTAGTGTGATCCCATCAAAAGATGGTCTCTAGTTTTTGTTGCAGCAAGAAATAGCACTGAATTTCTCCCTTTTTTCCAGTGGTTCAATCCTTAAAGATGGATGCCTTTCATGGATTTTTCACCAGTGACCAATGTTTATATTCTGTCACCTTTAGATGACACTAAAGTGCCACTCTGCCCCCCCTCCTGGTGCACCGATGTCTAGTTTGTGTGCTGCAATCTTTTTTCTATCATCACTTTCAGACCAAGCCATTTTTTCTTCACCTTTTTCTACAGTTCTTGTTATGGGTGACAGCATTTGTAACATTTTTGCTCTGCCCTCATGCTGTGGACATTTTGGATTTCTTGGACAAAACAAGTGTGAAAGCCCCAAATAAACAGTTTCATTTAGCATTACCTCAACCTTACCGATTATGCTGTTTGCTTGCAATTTCTTTCATACATGTTTCATTCATGTCAAAGCAAGTTATCCCTGATGCATCTTGTTTTTTGTACACTGTTAATACACCACGGAAGCTAGTGAGGAGACAGGCAGAAGAAAGTTCACACTGGTTCTGTTCACAGCTTAAATTTATCACTTTAGATGGAATAGCTAAAGTGAAAGTAATCGTTTTTCCTGCCCTTGTTCTTGGCCCAGATATTCTTTTTAGTTTGTTTTTTTTAGTTTTTGGGTTATCTTCACCTGAGCTGCAACTTCACATTTCTCTATCTGTAGAGACTACTGATTACTACTGATCCATGAGTCATATTATACTATGTGTGGTGAGATTAAAAAAGGCAAAACAAAAACAACAGGCCTAGAGACCTATCTGCAAACATCTAGCAGCCACTGGTCATGTGGAGAACAATGTGTATTCCCTGACCAATTGCAAGTGGTTATTGGGGGTTGCTGGCAGTCGCTCTGAAATTGATTGCTAAAGCCCCATACGCTCAGGCCTAGATGCTGGTCTGTGACACACTGGTAATCACCAAATGCAAGGACATGCATTCTGTGATTGGTTAGGGTGCAGTAGCAAGCTTGAAATTGGTCACAAGGGTTCCACTGAAAACCTCCCTGCAACTGGTTCAGTCACTTGTGGGTTGCTGCTGTCAGCAGTTGCTTAAATGGAAAAAGTACTTGTAAATGACTCGCAAACCAGTTGTGAAACCTGTAAAGTCTTGCCTTCAAAATCAAAGCGTAAAAGAGTCTTTTGAAATGTGTTGCAGTGGCAAGCATGTTTTACTTTCAAATATTTTAAATGTTCATACAATCTATGAAAAACTGTGGCAATCTTCTAGTGACCAAAGCAAGCACAAGGAAGGTTTTGGTGCAGCATCCTCTTTGTGACTGATTTTACCTGGAGACACCCACAACCTCCAGGAACCACTTGCCAACTCTTAGAGTGGCTAAGTGGCCTCTGTAATTTGAGGCCTTAGGTGCTTAATTCAAGACAATCTATAGGTTAAGTATCTATAAAGCTCTAAGAACCTAGTTGGTAAAAAAAACCCCAAAAAACAATTATGTCAATTAAGAACTTCTGGTAAATAACATCAGAAAATAATCATTAAAAATGGCAGTGCGAAGCAATCTTTGAGAGCCTGTGTTATATAAGATGTCTCATTTTGGAATAAAAATTTTAGAGTGACAGTTTGTGCCTTGCAGTGGGAACACTGTAAGTTTGTTAAAAATATTTTTCATTATTTGTCGTAGCAATATTGTTTTGATCGGTGAAACAATTGTTGTTACTTGTGTACCTACGTAAAACCTGTTTATTGCTGTTAATATGAATCTGGTCCTTTTTTTTTTTTTTTTACAGAAATAGGAGCTTTGAAAAAGATAAAGGTTCTTTCGCGGTGCAATTATGATGACAGCACAGCATATCATATTTGATGTTTATTTCATACAAAATGTAATAGCATTCCTATTTGAGTATTCTCAAATGTAAACCAAAACCCTGCAGAAAGATAAACAGAGATTGCACTTCAAAAAGACAGCAGTGGCAGGAAATGTCTGTGTATTCTCATATTCCTTTAGAAACAATAAACACTGTCTTTTAACTTTCACACTCTCCATGGTGGCATGGCAGAAACTCACTCAGCTTGGGTGAGGCAAGGATCTTTGAAGGAGAGCGAGAGGAACCGAAAGAGACAGCTTCTGAAAATAAACATTTCTCCTGAGATGCAGTGTTTTTGTGTGTATGTAGCATTTTGATGACAACAATTCTTTTGAGTCAGTATGTGTGTGTGTTTGCTACAGTGCATTATTCAGTGGCTATGTCATCAAATTTTATATCCCCATTCAATAAAAAGCTTATGTACTGTGTTTTTTATATATAGAAACAACATGTTTTGCCCATCATACCTCAATGTATCTATTTAAGTTCAGGGTTAAGGGTTTGACTCGTAGAAACAAAACATTTACTTCACTTTATGTAGTGAAATGTTAATAAATCACTTAATGGGTGGACTATAAAAAATGTAATGGAAAAAAAAAGAAATGGGCCTGACGCATGTTGAGTTATGCACTTGACTCTGAAATACTTCAGGCAATGTTTACATGTGCAATGGAATGACTAAGGATTGCATTAAAGACTACATTAACTTTATTACTATATTAAGGTTTAGTCTCCCAGACCTGGTAAG
The DNA here is from genome assembly GCF_057382185.1 of Mchenga conophoros. Lineage (NCBI taxonomy): Eukaryota > Metazoa > Chordata > Actinopteri > Cichliformes > Cichlidae > Mchenga > Mchenga conophoros. Next base: position 36,813,227 of record NC_140531.1, read on the forward strand.
CCTAATCTTAAACCATACACTTTTTTCACTGCCAGCCTTCACTGACTTGACCAGGCCTAAGCCATGTCTGGAAAACCTGCTGCAAATTTTCTGAAGTTTTTCAACAGAGGTGCTGTAAACCTGTGCTCGTTTGCAGTAAGATATGTAATACTGAAGTTTAAATAACAAAAATATTTGTATAGTCAGATCATCTTACTTTAAAATGTAGTGAAGATTAAAAAAAAAAGATTAAGTAAAGACAAAAAAATATAAAGCAACGGTGGCCTTGCCATCTGGCATATAAACAATGGTGTCCTTCATTAATGAGCTCATTTAAAAAAGACTGCTTTAGATTTCTTGGGGTCACTAAACAAAATATATATAATTTATTCTAGTACAAGCATGATATGTTGAGTTTTTGTATCCTTTATCTCAGGTTTCTGAAATGGAATCAGGCGCAGACCAGGAATCCTTTGCAAAGAAGAAGTGATTTTATTTACATTGAAACACTAAGTACGAATACGTACAATGTGCAAAGGGTGGGAGGATGGGGTGTCCAAGGCTCCATGGCTCCGGGGTCCGTGGGAAAGGGAGAGGTCCTGCCACACTCCACACTCTTCGTCATTCCACTTCAGGCACTCGCGCTTAAACACACTTTACCACTCAACCCCTTTCAGGTCACTTGGGTTTACAGGGACAGGTCCAGGAAGATCTATTTACACAAAGAACTCGGTTCTTAGACAGACTAAGATAGATACACAGATTCAGATCAGAAATTGCTCAGGATTACAGGAGATCAGCGGCAGGTGTGATGATTAGAAACAGGTGCGTGGGCCAGAGTTAGGAGCCCGTGATGAGTCCACCCAGGCACAATGGAGGCAGAGGAGAGAGCGTGAAAGAGAGAGAGCATAAAACAAAAGAAAACATATTGCCTAACACAGAGCCAGCAGGCGAGACATGGGGACAATGACACTTTAGATGACTACAAAAACTTGTTATCTAAAAGATACAAAGCTTCTTGTGATTGAATTAACGGTTGATGTTACTAAATAAAATAAATAAATATGTCGTTATCCCAGGTTGATAAAACTCCTGCTTTCAATTTTTGACAAAAGTTTTGCAAAAATGTTTATTCATCTGTCAGTTATTCACTCCCTGTTCAGACATTCCAGACATTCCCTCCATGATGCACATTTAAATATGGTCATCAAAGATAAAAAAAACAAACAAAAAAAAAAAATACATACGATTGTATTTTTGAAAAAGGATTCAACTGTCCCACAAACTGTCCTAAAAGGTTTAATATTTGCTCTGAACCTCCTTTCTAATTCCCTGCCATTCCCTGCCCCCTGCCAATAAGCAGGGTGATAGCTGTATAATACTTTGAACCTCCTACCTCATTTTTAATAACCACACCCTGCTACCAACATGTATCACGAAAGATATTCTAACAATACATCACAGGGTGAATTTCATTCACACTGTGACCATAGAAATCCATAATCATTCATCTTAATCTCTTGCCAAAAGAAATTCCTGTGTCAGGTACCCTAATGAAACCAGCAGATGCTTGTGTAAAGTTGGTCAGAAGGTTCCTTTGTGAGTGCGCATGCGCCATTAGCGTGCTGCCTGCTGTAACCCCTAATTTCCCTCGGGATGAATAAAGTATTCTGATTCTGATTCTGAACATTGTATTTGTTAAAGCCTATCAATGACCAATGTAGACATAAGAAGGTGTGTAGGAAACTGGAATGAACAGGGGCAAAAGAAATGGGTACGATTTAAAAAAAAAAAAAGGGTATTCATGAATGTGTTACATTTGAAACTTGCCCAGAGCATCAGGTAATACAATAAGCTTTATTCACTAGTCTGGAATACAGGAGGTAAGCAACATATTTTTTACAACATCAGTGAGAACCCAACTTGGGCCATCTGAAGTACTCCGACTATTTCTTGCAACTTCTTAAACTCCAAAGGGCTTTGATGTACAAGGTAGGCCAAACATTTTGAAGTCTACCTGATACAGCATCAAAGCCTGTTTTGTGTCTTGGCACTACCTGCCAATGCCTATATAGTGTTTGCCTGTCCTTGACAGCATGCAGGTGTCAAAACAGAGGGAGAGACACACTTAAAGATAAGCATGAACACCATACCGCTTGGAAGGGGAAACTGTTGGCCCAGCTGTACAATGAGTGAGGTACTGAGATAGACAGACAGCAATAGAGAAATTCAGTCAAGATGTGAAGAGGATAAAATCCAGGTGACATCAATAACCTCAGCAATAGGACATTACAAGCACCTCCTCTACTGCAAGCCGAAGGACAGAAAAAGTGACGGATTATGGATGAAGCAAACTTTTTGAGTGAATAGGCATAATAGGACAGCAAACAACATGGACCTTTGAACATGAGTATCTCTTTAATGTAGCTTGGACCATATTGTACTGGTTCAGGTGGACTAACCTGCCCTTCAATGCTACCTCACATCACTTTCCCTCACATCCTCCTACACCTTGGATCGACTTTACATCATGGTCTGAAGCAGAGATGTATACTTGTCATAAAAAAGAGAATGCATGCTGGCTGAGAGGAAATTTATTTCTCAGTGTACTGCCTATCTCATAGTCTTTGTAACCATAGCAACAGGTGAACTCTGCTTTTGTAACAGGTTGCACTGGCTTGGTTACTGAGACAGGATACTTAAATTTTCATAACTGTACTGTGATGTTGATGTGTTTTAACTGCAAAAGTTGGATTGAAAAACACTCTGTAGAACAAAGTCACATTTAACATATTATACACACACAGACAAGATTGATTAAAAAAATAGTAGATAAAATCAGTAGTTAAAATATAAGTTTTGAAATTTAAGCTTAAGAGTGTGGATTTGGTGCTTTATTCCAATGCAACTGAGAATAGGTGAGTCTTGGGGTAGTGATTCATATTCATATTATTATTATTCATATTGCGGACAGCAACGGCGGCAACGGAAATGAATCAGGTCCAGAAGCCGGCCATGTGGAATGCAGTGGCGGCGACAAGGCAGGTCCGGATGAAGACAGAGGCTGGACCAGTCGTGGATGAAGACACAGAGGCTGGACCAGGCGTGGATGAAGACACAGAGGCAGCGTGGCAGCTGCGGCTGCGTGGCGGCTGCGGCTGCGTGGCGGCTGCGGCTGCGTGGCGGCTGCGGAACCTGGCGGCTGCGTGGCGGCTGCGGAACTAGGCGGTGATGCTGCAGGCGGTGATGCTGCAGGTGACGGTGTGGAAGTCGTGGGTGGTGGAGCAGGTGGTGGCTGAATGGACTCCCCAGAACCGTCAGCAGACATGGGGATGTGCTGGCTGGTTCCTCCAGGACCCTCAGCTGACGAGGCGTGGTGCTGGATGGGCTCCTCGGACCCACCAGCTGACGAGGAATGAGGCGGGACGGGCTCCTCGGACCCTCCAGCTAACTTGGCTTGAGGCTGGACGGGCTCCTCGGGCCCTCCAGCTAACTTGGCTTGAGGCTGGACGGGCTCCTCGGGCATGGTAGCATGGTGGATACATAGACAGACCAGCAACAGAAGACACGACTTAAATACACTCAGAGAAACACAGGGAGATTACACAAATGTGGGGGACACAGCTGGGAGTAATTAACGAGACGAGACAAGGGAGGTAAACTGAACACACTCACATGGGACGCAGACCTTCACAATAAAACAGGAAACAAGAAAACACTGCACAAAGATGCAGACACGACACTGAGAGACAGACAGAATATAACACATGGAACTCAATGCTAAACATGAGACACAAATCCTGAAACACGAATAAACAGAAACTAATAATAATAATAATAATAATCATAGCACCCAAAAAACACAACAAACAAACACAACAAAACATCAGAACTCAAAATACTGGGTCGAACCGACCCAGAACCATGACAAGTTAAGCATTTTTATACCTTAAGTAATCAAACAAGTGCCTTATTTGAGATTTTTTTGAGTGTAGATTTTAAAACTTTTCGACTTCAGAACTTCAAAACCAGATAATTCCATGACCTTTTGCGCTCCAGAGACCAAGGTAATAACTGGAGGTGTGATCACAGTTCAGTAGCTCCATCAACAAGAATGAAAATCACTAAATTTGAATCCCTAGATATTTTCCTAGACATTTTTCATAATAATGTTCATGACACAATGCAAAAGAAACAGTTGATGGTTTTGCAAAACCAAGTTTTGCGATACACTGCAGGATCCATAAACACCGGCTGGTAAAAACTCTCTCTCTCTCTCTCTCTTACACACACACACATACATTAAGATGTGTCCTAAGGACATGAATAGGGGTCCTTTCTGCTGAGTAACAGGGGAGGTGGTGGCCACCCCACTGCCTCGTTGATTTATCCAACAGCCTGGTCCTGTTTAAAGCCCAGCTGTCTCTGTCAACACACACACACACATACACACATATTGTGCGTCACCATGTGCACACATACACATGTACCAATGTTCTCTCTTACATGTGCTGTCATTTGCTGATATTCTGCCAACTGCTTCTTCTGTCACTCTGGCCCTTTGCTACTGAGCTTGGCCTTGCGCCAGAGGTACAGCGAATGTCTGTGTGTGTGTGTTCATGGGAACAGAAAGATGAATCTGGAGCCTATTTGCTGTTAATTTCTGTTGGGCATTATCTCTGCTTCACGCTGACTCTGTTTATTATGGTTACACAAACACATATGGGCTCTACTGACCTATCATTTCTGCCGATGGTCATTTCGATGGCTAAAATCTGAGGTGACTCTCCTGACTGTTCTCATCAGTATGCTGCTAATATTTAACTGCTGGGAGATTTTTGTATTTCGTTTTTCATCTTGGATGGAGTATTTTTTGTGGCTGACTGTTTTTTCGTTTAGATGTGACTTGATTTTCATACTCACAGACATTTATAGAGGACTGAGCAGCAGATGAAGAAACACCCTGCTTGCATCCACCTACAGGGAATAAGCAATCAACAAATATTATGAAATTTTATCATGTTAAATATGGAGGCCTGTGGCAATGGTAACCTACAGGAACATATTCCTTTTCCATATTTAGATGCCAGGTTAGTCCTAATCGTGTTATGAGGATGTGAGATTGCCAAGGTTGCTCAATTATACATTCTCCCTTGCGTTTCATTCGTTCTGCCACCTCTTTTTCTCTTTCTTCACCTCTACAGCGTCACACAGATTATGCTCTCTCCCTCTATCCTCAGTGGAGAAGCAGGAATCACACACTAAGCTTTGAACATGAAAGGCAAAGCAGAAAAAACAACAAGGACAACAGATCACTGCATGTGTCTAAGTGTGCTTGTGTGTTTGGGTGTGCATGTAGGCTTTTTACTCACTTCTCTCTCTCTCTAACATGAGCATGTATGCATATTAAAGATGTCATCTGGATTTGTCTGAGTGACTTTGCAGGGGTCTCAGCTTTAATGCTTTGCTTTTGCATTTACCTGTGTGTTTCAGCACGTCTGTGTCATGTAATGTGATATCGAGGCTTTCATGTTTACATACAAAACATTTTCTGTGTTCGCAGACAGCCAGTTGCTAATAAATCTGCAGTCTTGTGCAGCAGTCAAGTCATTAAAACTTTGGGTCTGAATCACAACAAAAACTTTTTGGAACATGCTCGAGTCGTGTCCCTTAAAACTTCATATCCACAAGTTCAAAGTAAGTCCAAAGAGTTTTAGTTGTTCTTAGTGTATAATGAAAACATGCATCTCCACACTTTAATGTATTCTGCTCAAGGCCCTTACCTACTCAAGCAGTCCTAAGTGAAGATAAGGCACTGTGTGAATACGATTTTAGGGTAGGCTGGAGGTACAATGCTCACAATATAATTTTGACAGATTTGGCACACAAAAGAGCAACCCAGCAAGAAGTTAGACAGAATAAAGCTTGCCATCAAATGACACTCAGTGGGCTGTCAGTTAAGATGAGCCACTGGATGAAAGAGAAAGGCAGATAAAGAATGCTGAGCACACAACCAGATCAGGTAAAACAGTATTCTTTATGCATACTGACACAATAAGACTTAAGAAAGCCACAAGGCAACAGTATCAGTTCAAACTTGTGTTTAGACATAAAATAGGTTTTAAAAAATGAATCGCCTGAACTCACATGCAATAAATTCAATTCAAAATTAGATGTCTGAAAACACATTTTAGCAAAAAGCCCCTAACCCTTTACCATATGCGTTTGTGTTGTGACTGTTGAAATATACCATATTTGTGTTTCCATTATAGGAGCCTTTCTACTGACTCCTATTAAACAAACAAAATTCGATCTGCAAATGATTTTTTTGCTGCATCCTTTTTGGAAATAGCAATGGGAATTGAAGTGAAAAATGAACAACTATGAGTTTCAATGGGCTCTCTTTGTGATACGTGATCAGCAGTTTCTGCTTCTTTCTTTTTCCGAGAGTCTCTCTCATTTTCACTCTTGGAATTTTCTCTCTTTTTCTGTGATGCAGGATAAAGCTACTCTTGTGTTACTTGGCGATAATGCCTTGGCGGGAAGAAATGAGAGTAAATTGACAGAGTACATCAGAAAGATGGATTTATTGGTATTAGGGCACATCCTGCTGTCTCTGGGTATGTTGTCATCAATTGCAATTTATTACAGTGTTCAGGCGGGGCCAATTTTAGTTTTACATATAGTATCAATCATGGTGACGGATACACTTGCACACATACAACGAGGCACATTGGAACAATCACAAAAACGCAAAACATCACACAACATCACACACACCTTTACACAAAAGCACTGCTTTTAGAGGGAAAGCCAAGGCTGAAAAATGAAAGCTGCAAATAACCCTACATCAAGCCTGCAAAATAACAACATAGGCGACACTGGGCAGATATGTATAAAAACCTGCAATATTTGCAATCTCTCTGAGTACACAGACAATCAGCAATCACTGGCAACTTCTTACCCTCTCTATCTGCAGCCTAGTTCACAACAAGTCTGTGCCACTGTTATATGTTATATGCTATTTTTCAAGGGAAGGTTTATTCCCACCTTTTTTTAATAATCACTATCTTACACTCAACAGTAAGAAAACACAGCTTAGGTTCCCATTAATCTCTGGCAAATAATGTTCTTTTAATGAGATCAGGAGACAGTGGTGAGCTTGATTAATCTAACCTGTTACAGACTCTGGGTGCCACTCTCCTGCTGTGGATACTTTCTCGGGTCTCTGAATTTGAGTATCAATTTAGTTGCTTTGGCAATCTTTCAAGAGTCCAGCTATGTGCTTACAGTGTAGCTTGTTTGGCACTCTGGCACTTTCACAGTGCCAGGCATGAGAACATCTGATAAGTGTCATTTGTGTGATTCGGAAGAACACTGAGTGATAGCTGGTCATAATTCACAGCACAGCCACCACAACAAGTAGCCCCAGCATATTATCATATGATTTACTAAAGTACTATCCTCAAATTGCAGATGGTGCAAAGAAACAGCTAACAAAGTCAGCATTCCAGCTGGTTGACATCTGTGTGGTTGCTGTGGAACTGAAGTGATGTAATAAACACATTTCAGAGCAAACCAATACAGGTATTCCACCAAATCCATGACACTGAGAATCTGCATTTAAAAGTTGTGGCCCCTGGAACTGCACTAAAGTAAGAGTTACTGTCACTGCAAAATTAAACTTAAATTTTCTCCTCCTCACAGCTGCACTTTCAGCTTATTAAGAAGAGAAGACGCAAGAATATACTGATATGTTAATAAAGATGAACAAGTTTAGTACATTAAGTGGGTAATACAGGGGAAAAAAGCCAACAGGAAAGTGAAAATTTTACTATGTCCAGTAAAGCTCATATCTTCACGCAAGCCAAAAATGTGGCACAGGGCTTTCCCTGGTACAGCACTGAGTGACAGTTGTAGCCCAGCTGTAGATCAGCTGTGGTCCAATTAGTCTACAGTGCTGTCATACATGGATTGCTCCATCACCACTCCTGGGAGTTCAGGAAACAAAACAGCCAAAATGTCACGTCCACCTCTATGTACAATGGTGTATAAGTACTAGAATGCTTAGAGTCAAAACCTGCCAAACTAAATAGTCCCTCCTCTGGCTGGAGGCTTACTAGTGATTTTTGTGTTAGTATGAAAACCAGCAGCATGCTCACAATATTAAAATAAATTGTTACTATTTTAATGCAGTTACATTTAATATGTACATTTACAATGAAGCAATGAAAACTATTCAACTAACATCATCACATTGTTTCAGGGTAATTCCCACGGAGAAAAAAAAGTAAAAGTACTGTTATTTAATAGAAAAATATCACTGTATCACTTTGTAGTTTTGAGAACATGTCAGTGTATTTTAAATGCTATGTTTTACACTTAAGTAAATGTCAACACAAAAAAGTACGTAATCAATTTGATAAAGAGAGAAAAAATAAACCTTTATTAGTCCCACACATGGGAAATTTGTTGTGTCACAGCAGAAAGTGGACAGTGCAAAGTTACAGTAGCAAAAATTTAGAAAAAAAATGGAATAACATTAGATAATGAGAATAAGATACTACATATAATAGAACAAAATACTATAAATACTACATGCAATAGAATAAAATACTACGTTGTCAGAAAAAAATTACACTTAGTATTAATGCACATGTGTGGATGTGTGTTTGGTCAGCTGCGAAGTCTTTGTTGTGGAGTCTGACAGCAGTAGGAAGGTAAGACCTGCGGAATCTCTCCGTCCCACATCGTGGGTGCCGCAGCCACTGAAGGAGTTACTCAGTGCTGTCAGAGTCTCCTGCATAGGGTGGGAGATGTTGTCCAACAGAGATGACAGCTTAGCCACCATTCTCCTGTCACTCACCACCTTCACTGGGTCCAGAGGCCATCCTAGAACAGGGCTGGCCCTCTGTTCAGTCTCTTCCTGTCCCCGGCAGCATCTCTGCCGGGGGGTGTTTGTGTCTGTGGAAGTCTATCACCAGCTCCTTGGTTTTTCCAGTGTTCCAATTCTGCTGACACCAGTCCACAAAGTCTTGGGTCAGTTCTCTGTACTCCCTATCATCCCCATCAGTAATGAGGCCAACTACTGCAGAGTCATCAGAGAACTTCTGCAGGAAGCACTGGGTGGAGTTGTGGGAGAAATCAGCAGTGTAGACGTTGAAGAGGAACAGAGCCAGAACTGTTCCCTTTTTTTTCTTGTCACATCAGTGTAATAAGACCACTGCACAAGTTACAAAACATAAACAGACCCCAGCCCTATATTTAATATTCCTCACGTTATATATGATACTGTGTGCAATATGGGGTATTTAAGTTGCCTCCTCTAAGCCTTTTAAGCTCTGTGTTCATTTTGAAGTTTACAGATGGTTTACAGAAAACAGTTTCTTTTTGCAGTCTCCCGTTTGGCTCTTTTGCCATCAGAATTGTTGTCTAAGGGCAAAGAAAGATGCCCAACGGATTTACTTTACCAAATTGACCATCCCAGCCTTGCCATAATGGTCCATTTGATTCACCTTTTATTGTTTAGTTTATTTTCATTTACTGAATACGGGACAGACTTGACTGGGGGAAAGAAGGGGAGAAAGAAAGAGGGAAAGAGAAACAGCTGAGAAGAGGGACGGGGGAGAAGGGCAAAAGACAAAAACCAACAGAATGAGCAGAAAAATAAAATAAGAAAAAAAATGCATATATCAATCACCTGGATCACCTGCTGAGAAAGAAAAAAGAAAACAAGCAGAAGAGAACAAGAGTAATAGAATAAACAACATCACAATGATATATGGGAATATGACAGTAAATACTAAATATTAAACATTATTGTGCAGCACATAAGATCAACAGAACACAGTGTGCTTTGAGGTAGAAGCCAAAAAGGGTGTAGTTTGTGGGTGTGATCACCCGTGTGTACACCTGTGAGCATGGACGCACTTGTTTTTTTAAAAGGTTCCTTCATGTAATGATCTGCTAGAGGGTGTGGGGGGGCCACAGCCCCGTCCTCCAGGACATGAAGCAGGTATGGAGGAGATCAAAACTCCAGACATCCAGAGGCCCCCAGAACACAACAGACCAAGGAAGACCAACAGAGGGGCAGCCGCTCCACTGTCCCAGAAAGAGCTGAGGAGAGTCCCAGATGAGGGCTCACTCAGCAGCCGCGGAGCAGAAGCCAGGGGGAGTTGCAGTGACGCGCCCGTGAGCTCTGCCGGCAGCCAGCCGTGCCTGAGTGACCGAGCCCCAGGCCGAGAGGCCGGGGGCACCCCACCTCCGAAGTGGCCCGAGCGAGCCCCAGATAAGCGGCCGCCAAGGAGTGAGCCGGTGTGTACCCGGACGCCCATCCCCGGACACAAATCGTGGGTGCCGCAGCCACTGAAGGAGCTACAAAGGCACAAAGTATAGCCCCGTTTGTGCCTTTGCAAGTAACAGGTGGTGGACATGCTTACTCAGACAGAGCTGTCCTTATGGACTTCAAGGAAAACAGATTTAGGAAGTATCACATCTGGATGCTTCTAGACTCAGTACACAGTAGCCATTTTTTTATCACCATGACTTTCTTGTTTAAGTTAATTTTTCAAGTGAAGATACAGAAACATGTTATTGGAGAACTATATATTCTCAAATCGCAAACCTTGGATGGAGAATACAGTGCAGTCCCTGCTCAAAGCTCAAGGTGCTGCCTACCAGTCAGGTTACATACTGGCTTATAGCAGGACATGGAAGGAACTGAAAAAGCCTCAGTCAGCAGTAGAGGCTGTAGAACTCTTCTGGCTGCAGGAGCAGCATGAGCCTCTCGTCCTGCAGCTACACCAAATGAGTTCCACCTTGAGGAGGATTAACACCAACAAAGCTGCAAGACCAGATAAGGTGTCAGGCAGGACTCTGTACTCACAACTGCTCTGCCATTCACTTTACTAACACAATTGTGAAGTTTGCAGATGATACTACTGTAGTGGGTCTCATATCGTACAATGATGACACTCACTACAGAGAGGACATCCAACACCTGGCACAGTGGTGGTTAGACAACAACCTCATCCTGAACACAGGCAAGACAAAGGAGGTAATTCTGGATAGCAGGAGGTCCCGGAAGACAGAACACACTCTCCTCGTGCACAGAGAGACAGTAAAGCATGTGAACAACATTAAGTTCCTGGGTCTCCACATAACATCTGGCCTGACCTGGTCCCTGAACACATCACACCTGGTGAAGAAAGCCCAACAAAGGCTCTTCTTCCTTCTTCCTCAGGAAGAAGAGCTTCTTGTGAACTTCTACAAAGCCACAATAGAAAGCATCCTCTGGCTTAGTACGGCAGCTGCACAAAACAAAACAGAAAGAACTTGGGCTGCCTGAAGAAAACAGCACAAGGGATTGTGGGAGGTCGACTTCCTCGTCTGGACTCAGTTTACACTGGATGGATCCAAAAAAAAACCCAGACCCATCGCTGCAGACAGATATTTGGACATATTTACTCAGCATATGTGCACATATGGATAATGTGCATTCAATTATGTTTTAGTGCTGCTTTTTATAATGTCTTTCTTTTGTGAGTGTAATTATGTATGTACAGTATGTAGATATATGTAGGTGAGTATGTGTCTATGTACCTGTAGTGCATATACACTACAGGTCAAAAAATTTAGAACACCCCAATTTTTCCAGTTATTTATTTCAATTCAAGTCGTTCAAGTCCAATGAATAACTTGAAATGGTACAAAGGAAAGTGGTGAACTGCCACAGTCCTGATCCTCAAAGACCCCCAGAGGGGCCTGGTCACATCCAACTACCGGCCAATAACCTGCCTCTGTACCACATGGAAGCTTCTGTCAGGCATCACAGCGGCTAAGATATACGGGCACATGGGTCAACACATGAGGCGCAAAACACCAGCTACTGGTTAACAGAGCAGTCGCCCGAGACTGCAAGACTAGGGTGACCAACCTGTGCACTGCCTGGATCGATTACAAGAAGGCCTATGACTCGACACACACCTGGATCCTAGAATGCCTAGAACTTTACAAGATAAGCAGGACCGTACGAGCCTTCATCAGGAACTCAATGGGGATGTGGCATACACAGTTTATTGGCCAACATCATTCAAATAGCCCAAGTCACCATCAAGTGCAGGATCTGCCAAGGACATGCTCTTTTCCCACTGCTGTTCTGCATAGGCCTGAACCCCCTCAGTGAGATCAACAAGACTGGCTATGGATACTGGCTATGGAATGGAGCAGTTGTCAGCCACCTCCTGTACATGGATGACATCAAGCTGTATGCCAAGAGTGAATGAGACATTGATTCACTGATCCACACCACCAGGATGTACAGCAATGACATCGTAATGTTGTTAGGACTACAGAAGTGTAGTCGGATGGTAACAAAGAGAAGAAAGGTAGTCAGAACTGAGGGGATCAAACTACCAGAAGGCAACATTGCAGACACTGAGGACAGCTACAAGTACCTGAGGACCCCACCGGCAAATGGGAACCATGAAGAGGTTGCTAGAAAAGCTGCAACCAACAAGTACCTGCAGAGGGTCAGGCAAGTCCTGAGGAGTCAGGTGGACGGTACACCTACGCCCTGCCCGTGATCAGGTACCCAGCTGGGATAATAAGCTGGCCAAAGGAGGAGATAGAAGCCACTGACATAATCACAAGGAAGCTCCTGACCATGCATAGAGAGTTTCACCCCAAGTCCAGCACCCTGAGAATGTATGCTAAGTGGAAGGAAGGAGGCCGGGGACTAATGAGTGTAAGTACGACAGCGCAGGATGAGACAGTGAACATCCACGAATACATCTGGATGATGTCCCCAACCGACTGCGTACTCAGTGAATACCTCAGGCAGCAGAAACCAGAGGAAGTGGCTGACATCCAGAAGTCTTACCAGTGGCTTGACAAAGGTGGACTGAAAGACAGCACAGAGGCACTAATTATGGCAGTACAGGGGCAAAGCTCTGAGCACAAGATCCATAGAGGCTGGGGTCTACCACACCAGGCAAGACCCCAGGTGCAGGCTGTGTAAAGATGCCCCAGAGACAATCCAGCACATAACAGCAGGGTGCAAGATGCTAGCAGGGAGGGCATACATGGAACGTTATAACCAAGTGGCTGGCATAGTATACAGAAACATCTTTGCCAAGTATGGCCTGGAAGTCCCGAGGTCAAAATGGGAGACATCCCCTAGGGTGGTGGAGAATGACTGAGCTAGGAGCCTATGGAACTTCAAGATACAAACGGACAAAATGGTGGTGGCTAGATATAGTGGTGGTAGACAAGCGGAAGATGAAAGCCGTAGTGACTGATGTAGCGATACTGAATGACAGCAACATCAGGAAGAAGGAACTCGAGACGCTGGTGAAGTACCAAGGGCTCAGAGAAGAGCTTGAGAAGATGTGGATGGTGAACACAACAGTGGTCCCAGTGGTAACTGGAGCACTCATTGCATTGACTCCCAAGCTAGGCGAGTGGCTCCAGCAGATCCCAGGAACAAATCGGGGATCTCTGTCTAGAAGAGCGCAGTCTTAGGAACAGCTAAGATACTGCGCAGGACCCTCAAGCACCCAGGTCTCTGGTACAGGACCTGAGCTTGAAGGATAAAGACCGCCCACAAGGGCAAGAGGGGATTGTTTTGTTTTTTTTAAGCACCTGGAATGACAAGCTATCTGGGTACAGTAAAACACTGTGCTTGTCAGCGGCATTTGGTATGACTCAAACCCAATAAATTTAACAATGGCTTGAACTATATTTTAGTGTTTAATCAATTATTTGTTGTTACATCTAGGATGTTTTTACATTTGACTTTGACCTTAAGCTCAACTTAAAAATGTGTAAGGTGCAGTGGAGATGAGCAGAATATTGGCAATTTCCCTTTATAGCATTAGTCTTGGAACTAATTGGACTAAATGAATACACTTTGGACTAATTTGATTCAATTGTGCTTGTGGCCTGTCAATATGTCCGCCCTTCAGTTGCTTCCCTGTCTAAATTCATGTTGTTAGTATCGTGTCTGTCTCTCTTCTTAGGTTATTTGACTGATGGGGATGTGTTGAAAAGATTTAAAATGCAGTCAAATTAGCCTGAATAAAATATTCCTTACATGCAGTAGCTGAAGGTTTTGTCTCTCCCTTAGGAACAACTACACAAAAATTCATACACACAAATATGCATGTATGCAAACATAAGATAGTACACATACATGTACATACCTGCCATGCAAAAATTGACTCCATTTGGCTGGCTGCTGGTTTGTCTTCTTCCCTCATCAGTGCAAGAGTGAGAGTCTCATCATTAAGAGAGCATGCTTAATGACGGCAGGCCTAACCCTTTCTGATGCAGGGACTCTTTGATATTCTAGAGGTAATCTTACACACCTTCAACTGTGCTTGGCTTGTCAAACAAACCTTTCCTCCTTGCTGTTTCCTTCTTGCTAATTTCTCTAAGTATCTTTCTGCTTTACAAAGATTTGGTCATGCAGTAATAATAAAAACTATTAACTACTATTAACTCATTCACTGCCATTGACGTCTATAGCCGTCAATTGCAGTGAATGAGTCAATGGGTTTAACTCATTCACTGCCAATGGCTGGCAGTGAATGAGTTAACATAATTTTAGGACATATTGTGAGATATGTGAGAAACAGCTTGTTTGGCTTTCTTTATTGGAAATAAGCACTGACCTGACACACTAACTGTCTAAATGGGTACAATGGGTTTGAGTCTTTGTTGAATAAAAATCACTCTGTACTGCCTGATACAACTTATAATTCATTATAAAGATGCAAAGCCACACCTTACAGATTACATAAAATTGATATTAATTACTCTCCCAAATGTTTGAGATGTAAGGTGATAGATGGTGATCTTCTTCATATGCTGTGGAATTGCCCAGTAATAGAGGAGTTCTGGAGACGGACTACTGAAATAATTTCAAGGGTAATTGGGATCCAAGTCGAAATGGACCCAAAACTATGGATTTTAGGTGATATAGATTCTATAAATGTGGATTACCACAAGAAATATTTTATTTTACTTGCGAGTACTGCAGTTAAAAAATGTATTCTGACACATTGGAAATCTGAAAATTCTCCAACACTGAGATATTGGATTAATGAGTTAGCATCCTACTGTACACCTGAGAAGATATCGCATAGTGTAAAAGGGAAATACGGAACCTTTAAAAAAATTTGGGGACCATTTCTTTCAGTATTACCGTCTTTGGACTTGACAGAATATAGAGATGATGTAAATTCCTCTGGGTTTACCCTGAATTGATCCTTGGTTAGGCCCTTCTGATCAGAATTCTTGAATGTTGTGCTGATTCTTGTGTATAGACGGGTGTAAATATGGGCTGTTTGTATACACGAATGTGATGAAGTTGAGAGCCATACAGGGGTAAAGGGGTGGGGGGATGGTGGGAGGGGTTCACACGATATGTCTTTCTTTTTTTTTTTCTTTTTCTTTTTTTGTTTCCTTTGTTTTTTTGTTTTTTTGTTTTTTTTTTTGTTTTTTTTTTTGTTTTAAATTTCTGTAATTACCAATACTGTTACTATTATAATTATTATTTTTTATTATTATTATTAATACGCCCGTATTTTCTGTGTTCGGTCCTCAGAGGGTGGAGGCTATGTTTGAAAGATAAAGATACTAGAGTGTGTTCCTGAGAATATTTTTTTTTTTTGGTCATAATGGCCAGTCAAGCTTTGGCTAGTTGATGATACCTACTCTGTCCCATAACTGTAAATGTCTTTTATTGTTTGTTTCTGTTTGTTTGTTGTTCGTTTTCAATTTAAAAAATGAAAATAAAAAGGAAAAAAAAAAAAAAAAAAAAAAGGAAAAAAAAAAAAGATGCAAAGCCATGGAACTCCAAAGTGTTTAGTATTAAATAAATCTGAAGCGGAGAAATCTGTGACCTGGTGTGCTTAAAATCACTTCTTTATTTTTCAAAAGCATCAGGTATAAGAGCACGTGGGCCAGGCACACTTCCAAACATGCACAAATGCACAAAAGCAGGAATAGTGAGTACCGGTTCTACTCGACCTGTTACTGTGCTATTTTCTAGTCTTTGTAACGACTGTTCAATAGAACACTCCTCCGCAATTTCCTCCTCGTTTTATTCATCATGTAATTAGGTCCAATTATTGTTAATAACTTTGGGCAAAAAGCCTTTGTTACCAAGGTCAGTATGGTCTGACAAAGCTTTAAAGCTGCCCTGCCCTCATCTTTCTCTCAGCACCATCCAGTTAATTATGTCCAACATGAACACACACACATGCTCTTCCACTGACTCTTTATCAGTTTCTCTCTGTGCCTCTCTATTTCTCTCATTCACTCACATAAACACACATAAAAAATGTCATTCGACATTTTAAAGGTCCTTTCCTGCATACAATTATAGTTGATAAGCTTGAAAGAAGAGCCTCTTTAGTCTATAGAAGTGTGGCAATGAATTATCAACCGAAAAGCATGGT
The DNA here is from genome assembly GCF_057382185.1 of Mchenga conophoros. Lineage (NCBI taxonomy): Eukaryota > Metazoa > Chordata > Actinopteri > Cichliformes > Cichlidae > Mchenga > Mchenga conophoros. The sequence continues at coordinate 36,829,669 of NC_140531.1, forward strand.
CTTCATGGGCTTTAAAGTGTACAAGTTGTGTGTAAAACACAGCTATATTTGTGAACTTGCCAACTTTATACTGTAGTCTTTATATGAGAGTCACTGCTAATAAAAATATTTTTTCTGGTGTTTGCACATGAATGTGGTGTGAAATTGACTTTCTCTCACAATTTGCTTAATCAGTTTGTGCTTCAAAAATAAATGGCAAAAATATGTTCTCCAGCAGTGAAGTTGGAAATTCAAAGAACCAATCAGTGAAACAGATATTCAATGGACTGGCTTTCTATGCCTTTACCATAGACCTAAAAAATAAACAAAGAAGATTAGAAATCAATGATCTGCCATTTGTTTTAAATACAGTGACTAAACAAGCCAAGATCAATTCTTGTTAAGCAAAGAACTGCATGAACATTGCCATTTGCTTAAGATGAAGAACTTATTTTAACTTATATTAGGTAAAAAACCTAACCATTCCACATGTAACTCATTGTTTTTGTTTTTAAACAGAAAGTATGTTAGATGCAGTTTTCAGTTAGAATAATCTTATTACAGTGTTGTAAAAGTACACACACTGCAAGAAGAAGCTCAAAGTTTACTTCACATGAATTAAAATACAGTCAGGACCATATGTTTTTGGTTAATGGCACATTTTATAATTTTAACAGCAGCACAGTGGATTTTAAATTAAATAATCAAGCTGTGATCGAAGTGCAAATGTTCAGCTTTAATTCAACAGTTTGGTAAACATATTGTATTCACTGTCTAGGAATTCAAGTCATTTTTGTACTAAGATCTCCATTTTCAAAGGAATTTGACAACTGGCTGACAGGCAGCTATGTGAGGTTTATTTCTTCATTACTTGATGAAAAACTAAGCAGATGAACTTGAAGTCCATAGCTTTCCTGAGAGATGGAGCTACAAATAAAGGATGCCATAATTAGGCTGAAAAGAACAAAATAAGCATTTCAGAGACCTAGCAAAAACTTTAAGAGTGGCCAAATTAACAATCTGGTACATTTTTAAAAACAAAATGTATTTACTGACCAGCTCAGCAACACCAGAATGCATGGGTGATCAAACAAAATAGCTAAAGAAGATGATTGCAAATTCTTTCCTTGGTTTAAGGTCTGAAAGAAATTCTTCATATCTTTGAACAGACAAGAAACCAAAATTATCTTGTAATTGAGAAGAATCATGGCCTGAACTATTTTCACCTACAGTTTTTTGTTAAACTTTTGTTAAACATCAAAAGGTTAAAAAGACATTTTGCTCTGTCATTTGGTCCAGCCTCGTCTGGTCCAGCCTCGTCTGGTCCTGTGCCCACCAAGCCTCGACCAGTACACCTGACGCTTGAGAGCCGCCACCGTCGTCCACGTGGCCGGCCTCCGGACCCGCTCTGCCACCGCTGCCACTTTTCACGTGGCCGGTCCCCGGAACAACCGAACTGAACTTTTGTGCTGTCGCCCCGCGGGTCGACCTTCTGTTCTCTATGGACACTGCTTCCCTGGACTCCAGCATCTTTTGTTTTGAACTGTTTTTGTATGTTTCTGGGCTCGGCTTTGGTCTCATGCTCCTTGTGTTTTGATTGGTTTCGTTCCCTTCGTCCTGTCCCCCGCCTCCCGCCCTGGGTGGGTTGTTTTCGGTTTTTTTAGTCTTTTGGTTCTCAGGTTTGGGCTGTCGGGAGTGGTGATGTCATGATCCTGGACCATGTTGGCCCAGCATTCTTAGTTTTCATGTATTTTTGTATTTTGTTCTTTATTTAAGCCATGGTTCCTGGGTTGCTTTGTTAAGTTGTTCCTTATTTGATTTCCCCTTGTGACTTTTACCCCTTGTGTGCCCCTCTGTGTATCTGTGAGCCCTCGTCTCCCCTTCTTGTGTTTCATTCAATGTTTTCCCCAGCCCGTTATGTCGGTGCTCTCTCTCTCTCTCCTCCTGTCTGAACCTCTGTGTACTTCCTGTTTTACTTTGACAGTCTCTCGTCAGTATGCGTCACTCCTGCCCTGTCTCGTTACGATTATCTGTGTCAGCTGTGCTCCCACTTCCCTCGTTAACCCTCTGTGTATTTAGTTCCGCGTCTCCCTCAGTTCTGTGTCGTGATCTCCCTCATGCTGTGTGTGATTCTCCCTGTGTTTCCTGTTGAACATTATATTTAGTTTTTCCCAGTTTAGTTTTCTATAACTTGTGATCTGTTTTTCCAGCTATAAAGCTGTGCTTTTTGAGTTTATCCCCCGTGTCCCCATGAGTTTGCGTTTGGGTCCAATTCCTGCCTGCCACTCAGCCGAATCATGACACTTTGGTCGTGGCCAAATTCATGGGCTGCATCCTCCTGAGGCCGCATTTGTAGACCGATTACGTCACAGCGACGCGCCGAAGGCTGTCCAAATTCATAGACTCCTCCGAATGTAGCCGACAAATGCGTCCTCCTTTTCCCCGAATTTGAAGGATGGGTCGGGTGTGTCCTTCGTGGCCTACCATATCCCAGAATTCATAGCGCGGCCCAGCCAAACTCTAGTTTCCAACAATGGCGGCCGCTACTAAGTTTTAAAATTACTCATACTAATTTTTCTGGGTCACAAAATAAACTTTCAACATATTTTCAGGCGAGAAAGTAGTTGTGTAAACATCAAATATCTGCTCGGTTTATCAAGATATCGCATATTTGCAAAAGTGCTTCGACGTTTTCGAAGGCGTCTGCTACCCACCAGCTTGATAGCTAGCCGGGAGCTCGAGGGTTACTGATGCGGCCGAGAACGGCACAACTCCCGGCACATCATTTTCAGATCACCGCGGACTTGCGCTGCTCGGGTTAAACGTAATATATAAGTCACTTAGACAACCTAAAAATGTTATTGTTGGGCTTTTTTCAGTGTTTTGTTTGTTCGTGATTAAATCGGTTTGGCTGAGATTAAAGTTATTAGATTAGATAAAATAAAACTTTATTAATTCCCCGGGTGGGTTCCTCCTTGGTTTTTACACAGCTGACTAAACGTCAAACAGAAAACTGATTAAACAGAAGTATGGGACAGTCAAGAATTTACGCCAGTGTCCCGTTATATTTTAGCTAGCAAGGAGCAGACGGCTGAGTTTATTAAACTCCACCGAGACAGCGGTGACCCTAATCAGAAGGCTAGACCGTCCAATTTCACGGCCGTTTACTTCCGGCCTACCCGACCTTCTGAGGACCTGGCCCACGTAGACCGCGAAGGCCGGGTCGTCAGGAGGATGCAGCCCATGAATTTGGATACGACCTTTATCCTGGTTTTGGATGTTCCAATGAAAAAAAAATACCAAGATAACACCACAGGGAATAAAGCAACTATTAAGCTGTAGTAATAACCCCGCAAACAATGAATGAAAAATTAAAGTTGTACCAATAGGAGCTATAAGCTCCCCATCTGAACATGACGTTTGTGTTCAAAAATAGTTAAAAAAAATTTATTTTTAGTTTTTAGTTAGCTCAAGAGTTGAGAGTTCGCCTTGTAATCGGAAGGTTGCCGGTTCAAGCCCCGGCTCGGACAGTCTTGGTCGTTGTGTCCTTGGGCAAGACACTTCACTGGGTGTGTAAAGCGCTTTGGGGTCCCTAGGGGGGACAAAGCACTATACAAATACAGACCATTTACCATCCATCCATCCATTATCCTTTTCAGGGTCGCGGGGGGCGCTGGAGCCTATCCCAGCTGTCATAGGGCAAAAGGCGGGGTACACCCTGGACAGGTCGCCAGTCTGTCGCAGGGCTAACACACAGGGACAGACAACCATTCACACTCACATTCACTCGCACATTCACACCTAGTGACAATTTGGATTAATCAATTAACCTATCCCCACAAGCTGCATGTCTTTGGACGGTGGGAGGAAGCCGGAGTACCCGGAGAGAACCCACGCAAACACGGGGAGAACATGCAAACTCCACACAGAAAGACCCCGGCCTGATGGTGGAATTGAACTCAGGACCTTCTTGCTGTGCGGCAACAGTGCTAACCACCGTGCCACCGTGCTGCCAGACCATTTACCATTACATTGAAAAGAACAAATAAAGGAATGTTCACTAGGAAAGGTTTTGGCGATTTGCAGAGCAAAATATCTTTTTAACCTTTTAAGTTTAACAAAAGTTTAACAAAAAACTGTAGGTGAAAATATTTCAGGCCATGATTCTTCTTGATACAACTTCTGGACAGGACGGGTGTAGTAACCCGATGACTTCATAATATGTCATGCATTAATGAAGTTTTGTGACTGTGACTGTTTTAAATTTAAACAAATACAAGGCAAAAAAAATAGCAGTTTTAGCCCATAAGTAGGTGGTTGCAGTTCAACCTGATGGCATCATAATATATAATAATGATAATAACTTTATTTATAAAGTGCTTTCAAACAAAGTGCTGTACAACTATTTGAAACTAAAAAGATAAATAAAATAAAAGCGATACATATCAATACAGGTAAAAGACAAATACAAGTTAAAAACAGTAAAAATTTAAAAACTAAAAGCCATAGAATTAAGACATGTAGGATAGGGTGAACAAATGTGTCTTCAACTTAGTTTTAAAAACCTCCACAGAGCCTGCCGAATATCTTGAGGGAGGTTGTTCCACAGAAACGGGGCACGAAAAGAAAAAGCACGCTCTCCAATTGTCTTTTTTCTGGCTCTAGGAACCTTTAGAAGGCCAGAGTCCTGAGATCGGAGAGCACGGGATTGAACATAAAGGTGTAAAAGGTCGGAGAGGTATGAAGGTGCCAATCCGTTTAAAGCCTTGGTGAGCAGCAGGACCTTAAAATCTGCTCGAACCTGACAAGACAGCCAATGAAGAGAGTTCAGTACAGGGCTAATGTGCTCAAATTTCCCAGTTCTTGTTAAAATGCGAGCAGCTGCATTTTGCATCATCTGTAGACCTCTAAAACTTTTCTTTGGTAGCCCAGAAAGAAGATCATTAGACGTGAAGACACAAATGCATGGAGAAGAACCTCTACAGTGTCGCGTGACAAAACTTGCCTGATTCTGGCTATGTTCCTCAAATGATAAAAGGCGATCTTTGTTATCTCTTTTACATGAGACTCGAAAGAGAGCACCATGTCGAACCACACGCCCAAGTTTTTTACCTTGTCCCTGCAATTGCACATGAAGATATCATGTTCTAGCAAACACCATTTACTTAACCCATTTACTTAACCCATTCACTCTGTGAAGCAGAGTGAATGGGTTAAATGCAGAGAGGAATTTCCCCACGGGGATCAATAAAGTATACATTATTATTATTATTATTATTATTATTATTATTATTACTAACATGTTCAACAAATAGACTATTTTTAGCACATTCATCTTCTCGCAATTAATGTTGCAATGCTGTTGCTAAATGGTAGTACTCTTATGACTAGAATATTAATTTTAACCTATAAAGTAATTTTCAGTAGGATTAGAAAAGTAATGATCTACCCTTCTATAATCAGAGTGCCCTTTTGCAGACTACATTCACTGATTCACTGAGCTGCTTAAAACACCAATTTCTGGTTCTATTTGAATTGTGGATTGCAGTATTCAACAGAGGGCCACTAAGACCTTGAGAGTGAGTGGCAGAGAGGATGATTAACACAGCTATGGGGAATGTAAGTGAGACTTACACATGGATACACACAGATTCCCTGCTATGAATCAAGACTGGTTATACTTAAATGTTCTTAAGGGATTTACATATTATAATTGTAATTGCAGCAATGAGCCAGCAGCATAAATTTGATTGTTTGCAAATATTACAGTATACTAAAAGTTACATCTTTGTATTCTCAGAGATGACATATTGTGTGTGTATGTATATATATTTTAATGTGGTTATAACCTCTTTTTTTAATTGTTACTAATATTCTAATTATCAAGAGGTTCTGCGTATGCTCTAAAAGTTGGATGTAAGATAGAAGAAAAAGAGGAATTCTGAAGTAAGATGAATGAAGTGGTGGAGAGTGTCCTCAGTGTGGTGATTGGAGCGGACTTCAATGAACATGTAGTGAAGAGAGTAGGGGTAATGATGAGATGTTAGTTAGGCATGGTGTTAAGGAGAGGGATGTGGAAGGAAAGAAGGTGGTAATTGCCAAGAATGTGTATCCCATGGACAAAGGAAAGAGGACAAGAAGACTTGGTGGTGGAATGCAGAAGTATAGGAGTAATAGGAAGCTAGGCTTACAGCAAAGAGAGAGGTGGCAAAGGCGAAGGAAAATGTTTAAAATTTTATGTGAGGCTGGACATTAAAGAAGGAGAAAATAACTTGTATTGACAGAAAGATTGCAGTTGCCAGCAGACTTGCCTGAAGAATGGAGAATACGTGTACTGATACCAGTTTTCAAGAACAACAATAATGTGCAGAGATATAGTAACTACAGAAGTAAAAAGCAGGTGAGTCATATCATGAAGGTATGGGAAAGACTTGCCAAAGCTATGTTAAGAAGATAGGTAACAATCAACGACCAGCAGTTTGCTGAGAAAGAGCACTACAGTTTGCTTTGAGAGTGTTGATGGAGAAGTAAAGAGAGGGTCAGAAGGAGCTTCACTATGTTTTTGTGGATTTAGAGAAAGTATATGATAGAGTGCCACGAGAGGAACTGTGGTGTTATATGAGGAAGTCAGGAGATGCAGAAAAGTATGTAAGGACATGTACAAGAACAGCAAGACAGTGATGAGGTGTGTGGTGGGAGATGACAGATGAGTTCAAGGTGGACTGACAGATAAGGTCAGGCAGAGGTATCTATGGTATCTATCCTCCAGATGAGGAGCAGATGAAGAAAGCCTGTAGAGGTGGAGGTATGCGCTGCAGAGACAAAATGAAACTCAGTAGAAGCAAGCAGAATGCATGTGTGTGAATGAGTGGGGGACATATGAGAATGAAAACATGCAAGTGGTAGAGAGAGTGATGGTAGATGAGTTTAAACACACCATCAACATGGAAAACAAATTATCAATAATCCATTTTAATAGTAGAAGTCTGTATGCCAATGTTGAAATCTCCCAATTCTTTTAATCTTTGGGCTGAAGGAAGGAATCAACAATCATTTATTTCCATACAATTCAACACTTAAGAGCATAAGAACGTCCGGACGGGAGAGATGCTTGCAGAGGGTCACAGCATGTCTCAAAATGGTGACGGGTTACTCAGCTTCTTATAGCCTCTAGTGGCCCCCTCCTAGTCGTAAAAGCCTAAACATTCACATTCTTTCTCTGTTACGGCGCCTAAGTTATGACCTCGGCTCCCTGTCTTTCTGCTCTCTGTAAAGGAGGGGGTATGGAATGTGGTCTATCTCTTCTATTATTGGCACAAGGTCCTCTGCATACAACATTCTCTTCATGATTCAGCAGTATGAAATGTCACGAAACAGTGTAACACATTCACAGCAGATCAAGGGTACAGGGTAATGCACACCTGTCTAACAAATCCAAAAATGGTCACACTCTTTTAACCCAACAATATAATGGAAACTAAGCTACATACACAGCACACAATCTAGACTAAAGGAAATTATATGACCTACAGCAGTTAACATAATTCAACTACTTTAACTACAGATATAAAATAACATATGATAACAGAATAATCTCACACCAACTTCAAAAATAAAAAGGAATATCTAAATGAGTTGACAAATCCATTTGGAAATATTGCCATTTCTGAAACATGGATCAATGCTGAGAAAGGACTGGACTTTGGACTGGTGGGATATAATGTGAATTGTGTAAATAGAAGGAACAAAAGTGGAGGGGGAGTAGCTGTGTATGTGGATAAATTACAAGCTGGTGGAAAGTATGACAACTGCAATGGATAATTTATTAGAATGTATAACAATTGAAATTTATAAGGAAAAAGAGAAAAATGTAATAATTAGCTGTATATATAGAACAACTTACTTGACAATGTTAGAATAAACATTAAACAGAATAAACTGTGAATGCACTTAAGAACGATCTATTAAATCAGGACTGGAACAATGTTTACAAAGAAACTGATATTGATATTGCTTAAGGCATATTTTTAAGAATATTCATGGAAATGTACAATAAAAACTGTCCAACAATAAAATACAACAGAAAGCACAAATATTCAGACAGACCAAGGATCACTAAGGGTTTACAAAACGCATGTAAAAAGAAAAATACACTCTATAGGGAATTCCTAAAACAAAGAACAAAAGATGCTGAAAATAAATATGAAAAATACAAAAATAAGTTGACCAATATCATACGAGTATGTAGAAAGGAGTATTATAGTAAAACATTGATCAACAATAAACAAAATATGAAGGAAATATGGGATGTTTTAAACAGTATCATTAAAAATAATTCTAGACAACAAAGTTATCCTTAATATTTTATTGACAATGGCAATATTATGGAAAACACTGCTGATGTGGTCAACAGCTTTAATCATTATTTTGTAAATATTGGTTTATTATTTGGTTTATTATTTATTTATTATTATTTATATTATTTAGCATTATTATATATTATGATGCCATCAGGTTGCACGGCAACCACCTACTTATGGGCTAAAACTGCCATTTTATTGCCTTGTATTTTTTTACATTTAAAACAGTTACAGTCACAAAACTTCATTAATGCATGACATATTATGAAGTCATCAGGTTACTACACCTGTCCTGTCCAGAAGTTGTATCAAGAAGAATCATGGCCTGAAATATTTTCACCTACAGTTTTTTGTTAAACTTTTGTTAAACTTAAAAGGTTAAAAAGACATTTTGCTCTGCAAATCGTCAAAACCTTTCCTAGCAAACATTCCTTTATTTGTTCTTTTCAATGTAATGGTAAATGGTCTGTATTTGTATAGCGCTTTACTAGTCCCTAAGGACCCCAAAGCACTTTACACACTCAGTCATCAACACATTCACACACTGGTGACGGTAAGCTACATTGTAGCCACAGCCACCCTGGGGCGCACTGACAGAGGCGAGGCTGCCGAACACTGGCGCCACCGGGCCCTCTGACCACCACCAGTAGGCAACAGGTGAAGTGTCTTGCCCAAGGACACAACGACCGAGACTGTCCGAGCCGGGGCTCGAACCGGCAACCTTCCAATTCCGAACACCCAACACTTGAGCCACGATTGAGCCACGATGTTCTGCCAGATATTGGACCAAATCTGGCAGAACAAATTCCTGAGTCACTGCCATCAGTAAACTGAAGTGAATGCCTGATTAATAGGAACCCTAACTCAATGTTCCTCAAAGCAGTGGAGGAAAAAGAAATAATTGACATTGTACACGTGTAAATATAAAACATCAACTGATTGTAATGATATTGACATGAAAATCATCAAGAAGGTCATAGAAGGAATCTCAGGACCTCTAAAATATATTTGCAACTTATCATTTCAAACTGGAAAAGTGCCAAACAAAATGAAAATACACTCAACAAAAATATAAATGCAACACCTTTGTTACGGCTCCCATTCCCCATGGGATGGACGTAGAGACCTAAAATTCATTCCAGATACACAATATAACCATCCCTCCCAAACAGTGGTCACAAATCAGTCCAAATGTGTGGTAGTGGGCACATCTGCTATATTGAGATAATCCATCCCACCTCACAGGTGTGCCACATCAGGATGCTGATCTGATATCATGAGTAGTGCACAGGTGTACCTCAGACTGCCCACAACAAAAGGCCACCCTGGAATGTGCAGTTTTGTCTCACAGCAAAATGCCACAGATGCCACAAGCAATGAGGGAGCGTGCAATTGGCATGCTGACAGCAGGAATGTCAACCAGATCTGTCGCCCGGGCATTGAATGTTCATTTCTCAACCATAAGCCGTCTCCACAGGCGTTTCAGAGAATATGGCAGCACATCCAACCGGCCTCACAACCGCAGACCTCGTGTAACCACACCAGCCCAGGACTTCCACATCCAGCAGGTTCACCTCCAAGATCGTCTGAGACCAGCCACCCAGACAGCTGCTGGAACAATTGGTTTGCACAACCAAACAATTTCTGCACAAACTGTCAGAAACCGTCTGAGGGACGCTCAACTGCATGCCCGTCGTCCTCATCGGGGTCTTGACCTGACTCCAGCTCGTCGCCGTAACAGACTTGTGTGGGCAAATGCTCACATTCGATGGCGTCTGGCACGTTGGAGAGGTGTGCGCTTCACGGATGAATCATGGTTCACATTGTTCAGGGCAGATGGCAGCTGAGAATGTCCCAGTTCTTGCATGGCCAGCATACTCACCGGACATGTCACTCATTGAGCATGTTCGGGATGTGCCTGACCGGCGTATACGACAGCGTGTACCAGTTCCCACGAATATCCAACAACCTCGCACAGCCATTGAAGTGGAGTGGACCAACATTCCACAGGCCACAATTGACAATCTGATAGACTCCATGCGACGATGTGTTGCACTGCATGAGGCAAATGGTGGTCACACCAGATACTGACCGGTTCTGGGTCCCCAGACCTCCAATAGCGCAAAAAAACTGCACATTCCAGGGTGGCCTTTTGTTGTGGGCAGTCTGAGGTACACCTGTGCACTACTCATGATGTCAGATCAGCATCCTGATGCGGCACACCTGTGAGGTGGGATGGATTATCTCAATATAGCAGATGTGCCCACTACCACACATTTGGACTGATTTGTGACCACTGTTTGGGAGGGATGGTTATATTGTGTATCTGGAATGAATTTTAGGTCTCTACGTCCATCCCATGGGGAATGGGAGCAGTAACAAAGGTGTTGCGTTTATATTTTTGTTGAGTGTAGCTAAAGTTGTGCCGTTGTATAAAACTGGGGATAGACACCACTTCACAAATTACAGGCCTGTTTCTTTACTACCACAATTCTCCAAAATCCTAGAAAACCTGTTTAATAAGCGATTAGACAAATTAGATTAGATAAACATAAATTACTCTCTGACAGTCAATATGGATTCCGATCAAAAAGATCAACATCACTGGCATTAATCGAATCAATTGAGGAGATTACAAATGCTATAGATCAGAAACAATATGCAATCAATCAATCAATCAATCAATCAATCAATCAATCAATCAATCAATCAATCAATCAATCAATCAAATACCTGCACATATTAATCAGAGGGGGTCAAATACTATCATTTTCCCGTTAAAGAGGTATAAAAACTGCACTGTATTGCAGTCTTTGTAACTCTTTAACTTTTGCTTTATTATTATAATAAAAACTACTTGGCTGAGTTCATTAAAAAACAAAACAGTGGTTTAAGTTAAACTATGGCTTTTAACCCCTGGTTTCCCTGGGCAATTAAAATTCTCCCAAAAGGTCCTACACTAGCATCCATTTGCTACAAGCCAGGAGTACCAGATCTGTCTCACTACTGGCTAAACCTTGAGTGACAGGTAATGATGCAGCAGGACATCTGTGAGAGATCCAAGTTACTTAGACCAATGGCAGCACTTTGTAACCTGGGAATGACAATTGCACTGTGAACCCTACACGCAGATCCCTTCTGACTCATCTCACAAATAAAATTCACCTTGGGTTTATTTCACTACCAGTAACTCCTTCTACCTTATGTTGTTTTCACATTGGTATATGATACTTATTAGCTGTTGCTCTCTCTTTTTCATATGGATAAAGTAGGAAGAAGTTAACAAACTGGTGGGTTGTACTTTAAGTGTACAGTGGTCCCTCGTTTATCGTGGGAGTTACGTTCAAAAAATAACCCGAGATAGGTGATAGCTGATTATAGATGTTTTAAGGCTGTAAAACCTCTCACGACACACTTTTCTCAGACAGACATGAACATTTTCACACTTTTCTCTCTTGTTTAAACACCCTCAGAGTTTAAACCTTTGTAGAAAAAGTCCAGAATTATAGAATGAAAATAGAGTAGCTGCGAGAGAATTCAACATTAATGAATCAGTGGTATGGAACTAGAGGAAGCAAGAAGAATGAGCTGAGTAAAGTTCTACTTATCTGACTGTTTTGTTTCGCATAATCTGGTGTGCCTTATGGTCTGAAAAATACGGTAACTTCTACCTTACTTTAGCATGTCCAAAAGTCCAACTTTCCAATCACAGTTTCACATTGCAGAAAGTGTGATAGGGATTGAGAAACCGAGATGCAATAAACAGCAAGTAAATTGCAAAAGTCACACAAAGCCTCTAATATACCTAGCTGCAGCTTTCCGATGCCCGATGTTTTATGACTTCTATTCACAACCAAATGCCTGTACTTGTAAGTCTGTGTTTATCTTTTTGAAGTTGAGGCCTTCCCAAATGTTGATGTTAATAGTTGTTTTCAGAGGCTGAATGTCCCCCTCGGTGAATGTTATCTGTTTCTCTGGCTCGTTCTCTCTCCACTGGCGCAGTGCAGATTAGTTAGCTTCTACCAGTTGGTACAGTCTGGGGCTCCAAACGTTCACTTAATGAATTGGCAGTCATCTCTGTATGTGTGCGTGTGTGTATGTGTGCATGTGTGTGTGTGAGAAAGGGAACATGAGCGAAGGAGGCCAGTGAGATGCTAAATTAATAGCAGTCATCTTTACATGCTTCCCTCTGCTAGCTAAGCCTGCTAATGAACAGACTTGGACGCCTGCGGTTAGTATCACGCAGAACTACACATGCACACATGCACACGCTAATGCACAGAGAGGTTTCAAAAAATGCCTGTGGACTGATTATGGTACCACTCTCTCCCTCTCTCAAATACACACGCACACAAAACCAAACACAATGTCATGACATACGCCTGCAGTTCCAATGAGCAGGGCAGTTTTTAGGTCTGTGGGTTTGTTTTTGTACTGTAGTCCTATTTATCTCTCATTTATTTTTATTTCAAATGAGCCACACATGCACACACACGCACACAGCCCCTAAGCAAGTCTGCAAAACAACACAGGAGTGCAAGCATGACAGGTACCTTGGTAGTGATCAGGGAGGACAACATCATACATTCCCATTCTGACACAAATTAGCCAGCACACAAACACACAGCACACCACACACCTACCGAAATATGCATGCAGGCGCAAAGTGATAAGACGGGGTGAGGGAATGCCTCTAGGGTGCTACAGTTTCTGTAGAGGAGCGAAGGGACCCCCCAGCTGCTGCTTGCCATTTCCTCGCTGTCATCCCAATGGGCCAAGTCTGTGTGTGTGTGACAGTTTCTCTGTGTGTAGGAGCAAGATTGCAGAGCTTTCACAGTGGCATGGAGAGAGCCAAGCTTGTGTGTGTGTGTCTGTGTGTGCGTTGTCCCATTGAGGCTGAAGCCAACTCCAGGAAATGGATTGGCATGGAAGACCTCGCCTGGGATTCTGGGGTGAAGATGAAAGAGTTCCTTCACATACACTCAAAAACTCCCTCTCTCTCCTTTACTCTTCCCTCTTTTTGCTTCTGGATACACCCTTTATCTCCGCTACTAACACATGTTCCCGTTCAACGCAAACCTGCATAATAACACAAACGAACTCACACAAGCACATACAAAATTAAAATATACATCATATAGATCATCAGTACCTAGCAACCACTGATGCGGGCCTAGGAATATCCATGTTACATTTAGCCATGAGTGCACAGTAAGACTCGCAATGTAATGTACTTAAGAAACACGCACACACACACGTACGCACACACCCACCCAAACACACACAGGCTCACAGAAACAGAAAGAAGCACGCTTTTCAGCTCATTACATGTGTATACCTTGTGACACAGTACATGAATACTTTGAGGATTTATTTGTTGTGTTTTTGTGGAGATCAAAGGAATTTTATACCTTTTGGGAATGATTCTTATTAGCTTTCTTTCCAACTTTTTGCAGGATTAAGCACAGAATCGGCATGAGGATGTGTTCATGAACATGTTTAACTCAGTTTAGCACAAAGAGTGGAGGCAGAGAGGAATAGCCAGTCTGGCTATCAACATCTTTAAAGCTGTGATAATTACATAAAATACTGCATCCTGACCAGAAATGAAGATACATTTGAAAACTATTACTAGTGCTAACAATGGCACACTAGATTTGATTGGCAAATGATAAATAAACCATTTACACAGGTTGCCTAGTGTTATTTGCTTTTGGGTATGCTAAGAAAATGGTACGTTCAAGTTAAAATGGGTATGAAGTGGTTTCTTTCAGCTAACCTTACCTGTAAAAATTATGCATAAACACCTGAGATTTGTGAGAAATAAATCACTCGTACACATTTTTTGTAATCTATCTATCTATCTATCTATCTATCTATCTATCTATCTATCTATCTATCTATCTATCTATCTATCTATCTATCTATCTATCTATCTATATATATATAAAACACCCAGCACGCCCCTGCGGGCGGTTTATCCTTCAAGCTCGGGTCCTCTACCAGAGGCCTGGGAGCTTGAGGGTCCTGCGCAATATCTTAGCTGTTCCCAGGACTGCGCTCTTCTGGACAGAGATCTCCGATGTTGTTCCCGGGATCTGCTGGAGCCACTCGCCTAGCTTGGGAGTCACCGCACCTAGTGCTCCGATTACCACGGGGACCACCGTTACCTTCACCCTCCACATCCTCTCGAGCTCTTCTCTGAGCCCTTGGTATTTCTCCAGCTTCTCGTGTTCCTTCTTCCTGATATTGCTGTCATTCGGAACCGCTACATCGATCACTACGGCCGTCTTCTTCTGTTTGTCTACCACCACTATGTCCGGTTGGTTAGCCACCACCATTTTGTCCGTCTGTATCTGGAAGTCCCACAGGATCTTACCTCGGTCATTCTCCACCACCCTTGGGGGCATCTCCCATTTTGACCTCGGGACTTCCAGGTTATACTCGGCACAGATGTTCCTGTACACTATGCCGGCCACTTGGTTATGGCGTTCCATGTATGCCTTGCCTGCTAGCATCTTGCACCCTGCTGTTATGTGCTGGATTGTCTCTGGGGCATCTTTACACAGCCTGCACCTGGGGTCTTGCCTGGTGTGATAGACCCCAGCCTCTATAAATCTTGTGCTCAGAGCTTGTTCTTGTGCTGCCATGATTAGTGCCTCTGTGCTGTCTTTCAGTCCAGCTTTGTCCAGCCACTGGTAGGATTTCTGGATATCAGCCACCTCCTCTATCTGCCGGTGGTACATACCGTGCAGGGGCCTGTCCTTCCATGATGGTTCCTTGTCTCCCTCCTCTTTCTTGGGTTTCTGCTGCCTGAGGTATTCACTGAGCACTCGGTCAGTTGGGGCCATCTTCCCAATGTATTCTTGGATGTTCGTTGTCTCATCCTGGACTGTGGTGCTGACACTCACCAGTCCCTGGCCCCCTTCCTTCCGCTTAGCGTACAGCCTCAGGGTGCTGGACTTGGGGTGAAACCCTCCATGCATGGTAAGGAGCTTTCTTGTCTTTATGTCAGTGGCTTCTATCTCCTCCTTTGGCCAGCCTATTACCCCAGCAGGGTACCTGATCACGGGCAGGGCGTAGGTGTTGATGGCCCGGATCTTGTTCTTACCATTCAGCTGACTCCTCAGGACTTGCCTGACCCTCTGCAGGTACTTGGTGGTTGCAGCTTTTCTAGCGGCCTCTTCATGGTTCCCATTCGCCTGCGGGATCCCCAAGTACTTGTAACTGTCCTCTATGTCTGCAATGTTGCCTTCTGGTAGTTCAATCCCCTCAGTTCTGACTACCTTCCCTCTCTTTGTTACCATCCGACTACACTTCTCCAGTCCGAACGACATTCCAATGTCATTGCTGTATAGCCTGGTAGTGTGGATCAGTGAATTGATGTCTCGTTCACTCTTGGCATACAGCTTGATGTCATCCATGTACAGGAGGTGGCTGACAACTGCTCCGTTCCGTAGTCGGTATCCGTAGCCAGTCTTGTTAATGATCTCACTGAGGGGGTTCAGGCCTATGCAGAACAGCAGTGGGGACAGAGCATCTCCTTGGTAGATCCCGCACTTGATGGTGACTTGTGCTATGGGCTTGGAGTTGGCCTCTAGTGTTGTACGCCACATCCCCATTGAGTTCCTGATGAAGGCTCTTAGGGTCCCATTGATCTTGTACAATTCTAGGCATTCCAGTATCCAGCTGTGGGGCATTGAGTCATAGGCCTTCTTGTAATCAATCCAGGCAGTGCACAGGTTGGTCAGTCTGGTCTTGCAGTCTCGGCTGATTGTTCTGTCTACCAGTAGCTGGTGTTTTGCGCCTCTGGTATTCTTGCCAATCCCTTTCTGTGTCCCGCTCATGTATTGACCCATGTGCCTGTTCATCTTAGCCGATATGATGCCTGACAGGAGCTTCCATGTAGTACTGAGGCAGGTTATTGGTCGGTAGTTGGAGGGGACCGGTCCCTTCTTGGGGTCCTTGGGGATCAGGACCGTCCGGCCTTCAGTTAGCCATTCCGGGTGTCTCTCGTTAACTAGCAGCTGGTTCATTTGTGCTGCCAGACGCTCGTGGAGTGCAGTCAGCTTCTTCAGCCAGTAGGCGTGAACCATGTCGGGCCCTGGTGCTGTCCAACTCTTCATACTGGAGACCCTTTCTTGGATATCTGCCACTGTGATGGTTACTGGACCCTGTTCAGGGAGGTCGCTGTGGTCTGCCCTCAGATCCTCTAGCCACTGAGCATTGCCGTTATGGGTTGCATCCTTCTCCCATATGCTCTTCCAGTATTGCTCCGTCTCCGGCCTTGGTGGTGCTGTTCTCTTATTGTTCCCTTGCCACTGAGAGTACACCTTTGCTGGTTCTGTGGAGAACAGCTGGTTTATTCTCCTGCCTTCTATCTCTCTGGTGTACCTCCTTAAGCGGCTGGCCAAGGCTGTGAGTCTTTGCTTGGCAGTTTCCAAGGCCTCAGGTATGGACAGCTTGCTGTATTTCTTAGGCACCTTATTTGTCGCACCTTTCTGCAACTCCGTTAGTTGGCTAACCTCCCTCCGTGCTACTTTGATCTTGCCCTCTAGCCTCCTTCTCCATGGAGGGTACTGCCCCTTGTGACTGTTCAACTTGTAGCCAAGCATCTCACTGATCACTGCTGCCGTATTGTAGATCAGCTTGTTAGTGTCGGTAATCGTGGTTGTAGGTATTGCCCGTAGTGCTATATATATATATATATATATATATATATATATATATATATATATATATATATATATATGAAGGATAAACCGCCCGCAGGGGCGTGCTGGGTGTTTTTTTTATATATATATATATACATAGCACATTTCAAACAGTAATGACAACAGTAAGTTAAAAACATGTAGGAGATTAAATTAAATGTACATTAGCAAACATTGCTTGGCTATATTAATGATAGCACCCATCTTCATTTGTCCTGTGGTTTCACAAAGTAGGTCATTTTGCAATACATTTTGCATTCTGAGTTAATCAATCTTCTCATTCTACATTTGAAAAGAAACCAAATAGATATACAGTTTATCTGTTAACTGTTTCACAATGTTATTGAATGTTTAACTATTATGTATGCATGCATAAAAAGCAAAGTTCATATGCAATATTTTCTGAAACCTTTGAGACACATGTAGTAACATCTGTTTAGTTTTTGCACCAGACTAGAATTTTTAATTATATAAATTTTAGCAGCTAGAGAACATGCAATTAGGATTTCTGTATGAACCTGCTGCAATCTAAAAAAAAAATCCTGATGGGAAAAGAATGTTTGTGGATGTTTATCTCCCACAAAAAAACAGGTGTGCATATTTGGGAATAGGGAGGGGAGGGAAGCAAGCTTTTTTTTTTGGCTCCTCCAAATGACATGTTTTGATATAACTGGGTAGAGCTGTTTGCATATCAGATACTCAGGTGCATGCTGGAAGCCATAAACAGTCATGAAATGTGTTTGTTCATGTGTGTGTGTGTCTGCATGTGGTTTTGTGTATGTGCTTAGGAGCTGATATGTGTTTGTATGTTTTTTTTTCCATGATTGACATTTAAAAAGCCACTGATTATTGTAGATAATTACTGTTGCTCAGTTCTTTGATTGGGCCACACAACTGAAGAAGTATTGAACTTTAGTTTGTATTTCTCTGCAATTGCTTCCTAGGTTTTTATTTATTCTCATTCATTTACATTTACAGTGCATGTTGAGTGCATGATTATCACGAATTGCTGATGATAGCACTCTTCACGTTTCATTAGACTTGGTACATTTTTAAAGCAATTTTAAAGTAATTTCTATAACAGCTCTTCATTTTTTAAAGCATATCAAGCTGATTTGAAAAAAAGAAACAAGCACAAACATCTAGAAAACTGAATGTTGTATTCTGCTGAATTACTATTGTCTAAAATTGTTTCTTCTTCTTCTTCTTCACAGCTGATCACCAACTTCACCCTAACCCTCCTGTTATGTATGTATACATAGTGTAAATCCTTAATCTTCTATTTTCTCCAACTATCAAACTTGGCTAATAACAAAACACCTCTTCAACCAAATAGTAATCAGCTGTTCTTGGAGTTTAGTCCAAATTATCAGGTATCCTTATACAAACACACAAATTGAAGATTGCTTGCATGATAAGCTGGTTTGCCAAACTCTAGCACACTGTACTCACAGCTGCATTTATATGTCCATAGACAACAGATTATATAAGTTTAGTTTTCTTTTTGTTCTTCCAATTTTTATCTTTCCAATTAGCCTTTTATTTGCCAACTATCTTTGTTGTTCCTTGTCCTGTAACACCAATAATACTGTATAATTCATGCTTACTGAAATGTTTTCTTAAATCATTGCTGCATCTGGCAAGCTCTGCCCACCCCACCATCACCAATCACCAAAAAAAAAAAAAAAAAATAGAAAGGGAAATATAAATAAATAAATAAACATTCATGCATAGAAAGACACAAACATGAGTCCATCTCTTGAGGCAAGGCTGGCAGAGCCAGAAACTTGTGCAGATGGCTTCGGGGCCTGTGGCATAAAGAGTTGGGAGATGAAACTGTTAACAGGCAAGCTGGGGAGCATTAGTGTTTTTGTGGATATGCATGTGAGGGTTCAGCATACATGCAAAATGCATATAGTCTGAATAATACTAAATGTTTCAATAAACTTTAAACCCAAATGATTGAAACATATATTATCACAATATAACTTCACAGTTTTAAATGTTATTAGATGGCTGCATGGAAATCGTCTTCATCTTCTGTGGATAAATTATGTCCTCCATTTACTTTAATACATGATATTTAATTTATTACAGATATAATAGGATAAGATAAGATAAGATACCTTTATTAATCCCACGAGTGGGAAATTTCATGTTAAGGCTGCCGACCTATTGCACGCAATGGCGGCGCCACCAACATATGTTACCAGTGCAAGGCTTCTTTGGGCCTATTTACAATATATAACTTGTGTGTGTGTATATATATATATATATATATACATACAGTGGGGCAAAAAAGTATTTAGTCAGCCACCGATTGTGCAAGTTCCCCCACCTAAAATGATGACAGAGGTCAGTAATTTGCACCAGAGGTACACTTCAACTGTGAGAGACAGAATGTGAAAAAAAAAATCCATGAATCCACATGGTAGGATTTGTAAAGAATTTATTCGTAAATCAGGGTGGAAAATAAGTATTTGGTCAATAACAAAAATACAACTCAATACTTTGTAACATAACCTTTGTTGGCAATAACAGAGGTCAAACGTTTACTATAGGTCTTTACCAGGTTTGCACACACAGTAGCTGGTATTTTGGCCCATTCCTCCATGCAGATCTTCTCGAGAGCAGTGATGTTTTGGGGCTGTCGCCGAGCAACACGGACTTTCAACTCCCGCCACAGATTTTCTATGGGGTTGAGGTCTGGAGACTGGCTAGGCCACTCCAGGACTTTCAAATGCTTCTTACGGAGCCACTCCTTTGTTGCCCGGGCGGTGTGTTTTGGATCATTGTCATGTTGGAAGACCCAGCCTCGTTTCATCTTCAAAGTTCTCACTGATGGAAGGAGGTTTTGGCTCAAAATCTCACGATACATGGCCCCATTCATTCTGTCCTTAACACGGATCAGTCGTCCTGTCCCCTTGGCAGAAAAACAGCCCCATAGCATGATGTTTCCACCCCCATGCTTCACAGTAGGTATGGTGTTCTTGGGATGCAACTCAGTATTCTTCTTCCTCCAAACACGACGAGTTGAGTTTATACCAAAAAGTTCTACTTTGGTTTCATCTGACCACATGACATTCTCCCAATCCTCTGCTGTATCATCCATGTGCTCTCTGGCAAACTTCAGACGGGCCTGGACATGCACTGGCTTCAGCAGCGGAACACGTCTGGCACTGCGGGATTTGATTCCCTGCCGTTGTAGTGTGTTACTGATGGTGACCTTTGTTACTTTGGTCCCAGCTCTCTGCAGGTCATTCACCAGGTCCCCCCGTGTGGTTCTGGGATCTTTGCTCACCGTTCTCATGATCATTTTTACCCCACGGGATGAGATCTTGCGTGGAGCCCCAGATCGAGGGAGATTATCAGTGGTCTTGTATGTCTTCCATTTTCTGATGATTGCTCCCACAGTTGATTTTTTCACACCAAGCTGCTTGCCTATTGTAGATTCACTCTTCCCGGTCTGGTGCAGGTCTACAATACTTTTCCTGGTGTCCTTCGAAAGCTCTTTGGTCTTGGCCATGGCGGAGTTTGGAGTCTGACTGTTTGAGGCTGTGGACAGGTGTCTTTTATACAGATGATGAGTTCAAACAGGTGCCATTCATACAGGTAACGAGTGGGGGACAGAAAAGCTTCTTACAGAAGACGTTACAGGTCTGTGAGAGCCAGAGATTTTCCTTGTTTGAGGTGACCAAATACTTATTTTCCACCCTAATTTACAAATAAATTCTTTACAAATCCTACCATGTGAATTCATGGATTTTTTTTTTCACATTCTGTCTCTCACAGTTGAAGTGTACCTCTGGTGCAAATTACTGACCTCTGTCATCATTTTAGGTGGGGGAACTTGCACAATCGGTGGCTGACTAAATACTTTTTTGCCCCACTGTATATATATATATATATATATATATATATATATATATATATATATATAAGGGGTGCAACGATACACAAAATTCACGGTTCGGTTCGATACTTTGGTGTCACGGTTCGATATTTTTTCGATACAGAAAATGTTCATGCTTTTTTAATTTGTCATTTATTAAAATTACGAATATATATTTTAACTCAAAAGTACAGTTTTTAAATTTAATGTTGCTGAAACAACAAAATAATGAAAAAAATGAATCTATCTGATCTAGAAATCACTCATCTTTGGAAAAGAGAGTTTATTACAGAGAAATGTCTCTTTCCAAAATAAAAGCTATACTATACGCTTCTTCTGGGCTATATTCTCAGCAGCATATTGAACATATCAGGTCCCCATAAGGAGAATCATGTGCTAACGGCTGTCTAAATGACTCGGGTAAAGTTTGTAGCATGCGTGCTTGTTGTTTTTGTCTGCTTCCACTTGTGTTTGCACTAGGATGATGTCGGCGTAAATGTGCAGTCATATTCATTGTGTTCCCACTAGTGCTGTCAGCAAACGTTAATCTGAAATGACGTTAACGCCACAACACGGCAAATCTCCGTTAACGAGCTACCGAGGATCGCCCCGTGCGTGGGGCTGGACGGCGTCAACACGTTAACGAGCAAACTGCGCTAACGCAGTTGTTCCCACCCATGTAATTGAGCATTGCGTGGCACATCCGACATACTGCTTTACTTTTGTCCATGACTCGCTTACCTTCAGGGTCATCCTCAAGTGAAGACCAAAATAGTTCCAAAGGCCAGATCTGAATGAGGGTAGGGGAGGTTCAATTTGCCATGTTGCAATGAGATTAGCTTCTGTCTTGCTAGCTTGTGCTGCGCTCAGTGGATCTGCACTCGACAGTGCAGCCTCGGCGGAGTAGTCAAACGCAGATCCACTGAGCTCTCAACACAGGCAACATCGTCAGAAGAAAAGTTGATAAAATAAATTAAAAATTTTGTATTGTTCAATACATATGCGTACCGAACCGAAAGCACTGTATCGAACGGTTCAATATCGATACGAGTATCGTTGCACCCCTAATATATATATATATATATATATATATATATATATATATATATATATTTAAATCCAAAATTAAATCAGATAAAATGAAGTCAATCATTCTCATTTAGTCTCAGTTACTTTTTATTATTTAAACTTCCAAACAGTATTATCTAACGCAGGTTTTGTTTGCTCACAACATAGTGGTGCTATCATTAGCACTGTGTAGAGTTTCGGTTTTATGCCTTTGAGGCTTCCTCCCACAACTCAAACATATATTTGTTGGGTTAACTGGTGATTCTAAATTGGCTGTAGGTGTAAATTTAACATGAAATGTCTGTGTCTTTGTGTTGCCCTCTGATAGAGAAACATGTTCAGGATGTACCCCGTCTGTTTGGCTATATAAGATGACGGGGACAATACAGTTGGAAATAACATTGCAAGTGCTTAAAGTAAAAAGTAAGACGATTACAATAACCCAACTAGAAATTGCATGCAGAAAATATATTTGATAGAGGAGGTCATTTTGGATCGTTAGAATTAGAAACAGCAATCTTTTTGCAGAAGATTAATAGATTATATTTCCTGTCAGATGGACAGTATTCTAGAGCCACGTACCCAGTGAAGCTCATCTGAACACACTCTGGACACTCTGATTCCTCGTAGTAGCATTGTCCTCTGGGTATGGGCCATTAAAGCAGTTCTCTGCAACTGACACCCATGAGACTCCTCTCACTGCTGACATTCATATTTTTTGCCCGCTTGACCTTGTTCAGCAACATCAACAATGAGTTTTATGATTACAGCAGTCTTGCGTCTTGTTCAATAGCTGAGGAGGGCTTGTTATGAGTCACTAGAGGCAGAAACTTCAGCGAAGAGTATGGAGTGCATCTACTGTCTTAGTCCTCACAGAGAATTGCAGCAGTGCTCACAGCATGTTAATAGCTGTTGGCAGTATACCTATCACATTCAGTCAATGCCAAATCATATTGCTGTTTTAAACTTAAGACCTCTGTTTTTTTCTTGATTTCTTCAAAACATAATAGCAGCTTTAGGTATTATTTTGTCCAAACAATACCTTGTGGAGACATGGGAAACTGTAATCTACTTAAAACTGATGTTTGTGTAGGCACCCAGCCTGGTTTGCATAAATCCAACATGCACTTGTCATGCTTTATGGGAATTATAGTTATATTAGTGATAATGAATATTAATGAGAGGAACGAAATTTTGGAGGGGGTTCCTGAAAAGCAGTCTTTGAAATGTTTTCCTGCTTCCCATGGTTCTGCATTGTTACAAAACAGATGGCCACAAGACAAAACCTGCAGACAGATGTGGGTGGTGGTCTGGACTGGCTCTATCGTCGGTTTTCCTGCAAACCCCATTATGTGAGTTATCTATTGTAATGTAAGACTATTAAATTCTTTGTCTTAATATTTATATACCACATCACTCTAGTATTATTGTCTTCTGAAATATCTTAATGAGTATGGAAGGGAGGGGGTTTGACTTTTAGAACAGTTAATATACAGGACCTCCTATCTGCAGGGTAATGATAAAACACTTGCCTCAAACTGTTCACTGTAAGTGGTTTACCATCTTTCACTGTAGTAGCCACATCCATTAGAAATAATAGAGAAAACAAGTGAAGACCTAAATGCTGTGTCTCCTAAAATGTATAATGTGCCATTAACAATACTATGTATTTTTCCTTATCTATATTGTGGATGGATTTTTACTGGAACTTACAGTACTAAAAGCCCTAAACCATTCACAACAGCTACATAGTACATTTTTTCCAGTATGAAATGGCAATGCTGTACATCCTACAAGCTTCTTTGTGGCTAATAGGTTTAAGTATATATGTTTTCTTGCTGGCCTAATGTGTAATTCTATAGACACACAAAATATTGATTGGAGAATGCAGCAAAACCAAAATTATTTTGACCATATGATGTGATGTGCATCATACTTATATTCAGAGTAACTCAGATTTTAAACAAAAACCCTGAAATTTCTCTATAAAGAGATGCAGATACTAAAGGGTGGTAATTAAACTGCAAAATGACATAAGTGACTGACAACCTTGCATTTACAAGAGTATAACCAGAACACAATCCGCTATTTTAGTCAAGTCGCATATTGCAAAGAAAGGGATCACAGATGATTTGCAGTCACTGGTGCAGACTGACTCAGATTGATTGCAACATGTTGGCAGTCTTTCTGTGCTTACAAATTAGACTGCAATTATTTGCAAACCTTCATCAGTCTGTCTTGAGAATGATTGCAATCAATCTGAGTAAAAAAAAGGGCCATTATTATTTTTTTTAGTAGGACGTAAAGCATTTTAATAGTTTGGACAAGCAAAAAGCTTTTTATTTGAATCAAATATCCAAATTATATGACATTTAAACATGTCTGCTACTGGATCCAAACTCAGAAAGGTACAAGCTTGTGTATGTAAAACGACTAGGAGATAAGTTAAATACAACTTCCTTGGTGCATTTCAGGAGGAAAAATCCAATCACAAAGATTAAAATTCTGTCTTGTCAGCTCGTAGCACTTATCCTCCAACGACAACCTGCTACCTTTTTCCTTTCTGTCTCTAGCTCTCTTTTCCTCTCCTCATCATGTGAGTGTGTTGTGTTTGTTTTGTTTTTGCATAGGGTGTGGCATGCAAAAACATTCCCACACTTGGGCTGGCACACCGGATAATCATTACCACTTACCTGAAGTATAAAACTTTGGACCTGAATGCCCATCATTTCCAGATCATTGATTGTATCATTGATCATTGAGGGTATTGTTGTCAAGGCTAATTAGTAGCTGAAACTTTAATATAAATAGTTTCTTTCTAGTTTTGTGTTTCCTAAGTCCCTGACTGTCCTTCCTTCTTTACAGAAGACTACTTCATGCACCTACTCTGAATTCTGCTTTAGTATCTGCCTATCCCCCTTCCCACGTGCCCACTCATGCTCATTCTAGGCATTCTAGCTCTTTGCCCCCATTCTCCATTATTTAGTTACTGAACTTACCTGCAGCCATCTGGACTTGTGGACTCTTCAAAACCCACTGGCATCCCCATTCCCCTGCACATGTTGTGTTATTGTTGAAGTGGCTGTAATAAAACTATTAATTAACTCAACATTTTGATTTTGGGCCCTCCTGGTTAAACCATTACAGTAGCCACTCTTTGGATCAAATCAGTAACCTTAAAATTGTTGACAAGTATATAATATTTTTTCTCTGTCCATCTTTATTTATATGGTAAAAGAGCAGAAACATAGGTTAGACGTGTGTAGTAAAAATGAAAGCATATACATACTTTATAAAATATACATGTAGCCTACAGGTCCAAGTGCAAATATCTAATCAGCTTCTTTTCTGCTTACCAACAAAGAAATGATTGATTTTGCTTAAAAATAGCCATAAAGAGGTCTTTGAGAAAATGACTCTACCTCTTACTTGATTTATTACTTCTATAAATCCTGGAATTTGTAGTGTCATTCAGTAGTTCCAATTTAGAATTATAAAAGGTATACACTAAAGCTAACAATGCTTTATAGTACATGGGTACATGTGATTGACAAGTTGCTACCCTTCCTTGGCATCTCTGTTCACATAATTGTTGCCTCCCAAAAACCATGATGGTGATAGCCAAACACAAAGCCTGAGGATTTTAAATGGTATTCCACAAAGCAGTGGGTGACATCACAGTGTTTTATTTAACTGTGAGAAATTGGAAATGAGGTAACAGCATGAGAAAAAACCTCCTCTGGAACTAGTGATGTTCCCCACTTCTCAAATCTTTTACTGTCAATACTGTAATGTCATTTAATCAAATAAATAATGTAGTATATCTCTTTTTGGGGGTGTTTTACCAATTTGAATAATATCAATGGGGAAAAAATGAAAAAAGAACTAAAAAGCAACAGCTATATATTTGACAGGTTTTACAAATGTATCGGATCAACCTTACTTAGGATGTGCACAGTAAAAGCAGCCTCATACAGTCTAGTCTGGTCTTATGCACAAACATACAAATGCAGAAGAATACACACGCACACACACTCACACACACACATAGTACACTGAGTGCCAGCTCGTGACATTTCTGAGCATGCCATAGGGACAAGTGGTTGAGGGTTGGCAGAGGGCTAAGTGTCTGTCTGTAGGCCTGAGATAACGGCTGTCACCTCCCCAAGTCCTCTCATTCACACACAGACAGAAACAAAAACACACAAAATACGCTTTCTCTCTCTCACTCACCAGCCTACAATTAAACCATCCATCCGGTGTGACAGTGAATGCTAGTCAGCCGACCATTCAGCAATGCTCAATATCAATAGAGTCCCTTATTCTCGCTCTATTGTTGCTATGTCGAGATGGAAATGGGTTTAACAGTTGGTAGAACTACATGGCCTGTGAATAGAACTGGCTTATGACTGTGTTTATGCATTGTGCTGCTCTCCTGTCTTTCAGCCCAAGATCTTTAAAAGTACTGTGATTATGCAAGAGCGGTGATGACGCATTGTTTTCAGGCTATCAACTTTGGCACATGTAGTGTGTGGATTTGTCTTTCCTGTGAGCACTTGCAGGGTACCTCATTGTGTCACTGACTCATTGTGCTGTGATGTGTGTGCATGTGTGTTGTAGTTACGCGAGAGTAGAAACAAGAGGAAGAGAGATAAGGCAGCCAGAAGATGTGCAGAAGTGCAACAGCTATACACAGGCTTTTTCACAGGGACAGCAGACACCTTTGACTAACGTACTAACCCCTTTCTTTCACAGGTAATCACTTTTTCTCATTCAAGCATATGCAAAGAAAGGCAGAGAGAGAGAGCGAGAGCGAGAGAGGAAGAGTTAGGGTAAGAGAGAGAATGAACCATTGAAAGAAGAATACCAGTTTTTTGAGCCCCATTGATTTCAACAAATGGCTACACATCATGGTGAGAATGGTACACTGGGGGGCAATATCTAACAGAATATATGAAGAACAGTTTGTTTTCGATCTCCTAGGGAAATAAGTGTGTATGTTGTTGTTTGTGATATAGGTATGTACATTTTCGTGTCTAAAAAGGGTTTGAATAGAAAGAGAACAGTGGCACACTAAATCAGCAAAAGTGGTACATCTCTCTCGCTCCCTCTCTCTCTCTGTCAGTGTGACTGCATCTGCATTAGCAAGCAGGCCCATTTGTCAGTGCAGATTGTAATTAGGGAGACTAGATCAGAAGTAAGGCAACCCAGAAATAATCAGCCTCTCATTTAGGGTGTGTTAGTCTTTATGCATGCCCTTTTGTATGTGTTTGTGATTGCATGCATGCCACCAAATGCATTTACATCCAATAGGAACCTATTTGGGAGCCAAGGCCACTCTCTTTGGCCTTCACTCCCTCTCTTAATTTGTCTCTTTCTTACACCCTACCCACAATCTGAGATCCCTCCGCAGGCACGTACTTTTTCCCAGCGTTGCTCTCTTATTCATCCACATCCCGTCCGTCCTTATCATTCATCCCCGCACTCCGCCCTATTTCATTCTGACTTCCTTAGCTCTACCAATACAGAGCTGTCTAAGAACTCTCAGGTGGTTCAAGTCCATTACTTTGGGAGATAGAAAAACACTGCTGAGGTGTTCTGATTGAGGCCTATTAAAATTCATAAGCTGTGGAATAAGGCCAGAGATAAAATAAAATTCTTCTGCACAGTGGAAGGGTGGGGTGTATATGTGTGTGAATTTGTCAAGTGTTTATGAAGAAACAGGAAAGGCAAGTAAAGAAACTGAGAGTGATAAATGCTTGGTGATCCCATGAGCCTTAACCTCTTTAAATTATCTCTATATTTCATCCTCTTTTCTTGTCCTCTTGGTGTTTTCCTCCTTCCTTTCAATTTGTCAGTACTTCTTGTGTATTTGCCTAACCACCTTAGGTCTACTGTTTATATTATTTTTCATCCCACTATAATGTACACATTACATACTATAAAATACCTTTTCTTTTCTTTTAGTTCCAGATTTTAAAGAAAAAGTATTATTTCCCACATTTGTATAAGAACTGAAGACCATCAGACAGAAAAACACACATTCACACATACCAATTTCTGTTTTCCCCTGCATCTATGTAAAACACACAAAGAACATAATGTGCAGGCAACTCAACAAGGGGCAGAGGTCAATAAATGTCACTAGAATGAGATGTCCTGCTTATCTCCTTCATTTCACTCGATTCTTTTTCCTCTTCCCTGTTGTTTTCCTTTTCCACAATAGACTCATCCTATGGGTCAGTCCAGCCCGTTCTCACTCCCGAGGCATAACATGTCGACGTTTTGTCACGTCCCACGGCGTTCCTGAAGAACGCGAAAGGAGACCTTCGGCGTTCTTATGGCACGCGGCGGGTTATGGCTGGAATCCAGTGCAATGACGCTCCCGCGGTAATAGACGTTCCAGCCCTGTATTCCAGCCCTAAACCTAACCTTATCCCTAGCCCTAACCATAACCTTATTCCTGATTTTAACCAGGACTATAATGATGTTAAATAGCGTGTTTCTAAGCGATTTGAAGAAAAAGAGCGAACATGTGTAGATGGAGTCCAGACGGTTCTCATATTTCCTCTTTTTTCCGAGGTCGTCATTTAGGAACGTGGTGGGTAGCCGAAACCGTAATATGTTGACGATTTGTCACCTAGCGTAAAATGTTACGCTTTGGGAGTGAGAACGTGTTGGCCAGTCACCTATGATTTCATTTTTCAGCTTTATAACAAAAGTTGAGGAATGATACCATGGAGAAAGGCACAGAGAAAATGCCTCACCTTAGTTGGCAAACGTGAAAAAGGCTAGTAATGAAACAAAAACAGTTGGTTTAGCCCGTTATAGTGTTATAGTTACGGCACTGCAATGGCACCATTTGGCCAGGTAAAATTACAATATGACTATGTAGCTACTAACCCTAGATGAGCTATGAGCTTCTCTTTCTTCATCATGGATGTATTTTTTTAACAGTTGACCGTTCAGGTAATTGTATTTCTATGTATGTCTAAATAATACTGACACAACCCACTTAATAAAATTAAGGGTCACATTTATATTTTTGAATAAATGTGGAGTTGCAGATGGAAGCCTTGTTGCTGCTGTCTTTGGTACTTTTTACCTACTTTTTTTTCAGTTTCCCTCTTCATCGCAGCTCACATAGAGCAGGAAGTAACTTTTATATACCTGTCAATCAAGTTATCACACTTCATCACCATCTTTCATCCATCCAGAGAGTTTTGCATTATTCTTACTTGGAGGAGCAGCAGCTCTCAACAGGATCAGCAGGATATGCTGACGAGGGAAGCGAGCCGAAGCTCTCATTAAACTATGTCAGCAGGGATTCTGATCTGCGCTCCCTTTGATTCATCTGTGGAACATCCGATCTCTTGCCAATAAGATGGATGAATTGCTGCTACTCAACATAACAAACATGGACTTTTCGAGCTCTACTGCCCTGTCACCCTGTGCTTCACCAAAACCTGGCTGGGCAAAAACATTCCCAAAAGCTAACTGTATCTATTAGGCTTCCAACTTCTCTGAGTGGTGTTGTGGAAGTTTTCCATTTAAATAAAGCCTGCAGACAAGCGGTGAGCGGTAGCTAACATTCTTTAATCAAAACAGAGAACAGAAAACCAAGCTTGGGGGAGAGCCTGCATGATCGTGGGGCAGACGGTCAGCAGAGTCTCACCCCTGAGCCTAACATGGCTCTCAGTTAAATACCTTTTCCAGGAACAAAAGACAGTACACAGTTGTTTCACACCTTAAGGTTCGCACTCCCTTGCTACCTCCCAGAGTCATCGAAGAGACAAAAGACTCTTCCTGTGGAGTTGTCTGCTTCCTCCAACTTCCTTACCAGACCCCCACCATCTGTCTAAATGTATGAGTGCGAGACATGTTCAAATCCAGTGGCACCAAGTCATTATACAATAAAAGAATATGAATAATACATAAATAAAAGAAATTCCTATACAGTGGATTGCAATATGGAGCTTTTAGGGAAAGTGAGGAGAGGCAGAATCTGTTTCTATATAACCAAAGGTTGGTGTAAACATCACAGTGTTTAAGTCCTCAAAGACCATTGTCATCGAATGTTGTTTTATTCAACCTGGGAAATTTCATCATTTATTCATGTTAACTTTCAGATCCCACCTCAGGCCTGTGTTAGTGAGGCGTTACAACACCTGGCTGACCAAATAACCATGGCTGCTTTTTTCGCTCATGAGACAGCCCTGTTGCATGCCCAAAATCACATTCAGTAGCACACACTTCCATTTTGCTTGCCAGGGGACTGGGTCTTAAACCCAGCACTTTCAGTTTATTTTGTATATTCGATTTTCTTATGTTGAGTTCGTTCCAAGTTCTCATGTTATTAATTAGTTAGGGTTTAGTTGAACTTTTTTCCTAGTTTTTGTTTCATCTATGTTTCCTTGGTTTTGTGTCTTTTCTGTTGTGCAGTCTGTCTTGTCTTATATGTTTTACTGCTAATTATGTCCATGCCTTTGTTTCCCTTATCCGTTTCCTTGAGTCTCTCCTTGTGTTCCGTGTCTCCCCATGTATTTCATGTCTGTGTGTTCCATGTTCTATTGTCAAGCTTGTGTTGTCATGTCTATGTCTTTCCATGTTACCTGTTTTCATTTTGAAAGTCTTGTTTCTATGTTCAGTGTGTTTAGTTTTACTTTTCCCTGTGGTGCAATGATTAATTGTGTCAGCTGTGCCTTCCCAGGTGTTTAGACTTCCCTCATTACCTGCCTGTGTATTTAAGTCCTCTGAGAAATGTTTTGTCTCTCATCCAAGTGACAAGCACTGACCAAATGTGTTTGCTTTTGGAACTGTGTCTTAATTCCACTTATTTTACATACACGGGAATTCAAGTACTACAGGCAGAAACATGGATGTGCCATGGGTTCCCCAGTTTCACCCATTGTGGCCAACTTGGGAGAAGTGGAAAAGAGGACTTTGTTATCCTACCCTGGAACACCACCAAGTCATTGGTTCAGGTAAATGGATGACACCTGGGTGAAAATCAAATCTCAGGATGTATCACAATTCACAGATCACATTAACTCAGTGGCCCAACACGTAAAATTCACCAGGGAGGATATGAAAAGTGGCAGGTTAGCCTTCTTAGACTGTGAGATTTCCATCAGTAATGGGGGACGTTTAAAAGCAGATGTGTACCGTAAACCTACACATACGGATCAGTATTTAAGGTTTGACTCTCATCATCCACTGGAGCACAAATTGGGTGTCATCAGGACGCTACAACATAGAGCGATCACCATCCCCATAGACACAGCAGCCAGGGAAGCAGAAAAACATCACATCAAGAAGGCCCTGAGCAAATGTGCTTTTCCCAGTTGGACATTTGTTAAATGTCAGGGCTCTGTGTGCGGGCAGGTGGAAATGTGGATCCAAATGCAGGACTCCGAGACAAAATGTAACTAAAACCACAGCTTTTATTGCTGGCATGAAAAAAAAACCCCAAACCAAACCATGAAACCAAGCAGGAACACAGGCAGAGTCTGAGGGTACGACGCGACACCGAGCATGGGAAAACACAGGGCTTAAATACACAGGGTAGTAATGAGGGAATGGGCCACAGAAGGGAGACACAGCTGGGGGAGATCAGGGCTAACGAGACGGGGGAAACAAAGCTGCACACACTAACATAAGACAGACTTTCACAATAAAACAGAAAACATGAATCACAACTCAGAGACACGGACTCAACACAGAGAGACAGAAAATGACACATGGAACGGAACTATACATGAAACCACAATTCCTAAAATATGGATAACAGAAACATGAAACTCTAGTAATAATAGTAATAATAATAATAATAATAATAATAATAATAATCACCACAACCACAAGAGAACAAGAAAACAATCCATGATGCAAAATTACACCAAAACATAATAAACTCAAAATACTGGGTCCAACGGACCCAGAACCGTGACAGTACCCCCCCTCTAAGGGCTGGCTCCCGACAGCCCAAACAAAAAAGCACAAAGCACCAGGCCAGGGTGGGCGGAGGGGGTCCAGGATGGAGGGACAGAGACCAAACAAAAAACAAGGAGCACCAGAGTCGAAAAACGCAGGAAAGCACATCAAAAACAAAACAAAACCAGAGCTCAACAAGAGTCCACAAAAAGTTCAGGGGGCCGACCGTGCACACGGCAACGGCGGCAGCGACGGGCAAACAGTTCTGGAGGCCGACCGTACACACGGCAACGGGCAAACAGTTCGGGAGACCGACCGTGCACACGGCGGCAACGGGCAAACAGTTCGGGAGACCGACCGTGCACACGGCAACGGCGGCGACGGGCAAGCAGTTCCGGAGGCCGACCGTGCACACGGCAACAGCTTTGGAGGCAAAACCAATCAGGAGGCCGACCACTTGGAAGGTAGTGGCGGCCACTGAGCAGGTCCGGAGGTCGGCCGCGATGCCAGCGGCGGCGACGAACGCTTTCCAGAGGCCGTCCCCGAAGGCCATGATGCCAACTTAGAGGCCGGGAAAACGGCCGGCAGAGGCGAGGTGGAACGGGTCGAGCTGGCTCTGACGGCAGTGTGGCAACCGCAGGACCAGACGAGGCAGGACCAGACGAGGCAGGACCAGGCGTGGATGAAGACACGGAGGCTGGACCTGATGGCAGCGGGACGGCTGCGGAACCTGACGGCAGCGGGACGGCTGCGGAACCTGACGGCAGCGGCGCTGCAGGCAGTGATGCGAATGGTGATGATGTAGAAGTCGCGGGGGATGACTCAGCAGACGACGGCTGAACAGACTTCCCCGGACCATCAGCAGATGTGAGGATGTGCTGGCTGGGTCCTCCAGGACCCTCAGTTAACGAGGCGTGGTGCTGGATGGGCTCCTCGGACCGTCCAGCAGACGTGGTGTGAGGCTGGACGGGCCCCCTCGGACCCTCCAGCGGAGACAGGAGGCTGGACGGGCCCCTCGGACCCTCCAGCAGAGACAGGAGGCTGGACGGGCCCCTCGGACCCTCCAGCTAACTTGGCTTGAAGCTGGACGGGCGGCTCGGGCCCTCCAGCAGACGTGACATGAGGCTGGACGGGCGACTCGGGCCCTCCAGCAGACGTGACATGAGGCTGGACGGGCGACTCGGGCCCTCCAGCTGACGACACTTGAGGCTGGCTGGGTTCTCCCGAACCCCCAGCAGACGAAACTGTAGGCTGGATGGGCTCCTCGGGCCCTCCAGCTGGAGCAGATGCAGGGCCAGAGGCAATAGGGACCCCTGACTGAGGGTGAAGATGAGTGGCTGACTTAGCAGATGACAAAGCTAATGATTCCGCCACTAACTGCGCTAGTGACTGGGCTATGGACTGTAACAAGATTTGGAGAAAGTCTGATTGTGGTAGAGCCTGAGCTATGGATAGCGGGGGTGAAGACTGAGCTATGGGTGACTGAACTTGAGATGAAAGTGATGGTGGTGGATTTGGTGACTGGGCTACAGGCGGCTGCTGAGCAAGAAACACAGGACACTGAGCTGAAGGTGGCTGCTGATCAGCTAACTGAGCTGAAGGTGGCTGCTGATCAGGTAACTGAGCTGAAGGTGGCTGCTGATCAGCTAACTGAGCTGAAGGCGGCTTGGAGAATTCTGCTGTGGCTGCTCCTGCTGTGGTGTGAAAATGACAACTGCTCCAGTCCGTACCACAGCAAAGAATGGAAGTGTGGTTGGATGATGATGGTGAGGGTTGCATTTCTTCTTTAACGGTGGATCGAACGACTTGGCAATGAACCTTGGCAAAACATACTGCTGACGTCGAGAGCACCAAGTGGCGAGGGCCTCCAGGAGGGCAGCTGAATCCTCCTTCCCTGGGCCGCTAGGGCTGCTCAATTAATCGAATTTTAATCACGATTACGATCTGGGCTTTCAACGATCATTAAAAATGACTGAGCCGATTATTAGCCCTTACCTCTTGCTTTACTCTCACGCTGCTCCATGTGGCAAATCGAGCGCACCTCTCTGCATTTTGAACACGTGTCAGAGCAGCGGTCCACAACCTTTTTTGCGCCACGGACCGGTTTATGCCCGACAATATTTTCATGGACCGGCCTTTAAGGTGTCGCGTATAAATACAACAAAATAAAACTAGTACCAGTACCGAAAAAAAGAAAATTCATTCATAACACACGTAAAAAGACCAATGAAAACCGAGTAAATGATAAAAATGATAACAAAATAACGCTGAAAACCGATAAAAACCCTGAAAACTATACATTTCACACCTGAGCCTCAACTCTCGCGGCCCGGTACCAAACGACTCACCGACCGGTACCGGTCCGGGGACCGCTGATTAAGAGGACCCGAGGGAAGCTCGGAAAGCTAAGCAGAAGTTATTTGGAGAGGAGAGCAGTGTTGGGACTAATGCGTTATTAAGTAACGCGTTACAGTATCTACGTTATTATTGTGGTAACGAGCACGGTAACTAGTTATTATGCCAAAATCAGGAACGCGTTAGTCGTTACTGGGATTTAGATAGGGTCGTTACTCGTTACTTCGTGTGGTGGCTATCGCAGAGCTTCCACAGATTCAGTAACATTAGCAAGTGGTGTAGGCCGGCAGGTGGATGAAGGAAAGGGGACGCAGAAGGAAAAGAGACCCGAGGCGGCCGCCGGTCCAAGTGTGAACTGAACTTCAGGTAAGAAGTTATGACCTGCAGTCTATCTGGGTCAGATATAAACCAAGTTTAGGTGGAGTTTATTTTCGTTATTCTGACTTTTTCCGTACTGCGTGCTAGCTAGCATGACGGAGTTTCTATACAGCTGGGTGGTGCTGTGTTACTGATGTTGAACTTTATTTTGTTCATAAGTTATTAGAGTTGCCAACCGTCCCGTCTGGTATTCAGAGAAAATATTACGCGTTTCTTATTGAGGTGAAAAGGAACAGTTTGTCCCGTAATTCAGCTACAATGAAAAAGACACAAAGCTGGAGTTATTCTGTGTCTTTGCTGCACAGCTGCCTCTTCTTCTCTCATTCTCCCTCCTCCCTCTCCCGTTTCTACTTCAATCATGAAAACTGATCAATGATCAGCTGATCGGCTCTCTTGTTTGTTTATCGCTCACTTTGCACCGAAAGAGGAAACCAGCGGATGTCGCGCTAAACAACAGCAGCATGTTTAAGCTTGATCAGCTATTGTTAGAATTTATTTAATATTAATTTCTAGTATCAGCTGATGTTTGCTGGAGCCACAGCTGTAAAGCTGCTGGTCATGATATGGTTTGGTTATGTGATGAGAGGGAAACATGAAGATGAAACCAGGAGACGTTCTTACTGAATCATCAGAGCTGAACAGGTGATGGTGAAACAGGTTTTACCTTTTAGGTGACATGAATGAGTTGAAGGGAAGTTATGAACTGTTTCTGAGAGACAAATAACACCAGGATCCTTTTTTAGGTAGCTGACAGCTGGTAACTGTGCCCCCCTGGCAAAGTGTTGCCAGGGGGGCATGTAGGGCATTAACGGGGAAAGGGGGGCACAAGGAAATACTTTTCTTTCTTATTCTCATTTAAAATGTCTAGCTTTTAAAAAATAATTATCTGAATCTTACAACAAACGATTGATAGATTGATGCATATATACCATCAAAACAGTGTACATCACTATCACAACAGTGTTTATTTTCATTCAAAGGCTTTATGATTTTTCCTATAATGGTGGGCTGGTCTCTAGTCAAAATGCCCGGGCCAATTTTCTGTCCCAGTCCAGCCATGCATGCAGCTCATCTGCAGTCTGGTGTTACCTACATCTTCCTATTCAGAAGGCAGAATTTCTGAGTTCTGAGTACAATCGAAAGCACCACGACTGCAGTTTTTGTGTTGGATGTAAAAGGCGCACATGACTCTGTGACGTAGGCTAAAATCATGGCAGCGGTCAATGACGGTCCAGTCGTGGGATTTCTCTCGTGGAAATATGCACATTATCTTTTCCTTTCTATTGGTAGGTGGCACAGTGCACTTGTGGGAAGTAAGCAAGCTAGAAGACTGGCAAAGTTATGGAAGAAACACATTAACAAGAGAATTCTGAGTAAAACCAAAGTTACTTTCCCTAGTAACTAGTTACTTTGAAAGTAACGAGTAACTTGAAGTAACTGAGTTACTTTTGAGAGCAGTAACTAGTAATGTAACTAAGTTACTATTTTAAAGTGACTTACCCAACACTGGAGGAGAGTGACTGCGGCTGGTTGAAAAGAGAGGTAAAAAAAACTTCAGTGGTGTGGAAACATTATGGGTTCGCGGAGTCAGACGTAGATCAAGTAGACATAGTGTGTAAACTTTGTGTCGTAGCTGCACCACAGAGCAACACTGCAAAGTTCACTAAACATAGATGTTTACATTTTTCATTTATTTTTTATATTGCAAACATTTGCACTGTTATCAGTATTTGCACACTATTTTATATTATTTTTTTGATAATATTTAAAGTCATTATTCAATACATTGTTATTGTTAAATAAATATCGTCAAATAATCGAGATCTCAATTTCAGTGAAAATAATCGTGATTATCATTTCTGCCATAATCGAGCAGCCCTATGGGCCGCCCATGCCAAACAGTTCAAAACAAAAACTGGCTCTCAGAGCTGTTACTATCGTTTTTAATCCGTTAATGTCCAGAAAGGTTATGGTGAAGGTAGGGGATGACAAGAAGTTGTCTAGAAACACTACCTCTGGAAGCCTCTTGTAGTTATCCACAGCGTGAATTATGCGCTAGCAATAATCCCACAGCTGTGCAAGGTACTTTCCCTCTGAGGCAAAAGGTGAGTCCGCTGGATCCATCTTATGGTCGCGTCGTTCTGTCAGGGCTCTGTGTGCGGGCAGATGGAAATGTGGATCCAAATGCAGGACTACGAGACGAAATGTAACTAAAACCACAGCTTTTATTGCTGGCATGAAAAAAAAACCCCAAACCAAACCATGAAACCAAGCAGGAACACACAGGCAGGGTCTGAGGGTACAACGCGACACCGAGCATGGGAAAACACAGGGCTTAAATACACAGGGTAGTAATGAGGGAATGGGCCACAGAAGGGAGACACAGCTGGGGGAGATCAGGGCTAACGAGACGGGGGAAACAAAGCTGCACACACTAACATAAGACAGACTTTCACAATAAAACAGAAAACATGAATCACAACTCAGAGACACGGACTCAACACAGAGAGACAGAAAATGACACATGGAACTGAACTATACATGACACCACAAATCCTAAAATATGGATAACAGAAACATGAAACTCTAGTAATAATAATAATAATAATAATAATAATAATCACCACAACCACAAGAGAACAAGAAAACAATCCACCAAAACATAATAAACTCAAAATACTGGGTCCAACGGACCCAGAACCGTGACATTAAAGATGGGAAGGCATCTAAAGAAAGCTCCAGCCGATCCAGGGGAGAAGAAAAAATGCTGCCTAAGTGAAAATCCTTAGTGATCCCGAATGTGTCAGTATCGGAACAGTTGAGACACATTTTCTCTAAATGCTCTGTGGCTTTTAAACCCCAAAACACGCTGCACCAAAAATTAGTCCACCCAAGGATCGGGTCCCCCGACACAAACGGAGTAGTGTATGCTGTTAAGTGCCAGGAGGATTGCCAGGATTTATACATCGGAGAAACCAAACAACCTCTGGCAAAGTGGATGGCACAACACAGAAGAGCTACCTCATCAGGGCAGGACTTTACACCTACAGGCCAGTGGACACTCTTTCAATGATGAGGATGTACACATACAGTTACATGAAAAGGGAAAATCCATCTCTGAAACTCTCTGAATGGTACTCATAGCCGTTGATGAATGGTCTTTGATCAATGATCAATAGTCTTTAATCAATGGGCTTTGATCAGTTGTTGTTGATCAATAGTCATGACAATTTGCATATTAATGATCAAGAAACTGAACTCACAGCCCATTGTTGTTTTGTTTTTTTTTGTTTTGTTTTTTTCTTCTCTTGGCTCTCAGCGAAGGCGGTCGCACTTTTCTCCTCTCCTCCTCACCCTTATCTGTCCTGCTTAGCCTCTATGTCCTTGTCTTGTCTCGTGTACATTACTTTCCCTGGAATAGACTCACACGGTCGTTCTCTAAAACCTAAAAGAGAATTATGGATTTGATCAACTGGTCTCTGAATGCTATTGACACCATTTTCTCAACGAGAAGTCGGGGCTCGGGAGAGTCTGAGTGCCCTGGAGGGACTTTCCCTGCCGGATACACGATGGACGGGTGGCAGAACTGGAGTGTCGTGTGCCTGGCGGGACTGTCGATCGAGGACGCTGAAGATATCTATCTATTCGGAACCGTGATAACAGGGTTTTTGCTGATCGGAGTTGGCTTAGCCCTGGTTTATCGGAGAAATAAGAGAGCGGAACCGGCTGTTCAAACTCCCCCAAGGCTGCCCGCTGGAATCGAAGCGATGGGACGAGGCGCGACCTCTCACAACGAACGTAATATGGTCAACACCTTGGAGACGCTTGCATCGGCTGTGAAGGCTCAAAGCAACAACATTGAGCGTATGGGGGGATACATCAGAGAGAGGCCTGCTCAAAATGGGACCCTTGAGCGACAGTTGGAAGACATCGCGGAACGGATCACTGCAGCTGTGAGGTCTCAGAATCAAAAGAATGATAACACCATGGAACAGAAGTTTGATACCATCATGGGGAGGCTCGCAGCTCTTCAACGGGAGATTGAGAGGCCAGTGTCGGAGTGTTAGGGCAGCCTGAAAATTCTCCTGGGCTGCTCGCATGGAAATTTACAAAATCAACAATTAGATTGCGGACCCCCATAACGGCGCCAGCTGCAGGCCCAAGGCTGGAGCCGAACAATCACTCCCTGATAACGACTGTGTTACGGCTATTCTTCCCGTCCCATGCAAGGACACCTGGATTGGCTGGAGGACTGTTTACTTAGCCTGATAGGCCGAAGGACACTGTCTCAGCTAAACTTTGGACACGCACACACATACACTTACACTGATTAGCACTCACTCATCCTCCCTCCCTTCCAACGCCTTCGATGCTTCTTGCCCCCTGGGAACACGAGGCAGGTCCCGGCCCGTGCTGTCGAATAGATGACGGCGCCGTCGTAGGATGGCTGCTGTGTTTGCCTGGGGTTACTCCTCATCCCCTACCCATCCCTGTGGCTTGTCAGGTCTTCCATAATGTTGTGCTGTGGACATTTATGTGCTTTTGTGCAGAGGAGTTTTTTTTGTTTCCTGTTCTCGTGCTGTCCTACCCTACCATGGAAGCACAGCATGAGTGGAGGTCTCTTTTTTTCCTCTTGTACCTTCCCGTTGTTGTGTACATTTCAGTGTTTTTCTGTAATGCTACCGATCTCCGACTTGTAACCCCGTGTGATGTCTGTGTTATGTGTGTAAGGTCGGGGGGGGGGGTTTCCATCTCGCTGCAGGGCAACCTGCTAGTGACAAATAAAAGCTGTTTCATTCATTCATTCATTCATTGTTCATTCAGTGGGCTACTTTCAGTTATTGTTCAAAAAGTACTGTTTATAAGTTTGGGGAAACCTGCCGTCAGCTGAGACTGAAGAAGTCACTTGGACAAGTGAGGAAACGTTTCTCCCAATGAAAACGCTACATCCAGATGAACAGAATCAACCTTTTGGGATGAGACTTTGTAGAAATAAAACTGAAAAAAATATACTCTGCAATGTCCTTGCTCCTGGTTTTGACTTCTTCTTAGTGGCACCTGCTTTGACTGCAGGCCTGTAGTTTTTGAGGCTGCAGCTACAAACCAGAATGATCTCAGTGCCACTGTGACATCCTACACCAATTTTTGTGAGGTCATCCATATGCCAAATAAGCCTTCCACAGATACAATAACAAACTCTGGTTTACAGCAAAAATCTAGGCAGATTCATTGGGCTAAGGAGGAAGCCTACTGAAGTGGGGACAGAATTTGTATAACCAGGCTAAAAACACACTGTCAAAAGAGATCAGAGTAGCAAAGAGGTGCTACACTGAAAAGCTTTGTCTAGGTTCTCAGTCATCCAAGTCATGGTAGTCTAAGGAGTTTGGAAAGACAGCAACTGGACTTTTTTACAATTTTACCACTCATCCGAGAAACTTTTTCAGTTATAAAACCAGATGGTGGAGAGACGAAGGTATATGAATTACATTTAAACCCCACTAGGTCTTCGATACCTAAGATTCTCCAACATTTGGTTTTAGAACTAAAAACATTTCTCAGATGAGAGGTGAAACCTCATTAAGAAACTTGAAGAAGTCCAGTTGTTTTGTTTCCATGCTCCTTAGACTACACTGAAAAACTTAAAAACAGGTTTTCAGCTAAAGACCCTGTGTCAGCTGTAACACCCCTTATTATTGTGGTATAGCACCACTACGGGGTGTTGCCCTACTTTTTAGTAGTTGGGGAGACTCCTAGTTTGTGAGTGTAGTGGTAGCCATTACATGCTGCTGGCGCAGCTATTCCGAGAGAAACCATACCATTGTAACGGGCTGGGACTGGCGACTGCCTAACCCTGCAAATGTATGTTCGGACAGAGTAGAGCCATGGAGACCTGGCTGGTATGGTCTTATAGTAATTTGTAAATGTTTTGAAGTCATCTGGCTTCTTAATAATTTAATAAAACATTAAAAAGCCATGTGAAAATTTGAAAACCACTATTTCTATGTCACCAATTTTTTACTTAAAGGAAATTTAGGATTTATATCTGTCAAGTCATTTGTTCTGGCATAAGTCACCGTTTTGATATATCTTCCTGTGACTTTAAAGTCTGTCAGCTAGTTAGATACATTTTTGCACTGCTAGTGTCTGCTGCTTGAATTAGTCAGTTTACCATATAAACACATGCAGTGCCTTTCAAACCTTTAATTACACTGTTCATTTTGTGCATTAGTAAGAGAATCTTTTATATTGAATTATCTTGGGAAAAAACAAAAATGTTTGCATTTTTTTTCTCATGCACTTTCTTTCATTTCCTTATCACGTTTAGATTCTTCAAGATCTCAAACACCATCTTTGACATGTAAGTAACTTTCATATTATTTGCATTACTTATTAGCCATATTCAATAACATGCACAGATTATTTTGAAAAGTGATGGTCTATGGGGCATCCTTGAAAGGAGTGCGTTACTTTATTTTATTTGTTTTTACTGGTAACCAGTGTTACAATCTGTCATGGTCCGGAGTCTGTGACTCTGTGTTTATGTTAAGTTTATTATTATTCTGTGGTTTTGTTTATCTTGGGTTTTTGTACTC
Source organism: Mchenga conophoros (assembly GCF_057382185.1). Taxonomy (NCBI): domain Eukaryota; kingdom Metazoa; phylum Chordata; class Actinopteri; order Cichliformes; family Cichlidae; genus Mchenga; species Mchenga conophoros. The sequence continues at coordinate 36,870,941 of NC_140531.1, forward strand.
TCCTATTTCACGTTTCATGTTCCTATGTCTGTGTCCCCCAGCCTGTGTTTAGTTGGTGTGTGTTGTGTTCAGTTGGTGTGTTTCCTGTTTTACTTTGAAGGTCTCTGTCTGATGTCAGTGTGTTCTGTTTACGTTTCCCCTGCCTCGTCAGCTGTTATGTCTCCCAGGTGTGTTTCCCTCCTGTTTCCCATCCCCTGATTACTGGTGTGTGTATTTATAGTGTGTGTACTCTCGTCCTCGTTGCTGGTTCGTCTGTGTTATTCCCCTTGGTCATTCTGTGTATTTTGCCCCGTCTTCCTGTACATTCTCCCCGCGTTGATCTCCCTGCAAGGTACCCTCGTTCATGTTCAGGTTTTGTTGTTTAAGTTTTAGTTTTCCTAGTTTAGAGTGTTTTCAGTTCTGTTTCTCGCCACCCTTTCTTTTGTGTTGTACATCACTGTGGCAATAAAGCTCGCTCACCTCAGAAGCCACCTGCATTTTGGGTCCTTAATAATTGACAGCCAGCATGGACCCAGCAGTTTTCAATCCTTCTGAGGAGCTACAAGACGACATCATTTACACTGTTGAGAGTCTTCTCAATCTGTGGCTGGAACAACCCCTGGAGGAGCTTTGTCGCGCTGTGGAAACGCTGTGGAGTCAGCTGAACAGTAAGAACAAGATCTGGGCTATCAACACCTACACCCTGCAAGTAATCAGGTACCCTGCTGGGATAATAAGCTGGCCAAAGCAATAGATAGAAGCCACTGACATCCAGCCCAGGAAGCTCCTGGCCATGCATGGAGGGTTTCACCCCAAGTCCAGCACCCTGAGGCTGTACGCTAAGTGGAAGGAAGGAGGCTGAGGACTGGTGATTGTCAGTATCACAGTTCAGGATGAGACAACAAACATCCACAAATACATCAGAAAGATGGCCCTAACTGACTGCATTCTCAGTGAATACCTCAGGCAGCAGAAACCCAAGAGGAGGAAGAGGAGGAATCATCACAGAGGGACAGGCCCCTTCATGGTATGTACCACCGGCAGATAGAGGAAGTTTCTGGCATCCAGAAATCCTACCAGTGGTTGGACAAAGCTGGACTGAAAGACAGCACACAGGCACTAATCATGGCAGCACAGGAATGAGCGCTAAGCACAGGGTCCATAGAGGCTGGTGTCTATCACACCAGGCAAGACCCCAGGTGCAGGCCGTGCCATGATGCCCCTGAGACAATCTAGCACATAACAGCAAGGTGCAAGATGCTAGCAGGCTTGGCATACATGGAATGCCATAATCAAGTGGGCAACATAGTGTACACCAAGTATGTCCTGGAAGACGCGAAGTTAAAATGGGAGACACCCCCTAGGGCGGTCGAGAATGACTGACGTAATATCCTGTGGGACTTCCAGATACAGATGGACAAAATGGTGATGGCTAACCAACACAATATACAGCTGGCAATTTCCAAGGCCTCAGGTATTAACAGCTTGCTGTATTTCTTATTCACCTTCTTCATTGTACCTTAACCTATTCTCCTTTACCATGGAGGGTACTGCTCCTTGTGTCCTTGTGGCCAAGCATCTCACTGATCACTGCTGCCATAGTGTAGATCAGCTGGTTGTAGTAGGTATCATCCATAGTGCTGCATTCATGTTATATACATGATGAGACAAGAGACAGTACTTGATCTGTGGCTGTTCAGTATCAGTATCAACCAGTTGTAATACAAGAATACAGAGAACAATGAGTTGTGTGTGTTGTGTGTCTGCTAGGGCTGGCTTCCCTTATAAAAGGGCAGAATGTATGACATTAGCAAAGTATGGCATAGATTTCTTTTACCCTACCAGGCTAGTGACCAGGCTAACTTAGCATGCTAGCATCAGCCTTGTATGCTCGAGATAAAACACTTAAAAAAATTAAATTAGCGAACGCAAACCTTTGCGGACTCACACAGATTACAGCATACTATTAAATAGAAACAGACAGAGCAATTTGGTCATATTATAAGTAATGACTTTAATAAACTTATCAGCAACCAGACAGTGACCCAACAGTGGCCACAGGCAAATGTCTTTGTCATCAAACAGTGAATGTCTGCACACACACACACACACACACACACACACACACACACACACACACACACAGAGAGAGAGAGAGAGACCCATAACACCCACCCAGGAGATTAAAAAACAAAACAAAATTTTTGTTAGAAATAAGTTACATATATATGTTGTTATTCTCTGTGTTATTACTATAGACAGTATTGTGACAGTATTGTGCCTATTCTGCTATGTGCCTGTTTTATGAGAGCAAAGCTAATCTATTGTATTTGTACACATAATTGGTCAATAAAGGTGATTCTTATTCACATTTTCAATCTGTTTAGTATTTGTGCAGTTGGTAGAATGTGACCATGGTTGTTGTAGTAGAACACACTGCAAGGAATTGACTGCTGAAAGCACTAACCCCTTTTTCATATATGGGAAAAAAAAGATTGCCAAAATCATTTACCACAGGACGAAAGAACAAGATCTAGAAAACTTCAAAATTCCATCCTGTGCTGCGACATCCAGCTGGTCAACAAATGTAGTACAAATGTAGTACAAATGTAGTACACTGAATGAATAGGACTTTTCTCCACTCAGAGAGTACTGCAGGGAACTCAAGTGGACCAGGGTCCCCAAGGAAATCTGCATCCCCATCGACTGTCATCCTACTTCCACAAAGAAACTTCAGAGGCTAGGCCTTTCCGTGCCATCCACAGCCATGCTATCCCATGAGACAACAATCAGTTCTGCCTTGGTTCTCACTCCGTCCTGCTTCTTAATGGTGGAGGAGATTCTATCATCTGTAATGACAGACAGCAAAAGCATTGTTCATTGTAATAGAGACCTTTCTTATTTGAACAGAATGGCTGTTGTAACCCGTAAAATCCCAAACTCCCAGAGATTATGTCGCAGACCACCTAAAGATAAACAAAAAGAAGTTTTCATGAGAAATCATGAAATTATCAAAGAACTTACAAAAGCAAACAAAAGCAATAGAACAGTTTTAATTTCACTAAAAGCAAAACAATTACATTTGGCCCATCAGGTAACTCTCTTCTAAGGCCCTCTGTTAATGATTTAATATTTGATCAAAATACAGGGTATATCAGAATATAAATATATAAGAAAGAATATATAAGCTATATTTTTTATGTAATAGATGTAGAAGTTTGCAATAAATTTTAAAATATATACGTGAATATAAAGTTTTACAACTTACAATGTTCTCAAGTGCTTAATGTGTCCCCTTTTAAATGAACAGCATAAGTCGATTCAACAGACAACCACGTGAAAGTCCAGAATCCCCTCTTTCTTATTAATTAATTAACTGTGAAATTGGATGATTCTTTGTTAATAAACCCTGTATTCAATTATTTTGCCTCACAGGAAGCTAAGAAAATCTTAGTTTAAATGAGTTAATACTCCAGAGTCATACTTTCAGAATCCTTGTAGCACAGGCTAAGGAGGAAGCATACAAACAATGTCTGTGAAGGTTCTCAGTCATCCAGGTCATTGCTCTCGGATGAGATGAAACATCTTCAAGCAACTTAAAGAAGTCCAGACGCTTTTCTTTGCAAGCTCCTTTGACCATACAAACAATGTTTTGCTATAGCTTAGTAATAAACCAAAGATCTACACAGAGTTATAATTCATTTGAAAGCCTTACTCTTAGCCTTGTGCACCCTAGCTGGAAAGCGCAACAATCAGTTTTGCGGTTTGTTAACTACTTGCCGCCTGGCTCTTTTTCAGAGTTTCTATCTGATTTCTTAGACATTTTATCCACAATCTTGATCTCGTCCTGATATTTGGCATATGGCAAATAAACTGAACATTTAACCGTATTTTTCCCTGAAAAAATTACTTTTTATCAGATCATTTCTTGATAACATTTAATTTCACATACATTAATAGAGTATAAAGCACTTGAAAAACTGTTTCAGTACACTAGATGTGGTTCTTAATGCACTGTGATGAAATTTAAAGAAGTGCTTCATTCTTTGTTATGTCCTTCAATCCCATGTGCCAACACAATGCTGAGCAGCAGCCTGAACTTTGCGCCCACAGAACTTGATCTTGTTAATAGTGTTTCATACTCAGTACGTGCAATGCTGGACACTGTGGCCACTCTGAAACAGAAACTAATGAATCAGAGAAATTTGACTCCCTGGTATACCTCACATACTCATATACACACACCTTAAAACAGATGACTTATAAGTAGGAGAGGAAATTGCATTGCACTCTTGGAGAAGATCACCATTTGAGATGGAAAAATTATTTGTTGCACTATAAAAATGATTTCTATAAAGCTAGGACATCTTACTATTCATCACTGATAGAGGAAGACAGGAACAACCCCACATTCCTTTTCAGCTCTGTCATGGTAGGCATTGGTTTGTTTTTTTATTTTGTATTTTTTGGATGTCTTCCTGATGCCTAGGCTATGTTGTGGAGGCATAACCTATCTTTTGATGGAGGCACTATCCTCCACCCCTATGTCCCTGTAACTACTTACTGTTTATCACCCCAGATCCTGCATTCAGTCTCTATCAAATTATCTGCATATCTAGTGTGGTAATCAGGCTCTTCTGTGAACTCTGTGAACCTTTTCCCCATGACTTTACAGTCTTTTAAATTTTAGTTTTCCCTGTTTGCCTGGATCCTTGGACTCTTTGGAAACCTCCGCTGAAACATTCCCCATTTTCACCACCTACCTGATTGACCCCCTACAACTTCCAGCACTCTCCATCTTTGCCCTCGTTCCCAAGATGCTTCATCTACTAACACATGTAAGCCAGTTTATTCACTCTTCTCAACCACCTAAACAGTGTTCAGATCACTTTCCTCCATTTCTCCTTGACTAACTGTCTTTTCCTCTCTCTCAGTGAACCCCAGTGTCAGATCCAGAAACTTACCTGTCTGTGATTCCCCTGTGCAAGTATCAAGCTGTGTTCAACAAAAATTTGAGAAGTGCTGAATCTGTCTTTACTAGACAGTGAAGGAAATAAGAGTCGGCTTTTCTCTCTGCATTATATACTGTGACACAGCCTGACAGGGTATTCCATTAATTTTTGATAGAGATGACATTTTGAATTTATTTTCAAATAAAATTTAAACAAGCAAACAAACAAAAAAAGAAGCAGCTATTAGCAGTCCCACAGCTGTATCATTAAGTACATTATACTGTCAAACAGAACTTTTGACAACTTTATTCTTCCCAGTTGTCCACTGGAGCAAAACTCTCACATGGCAGCTGGAGTATACAACCCCTAACTTCTTGGCATCAAGACAAATTAAAACAATGTACCAAATATTTTCATAGTAAAATTACAATACAATTAGAAAAACACTGCAGCAAGACTGCAGCAAGACTACTAACATGAACAAGAAATTGAGATATGTAATAGCTTCTGTTCACCCTGTTAAATGCGGAAATGAATTTAAACTCATTCTCCTCACATTCAAAGTCTTGAATGATCAGGCCCCATCATATCTTAAAGACCTCATAGTACCATATTATCCTAACAGAGCACATTTCCGTCAGACTGCAGGCATACTCGTTGTTTCTAAAGTTTCTAAAGTTTCTAGAAGCAGTTTTAAGATTAGTCTCAAAACTTTCCTGTTAGATAAAGCTTACAGTTAGTGCTGGATCAAGTGACCAAGGAACCATCCCTTAGTTATGCTGATATAGGAAGGTCGCCGGTTCGATCCCCGGGCTCTCTGTCCTGGTTGTTGTGTCCTTGGGCAAGACATTTTACCCTACCGCCTACTGGTGTTGGCCAGAGGGGCCGATGGCGCGATATGGCAGCCTCGCTTCTGTCACTCTGCCCCAGGGCAGCTGTGGCTACAACTGTAGCTTGCCTCCACCAGTGTGTGAATGTGAGAGTGAGTGAATAGTGGCATTGTAAAGCGCTTTGAGTGCCTTGATAAGCGCTATATAAATCCAATCCATTAATATTATATAAGACTGCTGTGAGACTATGCCTTGCACTTCTTCCACTCACTCCCCACATGTTTATATAGCATGCCGCAGCATGTCATTTTTGTCTTGACTTGACTCTCTGTTAATCTGTTTTTTGCCCTGTGCCCCCCCCCCCCCACCAGGATACAGTTGCGGCAGATGGCCGCTCCTCCCTGTTCCTATCTGTTAAAAGGATTTTTAACAAGAACAAAAATAACTGATCTTCTTCCATTCCACCACTGCAAATTGCTTTATTATGAGCAGTTTGTCTTTATATTTAGTGTCTTTACCTTACATTACAAAGCACCTGGAGGTAACTGTTCTTGTGATTTGGCATATATAAGCAAACCTGAATTGAATTGTACTGGTGCCCCATCGTGAGATTGACAATTTTAAATCACCAATTAATCTGCGGAGTACTCAGTGTTCTTCTAAATGTGCTCCTTGTTGAGGTCTTTCTGTTTGGTATAAAGGTACCTCACTACATGCTGATTAGCACACAAAGACTTGTGTGCTAATCTTTTCAGCACACAAGTCTTTGTTTTTTTTTATATATGCATAAAAATTGCCATTCTGTGTTTTGTTGTATTCTCTCAGTCATTCTTTTATCCAACATTATATAGACACAAATATCCAACCCAATGAGCTTTTTTGTTGGCCTCTTTCTTTCTTACCCTCTCCTTTTTACGCAAGTGTCTGTCACTTCTCCATTGGTCCCTTTATACGGCATTGAGATCACGGCATCTGGGTTTGACACACACATTTGTTTAGTCTCCATTGTGCTAAGTGGATTCATGTGGAATGGAGATTGTCTGTAATATATTGAAAGGGAGCAGGGTGTGCAATGGGAGGTAAGACAAGTGAACAGGAAGGGAAGAGCAATGGAAAAAGAGCAAGAGATTGATGATTGATCCAAATAGACCAAACTAAAAGACAGACAATGAGAGACTAAAATGGACAGTATATATATAGAGAGATGAGGAAACATATGCTGCTCTGTCTACGCCATCAATCTAAAGTAGTGAGCTCACCTGGAAATTGTCAAGCACAAGTGTACTTGTATCAGTGTGTGGCTGGCTGCCACTAAGATGAGTTTCCTCACAAGCAATATACATATTCAGCGAAAGCATGCCACTCTATCATCTCTCTCTTTCCTGCATTCTCTAGATCAGTGGCTGAGCTGGCATTGATTTGTGATAGTTGTATGTTGTACTTTTCTTTGTTTTTTGACCGTGTTTGTGTGTGTATGTAGTCTTCATAATAACTCATCTTGAACTCAGTGGAACCACAGCAAATACAAAAATAATGACCTAAACATGCAATGATGAACACAGCCAGAAAAAAAAGAGAAAGTACCCATGGCTGGTTTCTTGCCAAATAGTGAGCCAAATGTGTTCACGTATATATTTCATGTAGAGTTGCTATATTAAACATTTCAGACTAAGTTACTATCTTGTAAGCACAATCAGCACTTGTAAACATATTTTTTAGCATACAAAATTGGACTTCATAAATGCATTATAAATATCCACAACTATCAATCGGAGCTTTGTTGTAAAGTGTAAAGTATAAAACCATTTATTAATGAATAATAAACATTTATAAATGCCAGATGGGCGCCTTATTGTAAAGTGTAAAGCATAACACCATTTATTAATGACTACTAAACATTTATAAATGACAAAAAAGAGCCTCGTTGTAAAGTTTAAAACATGTGAACATTTATTTATGACCAACAAACATGTGTAAGTATTACTGGGCTTTACTATAAAAAGTATAAAGCACCAACAGTTATTTAGCATTGCTAAACTTATATACACTTATATATACTGTCTATATATATAAAGATAGCTAAAACTATATTAAGGAAACAAATCCCATCCCTAAATTCACCACTGGCATAAAACAAAGGAAAATTATAATAATTATAATATAATAAATTATTATACCTCAACTGAAACTGCACGCTGTATTATTTACTCTACACACATTTATACAAATCAAAATATTAAAAAAAAACAATAAAATAAACTAACAGGTAAATCTATTACTTGTGTGGAAACTGAACACATAAATGAACAGATCTTTGAAAAATGGTTGTTTTTGCTCAATTCAATATACTCAAAACAAACAAAATGACTTAGAACTAATTAGGATTTCAGACAGATTTCCCTCTTCGAATTGGAAGCAAAGTACCAGCGGCCTTCATACTTTCAGTTTTTTACTTCATCGCTGCCTTGAATTGCAGCCTCACATCGCTTAGCAAAAGCTAGTACTGTCTCTCCAATTGGCCTGTTGGACAGTAGCTCCTGGTAAACATTGGGGACCACTATCCTGCTCTCCTTGTGTGTGTATGCTACACAATTCAGCAGTAGCGTAACTCCACTTGAAATAACTTGCGAAGTCAGGATGTAGCGTCCAACTCCTTTTAATTAGTATGTATTTCCTCATGGAGTAAAACTGAAATACAAATGACATAGCTACAATTAACTTAGCATCATTAGCACGACAAACATAGATTCCAATACACATCCATTAGTGTTAGCACACAGCTACTAAAGTATTTATCTACAGGAAATATTTCCACAAAATATATATAAAATACAATCCTACAATTCAATACAAATGAAAACTTACAGACAGTGGTCTTGATGGCACAAACAAAACGCAAATGTCGGTGGATAAACCTTCCCCACATGTGACCCGCTAGGAACTAAACAAACATGGCTGACTTCCTGTCACTTCCTGAAACTAATTTTCAAAATAAAACAAAAATTTCAAGATTTCAAAAATAAAATTAGCTCACTACAAAGAGCGCCTATATTGCAATAAAATTAAGAGCGGAACACTCCCCGTCTGGTATTTGTTAAGATGCCATATATCAATATTCAAACCACAACATAACCTTTTCAGTCCTGTTTTTTTGAAACCATAACAACCTCCGTTATAGGCCTGAAGAACATTTTGGCCACTCTGTCTTTGACGACCTGGATCTCGATCTTACGGACCTTTCCATCACTGCCGGGGAAAGTGTTTGTTACAAGAGCCATGGGCCAATCATTCCAGCATGTACTATCATCTTTCATCAAGACAACGTCACCTCTTTCAATGTTTGGGCTGGACTCTTGCCATTTACGACGAAGTTGAAGTGTCTGCAAGTATTCATGTTTTCATTCCAGAATTGGTCGGCCAATCTTTGCACTTGCCACCACTGTTGCTTATACAGGTCCTTCTCAGTGAATGTCCCTGGAAGAGGTGGAACACTCTATTTCTGAGTGAGAAGAATTGCTGGGGTAAGTATCTGAGGGATGTCTGGATCTGAAGAGACAGAGACAAGCGGAGACAGAGACAAACGGTCTGGAGTTGATGATGGCCGTCACCTCCGCCATCAGGATGCACAGGACTTCGTGGGTCAAACTGGAGGAGGGAGTACGCATCAGCATTGAGTCTAGGATTCTCCTTGCAACTCCTATCATGCGCTCCCACGCACCACCCATGTGCAAGGAGTGAAACGGATTGAAATGCCATGTACATCCATGATTGTTGGTGTATCTCTGAACTTCTGACTTCGACACAATTTTTTGCAAGCACCAACGAAATTGGTTCCAAAGTCTGAGTATAAGTGTTCAGAAGGACCTCGGATTGCAAAGAATCTTCTCAAGGAGTTGATGAACAAAGAGGTCTCTAAAGACTCTATCACTGCTATGTGGACTGCACGTGTGCTCATGCAAGTGAAGAAAATGGCCCAACGCTTACTCTGAGCAATGCCTCCTCTTGTGCGCCTGGCTATCACAGCGAAAATGTCCACACCAGTGTAGGTAAAGGGTGGTGAAGTTCTTAGTCTCTCCTGCGGCAGGTCTGACATCATTTGTTTCTCTCTTTTCCCACGAAGCTTTCGACAGGTGACACATCCATGAAGAACAGTACTCATGCATCGCTTGCCGCCAACTAGCCATATGCCAGCAGCTCGAATTGCACCTTCTGTGATGGTACGACCTAGATGCGCGACCTGCTCATGATAGTGTTTGATGAGCAACGTGGATACATGGTGTTTCCTTGGAAGAATGACTGGATGCCTTTCTTTGTCGCTTAAGTCAGCTAACGTCAACCTGCCTCCAACCGGCCTCCAACCTTTAGCAGACCATCTGCATCTATGGTTGAGTTTCGTTCGAGAGCTTCTCTTGGAAACACCAGGTCCCTTGGAGGGAGCACTTTACTCTTCAAGGAAAGAAGCTTGTTGCACAGCAAGAAGAATCACTGTAGTTGCCTTGGACAACTCGTCAGCTGTGAGAGGTTTACGGCAACAATGCCAACCATTACATCTGTTGGTCCCTCGGCTGGTTGCCGTAAAAGAACAAATCACATGGATAAGTGTTGCAACTCCTCTCTGTATAGACTTCCAGGAAGAGAATTTTGTGAAACTCTCACAACCCAGCAACTTGTCCTTTTGACTTATAACACAGGTTGTAACTTGTGGTCGTACCTCAACATCTGCGTCTGGGCCCGTGAACCAGTTTTTTCTGGTGAGCTGTGAGGCTTGAACAGACCTAGAAGCATGGTCAGCTGGGTTATGCTCTGTAGGTACATACCTCCACTGATTCGGTTGTGTGGACTGGCAGATTCTCTGGACCCTGTTGTGGACATACACATAGAAACGTTTGGACTGATTATGAATGTAGCCCAGCACCACTTTACTGTCACAGTAGAAGGTAACCGCATCAATTTGGATATTGATCTCTTGAACGATAAACTCAGCAATTTCTACGGCTAGCACTGCTGCACACAGCTCCAGTCTGGGTATGGTAGGTTCAGTTGGTGGTGCAAATCTAGCTTTCCCAAGAATGAAACCCACATGAATCTGGTTCTGCATGATTGTTGTCGATGAATGAACTGGTCTTTCATCCTTGGTTTACGCTTGTGCGCAGCAATGAGAAAGGCGGGTCATTGCTTGCTCACGATTGTTATGAATAAAAATAAAATATTTCAACAAAAACACCAGAAAACAGGTATTCAACCAACATCTTGGCCATACTGTTAGGTAGTGAAGTTAAAATCCAATTTACTTTAATAACAGGAATATGACTAAAATTTTAAAAAGCAAACACATTTTTGAATGTTTCTTTCTAAATATTCTGTGTAATTTTATTTTTTTTGGTTTTCAGTATGCACATGGACGATTTGGAAATGCATGGAAAAGGAAGAAATGGGTATTTGGACTGATGGGAATTAAAGAGAAAAGGCGAAGAAGGTTCATGTTAAAACTTGTTGAAAAACGATCAAGGTGCCACCTTGTTCCTCTGACCAGACAGCATGTTAAGTCAGGTAGTGCCATTATCAGTGATGAGTGGAGAGCCTACAAGAATGCCTACACTGTAAATCACAGCAGGTGGTTTGTAGATCCTCAATCTGGCAGTCATACACAACATATCGAAAGAGCTTGGATGACCATCAAAGGACATGTCTGTAGACAGAGGAAATCGTACTGAGAAGTTACTGGAGGAACACCTCATGTTCTTGAATGGTCATCTTGGCTTGGTTCCTGACACCCTGATGGACAACTGGAACGTTTGTTCAAGGATGTACACAAAATACAGTGGGGCAAAAAAGTATTTAGTCAGCCACCGATTGTGCAAGTTCCCCCACTTAAAATGATGACAGAGGTCAGTAATTTGCACCAGAGGTACACTTCAACTGTGAGAGACAGAATGTGAAAAAAAAATCCATGAATTCACATGGTAGGATTTGTAAAGAATTTATTCGTAAATCAGGGTGGAAATATATAAATTAATAAATAAATATAAAGCATTTACAGATTAGTTAATAACATAGCTATAAACTATTTATTAGCCATCTATATGGGGAGTCTTATTGTAAAGTGGTACCGGACTTTTAAATACAGAGACGAACTACTGAGGAGACTTCAAGTTTGTTTTTGTTGTGTAAATCACCTTTAGCCCACAAAGAACCACTAGAGAGGAGCTTTACTTTGTGTGAATCATCTTTACATTAGACATTAGAATAGAGAGCATATGATAGACACAGGACAAGGAGACCCTGACATTCTTATCAAGTGTAACATTTGAATGTTGCTATGTATTATATAAACCGCACAAGTATTTTTCACCTTTGGTATTTTTTAAAACATAAATGTAAATTTTTAAGCTTTAATGACACTCTCAGGAATGCCTTGCATTATATTTAATAGCTAATGCATCACTTTGAAAAAAGTGCATAATCTAAGCTTTATTCCTCAATGGCCAGAACATTTAATTTGTAGATAACATACTCTAACTTTCCCATGCAGAGGGAAAATTTTTTTTTCCATTTTGCAACATTTTTTCCTCTATGTGACTCCACGCACAATTCAATGAGCCCTAATAAGTTAAACCGATAATGATAAAGAAGAAAAAGAAAACAGTCTTAAATCAAGCTGTAGTAAGCTAAGAAAAATGTATTTTGATCAAAATCCATAATAACATGGCCGATTAAAAATGAGTCAGCTAGTTATGTTTTCATTATGGAAAAGCAGAAAAATGTGAGGGGTAAACGAAGGAGAATGAGAGGAAAATCTATCATAATTAAGTAACAGCTTAAGAAAATGGAAGTGCGTGTGCTTTTTTCATAGATGACTACTAATTGTGAAGAAAGCGCAAAGCTGATTTTGCTGCATATTAGCTTTTAATTACCCTAAATGAAAGAAAAACCTACATGCATAAGTATTCACATGCTTGTGTGCACACATATAGAAAGGATCTGGCTTTTAGTCACATTCCAACACATATTCTCTGGATCCCTTTCTCTCTCACTCTCACACACACACACACATACAAACACACACAGTCATTCACACATACTTTGTTCAAGGTTCTCTGTCTCCAGACAGCTCACAGTATTTAGCGTGTGCCTGTCCCAAGCGATATCATTACTTTTCTTTGGAGGCTTGCATGCTCAGAATTTTCCCATCTCATTATTGAATATAGCAATGTTTAATAGAATAATTATTGCATATTTCATACCACTTGCTGATGGAAAATCTAGCTGAAGTGTGCCGCAGTTTTTATGCTTGAGGGTCTGCTCTTGATGCAAGCTGAAGTTTGTCAGCTTCTATTATTTATTTTGGCCTAACAAGTCAAACTGCATCTGCTGAGAAGAACATCATCAACACCAGATAGACATTCATTAATTTATGTGACAAGATGGTACAGCAGCATCTGCTGAGGAAGACAGTGATTGGTGGCAAAGGGATTTCATGATTTGAATGGTGTAACTGAAATGAATGCGATGATTTCATTTTTTCGTGGCTATGAATACTCAATAAGACAGCTAGAACAACACGGTTCACATGCATACACATTCATACACATACACAAAATTTCAATCAACAATGCAAAAATTTATTTTTTCCTCAAGTCATTAAGAGAGGATATGTCAAGATGTATAACTACCAGTTTAAAGCTGACCCATGTCTTTGCTGGTTTCACCAAGGGCACTCATCAGGTTACTTAATCTGCATACAAACTACTGTATTTTCTTATCTAGAGGACAGCAGCCAGTGAACCACGACCTGGCCTGAGGTATATGATGTACACACAGACACAGAACTCATCTCTCCTTGCTCTCTCTCTTTCATTCTTTCGTTATTGTCAACCACCAGACGTCCCTCTTCCTGGATTAGCAGTCTGTTATGAGAGCCCAGACAGCTATAATGGCTGATGATACGATATGCACCCTTGCTGTTGCTAACTCTATGACACCAATTAACCTTGTTGTCCTCTGCCATTCATTTTCAACGAACACTGGAAGCCCAGCATAGCTAGCATTCTTACCTATCGAGGTTGGATGATATTGAGGATAGCAAAATAGGGCTTATGGCCAAAGGATACAGCAAGTAAATTCCTGAGTAATGTGTAGTGGCATTTAAAAAACAAACAAACATGTACATGTATTCAGAGGGTGAATTAAACTTTCTAATTATGATTTTGAAGAACAAAGACACAGAAACTTTTTAAATTTTGAATTTTGATTAACATTTCTAATAATGTTAATACATATTTAATAACTATATATTTTCATAAACACATTAATAACACTAACTAATATCAGAGAAAAAAAGTATACATTTATGAGTTCATGGAGTCAATTACTTCTCAGCATCACAACAGCTTTTGTGCCTAAACAAGCAGTTACAAAATAAATGTACTTAAGCTGGGTGTTTGCTTGGGCAAATCAAATGCATTAGGGGAGGCTGATGCAGACACTGGCAAATCTGCATGCTTTATTTATGCCAGTGGTTGGAAAACCTACACCACTAAGAACATTTACTGTCATAAATGTCAGAACATCATGGCTGGATAGATAATTGAAGGAGCATATTGTAGAGCACATTCAGGCAAAATATTAGGCAGTAAATCAAATTATAAAATAAACTGCCAGCTATATTATAAATTACGGAATGTTGTTACTAAGTTAAATAGAAGGAAAAATGTATTATGAAAATAAGATCAGTGATATAACAAATTACCCTTAAATTATTTAACACATGGAAATACATGAGCCAATACATTAGTCATAATTGCGTAAGTCCTAACATTAATTAATGCTTCAATTTTAAATATGAACCACCTGTGTCTGATAATTGGCTATATGTACCACAGGCCTTCAATTTGCTGATGTAAATGGAGAGTGCGCTTCACACACTAAGGTCAACTATGGAGTTCCGCAGGGTTCCGTGCTAGGACCAATTCTGTTTTTACATTATACATGCTTCCCTTAGGCAGTATCATGAGAAAGCATACATTTTTACTGCTATGCAGATGACACCCAACTTTATCTATACATGAAGCCAGATAACACACACCAATAGTTAAACTGCAGGAATGTCTTAAAAACATAAAGACCTGGATGGCCGCTAACTTTTTGCTTCTTAATTCAGATAATCTTGGCAAATATCAAAGGCTGAGATAGAAGCTGGAGAAGATGTGGAAGGTGAAGTTAACAGTGGTCTCAGTGGTAATCAGAGCATTTTGGACAGTGACCACCAAAACTGAGCAAGTGACTCCAGCAGATCCAGGAACAACATCCGAGATCTCTGTAAAACCTTAAAAAAATAAATTAAAAAAAGAACTCCAGGTACTGACTGGCTTGATGTGACACTAATTAATTAAAATGGTTGCTAATTTTATTGCTTCTGCTCTTTGTCATGATTTAAATCAGAGCTTCACTCAAAGCACATGTCCACAGTCATGGGAAAATGTTATGTTATGTTTTGTGATTCTACAGTTACTGATTTAACTCAAATTACAGATGATTGGTTATGAAGTATAGATGAGAAGAAAATGGTTTGTGTGGCACTGCTGAACTTCACAGCACCAACTGATATAACTGATCATGACATTTTGTTGAAGAAATTAGAATGTCATGGTTTTAATCAGTTCGCATCATTATGTATGAAGATTTCTTTGAAAAACAGGAAAACTATTTTTGTAAATAGTGTGTGGAATACCACTCAGAACGTGTATGATATTAGAAAGCACAATAAAACTGTACTAAAAAGAACTTTTGGACTTTTGAACTTAAAAAAAAACAAAACTATGGTAACTCTATTTAACATAACCTCGAAGGTAGAAATTGCTAATATAAACTTTGTGTGTTTGTGTTTTATTGTGTGCGTGCTGTATGTTACTATGCCCTGATGGTCTGTAACTCTTTTGGCAATGTACAAGTGGTTAATTGTTGTAGCTGGTCAAAGTAAATTTAGACAGAAATAAACAATAAGATACTTTGAATTATAGCCTTGTAATTACACTGATCAACCACATTGTCTTGCCTGTGTGTGGGTTAACTATTTTTGGACTTTTAGCTAAGAAAATAATCATTCTTCAAATGATTTTAACAGCTATGTTTTTATTTATTTGTTTTGTGTAAAAAGTCAAACCACTGTAATGTCAGTGTCAAGCTTCAAAATGGAAAATTTAACATGAAACTCAAATGGAGATTTTGAGTTCTAGCATTAGTCAAATTTGTTGTAGGAGCCATATGAGTTGTTTCCGTCTAAGTGGGTTAGTTTAAATAGACTCACTGTATTGGTGCATGGGTGTGGGGCGTGTCTCATGGGTGTGGTATAAGGTAAATGTGGTTGCACTCACTTGTACACAGCACCTGATGTGATGAGCAGAAGGTAGGGTGAGCACGAGGCAAAAACTTTCTGTTGACCGCAACATATCGCAGCCATACCGCAATTTGAATGATTTGATATTCTGTGCGTGTGTTTGACAGTTGATCTCATGTGCTGATTTGTAGTTTGGACAGTGGCATGTGTAAATAAAGAAGCAAATAATACAGAAGTGTTTGTGCGTTAATTGTTGCGCGTCATCAGGTGTCCTCATGTTTAGCTTGCCGCGGCCATTGGTTGGAGTAGCCGCAACAAATTGTCAACAGAAAGTTGTTTTGTAGGTTTTATTGGATTATTTATAAATAGATGAGTTTTATTGATGATAGTTTTGTAGTTTGCTGTTGCCTTTTACCACCCGCTTTTAGATTAAGCCTTTGGCTACACGAGCGCATTTTGTTCAGGAGTTTTGTTCCCCTGTTAGGTTTTAGCAGTACAGCTGCACAAGGCGTTGTACTGATTTGCTTTCTAGTATTTGTGCATCAGGCGGCTGAAGCCATTGGCTTGGGAGTACCGCCGCAGTTTGTGTTTAAGACAGTTTGTCTTTCTCACAGCTGACGGTATGGAGGTACATAAATACCCACCGCTAGTATGTACGGAAGACTAGGTAAGTTAGTTAGGTTTAATAGGCAGTTAGTGGGGGATATTGCTCCTGTCAATTGTGTATGGCCAGGGTTTATGAAGTGAATGTCATCAAGTTTATGCTTTGGAATGAAGCTGGGTGGCATAGGTGCAGTTCAGCGTTTGGATTTTTTGTAATATTTTAAAGAAAAATGGAGACACACCAATTAACACAATGTGGTGATGTGGATGGAAAGAAAAGACAGCCGAAACCGACTGCTAAGGCTTTGGAGAATCAGATTGAAAGACTGCAAACAGAACGTCACACTAAGATTAATAAAATTAAAAAGGTCATAAAAATTATTAAAGAGTTAAAGCAATCTGAGGATAATGTTTCAACTGTTCAGGCTCAGTTAGAGAATTTGTCTGTGTTGCTTAATGAGGCGACTCATCTGCATGAAACCTTACTTCCTTTGCTTCCTCAAGAAGAGCAAGAAAAACAAACTGCTTGGTTCATAAGTGTGCGAGCACATAATACTGAGTTTATGGAAGAAATCAAGAAATGGCTTCATGATGCAAAGGGAAACCCTCAGAGCAAAAATCAGGTGTCTGAGCTTGATTTGCCACATTTAAATCCACCTGGTGTTGATTCCTCTGATGTATTACCTGCTGGAAATGGTTCTGGTGCTTCTAAGATCGCCGGGAATGTTAGTAAAGGTGCTGCGATAGATGATGTTAATCCAAGTGATAGTATCTCTAATGTTGGAAACAAAAGTAGGAAAAGCAGATCATCACTCAGTGGCTCAATGGTGTCATCTGCCTTGTCAGCACGCATAACAGCAGAGGCTGACATGGCTGCCCTTCTTGTTCGACAGAGGTTGTTGAAAGAAAAGCATGCTTTGGAAGAACAAGAAATACAGCTTAAGAAAAGAAAGGAGCTGCTTGACTTGGAAACTGAAATAGCAGCCTCAGCAGCAAAGGTGAATGTTTTAAAAACTTCTGAAATGTCCCGAGTCTCAAGTGCTGTTAAGGTTAAATCTGATGGAATGAATTCGTATTTAGAACGAGAGCAGGGGCGTTTAGCCGTTTTAAATCCTAATGCTCCGACGTTCAAACCTGTGTTACCAGAACAACCATATCAGGGTGTGGATGCAAGTGATCATCAAGCGCAGGTATTGGATGTAAGGCCCAAGGTTAAAAATACTTTTCAGCCTAAGGTCGTTTCGTTGGAAAAGTCAGAGATGAAGTTACATCAAGTATTTCCAGGTGCAGTTTCAACTACTCAGATGATGTCGCAGTCTCACGCACAATCAAAACCTCTCACACATACAGTGCAAGGTGGTGAGGGTCATGATCATCTAGTCACAGTTTTGAAGAAACAAAATGAAATTACAACTTTATTAGCTGAGCAGCAGTCTCTGTTTTTGTTACCAAGACGTGACATTCAGTTATTTGATGGCGATCCTTTGCAATATCAAACATTTATGAGAGCCTTTGAGCACATGGTGGAGAGTCAAGCTCACAGTGCTAAGGATTGTTTATATTTTCTCGAGCAATACACTAGAGGCCATCCAAGAGAAATGGTCAGAAGCTGTCAGTATATGCCTGCTGAGTATGGATATGCTAAAGCTAAATCTTTGCTCCAAGAGAACTTTGGCAATTCGCTGAAAATTGCTGCTGCCTACATTGAAAGGGTCAGTAAATGGCCATCTATAAAATCTGATGATGTGAAGGCTTTGCAGGAATATGGGTTTTTATTAAGGCAATGTTGCAATGCAATGGGAGACGTTGAATCCTTGCATGAGTTGGATGTCTCTGCTAATATGCAAGCAGTTATAAAAAAGTTGCCTTACAAGCTCAGGGATAAGTGGAGGAATGTTGTCTGCGATCTGCAGGAGAGATTTCAACGTAAAGTGTCTTTTTGCGATGTTGTTGAGTTTGTTGAAAGGCAAGTTAAGATTGCAAGTGATCCATTGTTTGGAGATATACAGGATCCTCCGACAGCCACCAGAAAAGATGCGAGGAATAGTAAGCCTCAGTTTTACCCTAAGGCTAAGCGGAGTAGTTTTGCTACTACAGTGGCCAAGGTGGAAGGGAAGATTGAGCCAGCATTGAGGCGAGAAAATGGTTCAGTTGTGACCAAGGCCTGCTTGTTTTGTGGAGCAGGGCATATGTTGGAGTTGTGTCCTTCATTTGAAAGAAAGTTACACTGTGAAAGATTATCTTTTTTGAAAGAGAATGGCGTGTGTTATGGTTGTCTGCGCATTGGGCACAGAAGCAGAGACTGTAGGAAACGTCTCTTGTGTAAAGTTTGTAATCAGAAACACCCCACACTCGTACATATTCACTCCAAGCGGAGGGAAAGTGTCGCAGTGCAAACTATAGGAGGGAGAGAACCATCAGATGAAGGTCCTTCTTGTGCTGTGCAAAGCAGTGGTGTTACTGGGGCCGGTGAGCAAAATAGTGCTCTGTCTGTAATACCAGTTAGAGTGAAGTCTAAGAAAGGTACTCAGTCATTGGTAACCTATGCCTTTCTAGATCCTGGGAGTTCAGCTTCATTTTGTACGGAAGCGCTCATGAATAGACTGGATCTTTCAGGAAGGAAAACTGGCATTCTTTTGCGGACAATGGGTCAGGAGAAAATGGTCAGTAGCTATGTGGTTTCAGATTTGGAAGTAGCTGGTTTGGATTTAGATCACTACTGTGACTTGCCTGACTTATTTACTCAGAAAAGCATGCCTGTTCATCAACGTAATATTCCCCGACAGGAAGATCTCGACAGATGGCCACATTTGCGCCATATTAATGTACTGGAGATAAATTCCGGGGTAGACCTGTTGATCGGGACCAATGTGCCCAAGGCTTTAGAGCCCTGGGAGGTTGTTAGAAGTCAAGATGGAGGTCCCTATGCAGTAAAAACTATGCTGGGTTGGACGGTGAATGGTCCTCTCAGAGAGGATTGTAATACTGACATTTTTGATGTGAGTGTTAATAGGATTTCCGTGGCAAGATTGGATGAACTGTGGGAACGTCAAATGAAGACTGACTTTCCAGAATGTATTCAAGATGAGCAGTTGGCTTTGTCTAGAGAAGACCAGCAGTTTATGAAGTCAGTGATGGATTCTGCTAAGTTGGTTGATGGTCATTACACCATTGGTTTGCCTTTTAGATGCAATCAGGTAAACATGCCAAATAATAGGAAGGCTGTAGAACAGCGAGCTCTGAGCCTTAAACGAAAGTTTATTAGGAATGGTTCATTTCATGACGAATACACCAGTTTTATGACTGAAATAATTTCTAAAGGGTATGCAGAGAAGGTGCCTGTTGAAGAGTTCGATCGCTGTGATGGAGGATTATGGTATATTCCACATCATGGGGTGTATCACCCACAGAAGAAGAAGTTGCGAGTTGTCTTTGATTGTGGTGCTTCGTTTCAGGGAGTGTCTCTGAATGGACAACTTCTGGAAGGCCCAGTTCTCACTAGCTTGCTAGTTGGGGTCATAACCAGATTCCGTAAAGAACATGTGGTGCTCATGGCATATATTGAATCCATGTTTTATCAGGTCAGAGTACAAAGAGATGACTTAGATCTATTAAGGTTTCTGTGGTGGCCAGACGGAGATCATAGTCAGGATCTGGTGGAATATAGAATGAAAGTACATCTCTTCGGAGCTACTTCATCCCCAAGTTGTGCGAATTTTGCCTTGAGGAAATGTGCAGAGGACAACAGAGATCATTTCAGACTAGAGGTTGTCAACAATGTTTTACATAGCTTCTATGTGGATGATTGCCTTATCTCTGTTGGTTCTGAAGAGGAGGCAGTGAGGCTCTATCATGAACTTGTTGCTCTTTGTGCTAAAGGAGGCTTTAAGCTCACAAAGTGGGTTAGCAACAGAAGAGCAGTGCTTGCTGCCATACCTCAGCAGGAGCGATCCAAGGAGGTGAAGGATTTGGATTTGGATAGTGATGTGTTACCGGTAGAGAGAGTACTGGGTGTACAGTGGTGTATCCAATTGGATACATTCAAGTTTAAGATCACACTGAAAAACAAACCTCCAACAAGGAGAGGGATATTGTCCCTTGTGAGCTCGATCTACGATCCATTAGGGTTTTTGGCACCTGTGGTGCTGCCTGCTAAGTTGATCCTTCAGAAACTGTGCAGAAGTCATTGGGGTTGGGATGATGTGTTGCCAGTTACTGTTGAACAAGAATGGACAGTTTGGCTAAATGATCTTTGCCTTCTTGCAGATTTTAAGGTCGACCGGTGCCTTAAACCTTCTGATTTTGGAGACGTTGCTTCTGCTCAGTTACATCACTTCGCAGATGCAAGCGAGGAGGGTTATGGCACAGTCACTTATCTGCTGTTGCGCAGTACCCAGAATCAAGTGCATTGTGCGTTTATAATGGGTAAAGCAAGAGTGGCTCCCTTGAAACAAACTTCCATTCCTCGCATGGAATTGACAGCTGCCTTAGTTGCGAGTAGAATGGATAAGATGTGGAAAAAAGAGCTGCAAATGCATTTGCAGGAGTCAGTATTCTGGACTGA
This sequence comes from Mchenga conophoros, assembly GCF_057382185.1. Lineage (NCBI taxonomy): Eukaryota > Metazoa > Chordata > Actinopteri > Cichliformes > Cichlidae > Mchenga > Mchenga conophoros. The sequence goes on from NC_140531.1 coordinate 36,892,205, forward strand.
TAGTACCTCGGTGTTAAGGTATATCAGCAATGAAACCTCAAGGTTTAAAGTGTTTGTAGCAAACCGGGTGACCGAGATACTTGAAGTGTCCAAACCTTCTCAGTGGAAATATGTTAATACATCATGTAATCCTGCTGATCTAGCCTCTAGGGGAGTTAAGGTGCAAACCTTTTTGAAGGATGATTCTTGGTTGTCAGGGCCAAAGTTTCTTGTTGAACCAGAAATTAATTGGCCAGTGAATCTTGATTTTGGAAAGAGCTCCATAAATGATCCAGAGATTAAAACGACCGTTTTAGTCAATGCTGTTGGTACAAATGAATGCAAAGATGGGGCGATGAAGTTCATTACTTATTTTTCTTCGTGGACTCGTCTGAAGAGGATGGTTGCATGGATTCTTAGATTCAAAGATTTGTTGCAGGAAATTAGTAAAAGGAGGAAGCAGCTGGAAGAGAGCTTTGCGTCTAGCGTGACTCAAGAAAATCTTGAGGAAAAGCTTAAAAGAGAGTTGCAAACAGTCAAGGACCATGCTGCCAAAGGATTTCTTTCGGTAGAAGAGCTTAACAAGGCAGAGAATGCAGTTCTTTGCTTTTGTCAAAGAAGGAGATATTCAGATGAGATCAGTAGGTTGCAGAGGGGTGACAGGGTGAAGAAGAGTAGTGAGCTCTATAGGCTTAATCCTAAATTTGAGAATGGTGTGTTGAGAGTTGGAGGTAGGCTTAGTAGAGCAGCTATGCCTGAAGATGCAAGGCATCCCGCAATTATAGCCAGGGATCTGCATATTACTGACCTAATACTTCAACATGTACATCAGAAAACAGGGCATGGTGGACGTAACCACATGCTGTCCGAATTGCGGCAAAGGTATTGGGTTCCAGGTGCAAGCATTGCCATAAGGAGGATTTTGGCTAAATGCATAGTGTGTCGCAGACTTCATGCAGCATCAGGATATCAGATGATGGCAGACCTTCCACAAGATCGCATCTCACCCGATGAACCTCCATTTTCTCGGGTTGGAGCGGATTGTTTCGGACCTTTTCAAGTTAAGCGTGGAAGGTGTGAAGTAAAGAGATATGGAATTATCTTTACATGCCTGGCTGTGAGAGCTGTGCATTTGGAGGTATTGTCATCTTTGAGCACAGACTCTTTTATTAATGCGCTTCGTCGATTTATATCAAGGCGAGGTCAGGTATTGGAGATACGATCGGATAATGGTACCAACTTTGTGGGTGGTGAACGCGAGTTGAGAGAGGCAGTGGAAGGATGGAATCAGGCACAGATTCAGGAGATGCTGCTTCAAAAGGGCATAAAATGGATTTTTAATCCTCCTGCTGGTTCCCATCATGGCGGTGTTTGGGAACGTCTCATAAGGTCTGTTAGGAAGGTGTTAAATTCCATTTTGAAAGTACAGAATTTGGACGAAGAAGGCCTTTGTACAGTTCTTTGTGAGGCAGAGGCTATTGTGAACAGTAGACCAATAACTAGAGCCTCTACTGATCCTAATGATTTAGAGGCCTTGACTCCTAACCATCTGTTGTTGCTTAAGACCAAGCCATTGATACCACCAGGAGTGTTTCAGAAGGGGGACTTGTATGGACGACGTCGATGGAGGCAAGTACAGTACATGTCTGACCTGTTCTGGAAACGCTGGGTCAAGGAGTACCTGCCCCAGCTTCAAGAGCGTCAGAAGTGGCAGAGAATCGGACGGAACTTCATTCCGGGGGATGTGGTTATCGTTGTCGATGATTCTGCGCCTCGTAACTCTTGGGTGACTGGAAGGATTGTGGAAGCAATTTCTGACAGTAAAGGACTTGTACATCGGGTTCGTGTTAAGACAAAGACTGGTTATTTGGACAGGCCGATCACTAAAGTGTGTCTTCTACAGGAAGCAGAAGAGTCATGAAGATTGACTTTTTTCAAATATCTATTTGCATTAATGTATATTTATTTATTTGGAATTGAAATTGTATCTTTGAATGTTTGATAAAAGATTGATTATGTTTATCAGTATGTCTCCTACATGGTAAGTATGATGTAATTATTGCTCTAAAATAATTAGGGGCCGGTATGTAGGAGCCATATGAGTTGTTTCCGTCTAAGTGGGTTAGTTTAAATAGACTCACTGTATTGGTGCATGGGTGTGGGGCGTGTCTCATGGGTGTGGTATAAGGTAAATGTGGTTGCACTCACTTGTACACAGCACCTGATGTGATGAGCAGAAGGTAGGGTGAGCACGAGGCAAAAACTTTCTGTTGACCGCAACATATTGCAGCCATACCGCAATTTGAATGATTTGATATTCTGTGCGTGTGTTTGACAGTTGATCTCATGTGCTGATTTGTAGTTTGGACAGTGGCATGTGTAAATAAAGAAGCAAATAATACAGAAGTGTTTGTGCGTTAATTGTTGCGCGTCATCAGGTGTCCTCATGTTTAGCCTGCCGCGGCCATTGGTTGGAGTAGCCGCAACATTTGTATTATTTTTTTGTCTTATTATATCAATATATGCATTTTTTATGTATATGTTTCGATTGGCCTGGTGATCTATCCATGCTGTAGCCTGCTTCTTGCCCTATGTCAGCTGGAATAGGCCCCCATCACGAACATGTGTTCAAGAAAACTGATGATCTCATTGGAGTCCATGTCTTTTTGTATTTTTTTCCCCTTATGGGAATTACATCAACTATATAGTGGGTGTACGACTGCTCTACTTATCTGCAATTGTTTGCTTTTGAAACATGAGCAGTTAGACACATTGAAAGCCAGAAACACTCGTCATAAGGTGGCTCTGCATTTATCGCTGTTGACCATTAACATTATTATTTGTTTTACAGTAAGTATTATAATTTTCTTTATGGATATCTGGTCGTTTAAGAATTATTTAAGATTTGCACAGTAAGTCTTCTGCACTTGGCTATGTAGGGCAAATAGCTCATTAAAATACTAACATGCTTAATTTAGTCTATCTAGAGTTTATGTGATTTGGAAAGGATTTTTTTTTCTTTGTTTTAAATGAATGAATATTTACTTATTTTGTTTTCAAAGCCATACAGAAGATAATTTAAAACATTTTATTATTATTATTATTTATTTTTCATGTTGTTGTCTTCTTTCAGTTGAACCCTTTAGGGTTTACACAGATAATCATCTGCCTCCACCTCAGCCTATCTCTACCATCCTCCTCTGTCACATCATCCCTGTGCTTCTCCTCCTTCACTACGTCCTTGAATCTTCTCTAAAGTCTTCCTCCTCTTCTCCTGCCTTTCAGCTAAATCTTCAGCACCCATTGTCTGGTATAGCCATTATCCCTCCTTTGTACAAATTCAAACCATCTCAGTCTTGCCTCTGTTGATCACTTGGGTTTTGGTGGCATCTGTTCTTACCTATTCATATGTTAATTGTTCTCAAAACAACAAAAAATAGAGAGTTGTAATTAAAAATAATACATAGCTTTCGAACGTAACTCATACACACCAAATGTTACTGAGTGAGGCATAAATACATGAAGGTATAATGATGATTTGCAGAATCCTCTGGGTCCTAACTAGTTTACATAACTAGTAAACCATCTTTCTCATGAAAATGTTGATGATGATGAACTGGAGAGGTGATTTGTCATAAAATCATCTTGTGAATTACTGGATTCATATGTGATCACTGTCTATTCATTCAGGACAAATCTGATAAGCCAGATCTGAGACGGTACAGCAGCCCTGTTATAGTAATGACAATGACCCGGTTCATTACCAAGATCTAATGATGGACTTATTGGTAATGTTTGGGGTGATCTACACACTACACTACTACTACTATTACCTCAAGGGATAGAACAACACTGCATTAATTCAAAGTACAGTGGTCTGGAAGCAGGTGAACTGCAAGACTGGACAAGACTGGATGATGGTGGGGTTTGTTGTTGTTGGATTTTTTTTTCTGATACTCACTGTTTTGAATGTAAATGTTAACATAGCAGGTATAGAAAATAAAATAAAATAAAATTAAATAAAATAAAATTAAATTAAATTAAATTGGAATTAAAATGCAAGTGTCAAATATAACTAAAATATTGAAGTTCTGATGAGCTGATAAGTTCTGATAACACATTGTTTAGGAGTGGGGTGTTACCGTGCATATAACTGAAAAGCTGGTTTTTGAAACATTTAATCAAAAAATAAAAAAACACACCAGATGAGACATGCATCTGTAAAGTGAAGTTTCAAAAGAGGATTTATCTTATATCAGTATTTCTAAAAGGGAGAATATATCCGTCTTACATTATCATATGTATTTGGATCCCAAATTAGGTCTTTTAACCTCCAAGAAAATAGTGGTGGAATAATGGTCCCACCCATGTGTAAGTGCAATATTTTGCTTACACATAATCCAGAAATGTTCATTTATTAACAATGCAGTAACATTACAATATAAGTTTGGCACGTTAAATTATCCCTGTAGAATCTATAAAGGTAACACCACTGAAACGCTCCCAAGTCTATTTTGGATAAACTGCCTCAATAATGGCCTGAATAAAATTATTCAACTTTGTGGATGAGAAAACTTGGCATCCAGCAGACTGGTAATATTAAGTGCCTCTCCCAGAGTGCAACTGTACTTGCAGTTCTGAATAACACTATAGCCCTCTCTCTGTCTCTCCACTGCACTGTTCAAAGGCCTTATTCAGTGTTCCAAACACTTCTCTTGCCTAGTACTAAATCATCACTGCGGGTGTGTCATGTTTTCAATTTAAAAATGCATGTGCTCCACCCACACTACCATCATTACACTCACACTCTGAGAAAGACAAAAATGCTCTTGGACTCATATAACTCACACACTTACAGACACACACATACTCCATAGCTATTACTGATGCTTAGAGTGGAAGCATTCGTTTCAGTAATAACCTTACATTTTGTAGAGGGACCATAATTTACAGACCATACATAAAGACTTGTCAGAAACCCAAATGAATACTTAGTGCTTCAGCCCAGTGCTTTATCATGTCACTGATAAACACAGGAATAATCTGATTCTGTAATAAGGTGCTAGTGTCCAGTGGATACCACATGCACATTAAAGCACCCATATGTCCACACTCACTCTCAAAACTGCATGTGCAGTAGACATTCAAGCACAACGCTTAGCATATAGTACTAAAGTCATGGTATGAGCTAGAATGTTATGTTCATCTAGAACAACTGTGAGTTGCTTGGCCACAACCTTTTCTAAAATCTTGGCAATAAAAGGCAATTTTGAGATATGTCTGTAACTGGAAAGCAAAGAAGGATCAAGTTTAGGCTTTTTTAAAAGTGGGTGAATGACAGCACTTTTACAGTAAGGGACCTAACTAGAGAGTAGAGATGCATTAATAATTTTAAGAACACTAGGACCAATAGACTCAAAAACATTTTTAAACAAAGACTCAGATAAAATATCAAGGGGGCAAGAGGATGATCTAATTGAAGTAACCAGCTTCAACAACTCAGGTAAAGACACTGGTAAAAATCTTTCAAATATGACAGGCTTAAGTAAAATCGGAACAGGCAAATTGTACATGGAGGGAGAGATGTTGCTCCTTACATTGCTAACCTTTTCAACAAAAAAGGAAAGAAAATTTTCACAGTCTTCATTCGAAGAAATTGGGACAGCAGCAGAAGCCGGAGCAACAATATCCCTAATAGTGTCAAATAAAACCTTAGGGTTACCTCTGCTCCTAGAGACTAGGTTTGAAAAATAAGCAGCCCTTGCATCACAAATTGAAGCATTAAAGGAAACTAGGACTTGTGGCTGACCTCAGTTCTGGCAAATAATCTTGTGACTCAGGATTTGAAAACAGGGGTTTGCCCAGGCCATGTTTGGTAAGAAAGGAGAACTGCTAACCAAAAATGGGGATTGTCAGATAGTAGAAAGATTAAATTGAGGGACTTATGAACAGATCAAAATATCTGCTGTGGAGAATGCAGAGACTGAACACTCATGGGGAAGACACATGGGGGAGGGCACAGCTCTTTCATGTTGTACAGATGTCTGAGAGACTACCAGCAGAATGGCAGACCAGGGTGATGTTCCCCAATTTCAAAAATTGAACGTGTTCCACATTGCTAAGCCTACCGTTCTTCCAGAGTGTTGGAAATTAGACCAACCATTAAGCAGGAATAGCATTTTGTCCTGGCTGTGAAACAATGAACACGAATTTCACCCATGCAGGACTGCTGGAGAGATCATTGGAGTTTGACCATGTCGTCAACATCTCTTTCACAGAATTGCAAAAAATGGGGTGTGCTGTGAAAATATGTGGTTCTGGATTTGCTGGTACAGTCAAAATGAGAGCTGTGTCTGCATTCTTGGCACAAAGTCAGGAATGCTTTTTTGGAAGTATTGCACTCCTCTAGGCTTGACCCTTTTCTCCAATCATATTTCTTAATATTCAAGGACAGAATCTTAAGGTGGGAAAAATATGTCCTCTTCGGAAATTTCAGAATAGCATTCCTGTTTATTGCAGATGATGCGGTTTTGTTGGCTTCATTGGTGCTTGACCTTCAGCAAACAGCTGAATGGTTTGCAAGTGATTGTGAAATCCCTAGAATGAGACTTAGCACCTACAGTAGCTGGGACATCTGGTTAGGATGTCTCCTAACTGCCTCCACTTGGAGTTTTTCCGAATAGATAGGGAAGACCCAGAACCCAGGTTTATATACCTTGTTTGACTTTGGAATGACTTGACTGAGAACATAAATGTGTTGCTGTGGGGAAAGATGTCTGGAATACCTTGCTTAACCTGCTGCCATTGTGACCCAACTTTAAATACGTGGAAGCTAATAAATGGATGTATAATACTATAACAATAATACACTAGTTCTATTTCTAAGTCTGTTTTAAAATTCTTCAGCTCCACAGTGTGGATATAAAGTAACAACCTACAAGTATTAACTGATGTATCAGCTCTGCTGCAGTGTCCTCTGCAAACCAGATTTTTAAAAAGGTTTTTAATTAATGTGTATTTCTTAGCTCTCTAAAATTTCAATTTTTATGTATTTTTGTGTGATAGCTGGGGTCCTCACTTTTAGTAGCAAAACAGAAAGTTTTCTGCTAAATGTATAACAATGCCTTCTATAACTGAAGTCACTGTTGACTACACTTTTATTCTTTAAAATATCAGGTAATCTAACAAGACTTCAATTCAAATAACTAATTAACAGTGTTAGAAACTGGCACTGTGAGTGGTCACTGCATAGTACCAGGTGCAAATTAACTTGCAGTGCGACTTTGTGGTGTTAGAATGGCTTAAATGAGATGTTCAAAACTTGGTGTTTTGTGTCAAGAAATCCAGCCTGTCTTTGAAAGATTATATAATTGCGTAAAAGTTATGAATATAATCTTCGTATTTGTAGCCAGGTGGAAGGTCGGTATTATTGGACATGCCACTGGATGGCGCTGTTTCTTTTGGGGTACCTCTGAGAGAGCAAGGGATGATGGGGATCTACAGAGACATTCACAGAAGTGCTAGCTTGCATTGGTGTAATGTGGGTGTGCAATGCCGTTTTTTGCTGCGTGGTCTGTTTTAAAAGCAAAGTGTGGAACAGTTAAGGCACCAGGAGTTTCTGCAACCGATTTCGCCATTCATCTCAGAGGGATCTGTATTCCGGTTTCTGCTGGATTAATGCACTGTTTCTTTGGCTCTCGGAGGAGGCGGACACACTTTTTCTCCTCACCCTTATCTTCCCTGCTTATGTCCTTGTCTAGTCTTGTGGTTTTTTTTGTATTTTCCCTGGAACATTCTCTCACATCTTGGGACCCCTTCTGTTTAACATCTACATGCTCCCACTGGCACAGATTATAAACAACAACAAAATAAACTATCACAGCTATGCAGATGACACACAAATATATATCACAATGTCACCAGGAGACCGAGGCCCTGTACAGGCTCTTGGTAAATGCATTGAGGAAATCAATGACTGGTTGTGCCACAATTTTCTCCAGCTAAACAAAAACAAAACTGAGGTAATAGTCTTTGGCGCCAAAGAAAAACGATTACAGGTCACCAGAGAACTTCAATCTATACATCTAAAAACCACAAACCAGGCGAGAAATTTGGGTGTAGTGATGGATGCAGACCTAAACTTAGAAAAACACATTAAGACAATAACAAAGTCAGCTTACTATCACCTCAAGAATATATCAAGGATAAAAGATCTGATGTCTCAACAGGACCTGGAAAAACTAGTCCATGCATTCATCTTTAGTAGGCTTGATTACTGTAACAGCATCTTTACAGGTCTACCTAAAAAATCAGTCAGACAACTACAGCTCATTCAGAACTCTGCTGCTCGAGTCCTCACTAAGACCAAAAAAGTGGACCACATCAGTCCAGCTCTGAGGTCCTTACACTGGCTGCCTGTCCGTCAGAGGATAGACTTTAAAGTTCTGATGCTGGCCTATAAAGCTCTGAATGGTTTAGGACCAAAATACATCAATGACCTCCTGACCCAGTATGAACCATCCAGATCCCTCAGGTCATCTGGATCCGGTCTTTTATCAGTTCCCAGAGTCAGAACCAGACACGGAGAAGCTGCATTCAGCTTTTATGCTCCTTATATCTGGAACAAACTCCCAGAAAGCCTCAGATCAGCTGAAACACTCAGTTTATTTAAATCCAGGTTGAAGACTCACCTGTTCTCAGCTGCATTTGAATAAAGCACCAAATCCACACTTTAAGCTTAAATTTCAAAACTTACATTTAACTACTGATTTTATCTACTGTTCTGATTTTATCTGTTTTGATTTTATATACTGTTGTTTGTTTGTTTGTTTGTTAATTAGTTAGTTAGTTTATTTGCTTGTTTTATTCAATTTTAAATCATGCTTTTTATTTGTTCTTGTTTCTAATGTCTCTGTAAAGCACTTTGAATCACCTTGTTGTTGAATTGTGCTATACAAATAAACTTGCCTTGCCTTGCCTTGCCTTGCCACAGTCTGTTCTCTAAAACCTAAAAGAGGAATTATGGATTGGATCAACTGGTCCTTAAATGCAATTGACACCCCTTTCTCAACGAGAAGTTTGGGCTTAGGTGAGCCTGAGTGCTGAAGATATCTACCTATTCGGAACCATGGTAACAGGGTTCTGGCTGATCGGAAATGGCTTGGCCATGGCTTATCGAAGAATTAAGAAAGCGGAACCGGCTGTTCAAACCCCCACAAGGCTGCCCGCTGGGATTGGAACGATGGGAGAGGCGTGAGTTTCTCAAAATGGGCTCATTGAGTCAGCACGGATAAGATCTTGGAGAGGCTACGGCTGCTGTGAATACTCAGAATAAGATCTCTGACTGCAGACTGGATTACATCTCAGAAGGGCTAGCCCGGAATAACATCTCTCTGGGCGCAAATTGGATGACATCTCGGGGAGGCACACTGCCGTGAGTTCTCAGAAATTGGCTCCTTGAGCACAAGAAATGACAACATCACAGAACGCAAGTATGGCGAAGCTCGCGGCTCTCCAACGGGAGATTGAGAGACCAGTGTTGGACTGTAGAACTGCTTTGAAATTCATATGAGCTGTTCACACTAAAGTAAAAAATACCATCACTTATGCGGATACCCCTTTGGCGCCAGCTGCAAGCCCGGAGCTGAACAAAACACCCTGATAACGACTGTGTTTAGTCTGTTCCTTCCCATTCCATGCAAGGCCACCTGGGTTGGCTGGAAGACTGTTTACTTAGCCTGGCAGGGCGAAGGACACTGTCTCAGCTGAACTTCATGCATGTTGTCTTACTCCAAGCTGTATAGGCTCGAAAGCCTACTACCAATTAAGCATATTAGGTGATATGCATCTTTGTAATGAGAAGGGGTGTGGTCTAATGACATCAACACCCTATATCAGGTGTGCATAATTATTAGGCAACGTCCTTTCCTTTGGCAAAATGGGTCAAAAGAAGGACTTGACAGGCTCAGAAAAAGTCAAAAATAGTGAGATATCTTGCAGAGGGATGCAGCAGTCTCAAAATTGCAAAGCTTCTGAAGCGTGATCATCGAACAATCAAGCATTTCATTCAAAATAGTCAACAGGGTTGCAAGAAGCGTGTGGAAAAACCAAGGCGCAAAATAACTGCCCATGAACTGAGAAAAGTCAAGCGTGCAGCTGCCAAGATGCCACTTGCCACCAGTTTGGCCATATTTCAGAGCTGCAACATCACTGGAGTGCCCAAAAGCACAAGGTGTGCAATACTCAGAGACATGGCCAAGGTAAGAAAGGCTGAAAGACGACCACCACTGAACAAGACACACAAGCTGAAACGTCAAGACTGGGCCAAGAAATATCTCAAGACTGATTTTTCTAAGGTTTTATGGACCGATGAAATGAGAGCGAGTCTTGATGGGCCAGATGGATGGGCCCGTGGCTGGATTGGTAAAGGGCAGAGAGCTCCAGTCCGACTCAGACGCCAGCAAGGTGGAGGTGGAGTACTGGTTTGGGCTGGTATCATCAAAGATGAGCTTGTGGGGCCTTTTCGGGTTGAGGATGGAGTCAAGCTCAACTCCCAGTCCTACTGCCAGTTTCTGGAAGACACCTTCTTCAAGCAGTGGTACAGAAAGAAGTCTGCATCCTTCAAGAAAAACATGATTTTCATGCAGGACAATGCTCCATCACATGCGTCCAAGTACTCCACAGCGTGGCTGGCAAGAAAAGAAGAAAAACTAATGACATGGCCTCCTTGTTCACCTGATCTGAACCCCATTGAGAACCTGTGGTCCATCATCAAATGTGAGATTTACAAGGAGGGAAAACAGTACACCTCTCTGAACAGTGTCTGGGAGGCTTTGGTTGCTGCTGCACGCAATGTTGATGGTGAACAGATCAAAACACTGACAGAATCCATGGATGGCAGGCTTTTGAGTGTCCTTGCAAAGAAAGGTGGCTATATTGGTCGCTGATTTGTTTTTGTTTTGTTTTTGAATGTCAGAAATGTATATTTGTGAATGTGGAGATGTTATATTGGTTTCACTGGTAAAAATAAATAATTGAAATGGGTATATTGTGGAGGTATGTAACAACGACAGGAGAGGTCTCAGTGTCTCACTCCAACAACTTTATTAACTGACAGAACTTCACATATAGTCAGCGCCAAAATCTCCACCCCCACACTTCCTTTCAACTTGTGTGTGAGTGGAGCCACCTGGTGGTCCGCCACACATACCCCCCCTTGAACACACAGTCAGGTCTCCATTCAGTCCAGGACCCTGGGTCTAAGCAAACGACCCGCACGACTGAACCTGGGAGGGAGAGAACAGGCAGAGGAAGGTCCATCCTGTGAACGAGGCTGGTGAAGGCGAGCAGGAAAGGCAGGAGGAGGCTCAAACGTTGGTGGTCCGGGGGTAGTCCTGGGGGGAAAACCAGAGACTGTCAACCCCAGCGCAGGAGGTCGGCCACGGCGAGGGGCCTGGGCCGGCACTACATCACTGTCCGGAAGAACATGTGCTGGTTTAAGTCTGTCAACACACACAGTCTCCCTTCGACCCCCAAAATCCAAAACAAAATGTTTCTGGCCCGGTTCAATAACCCTGAACGGGCCGTCATACAGCGGCCGCAGCGGTGTCCTGTGGGCATCGTGCCTGACAAAAACAAACTTAGCAGTCTCTAAAGTCTTTGGAACAAAGGTGTCAGGCACGCAATGGTGCACCGGACCAGGAACCCGAAGCGAGTGCAAAAGCGGGGTGAGAGAGAGCACCGATGGATCGAAGCAGGGAGGAGGATTTTCAGGCAAGAATTCTCCAGGCACGCGGAGGGGCTGACCAAACACTAGCTCAGCTGGGAAAGCGCCGAGATCCTCCTTAACCGCAGAGCGCAGCCCAAGCAAAACCCACGGGAGGCGGTCAACCCAATTGCCATCCTTTAAGGAGGCGCGAAAGGCAGCCTTCAGCGACCGGTGGAACCGTTCACACATCCCATTAGCCTGCGGGTTGTATGCGGTTGTGCGGTGGACTTTAGCCCCCAGTCCATCAGCCATGGCCGACCAAAGCTCGGAAATGAACTGGGGGCCTCTGTCTGACGTAATGTCCGCGGGTGGGCCGAAACGCGAGACCCAGGTCGACAAAAACACCTTGGCCACCACTGCTGCGGTAGTGGACGCCAGGGGGACCGCCTCCGGCCACCTGGTGGTCCGGTCAACAACAGTCAAAAGGTGCGTAAAACCTTGTGACTGCGGCAAGGGACCCACCAGATCGACATGCACATGATCGAAACGTTTGCCGGGTATGAAGAACGGCTCCAGGGGCGCCTTGGTGTGTTTATGAACCTTCGCGCGCTGGCAGGGAATGCACGCCGACGCCCATTCCTTAACAGATTTGCGAAGGCCTGGCCAAACAAATTTAGAGCTGACCAGTTTAACAGAGGCCCGGACCCCTGGATGAGAGAGAGCATGTACCGAGTCAAAAACTTGACGACGCCAGGAAGCGGGAACCACAGGGCGAGGGCGGCCGGTGGAAACGTCACAGACGAGGAGGGGACCACCGTCCTGCACGGGTCTGTCCTCCAGTATGAGGCCCGTCTGGGTGGATTTAAGCGCGAGGATGTCAGGGTCACCGCTCTGATCGGCAGCCATGGCGGAGTAGTCTATGCCGAGAAAGACGGGAGAAACCAGCGCACGGGACAAACAGTCAGCCACATGATTGGATTTACCAGCCACGTGCCGAATGTCCGTGGTAAACTCAGAAATGGCTGCCAACTGGCGCTGCTGGCGTGCACTCCATGGATCGGAAACCTTGGACATGGCAAACATCAAGGGTTTGTGGTCCACGTATGCGGTAAAGTGACGACCCTCGAGAAAAAACCGGAAATGACGAGACGCCAGGTGGAGCGCCAGTAGCTCCCTGTCAAAAACGCTGTAATTGCGTTCGCTGTCACGTAGCGTACGGCTGAAAAAGGCGAGCGGTTGCCAGACACCCGAGATTCGCTGTTCCAGCACCGCACCCACCGCTATGTCCGACGCATCAGTGGTCAACGCAATCGGCGCTGAGGGGGATGGGTGGGCCAGAAGGGCAGCATTAGCTAACGCTGACTTAGCATCAGAAAACGCTTGGATGCTGTCCGGAAACCAGTCAACGGGGTCATTAGCTTTTTTACCCTTTAACGCCCCATAAAGGGGCTTCAGCAGATGTGCCGCTCTGGGGAGAAAACGGTTGTAAAAATTCACCATCCCCAAAAATTCCTGCAGTGCCTTAACAGTCGTGGGACGCGGAAATTCCGAAACAGCTCGGACTTTGTCAGGCAACGGAACCGCGCCCTCGGCGGAAACACGGTGCCCAAGGAAATCGAGAACGGGCAACCCAAACTGGCATTTAGACGGATTAATAATCAGTCCATGCTCCGCCAAACGCTGAAAAACCTGACGCAGATGGAACATGTGCTGCTCCTTCGAGCTGCTGGCCACCAGTATATCATCAAGATATACAAAAACAAAGGGCAGCCCGCGCAAGACCGAGTCCATCAACCGCTGGAAGGTTTGGGCGGCACCTTTCAGGCCAAACGGCATGCGCAGAAACTCGAAAAGGCCGAAAGGTGTAATTACGGCGGTTTTGGGGACATCCTCCGCGCGCACGGGAACCTGGTGATATCCCCGTACCAAATCGATCTTAGAAAAAACCGAGGTCCCCGCAAGATGGGCGGAAAAATCTTGGATGTGGGGAATGGGATAACGATCGTTCTCCGTGACATTATTAAGACATTAAGACATTATTCAATAATCCCCACAAGGTCGCCACCGACCATCAGATTTAGGCACCATGTGTAACGGAGAAGCCCAGGCACTGTTCGAACGCTGCACGATGCCCAGACGCTCCATGGTGGCAAATTCTTCCCTAGCGACAGCCAGTTTGGCGGGGTCGAGGCGGCGCGCGCGCGCGAACACCGGGGGCCCTACTGTAGTTATGTAATGCTCTACCCCATGCTTCGTCACCGTGCTCGAGAAAGTGGGGACAGTGAGTGAGGGAAACTCAGAAAGCAAACACTGAAAAACGTCACCCGAATCTACTGAGTTAGCATGCACCACGGGCTGAGCACCCCGAGTCAAACAGGGTAATGAGGAAAAGGACACAGCATCAATTAAACGTCTGTTAGCCACATCAACCAGTAGTCCGTGAGCACAAAGAAAATCAGCGCCTATTATAGGCACAGAGCTAGCAGCAACAACAAAGTTCCACTGAAAGTCACGGTCGTGAAAGCAAACAGTCACCAACCTTTCACCGAAGGTTTTGATGGGAGAGCCATTAGCCGCTGTTAGCAATGGCCCGCAACCCTCAGCTAGCCTGTCCGAGCCAGCCGGGGGAAGAAGGCTCTTCTGTGAGCCGGAGTCCACCAGGAAACGCCTCCCCGAGCGTGAGTCCTCTAAGAAAAGCAGCCTTTCCTTGTTGCCAGCGGTCGCGGCTGCTACAGAGCGCTGACATGCCCGTTTCCCTGGGTCTGGAAACTGCAAGGCGGGAGGCAGCGCCGTGCCTTCGCTCCAAAACGCTGGTGATAAAAAAAAAGCCCCTTTCCGCGGTGCCGCCGTGCAGCGATTCCGGCCACAGTGGACGAGTCGGAGGGCCCGTGGAGCATCGGTGAGGGGGAGGGGGAAAACGCTGGTGGGTCCTGAATAACCGTCTGGACGCCGAAAGTCCTGGTAGCCAGGAGGATGCGATCCGCCTCTTCCGCAAGGGAGCGGTAATCCTTCGTGGCCAATAGCGGGGAGTTGGCAAGGCCAGCGCGCACTGGAGCCGGCAGCTGTCGAAGAAAGAGGTGGGTGAAGAGAAATCCTCCGTCCTCCGCGCCCAGCAAGGACAGCATGCTCTCCATGAGCTCGAGGGCGGTGCCGTCGCCCAGGCCCGCGATGGAAAGGAGTTTCTCGGCCCGCTCAGCATCAGAGAGGGAGTAACGCCGCAGCAGCAGCCCCTTGAGGGCGGCGTACTTGCCCTGGGCTGGGGGATCCCGGAGGAGAGTCATCACACGGCGGGTTGACAGCGGGTCAAGTGAGGCCACCACATGGTGGTATTTAGTGTCGTCGGCTGAAACTCCACGAAGAGCAAACTGAGCTTCTACGTGCATGAACCATGAAGGAGGATCGTGAAGCCAAAAATCCGGCAATTTAAGCGCCACAGCAAACGCAGCCATCGGCGGAGGTGAAGGTCCGGCGGCCGCCAATGCTTCCAGGCCAGAGCTGGCTTCGTCGTCGAGCCTTAGCATGTTCACTACAGGGGTCACCAATGTGGAGGTATGTAACAACGACAGGAGAGGTCTCAGTGTCTCACTCCAACAACTTTATTAACTGACAGAACTTCACATATAGTCAGCGCCAAAATCTCCACCCCCACACTTCCTTTCAACTTGTGTGTGAGTGGAGCCACCTGGTGGTCCGCCACAATATATTTGTTTTTTGTTAAGTTGCCTAATAATTATGCACAGTAATAGTCACCTGCACACACAGATATCCCCCTAAAATAGCTAAAACTAAAAACAAACTAAAAAACTACTTCCAAAAACATTCAGCTTTGATATTAATGAGTTTTTTGGGTTCATTGAGAACATGGTATTTGTTCAATAATAAAATTATTCCTCAAAAATACAACTTGCCTAATAATTCTGCACTCCCTCTATACTGATACTGATAAGCACTCACGCACGCATCACCCTCCCTACCCCGGATCCAACGTCACCTCCAACGCTTACCTCCCCTCTGATGTGGACATCAGGTCAGTTGGAGGCGCAGTCGAAAGATTGCAGCGGTCCCAGATCAGATGTACACACTGGAACGCCTTCCCATGTTGCTGTCTGTGTTTATTGTGCTATGGTGTGTTGATATCTGTGCATTCCTGTATTATCCTTCTGTGTCACACATTTCGATGTTTTTTTTTCCTTGCTACCTAGCCTGACCTGTCTTCCCAATGTGATGTTTGTGTATTGTATGTACGGTCGGCAAGGTCTGTCATCTCGGTTGTGGGCAAAAGACCTGCAACTGACAAATAAGGGCTATCTCATCTCATCACTGTATGTATTTGAGTTCATACTTGTATTATAATATCTCTGTTGGTAAGAGGGAAAATATACCTTGTTAACTGTTTAATCTTGGCTCTGTATTTTAGCAGGAGAAACCACTACAGTTATTTTTGCACTGCTAAGTTTTTTTTGTTTCTGGATGGGTTTATATCAGTCACAAATTGATGCTAAACATCTTTGAGTTCCAGACGCTGATAAAGTTGGGAAAATAACCTGCTGTAGCAGTGGGTTACCAGTGCACAAAGCTGTCACTGGATAAGAACTGTCTGTAACAATTGTATTTTCTTATTTTTACAACCTTTTATTTTCTTCTGAGTGCTTACTTGATTATTCAGATTAAAAGAACCCCAAAGATAATCCATGTTCTGGGCTGGTTAATTTAGCCAGGCTGCATATTGATAAGTAAATATGAAGAAAACAGAATTAGTAAAAGGTAGGGATGGGTACCAGTATCCGGTGACATTATGGCACCGGTTCTGACATAAATGGTATAGTAACCAGACCGTAAAGCAGCACACATTTCAGTGCTTTTTTTTTACTGAGATGTCATACACTTTGGATTCTAGCCAATCATTTTATCTTTGCAAGCGTAGTAGGCGGGCCCAGGTACGTACGTTCTTTTAGAGCAGAGCCACAGATTAAAAATGCCCAAGGCGAAATGGTCAAAAGTCTGGCTGTACTTCACAGCAAAAGATGCAAACTCAGCAGTCTGCAACAAGTGCTATTATGCTGATACTGTGATACTGTGCAAAGGAGGTAACACCTCGAATCTGATGAAACACCTGGTGACGCATTGCATTTTTTAAAAAGCCGAGAAATGCACCGTATTTGATAGCTTGCTGCAAGACCTCACACCGAGCACATCTACTGCGGGTGTGGTGCCTGTTATCGACCCGGAGTTAGCAACATGATCCCGGAGAGTAGAGTCCTGGTCCCACTTTTTCGCATGTAACTATGACGGTGTTTGCTAGTACATGCATTAATTTAATAACGTGGTTAGCCTACTCAACGTAAATTACACATGGACAACATTAAGCTACTGACCCAGAGAAGAACGGCTGCTGCTGCCATCATCATCCGTCATCATTTCTGCTACACTGGCAGGGCTAGGGAAACAGATAAACATGAGAGGTTTTTGGACAAAGTTGGTGTTTTTTTCCCATTGTTTAAGCACTGCGTCCAACCAAGAGTGATACCATATATGCCCTATAGCTGCAGAAAAGGCTAACATTGTTATCTTTTTACAAAAAACAGCTAAACATGAGAGGTTTTCGGACAAAATTTGTGTTCTTGATTCTTTAAGCACCGGTTCGAGCACCGTTTAAGCACCGGCACCATTTCAAAAGTACCGGTTTGGTACTGGTATCAGATAAAACCTAAACGATTACCATCCCTAGTAAAAGGTAAGAACAAACCTCCTAAAATAGATATATAATATTTCTGATATTCAGAAAGTACCAACAGTGCCGTCTTACTCAGGCTCATTATTTCTCAGATTAAAAAGCCAACCTGTCTTTAATTAGAAAGTTCCAACTGCCTTTCTTATCTGTCGCTTCTTTAATCTTTTTATTATGTTCACTGACAATAGATTTTGTGCGTTTGTATGTGAAGTGTTAGGAAATGGAACATAATTATGTTATCACTGTTATAGACTCACTGCAAAAGAGTGATGGTAAGCAAAGCAGTGATAAAGTACTAAATGACAATGTTTTGTACATTTATCTGCGGTTATACTTTAATGCAAATGGTTAGACATTATACCGGTAAATCTATAACACATCAGTACTAGATAAGATAAATGGCAGAGTGGGTTTATATTGATATAGAAAAGAAAGACTATGGCTAGACAGACTGATGTATATTATTCAGATATTTCTATTTTGCGCTATTGTTTGGTGCTCTAGGTTAAAGTTTAAATATATAAGCTTTAGGTAGCACTTGCAGAAATCTTGCAGAGGAAATAGTTCATGTAATTGCCTTGATGTATATAGAATAAATATAAGAAAGAAATAAAGACATAGGTAAAGACAGGGAAGAGATGATGAAATTAGTTTAAGTAATGACGAAGTGAAAAAGGGTGCAAAGGACCTGGGAGAAAAAAAGAGAAGGGTATGTCTTAAAAAGATTAGATATAAGACCGCTGATAAGAATATCAATGGAGATGAAGCTAGGGAGGGGAGCTGAGGAAAGGTAAAATGCAACCACCTGGAAAACTTCTGACAAGTGGATGAAAGAATGAGGCAGAGAATAATGAGTAGGTGTAAGTGGAAAAGAAAAAGAAGAGTGGCTTTGGTAAGAGGTGTTTTGGTTATTTCTGTCTCAGCCTGTAATGGGATTTTTCAGCCGAACCACTGAGACCAGGCCAGATGAGCACCTATTTCACATGATGGGATTTCACATAGCTACTACCTCCACTGGAGCAGGTTCTTTCTCCACTTGTTTGATTTTGGCTTTGATTAAAAAAAAAAAATTCCCACAGTGGAGAAGTTAAATGGATGATTAGAGTAGAGTTCTGTGGAGAATAGGGAAACTGGAAGACACTGAGACACATAGGCCAAGGTAATATAGGACTTTATCTTATGATTATCATTTAGAAGTTGTACTCGGTGTTTTTTGCATTTGTGTTCTTAAGAGTGTGTTTAAGGTGAGGTACGGTTAAACAGAGAAAAGAGTCATAGCACATCGAGTCCTGTTTCTTAAAAAAACAAAACAAAACATTCTTATGTAACTATATAACTAAACTGAAATTTAAATTACTTCTCCAGTAAGTCATATACTTCCCACAATAAGGTTTGCGTGTGTCTTTTCAGATGCCATTAATCGAACTAGTGAGCTACGAGTTTTTAGTTTGGTCACGAGTTCTTGGCATTATATTTGAACAGTATCCTTAAGCACTGTTTTTCAACATGTGCAAAAAGTCTCAAGCCAGCCCTTGTTTCTTTTTATTTTGGTTCCGAGGAGCCAGTTTGGATTTTTTAAAATGCATCCTTGGCAATAGTTCTCCTAGCTTTCTGAAGATCTTTCAATGTTTTTCTTTGGATATTGACTGTGTTTTCACTCATTTTCAGTCCAGTCCTTGTACCTGACCATTTTAAGAGAAATATTGGTATGACCATAGTTTGTAGTGCGTGCCCTTAATGGTTTTAGGAAAATAGACAAGTGGGGAACAAAAAAAGAAATGGCAGGTCTATATTTTTTTCTAAGACAACAATTGAACAATATCTGAAAGTCATGTCCTTAAGAAATAGGAAAAGGAAAATCCAGCAAAGGCCTGACACATAATGTGTGGGATGCGTTTGGCCCTTAAGTTGATCCATCTACTGATTGTCGAAGCCTCATCAGAAATGGCCTCAGTGAAAGGGTGGCTGTCAAAAGCCATTCTCAAGGAGTGAAAGAGAGAGAAAAGACTGAGATATACAATAAAAGATCAACAACAAGATCAAGAGACCTCTGCTGCTGGTGTTGGGGATCTTGTCAAAATTGATGGAAATATGAAAGCTGAAAATTACTGTTAGATTTTGATCTATCATACAATTCCAGCTTTCTAGAATGGAATATTTTGCCATTTATAGTATATTTTTATTAATGTCCACAGATGTTCTTTGAAACAATGCACCTATTTCTCATCTTCCAAGCAAAATATATTTATGTAAGAGGCAGTTCAAGACTTTTGCACAGTATTTATTTAAGCCAAACTGGAAATTCAAATGTAAACAGGTATTTCACATTTGTGCATGAATCTAATGAAATAGTGAGCGAAAGTTAAAACAAATAGCTGGTGAAAATAAAAATGTACAGCGAGACAAAACAAAAACGCTCCCACAAAACATGAACAACAACAGATCAGTGATTCACACACTGGCACAGACAGACTTTGTTACTCTTTCAAAAGGGACTTTTCTATGATGTGGAAAATTTCTGTGACATACACAGCATACTCATATTATATTTTGCATTGCTGTTGCATTGCTGCTAGTGCAGAGGCTTGCATATTGGTAGTAAATTTCTAGAAGTGTTGACATATTTTTCTAAATCTACATATAGTGCTGCAAAAAATATATTTGTCGTTCCTTATTTATTTGTACCTTTGGCATGTACATGTTTTGGATCATCAAACAAATTTTGATTCAGTATTTCATTTTATGATTTTAAATTTAGGACTTTTTTTCTGTTTTCTTTTAGGTTTTGTTTTTATTCACAGTTTATTTTTGTTTGCAATCAGTGTTTAATTAAACTTGGATAACAAAATCTTTTATGATTTTTGTTTTTTGCGTACTTGTCACACGTGTTTCAGAACATCAAACAAATTTTGTCACACGTTTCAGATTATCAAACAAATTTTAACATTAGAGAAAGATAAATATTAATTTTGAAAGGGGCAAATACCTTTACATTGCACTGTATGTAATTTTGTTGTTAACCGAAAAGTGGCTGCAAACAAACTTAAATTCTTAATGAAAACAAAACTTAAAAGTACTAAAATAACAAGACAATTATGGAAACTGGTTGAAGCATGCAGTACTTTTACAGTCTGCATGGTCACAACAGAGTGAAGGATATATGGAACCCTGCACAGAACCTAGTGGACCATTCCAGCATTTTATACTGGGAATCCTAGTTTCCTGATCATTTGTGATGATAGCGGATTATGCCTTTGTTAGGTAGGCCTACTTCATTTGTCTTTCAAATCGTAATGTTTTGCTGGAGAGAAAATATACTTCCCTTGAAACCTAATTGAGAATGCAGTGTAGACGTATGAGAACATAATTCTTAGAAGACAGGGTTTGCACATCAGTAAGGAATGCATGGAATTGTGAGTGTCAAGAGAGCACATTTCCCTGCAAACTAATATATCAATCCAAGCATCTAAATAGTAAGTGACTTTGTGAGTAATTTTTGCAGGTTACAAAACCACATTTCATAAACAAATCTGTCATTGCTGCTCTATCATAAGACAACCCCTCCCTTTTCCATATCTTTGTATCTTCTGCACGCAAACACAAGATAAATGCACACCAGACTTTAGGTCTCTCATTTTAAGCAATAACCTATCCCGCCATCTATATCTGCAATAGAAATCACTTCATGTTTTCTTAGTGCCTCGGCCAAACTTTAAGAGTATGAGTTGTCATTATATTAGATTACATCAGTATATTATGCCTAATTGAATTGCTTTGGTGACTGCTATACAGTCTGCACCCTCACTACTCTAATATACTATATACTGTCTTTTCACCTTTCCAAGTCAGTCATGGAAATTAGGTGATACTACAAAAAGTATAATAATTCAAACATCATCATTATTATTAGAGGTAGAAGTGATATTAGTAGTAGCATTTGTAAAGTATTTTCGAAGGATTGTGATATTTGTCCAAGTATATCTCATTGAGATTTTTAACATGGATAAATAAGGTATTATATTAATAATGAAAATATTTTATTAAAGTACAGTATCAGATAAAGGATTGCAGTGACGCTCGACTGCAATGGGTAAGCCAGTCCTGTGTAACATTTCCCTACCTTTATCTGAGAGGGATGCCAAGTTGTATGCACCACTAGGGGATCAATTAAATCTCTTTTCTCCTCTTTACACCTACAGCCATTGGTCTGGAACCTGCATTCTAATACCCCCACCTCACCCAATTAAGACCATCTTCAAATGGTTGCTTTAACCCCTCTAGCGAGGGTAAAGCTGTAGTGTCTTTCCTGAACCTCTGCGTCATCTTCCATGCTGGTAACTCCGGCCACTTGAGAGAGAGTCATAATACAAAAAAAGAGGAAAATGCAATGGGGCTGGAAATGTTTTGGTATGTAGTTTGAGTTTCAGTAACGTTACAAGAAAAACTGAAACCGAACTAGATAGTCTTTGTAAAGTTACTACCCATGTTCAACTAAATTTTAAAGAGAGTTTTGGTTGACTTTCCCATCATTTGCAGATGGAACAAAGCAACTGTATTAACACTACAATCTTTCAGCTAGGATGGCACAGTAGTTAATTTGTATTTTATTTTTTTATTGTTGTGTTGTTTTTCAGTTTGTAATTCTAAGTCATGAAACATGTATAATTACTTCATTAAGTGCCATTTTCTGCTCATATTCTTGTGAAAAAAACAATTTCTCAGCCTAAATTAAGCTTTGCAGTCAGCTTGTCTAAGACCATGCTAATTTAACATAGCAAGACAGGTAGTAATAGGACAGACTTTCATATTTGCACTTTGCACTGATCAATGATACGAGACTGGTAGTTGGGAACGTACTGAATGATAGCAAAGACAGCACTTTGGGATGTGCAATTGCGAAAGAATATACTTAGTAGTATGTCACTGAGATTTAAATTAAGAAAAATTATTTATTATGATTTAAAAATACATTATTTCCAGTCTGCATTGATCGCAATATGCTTAGATGGTAGATTTCTTTTACCTTAAAACCCTAAAGAAAAAAAAAATCATAATCATTACAGTAATTTATAATTAAAAAATAAAGCACTAAATAATACTTACTGATGCTGCATATACTCAATGCGATAGATCTTACATTTGATCTAAAGCCTCATAAAGGTGATTATATGAGAAGCAATAAAATATATTGTCACATTGTACTCTTATAGGATAAAAGGGAGAAATGGTTATTACGAATTGAAATGTGAAAACAGGTGTAATCTTAGCTTTGAAATCCATCCTACAAAGTGCAGTTCATATTTGTCTTTCTCTCACCACTGTGAGTGTCAGAGAAAACTCCAAGGCAAATTCTCAAAGGGCCATGTAAATTACTTGTGCGGTCGATGTGTGCAATGGGCCATTCACATATAAGATTTATACCTTCGGTAGTCTTAATTATGTCTACCTTTTATTTGCTCTGTAAAGCAAGAAGCACAGAAGCTTGTAACAAGCCTACCTTTCCTATTATAAATCTGCAGGATGGGATTGGTGGGTTTAGACTTATTGCCAATAGCCCTCTCTATCATTTGCTGTTCTTTTCCTATTATTACTCATGCCTTCTAACACAGTTTTTTTCATTCTTTAATCCTTTTTTCCTTCTTCCATTTTCTTGTCTCTACGCAGCCGCTTAGTCATTACATCCTTGTGGTTATCTTTGATTTCACCCTCATTCACTCATGTGAACTTATATTGATTAAATAATAAAACATATTCAGCTGGAAATATGTTAGTTGATTGGTTATATTTCATTGAAGCCAACATGATTGTTTGATCTTAGTAAACTCCTGCCTGAACAACTGAAGGAGCTACATTTTTATTTTAATTGCAGTTCTTCAACACAGATTTAAGGACAATATAAACAACTATATCTATATATTTTTTTTTCATAAGGCATTATGAAAAAGTTGTATTGCTACGCCCTCTCATGTCCTCATATCTTCTTCTCCTTTCTTCCATCAGCATCCATCTATTATCTCAGAAGAAAGCACATAAAGCTGAACTTGGCATTTTTAAAAAGAAAAGGTCACTAAAAGCTTGTTCAAAGTGACTTATAACTCAACTCACAATAACCCATCACTCTCACTGATATGTGGGTTTTGACATTTACATTTTTAACATTAATTCCCCTAGACCTTAGTGATGTTTCCGATAGACTGGGAAAAGAAGTAAAACAGTTATCTTTGCCATGGTATGGTTCACATTTACTGGTACCAGAATTCTGGTTCATTTACTGGTTCATTCTGGTACATTTACTGGTACCAGAATGATTTTTGTTTTGAGTAAGTGTGCAGAATTGGTTACCCTGTTACCACAATTTCTGGTTAAGGGAGACCCTCAATATTTGCCTATCAATCAGCATCTGTTGGTAACAGAGATGGGTAGTAACTGTAATCTGATTACTTTTTTCAAGTAACTAGTAGAGATGGACCGATCCGATATTACGTATCGGTATCGGTCCGATACTGACCTAAATGACTGGATCGGATATCGGAGAAAAATAAAAAATGTAATCCGATCCATTAAATATCACGAAAGCACCTCACAAAACTTGCAACACGCCGTAACTCACCTCAGAACGGGCTGTGGCATGCGGGACCTGTGGTCTGGATAGCATTTGGAGCTTCGCTAGCAACCTGGCATTTCATCTCCGACAAAGTTATCCCCGAGAGAAGTAAAGCAAGTGTGTAAGTCCATCTCTGAATGTTTGTAAAGCATTCCTGCGTTAAGCTTAACGAGCGACTGCCTCTGGCTCTCCGGCTGCTACTTCAATCGTGAAACTGCTTAAATGATCAGCTGATCGGCTTTTCTGTCGCGAGTCCGTCTTTGTTTTTGGCCCACTTTGCACCAGAAAGAGGAAACCAGCGGCTGAACAACAGCAGCACGTTTAAGCTTGATAAGCTGTTGTTAGAATTTATTTAATATTACTTTCTACACCAGGATCTTTTTCTACTAGCTGACGCTGGTAACTGTGCAGGGGCGGATCTAGCAAAGTTTAGCCAGGGGGGCCGATAGGGCATTAACTGGGAAAAGGGGGCACAAAGACATACTTTTCTTTCTTATTCTCATTTAAAATGTCTAGCTTTTAATAAATAATTATCTGACACACAAAGTTTTAATTTGATGTAAAATGAATAGAAGTCAATTACTGTATATAGTGACTATTAAGTCTAATATATATACCCTAGTAAGCTATAGTACTTTTTCCTTTGGGAAGGTACCATCTGTGCAGTCTGCAATTTTGTTGAAGAAAGATGTTGAATCTATTTAATATTTCTTGAAAAATAATTGATTTCTGTGCATTTTTTTTCACACTGCATCAAATTAAGGTTGATTACGTCGATTAAGCATCATGAGGTGGCGCGTGAGGGGTGGTTCCCTATTTTTTATTTATTTATTTTTGTTGTTGCTGGGAGTTGGAACCCTATTAGTTAGGTTGCTTAATATTTACGCTAAGTACTCTTTAAAATACCAGAATAGGGAGGATGGTGTAGGTTTAAGTTTATTAGATTGATCAGTATTGCTGAACTATGAAATATTTTTTTTGTATACAGGTATAACAGAATAGCTTTAGTGTAGTTGTTGTTTTAAACTTGAGTATGAACTTGCAGACTTGCAAAATGCAGCAAGATATTTTAAAAAACAGTTTTGTTGATTAAAAAACACTATATCGGATTCATATCGGTATCGGCAGATATCCAAATTTATGATATCGGTATCGGTATCGGACATAAAAAAGTGGTATCGTGCCATCTCTAGTAACTAGTAAAGTAAGAAATTATTGCAAAAAAAGAAATTAGATTATGGTTGCTTTCCCGTAAGCACGCTGCGTTACTGCGTTACTAAACCGTGATTTTGTTTGCGAGAGTGTCTCATGACAACGACGTTAGCGTGTGCAACATTCGTGGTAACAAACGTGTGGAGATCAACAACGGATAATATATAGAATGCCCGAGAGAGTACGAGTGTGTAGTACTGACCTTACTTTGAGTTTGATTATGTAAAAAGTGACAAAAACATTAGTGTCCGCTGTACACTGCGTGGGAAGAAAACTTCTTTCTACAGCAAAAAAACCCCAAAACTTCTGAGCAAGTACTAATCAGGCTGCCACGGGAATGTGAAATTCACTGAGAAACCCCCGGATTCCTCCACTGACATGACGGCTGCGGCGCACCTGCACTAGGGCAAACGTCCACCCGCCCCACTCCTCCTAAACAAGTGAAAATAGATAATAGGTTTTATTTATTTTCTGCTGTGTTTTACTTGCATCTGTTTGAAAGAGTGAGTGTAAACACAAAACATTATTTTATTTTATATGCTGGAACATGCAGAATATAGGTTTAAAGATAAACAAATTTCTTCAATTCAGAGACTGTTGCATGTAATTTAAGTTTTGCTTGATGCAATATGCATAAAGTTAAAACATTAAAATTGATAAAAGCAGGTTTTAAAAAGATACTTTTTCATTTAATTATATTTTGTATGATGGATTATGCAGAAAAGGTAGAATTGGGCTGAAAGATCTATTGCTTTATTACCTATTCAGGTTGTGTATCATGTTTTTAAAAAGTAACTAAGTAACTAATTACTTTTGAAAATAAGCGCCTCTACTACCTGAGGAGACTGCGGAGCGCACACATTCCCAGATCTCTGATGTTGAACTTCTACAACTGTGCCATCAGCAGCGTTCTGACGTATGGATTTCTAGTGTGGTTCCCCAGCTGCACCAAGGCCGATCAGCAAGCACTCCAGCGGGTGGTGAAGGAAGCTGGCAGAATTATTGGAACAAGTCTGCCAGAGATCAGTAATATCTTCCCCACTCGCTGTCTGAGGAGGGTGCACAGTATCCTGCGGGACCAACATCACCCTGCGCGCCACCTTTTCCATCTGCTGCCCTCAGGGAGAAGGTACAGGTCTATACAGGCCAGAACATCCAGACTGGCCAACAGCCTGTATCCACAGGCTGTGAGGCTCCTGAACTCTCTGCCCCCCTCTCACGGACAATAACCATATCCAACTTCTTAATAGCAATGAACTGGTCTGCATTGGTGCATCATATCTTTATTCTCTTCCCCCTCCTGCCCCCCCCCCCCCTCTTTCTTAAATAGATAACTATCATATCTGATATCATATCTCACAGTACAATAATATTGAATGGGTTGCATTGTTGTATTTTGTCATGTTTTTCAGGTCTTTGTCTGAATTTCTACGAACATTATTGCTAAGGATTGTCTTATTGCATTGGAGTCACACTGGGTTAAATATGTACACTTGGGTTTTAAGGGGTATTTATTATTTTCTTCTTTTTTTTTTGGGTTGTATGGAAGCCCCAAACGCAATTTCATTGTTCTTGACAATGACAATAAATAAATAAATACTAAATACTAATCAGTAATCAGTAAAGTAACAGGATTACTCTTTTGGACAAGTAATAAATAATTAGTAACTGATTACCTTTTTCAAGTAACTTGACCAGCACTGGTTGGTCATAGTGTGGCCGTTTGATATGTTGCCGTTGCCCTTACCTAAACAGACAACCGTGTTGGGGTTAGATGCCTGTCCCGCTACAGGATTCAGAACATGCTGGGCCTCACATTGGGTCAGTAGGTTAAAGTGAAAGTTGGTGAGAGTTAAATGGCATGGCAGTATAAGTCTCTTCAAGGAGGCTGTGGATCAAAGGAGCGCTTCAATCAACCATGACTACGTCACCTGGGTGAGGACATAAACACTAAATGATTGCAAGAAGCATCATTTATGAAATTTCCAGGTCATCCTGGTACCGTATGTTAAAAAAATTAAAGGTTACTGAAAACTCAGTTGGCAGAATAATCTTACCTCAAAGCCTTCTGTGGCATAGAAGCAAAAAAAACGTTTTTGGTTATTACTCTTTACACTAAAAAAGATTTTCCAATATTAAGCTTCAAATCTAGTTGACTGCTTATAAATATATTACTTATTTAATGTATTTAACATTGAATATCTTTGTGTCATTTATTTAAAAAAATGGGAAAAATCCCCCATAAATGACCATAAATGAACTGTAAGCCATTTAATGGTAACATATTTTCTGCTTGATTTTTTACTACTGACTGATTAAAATCTGTTTAACTGATACAAAAAAATAAATCATTTTCTGACCTTACAAAACAACCAGAGTAATGCTCAACCATGAAAATAACTTATATTGACTCATAAGGCCAAGAATCATTTGTAGTTTGCCAGTATCTCTCTCTTCATAATGCCTTAATGGTTGCTGACACTATCAGTTCACCTCCAAGCATACATTACAGCTTTTAAATATATCTTATTACTTTTTTAAAACCTAATTTGTAGCAATAAATGCCACAGTATATGCCGAAGCATGAATGATGAGAGTTAACCTCTTACCCCGGCCATAAAAGTGTTTAAGCAAATTGGCTGCTAATAGCGTAAACTCAGGACTGATGTGTTAATATTCTGTAAAGCCACAGTCCACCTTTTTGGTAAAGTGGCTATGCATTCAGTCCTGTCCTCTTTGCTGAAGATCGCCTGTCTCCCTTTGCTTTTCTGTAAAAAGTGGCTCATTACCACAGAGTTACGCTAACAATGGTTGCAAGAGAAATGTTGTCATCTGTGTTTTCCCGAGTAATTACCAAAACACAAAGGCTCCAATTTTCACAAAATCATTTCAGAGAGCTCTTCACATGAATGAGCACATGAATAAAAATGAAGTTGTCTTCATGAGTAACCTCTGCCAGGAGAAAAGAGAAAGAGAGAACAAGAGGATGAGGAAGGTAAAGGTTGGAGTGGTAGCAGTGTGTGTGTGTGTGTGTGTGGAGGGGGTTGATGGAGAAATGGAAAAAAAAGATGGAGTTAAAGCTGAGGTTTTAACATAGTTCATAAAGGGTCAGGACATAATTACTTACAGAAATGCCTGCTCAATGGGTGGGCAGAGAAATGCATTTAGCAGCGCTTAAAATTTTAATTTAGCTATGAAAGGCCACTTTTCCTTTTTTTTTCCTCTCAGCTCTCCCAGCTCTCTTTTTTCTCTCTCATTTGCTGTTACTACACATTAACAACCTTCATTCTGATCAAAATACAAAAGCACTGAAATTCCCATTAGGCTCTTTTTTTTCTTTTAACAGAGTGTTTTTTTCATGGAGAAGAGCTCATCAAAAGAGAAAGCATTTCTCTGGTTTTATCTTTATGTTAATCAAATCGCCTCTTTCTGTATTTTATTCGCTGGTTATTCTTTGATTAAACATTGTCCCCGATCAAATTCACTAAACTGTTTACAGCAGCTTGTGATTTCTACTCTTTAACAGCTCAAATACAAAGAGGCAACATGATTTAATGGCCACAGGCTTGTTATGAGGAATATGTGAAAAGCATTAGTAAGAGGAGAGAACTATTTAAGAAGAAAGTTGAAGAAAAAAGGTAATCCTGAAAGAAAAGAGAGAGAAATAAAAGACTAAAAATATCAATTAGTGTGAGTGCTTGTGTCGGAGATGGTGAGGGTTATTTATTTTGTGTTCCTTTCACCTGACAAGAGGAGAAAAACACTCACAAATAGTGTTTGATGTAATTTTAAAAGTGTCAAATAATGCCATTTTACCAAAGGTTTTTCAGTTATGTAAACATGAATGATGCCCTTTCAAAGCAATGCACCAAGTTATAGCATCAGTAAGATGGGGTTGTCACTTGCCGCTCATCATTTTTTAAGGTTGTGAAACTGTTGTGAAAGAATGTATTTTAAGCCACACCACACTCTTCTCCTAACCTACACACCGGCTCACTCCTTGGCGGCCGCTTATCGGGGCCTGGAGCCTGGGGCTTGCTCGGGCCACTTCGGAGGTGGGGTGCCCCCGGCCTCTCGGCCTGGGGCTCGGTCACTCAGGCACGGCTGGCTGCCGGCGGAGCTCACGGGCGCGTCACTGCAACTCCCCCTGGCTTCTGCTCCGCGGCTGCTGAGTGAGCCCTCATCTGGGACTCTCCTCAGCTCTTTCTGGGACAGTGGCGCGGCTGCCCCTCTGTTGGTCTTCCTTGGTCTGTTGTGTTCTGGGGGCCTCTGGATGTCTGGAGTTTTGATCTCCTCCACACCTGCTTCACGCCCTGGAGGACGGGGCTGTGGCCCCCCCACACCCTCTAGCAGATCATTACATGAAGGAACCTTTTAAAAAACAAAAAACAAGCGCGTCCATGCTCACAGGTGTACACACGGGCGATCACACCCACAAACTACACCCTTTTTGGCTCCTACCTCAAAGCACACTGTGTTCTGTTGATCTTATGTGCTGCACAATAATGTTTAATATTTAGTATTTACTGTCATATTCCCATATATCATTGTGATGTTGTTTATTCTATTACTCTTGTTCTCTTCTGCTTGTTTTCTTTTTTCTTTCTCAGCAGGTGACCCAGGTGATTGATATATGCATTTTTTTTTCTTTTTTTCTTCTTTTTTTTCTTTTTCTGCTCATTCTGTTGGTTTTTGGTTTTTGCC
Organism: Mchenga conophoros; assembly: GCF_057382185.1. Lineage (NCBI taxonomy): Eukaryota > Metazoa > Chordata > Actinopteri > Cichliformes > Cichlidae > Mchenga > Mchenga conophoros. The sequence goes on from NC_140531.1 coordinate 36,922,142, forward strand.
CTTCTCCCCCGTCCCTCTTCTCAGCTGTTTCTCTTTCCCTCTTTCTTTCTCCCCTTCTTTCCCCCAGTCAAGTCTGTCCCATGTTCAGTAAGTGAAAATAAAATAAACAATAAAAGGTGAATCAAATGGACCATTATGGCAAGGCTGGGATGGTCAATTTGGTAAAGTAAATCCGTTGGGCATCTTTCTTTGCCTTTAGACAACAATTCTGATGGCAAAAGAGCCAAACGGGACAGGCAAAAAAAAAAAAAAACAAAAAAAACAAAAAAACAAAAAAAACAAAACAAATAGTGTTTGATGTAATTTTAAAAGTGTCAAATAATGCCATTTTACCAAAGGTTTTTCAGTTATGTAAACATGAATGATGCCCTTTCAAAGCAATGCACCAAGTTATAGCATCAGTAAGATGGGGTTGTCACTTGCCGCTCATCATTTTTTAAGGTTGTGAAACTGTTGTGAAAGAATGTATTTTAAGCCACACCACACTCTTCTCCTAACCTAAACAGGATCTATAGCCTAAAGCTAATCAAGTACCTTTTGACACCTATATGTAACAAAATAATTGTACTTTTAACTAAAAATGTACATAAAAGACTAAATTAAAAAGGAACAAATCAGTGAGTCACTTCAAAATAAGCAAAACTAATATGTAAAAGTCTGAGCAGAATCGAAACCTGGAGACTTTGATGGTCTCTAAAATAGGACACTGCAGCCACAGCCATTGCTTCAAAGTGCCAATACCAAAAGTCACTTTGTTTATAATAGTGAGATTCAGGTGGCATCTAACAAAATTGCATCATGCAAACGGCTGGGATGGGAACATGCTGCACAGACATACAGTGAGGGAAACAATTATTTAACCCCCTGTTGAATTTCTACATTTGCTCACTTACAAAGAAATGAGCAGTCTTGGAGTTTCATGGCAGTTTTCAGAAAATAAATAAAATAAATAAATAAATAAATAAATACATAAAAACACATTACATAAAATGTATACATTTTCATCATTTTAAGTAAAACAAGTATTTGATCTCCAAGCAAAATATGATTTAGTAATTGGTAGAGAAACCTTGCTGGCAAAAGGTATTTCTTGTAGTTGGTCACATTAGGATTTTGGGATTTTGTTGGATTCCTCTTTACAGAAAATCTCTAAGTCTTTAGCTTTAGTGGCTGCCATTTGGCAACTCAAAGCTTTAGCTTCCTCCACAGATTTTCTATAGGTTTGAGGTCCTGAGGCCACTCTATGACCCTAATGTGCATCTTCTTTAGCCACTTCTTTAGTGCCTTCCTGGTATGTCACTACCATGCTGGAAAACCCATTCACAACCTATCATCATTGTTCTGGCTGAGGGAAGAAAGTATTTTTCAAGATTTTCTGATAAATGGACCTGTCCCCTCAATCCAATGACGTCGCCCTGTACACTCAACAGAAAATCAGCCTCAAAGCATAATGTTTCCATAATGTTTGATTGTGGGGATGTTAGTCTTTGGGTCTCAGTATTTCTTTTCCTTCATACATGATGAGATGATGCCAAATTCTTTCATTTTGGTTTCATCTGAGCACAGCACTTTCTCCTAAGCTCCCAGGAAGTTATGTGGCCTTCTGGTTTTTCAAGTTAAACTGAATAACAAATAAATCACTAACAACACTGATTATGCTTTGCTTTCAACAACAACTTTTGAAGTTTGACCTTGGTTAATCTCAAAAAACACATTTAGATTTTTAACACCAGCCTTAAAAAAAATCACCCTGGCACTCAGCAGTGACTGTTATTTTGAAATTGTGAGGTGCCTCAACAGTATCTAATCAGGTAACAGAACCTGAAACAGTGCCTCACTGTACCCAACTCACTAACCACACTCTGAATGCAATTTCAGTGTACCATGTGAGTGACACTCAAGGCAGTTTAAGTCTTCTATGAGCACTGCTGGAGATTGGAAGGAAAAGATTGCTTTTTTATGATAATATAACTTATCAGTTGTAAGTTGTAAGCTTCAGGGAAATAGTTCATTTGAGGATTGAGGGGTCTTGTGTAATGACTATGCATGCTAACCAATAGTTTACTAATGAATAAGCACACTGGAAGCCACAGAGTTTAATTCAGGTGGCAAGGTTACCCAGACTGTCCCAGTACAATGTCAACACACACACACAGATTGATGATTGTGAACCCTCAAAAAGACAAGGAGAGTGAGATTGCAGAGAAATGTGTGATTTTAAAGCCCCCTCTATACACTCTGTCTATACATAGAGAGGTATATACTATATACTTCTTTGTATTACTACTCATGTGTCATGTCAGAAACCTCAAATAATCTCAAATTGGTTTCATTAACATGATTCACTTCATCTGAGTTCACTGCACATAAACGGCCTCCACAGACACTAGCTCTCAGTGGAACAGAGCACCTTTGGGATTTGTTGGAATAGTAGATTTGCATCATGAATGTGTGGCGGACAAATCTGCAGCAACTGTCCAATATGGACCAAAATCTCTAATGAATGTTTCCATCATCTAGTTGAATCTATGCAATGATGAATTAAGTATTAGTAAGATGTACTGTATACGTATAATTTTTGGTCACTGTACTCTATGTCTATCCTTTCTTTTTCTAAGAAGACAGGAGGATACATAACTTCTGAATTTTGAAGTCATTGCTTTTAAAAAGTTTATCAGCTATGAACTCTACCTGTAGATTTATCCAGTTACTGGTTGATTTTACAGAATTATTTTTGAATACAGTCAGTTAAACTTATTGTAGAATTAAAGTTGGTTAGACTGAAAATATTATGCTTAATTAGACGTTGCTTCCTGTGCTGATTAATTTAAATGTGTTTATGATTTGTGATGATATTAAGCTTGGCATTCAGATAATTACTTTAATTTAGTTTACAGCATCCAGACTGATTTTGAGGCACGAGATTAAAACGCAAAATGTTAAAGCAAGTTTTGGTAAAATTTAAAAGTATAACACATATGCTACACATGCAAAATACACTAGTAACCTACACCTTTTAGTGTATCTCTAATATTGTGTGCCTATGTCATCAGACTGTAACAAGAGAACCCCCCCACCACCCACCCATCCCACCCCACCACCACACACACGCGCACACAGAGTTCTCCAGGGCTGCAGTGTCTGGCAGGTGTCCAGTGCTGAAGTGGTTCTGCTCTAGAGAACGGCAGGCCTTGTCTACAGCCCATCAATCAAGCACTGCCTACTGCCCCTCCTCCTCTCCGTTCTTCCACTACCCCTCTTTCCCTTTGCTCCATGTCTCCCTCTTCCTTCTTTCACCTCTTCGATTTGTCTGATAAATCCACTACTCTACAAAGCATTTCTCATGTGCTACCTCACCTTTGTTAATCTCCCCTCTCTTTTCTCTTTGAATGTTAAACTCCCATCTCTCTACCAATCTATCCTCCCCTCTGCATATTTACATGGTTCTGTATTTGAAGCTATCCAGCCAGCTCTATCCCTGCACCTTTACTACCTATTTCTTTCTTACCACACAACCTTACACATCTCATCACTTGCGCCTTCTCCCTCACTCTCCACCACCCTGTCTTTTTTGCTTCCCTTTGTCTCTTGTGCCTGCCCTCCTGATTGATGCAAGCAGACGGCCTCTATCAGTGTTTTATACATAATCCAAATAAGATATGCTTGAGACTGCATTTCTGAAAAGTCCTAGCCAGCCCCTGACACGATGTGCTGACAGAGGATTCACAATATGTGAGCACACAGAAACACCCACACACATACACACATTTGTAGATGTATATGCACATGCACAAGAGTAAACACTACCACATTCATTGAGACCCACAATGACACAGGGGCATCATCAAAGGATTATTCCAAAAAGTTGTGGCAGCAAAGACAAAACACTATATGGTTCTGTGAAGGAATATATTGATGTGTATGAGCATGTGTCACCGTGTTTTAGGTGTATATTTATGACAGACTGAGAAAGACTTTGTGCATTTAAATGGCTTTGTTAAGTAATGCTGACCTATCGTTCTTTTCTTGATGCTCCATCCACACTGTGGCAGCAATTCAGCATGCATGTAAAGCTTTATGGGGCCCATACGAAATGCAATAATCCAATCTGTCCCTTACTGCCAGGTACTAATCAAAGCATTTCGATCACTATAATTCATGCTAACTAATCTGTTTACCCCCTATTTTCACTGGGGTCCCCAGGAATTTCTTCACATCAATACACAAATTACTGCACTATTATAACTGTTATTCCTTTTGAACTATGTCCAATACCTCGCAGGTGTAAGATCACTTCCAACTCAACTTAACCAGGTAGAATAAAAACAGAGTAAATAAGCAAGTAAAGAACAAAAAATAAATAAATAAATAAAATAAAACAAATAACATCTGTTGAACAAACATGTGACCTATACCATGACCCCTCCAACCTCCTAAAATGGAATTGTTTGCAGCTAAACCTTCAGTCTAACTCATCCCAAACTATCTCTGTAGGATTTAGGTCAGGTGATTGTGGAAGCCAAAGCCCCTAATCCAGCACTTCATTGTGCTCATCTTGGTTGAATAGCTCTTACAGAGCTTGAAGGTGCTTTTTGGCTCACTGTCCTTTCAAAAAACAAATGACAATACCACTAAATGCTCACCAGATGGGAATGTGTATTGCTGCAGAATGTGTAACCATGCTGGATAAGTGTAGCCCTGAATTCTGAAAAAAATAAAATAAAAATCACACAACACTTTCATAAGCAGCCAGATGGAAATGTCTCTATGTATTAGGTGGTCAATGATAAGGCAGAATGGGGATTGTGTTGGACATTTCAAAAACAGAAGTCATTAAAATGCTTAATCTTATGAATTACAATACAATAAAGCTCTTTTTCGACATACACCCATTTATTCTAAGTGATATTTATGTATCAACATAGTACATTCTAAACTGAAAGTTGTCAGATGAAGGCAACAGGATGGCACCACATAATGGTAGATCACTTTGGACCAACAGATGATGAGCTTTTATTGATGTTTTTTGGACAGACTATGCTAGAGCTTGAGGAGTTAATATTACATGGGAGACAAATGTATAGGGACTTTTGCTTCCCCTTGTCTCAGAAAGTTATTTTCCAAGCTCAATTCACTTTCTATTAAAGTATTAAATCCTGAAAAACTGAGAATGGCACTTACTCTGCTTAACAGTGAATAGATATAATCTTTAGATGAGCAGATCACACATGTCAAACATGAGACTGCCATTAAGTAACACAAATTCATGACATACTCAGCATTTTGGGGTGGCTGTAGCTCAGGTGGTAGAGGAGGTTATCTATTAATTGGAAGGTTGGTGTTTTGATCCCTGGCTGTTCCCAGCCTGCATGCCAAATATCCTTGGGCAAGATACTAACGCAAAGTTGCTCTCCGATGCATCCATTGGAGTATGAATTGGTGTTAATGTTAGACTGAAAGCACTTACTTAGAAAAAACTCCTTGTGTGAATGTGCAGGTGTGTGTGAAGACTACTGTGAGAGACACCTTTGACAAAATGAAAAAGAAATTATGGTGTTTAGCATTTTGATGAATCCAGCAATTTTAGTATTTATGTCTGAAAAGGGCTTCACATTCAATATTACTATAAAACATTCATTTTCATTGAAATGCAGCATTGCACACAGTTGTCTCTTTTAATTGGAAATACAAAATTAAAAGAGGCAATTTTCAAATTAGCCTAACCATCATACTTGTGAAAAAAAGACACAATGTCTACATTATACCAAAGATTCCCTTTTAAAGTCTCAGCTTCAAACAAAATTCACTAAATGTTTGTCTTATGTGAAAGATTTTTAGAGTCCACTGCTGACTGATGAAGCACTGATAAGGTCTTGTTAGTGGTAGAGGGGACTACTTAATTTTACAGACTAGTGACCAGAATCTCCCTCAGTGTTCATGCAATTCATAGCAGGCAATTCATGGATTTCATTCTGTTTATTCAACTGTTTAACACTTTATAGTGATTGTTTGAATGTTCAAATTCAAAGCTTGCATGGAATTGTTTTAGGAACAATTTTAACTAAAAATGGTTTCACAACACAGTTGAATTCTTTTCAATGCTTTGATATTGCACAATAGTAATTGCAAAGAAAAGAAGCACACCTACTTTAGGTTTAAAGTACAGTTACTTTTACTTATTATGTTTTCACTGGAATCCTCACACGAGCAGGTTGAGTGCTGTAACTAAGGCTTGGTGAAGAATATCAAGTAGAGTGATACAGTAGTACAATTTATATTGAATAGCTCTGTGTTTATAAAGTGGATGAAATAATTATCTGATCCTCTACTGAATTTGCTGTCTTATAAAGTTTAGTTTTCATGGTAGTTTCATTTTAAGGGTGAGAGACAGAATATCAATTAAAAACCAAGAAAAACAAATTAAACCAATTTGCATGTCACTGAATGACATAAATATTTGATCCCCAAGCAGAAAATAACTCAGTACGTAGTATGGGATCCTTGCTGGCAACCAGAGATGGTTGTTATGACAATGATCTCCTTGGTCTTTTTGGTGTTTAAGACCAAGTTATTGTCGTGGCACCATGACTCTAGTTGTTGCACCTCTGTCCTATAGTTTGTCTCATCATTGTTGGATATAAGTCCGAGCACTGTAGTGTCATCTGCAAACTTAACAATGAGATTGGACGCGCAGGAGGAAATACAGTCATGGGTGAAGAGAGTGTATAGCAGAGGGCTCAGAACACACCCCTGAGGGGCACCGGTGTTGACCACAAGGGTGGAAGAGGTGTTCTTACCCACTCTGACACTCTGTCTACGGTTAGTGAGGAAGTCCACAATCCAGTTGCACAGAGAGGAGTTAAGTCCCAGTTGGTGGAGTTTGGGACGGAGTTTGTATGGCCGGATGGTATTAAAAGCCGAGCTGTAGTCTACAAAGAGGAGCCGTGCATAGGTGTTCCTGTGTTCCAAGTGCAGCACTGTGGCGATCGCATCCTCGGTTGACCGGTTCTCCCTGTATGCAAACTGGTGCGAGTCCAGGGATGGTGGAAAAGCAGCTCTGATGTGTTTAATGACCAGTCTCTCCAGGCATTTGGCGGGAATGGGGGTGAGTGCCACAGGTCTGAAATCGTTCAGACATGTGACATTTGACTGTTTTGGGATGGGAACGATGGTAGCTGCTTTGAAACAGGATGGTACCAGTGAACAGGACAGAGAGGTGTTATATATAGAGGTGAAGACGTCCGCCAGGTCCGCAGCACAGTCTTTTAGCACCCGGCCCAGCACTCCATCCGGCCCGGCCGCCTTCCTGGTGTTAATGCTCCGGAACACACGCCTCAGCTCATGAGTGCTCAGGACCGGAGCAGGGTCGGTTGAGGGGAGAGGGGACAGGACAGGGTCGGTGTTCTCCCTGTCAAAACGGGCATAAAAGAGATTTAGATCCTCAGCCAGAGTAGAACTGTCGGCTGAGGGTGATGGTGTTCTTCTTTTGTAGTCCGTGATAGCCCTGATGCCCTCCCAGACCTGCCTTGGGTTTGTGTTGTTCTCAAACCTGGCCTCGATACGCCTCCTGTGCTGCTGCTTGGCAGTCTTGATGCCTCTTCTCAGGTTGGCCCTGGCAGCACTGTATGCCTCCTGGTCCCCGGATTTGAAAGCGTTGTTCCTTGTTCGAATAAGTTGTTGAACTCCGTGTGTCATCCAGGGTGGATTATTAGGGAACACACGGAATCGTTTCCAAGTTGTTACATTGTCCACACAGAAACAGATGTAGTCCAAGACAGTGGAGGTGTAACTGTCCAATGCGACACGATTGTCAGTGTCCTGCACCTTGAATACATCCCAGTCTGTGCAGTGGAAACAGTCCTGAAGCATCGGAATAGCGTCCTGCGGCCATGTTCTCACGGTTTTGGTTGTAATCCCAGTGCTCTTGATCTTTTGTGTGTATATTGGGTGTAGCAGAAGGGAGAGATGGTCTGACAGACCCAGGTGGGGATAAGCCTGGGCTCTGTACGCATTCGCCATGTTGGTGTACACCTGGTCCAACGTTCTATCTCCTCTGGTAGCACACTTCACATTACGGTGGAAATTGTGAAGTACAGATTTCAGGGCCGCGTGGTTAAAATCCCCAGCCGCAATAAAGACACTGTCCGGGTGTGCTACCAGGCTGTTATTGATGCTGCTGCTCAATTGTGCTAACGCTAGCTTAGCATTAGCATCTGGTGGAATGTAAACAGCGCAGATGTAAACGGCAGAAAATTCCCGAGGGAGATAGAATGGACGGCACTTTAACACCAACAGTTCTACCTCTGTACTGCACAGTTTTTCCGTTACCGTGACGTTCGTGCACCAAAGATTGGTAATATAGATGCACAGCCCCCCGCCAGTCTTCTTACCCGAGTCCGCAGACCTGTCGGCTCGATAGGCGGTGCGGCCTGCTAGATCGATAGCCGCATCGGGAATGGCGCTGTCCAGCCAGGTTTCAGTGAAAATCATGCACGAACAGTTATTAAAAGTCCGTCGAGTGGCGATCTGCAGTCGTATTTCATCCAGTTTGTAACGGATTGAACGGGCGTTGGAGAGGAATATGATCGGGAGTGGTGGTTTAAACGGACTAGTCTTTAGCCGTGCCCACAGGCCTCCCCGCTTGCCTCTCTTCTGCCTCCGCTCGCAACGTCTCCTCCTGCGGCTTGCTGTTGCGGGTAGCCCCGGGGGTTGCTTAACGATCTCCGGGGGGATGAGATACTCGGATGTTAGTTGAAGATCTCCACGGCTTAGTTGTAGTAGATCATCTCTGTTGTATTGAAGTAACCCCAGACTGTGTGAAATAATACACAGTACCACCAAAAGTGCAAAAGTGTAGGAGCTCCGGGCCGCTGCGTCTGTGCGCGCCGCCATCTTATAATAGGGTCGTTGGGTCGTTGACCCAGCGTTTTGTGTTTATTCTGACTTGTATTAGTTTAGGGGTTAACCTGAAGTTTGGTGTATTGTCAGCCCTACCTGTGTCTGTCCTTGGTGCTCTGTTCATGTCCCCGTGTTGTGTTGTACATCAGTCTGTTTCCTGTTTTATTTTGAAGGCTCGTGTTCTGGATTTCCTGTTCTGTTCTGAAGGGCTGTGTCTGTTGTTATTGTGTTCAGCTTGTCTCCTCCGGTCCCCATGTGTATTAGGTTCAGCTGTTCTTCCCTCCTGTGTGTGATTACCTGATTACCTTGTGTGTGTATATTTAGTGGGTGTCGGTCTGTGTTCGTTGTCGGCTCGTCTGCATTCATCCGTGTGTCTCTGCGTTAATCTGCGTTCATCCATGTATCACTGCGTTAATCTACATTCATCTGCGTTCTATGGTGTTCCTGTCTCTGCGTCTCTCTGCCCCGCACCCCTTTGTATGGTCCCAGGTTTGTCACTTAGTTTCTCCCAGTTTAGGTTTCCGTTTGTAATTACTCATGCTTCATTGCCTGTTTTTGCCACTACCACCTTGTAAATAAACGTCACTCGTATCATCAGTTTGCTGCATTTTGGGTCCTCCTTTTCCTCCACTCCACACGGCTCACTCCGCCAGCCGTGACAAAATGTAGCTGGTCACCAGGTTTACATACATCTCATGAAGGATTTTAGCCCACTCCCCTTTACAAAAATGTTGAATCCTTCAGTGTTCTTAGCTGCCGCTTGGCAACTTGAAGCTTCAGCCTTTCTATAGGATTGGAATCTAAAGACTGGCAATGTTTTGGGTTATCATCATGCTGGAAGACCATGACCTTCATTGTTATGACTGAAAGAAGTTGTTATCAATTTAAAAATTGTGTAAGTTCATGACTTTTTCTGAGATAGGCTTATTCACGGAATCACTGAATTGGAGACAGCTCCTGTAGCTGGTACAGCCAACGGTAGCGTGGGCCTCACTAGCCTTTTCCCCAGCAGACTGTCCCGAGCAGCCGGGGAAACTGGATGGCTGGGTGATGGTGAGGAGGAAGGATAGTCTTAAACAGAAGCTCCTGGTACACCACCAACCTGTTCATGTGTCTAACCACTTTAAATATGTAGAATTGCTTTAAATATGTAGGATTGCTTTAAATATGTAGGACTGCTTTCTTCCAGTATATGAGTGATGCTGCAAAACATGCATTTATGACTTCTAGGCTGGACTACTGAATTTCGTCATTATCAGGATGTCATAAAAACTCCCTGAAAGGCCTTCAGTTAATCCAAAATGCTGCAACAGGAGTACTGACAGGGACTAGAAAGATGGAGCATATTTCTCCTGTTTTGGCTTCCCTTCATTGGCTTCCTCATAAATCCAGAATTTAATTCAAAACCCTGCTCCTCACATACAATAATAATATATTATATCTATATATTAATAATCAGGCCCCATCTTATCTTAATGACCATGTAGTAATCATATCACTCCATTAGAGCACTCTGCTCTCGCCCTGCAGGCTTACTTGTTGTTCCTGGAGGCAGAGCCTTCAGTTTTAAGGCCCCTCTTCTATGGAACCAGCTTCCAGTTTGGATTCGGAAGACAGACACTATCTCTACTTTTAAGATTAGGCTTAAAACTTTTCTTTTTGCTAAACGATATAGTTAGGGCTGGACCAGGTGACCCTGAATCCTCCCTTAGTTATGCTGCAATAGATGTAGGTGGGTGGTGGATTCCTCTGATGCACTGAGTAACTTCTTCAGTTACCTTTCTCACTCACCATGTGTTAATACACCTCTCTGCATTGAATGATTACTTGTTATTACTTGTTACTTGTTAATCTCTGCCTCTGTTGCACAGCATGTCTTTTATCCCGTCTTCCTCCTCTCTAGCCAACCAGTCGCTGCAGGGGTTCTTCCTGTTAAAAGGGAGTTTTCCGTTCCCACTGTCACCAAAGTGGTTACTCATAGGGGGTCATATGACTGTTGAGTTTTTCTCTGTATGTATTATTGTAGGGTTTACATTACAATATAAAGTGCCATGAGGCAACTGTTGTTGTGATTTGGCGCTGTATAAATAAAATTGGAAAAAAACAAAACAATAACAACAAAAAAAGATGTTTACCTATAACCACCAAGCACATGGTTTTGACCCCAAAGATATTAATATAAAATAGTTTCTGCATCACTCCGGATTGCCTAGCAACACAATTGTTTATGCACATTTTCATGCAAAGGCTGCTAAAACACAAGGCAGAGCAGTTTAGATGTCATAGATTATTAAATATAAAGGGAACTGTCGTTAGATAACAGATGAATAATTACTGCCGGTGCTGAGAACAACATTTTGAGCCAGAGCAGAGTGGGGGAGTGTGTGACCGAATGTGTGGTGAAGTGGAAGGGTTGCTGGCTGTACAGGAGCAATGGGAGAATTGTAGTTGATATGAGCAAAGAGTCGAGAGTGTGGAGAGCTAATCTCAGCAAATAAAGAGTAAAATCTACTTTAATAAAAATCAACTTTTTCCTAAAACCACCGAGGACGTCATTTTTATTTTTTTGAACCAAGTTCGATTTTTCCAATTATTTAGATCTGAATAAACAGATATGACCAATCATGTCACTACATTTGTCAATAACTGCACTCATAACTTAAATCACTCACCGGCAGCAAACACATAATTTGATGGAAATAGTAAAATTATTATACCATTATTGCTATTGTTGCAGGATGGGTTTAAAATTACACCTCCTAGTATTAGAATGGATCTGTACATGTACAGTTCTAGTGTTAAGCTGGATGTGTACATGTGACTTCTTAAGAAACAGAACAGAAACGTTACAGTTCTACATCCCAGTATGACACCAACACTGGGCAGGATCTGTTTTAATACTACGTGATATGGAGATCTTATCCCCAGTATGTGAGGAATTTTAAACATACATATTATTATCTGAGTGCCCATGTTTTATGTGTAATAAATCTGAGTCATCAATGGTAGTATTTTGTAGCCAAAATGTTTTAGAGCTGTTATCATTTTTATTTCTGGTCTCAGGGCATTAGGTAGGAAATAAGAGAATCTCTAATGAGACAAAGGGCACATGATTTATTTCAAAAGTGTAGTGACCAAGGCAACAAACATAAAATTCCTATCAATAGAAACTAGCACTTAGGATCAAACTAAGCTCTTTAAAAGCTGCATGCTATTTCTAATTTTTAATAATTGTAAATGATGACAATAACTTGTCCAAAAGTCTGAAGGCCCTTGTGCTAACAGGCAGCATAGATGGTGGCAAGACTGAGTTACTGACAGAAATAATAAAATAGTTTTGCATATAATTAACTGCGGGGGCCTACTAAACAGAAAACTGAATGAATGAAAATGAGACCAGTAAGGAGAATGTGTATGATAACGGTATTGTATCGATGGCATTTTTTAAATCAATATTAAGAAAAGTCCTACTCCTTATTATTTACAATTTCACCTTTAGAGCAACCTCAACAGATTCGTTGTGAAAAACTTGCAGCAACTGTAACTTCAAATACCTTGAAATTAAATCTATAAATTACGATCTAAAATTTTATTTCATTACTAAGAGCAACTCTTTCCACTAGAAAGCTTTACAAATATTGACCTTGTATTAGAAAACAGTGAAAGTGAAGTTAACCCCTTTACAGATGGTTAGGTTTTGAGCCTCAAGGTTTCCTGCACACAACCAGTTATTTTGTAGAATCTTGGAATCTCTAGTGGTTGCTTGGCAACTGGTCAGAGACAAGCAAATAAACTGAAACTAGAAATATTAGTGTGTTAATTAATGAGATTTAGACATACTGGTAGACAGACATTGTTACCTTTGGACAGAGCCAGGCAAGCTGTTTGTCTATTTTCCATTTTAATGCTTAACTGAACTAACTGGCTACTTTACATTTTTATTGCCAGACAAAAAAGTGGTTTGGATCTACTTCTAATCCTTTATCACAAAAAAGAAAAAATGCAACTGCATAAAACTCAATATATTAATATGATGATTAATTAATTTAAATAATACCTAATTAAACTTCGCATCAATCAAGCTTTAGTATATACTTACAGTATTTAACTGATGTTCATTGATGTAATGTTTTATAGATTCTCTACAGTCTTGTGAAGAGGGCATTTGACTATGTCCCTCATCATGTCTGTGGGGTGGTGTTTCAGGAGTATGGGGTATCTGTCCTGTTGCTATGGGTTATTTGGTCCCTGTACAACAACAATGGAAGCTTTGTCCCCATTGGTGCCAATATATCTGACTCATTCCCAGTGGAAGTTGGGTGGACTACCCTTTGTCACAATTTCTATGGATTCCTATAGAATCCAATGAAATCTATAGAATCCTATGGCTTCTTCAATACCCAACATCTAAACTAACATCAAACAACTGCTATTGCAACTAGAGATTGATGACATACAACACAAATGCTATGGTCGAGGGGAGTCAGTCAGAGAGGAAAGTGAATGACCTGAATGAGACGATTATGGCTAAACCTGGACCTTTTGTGGCAAGGTCACCAAGACTTTTTGAAGTCTCTGAAAGTCTACTTTAAGATGTGAATGTAGCATTTTTGACAATCCGTACTCCCATCACTGAAACCAGGCAGTTGATCAGACAGTGATCCTTGAGATCAAACGGCTATAAGATGAACTGCCACAAGAGGCAGTGCCATCCATAGAGAAGGAGACTAGAGGGCAAAGTCCAAGGTAGGATAGGAAGCCAACTATCCAATCTGCAGAAAGGTGCGATGAAGAAAGGGGTGCCTAAGAAGTACAACAAACTGTACATACCTGGGGTCTTGGTAACTACCAAGCAAAGACTCACAGCTTTGGGTAATGAGGTGTAATATAAAAATAGGCCAATAAACAATAAACCAGATGTTCTCCAATGAACCATCCAAGGTATACTCTCAGTACAAGGGGAGCAATACGAGAACATCCTCACCTAGGCAGAAGATGGAGTGATACAGGAAAAGCATGTGCGAGAAGAATCCAACAAATAAGACATGCTCAGTACCTAGTGAATCTAAAAGCAAATCATAGCAGCTTCCCCGAAAAGGAGCCAGTAACCATCACAGTGGCAGACAGGTCTCACTTTCTGGCTAAAAAAAATAAAAAATTGCTAATCGATGAGATGCATGGCTAAATAAAATCAGGATGGTCCTGGTCCCAAAACAGAAGGTCCCATCCAAATAACAGCCAATAACGTGTCTCTGCACAGCATAGAAGCTCATGTCTGGCATTATACCTGTGAAAATGAACAAGCACATTGCTCAATACATGAGCAGGGCACGGGAAGGAATTGGCAGAAACACCAGAAGGGCAAACCACCAACTCGTGGCGAGTAAGACTTCAAGACAGTAAGACCTGCAACCTGTCGATTGACTACAAGAAAGCCTATTAATCAGTGCCTCACACATGGATCCTGAACTACCTAGAACTATACAAGAATTCTACAGGACCAAAGAGCTGTCATCAGGAATTCAATGGGGATCTGGCGAACAAGTTGAATGGGAAGAAGAAGATGTAGAATAGGGAGAAGATAGAAGCCACTGGCATCAAGACTGAGGCACTGAGATCAAGGAAGCTCCTCATGATACATGGAGGGTTTCACCCCAAATCCGGCACCCTGAGACTGTATGTAAGTCGAAGGAAGGTGGCGTAGGACTAGTGAGTGTCAGGACCACTATCCAGAATGAAACCACAAACATCAATGAGTACATCAGGAAGATGGCCGCAACTGATCACATGCTTAGTGAATACATCAGGCAGCAAAAACCTGAGAAAAGAATAAGCACAGGAACAGGAACCATCATAAAAGGACAGGTCCCTGCATGGAATGTACCACTGGCAGATAGAAGAGTGGCTGACATTTAGAAATTCTACTTTAGAAAGTGGCTTCAGCAGATAACAGGAACAACATCTGAAATATGTCCTAAAAACAGGACAGATATTTCACAGAAACTTCAAGCTCCCATGCCTTTGACAGAAGATGCAAGCTTGAAGGATAAAGACTACCTCCATGGGATGAGTTAGGAATTTTATATATATATTATTATGCTGAAAGAGGCTACAGCCATCAGGGAATGGTGTTACCATTTAAGGGCGGACATGGTCTTCAATGGTTAGACAGACAGGTGGTGTGTGTCAAAGTAACATGCACAGTGCATCTTCTGTTTTACCTTCTTCCCATAGTGCATCCTGTTGACCAGTGTTCCACAGGTAAGCGGGTACATGCACCCAGAAATCCACATGATATAAAAGAAAATGTTATTCATCAGATTAGGCCACTTCTTTGTGGTCCAGTTCAGATGCTCATGCTTAGGAGACGAAAATAACCTTAACCCAACATTGTAGTTTCATTTCTTCTTTAGAGAGAAGAGACAGAAAAACAGATTCAAATCTGCTTGAAGTACACCAACTAGCCCCAGAAAACAGACTGACACGCATACACATAAGATGAACAAACATCAACACAAATTCCTGAGGGGAATAGTTTGGTGCAATAATTGTAGCTTCTAAATAGATAGCTGTGCAACATGTGTGGCCTTTTACATTAGTTATATGATTATAGCTTAGGACCACAGAAATTGAGTAGATAGATTTTGTTGCCATAAATACGTCCCAGATAAAACTCTGTATTGCATGTCCTTTGCACTTTGCGGACATCAAGACTTTCCTTGACTCCCTACGTCTTAAGAAGGGACAGTGTCCTCAGATAATCTAGGACCTGAGATAGCCTTCAGCCAAAGATGGTCGCGCGCACACACACACACACACACACACACACACACACACACACACACACACACACACACACACACACACACATGCACGCACATACACAAAAATCCAATATTCCATGTGTTATGTGCCTTTATGCAAATCTATATGGAAAATTAAACTGTTTCAGTAAATAAAGAAATGCAAATGATTTATGAACATTAAAGAATACAGTAACCATTCACTCAGTAATGCCATGCCCTTACAACTAATCAATAGTTTTACACCTTTTTCTGTCTTATTTTCCTTCAAGACTAAGCGCCTTGTTGGCTAGACAAGGTAATCAATACCACTGAGAAGCAAGGATGTGACTGTGTGCAATTGTTTGATTGTGCATATAAATATAAAATACTTTAGAGTGGGCAAGTGAATGAGTCAACCAGACAATCCATCTACACTGAGCCTCATAGTGAAGCCCAAGCCCAAGAGTTATGTTTAAATTTTAACAGCTAAAAATGGTGCCAATACTGAATTTCAGTCAATTAGGTCAGATGGCTGAGTCCCACGTTAGATTGCAAAGCCAGGCTTTCCTTGAGAAGAGGTAGTGCGAATCACACTTGAACAGAGCTGTAGAACAGACTTGAACAGACAGTAAGAATTCAGTTGAAATTCTTGTAGTATAGAAGAAAGAAATAATGATGGCATTTTTTTCAATTAACGGTGCATGAGTTAAACTTGAGACTGTCAAGCTTACGTATGATTAAAAGGAAAAAAAAAAAGAAAAAAGTTAAGAAGAGAAGTTATTTCTGCTGAGTTCACAATCATCATAAGGAACCTCAACTCGAGAACCACTTAGCTATTCAAACTGTTTAAGCACATTTACATACTAAAGCATTATATTGGGTTATCAGAGATCTAGGGAATGAATAGAACAAAAACATCAACTGAATTTTGACCTAGAACAACTAGTAAAAAATGCAAATGTAAAAAAGTCCTTTGGCAGTTTTATTACATACAGGGGGAAGGCGGGTTTGAGATGTTTTATGTTTATTTCATCAAAACTTGCTCTTATGGTATTATTTTATGCAGTGTTAAAACAGATGAGCTGCACAAGTAGTCCTTGAACCCTAGACGTTCTGCCATGAAGACAAGTTATGCCAATTTAAAACTGGGACAAACTACAGCTGCCCCAAACTGGTAGACAATTACATCAGCTTCATACCTAATAGGTCCTAGATGACCCATCTTGCCCAAAAAGACAACGTGAAAGGTTGAACTACTTAGGATATGTTGCCTTAAGTATTGAAAGACATGAAAGATGATTTAAGAGTTTGACAAACAATATCAAATCATGTTTGATATTGGGTGTTATGCTTGTTTTGCTCTTAGGTCTCTTAAGTATTGCATATTCAATGCAGTAGGCAAAGCAATCCAAACTTTTTTTCGTTTGTTTGGGGGGGAGGTTGCTAAATAGAGTGTTGTATTATAGAACTGTACAGTGTCATTTGTCAACTTAAAGCTGAGTTGGAAAATCGTCAGCAACAAGTTTATAGAAAAAAAATAACATTTGTATTCCTGTGCTTGATGAATAAAACCAAAAAATCTCCCTTTTGGTATTTGTTATTCTCAAACAGAACCAGTATGTGCACAAGCAGGGAGCTAACTTTCTCTTTGTGACATTTGGCGGTTGAAAGTTTGTGTACATGAGTGCATTAGAACTTATTCACTACACACAGAAGCCTACTGTGAACAAAAATAAGAAATAAAACTAAGTTCTTATAAACCCAAATTAATAAGCCAAACCCCTTAAAGGTAAGTAATGAAGTCCATGTAGGTTTGTCACTAGAGGTAATGTCTTTCACATTGCACAGCACTTTTTTATGTGAACCTATTCGTACAGCTTTGAAATCAACATTTAAACAGATTCAATACTGAAAGATTGCTGTACAATATAATATCAGGCTTGAATGAAAGTGACTCTTGCCCAGTGAAGTTGTTCAAATACTTACCATTTAACATAATAGAGTGAGAATCTCACAAAAAGAAAACTGGCCTTGTTTAATGCATTCACTTAAATACGGAAACAAAAAAACCCCACTTCCTTAACAATATTATTATTGTGTAATTAATCATAATTACAAGGATTTGAACCAAATGCACAGCTGTCAAATATATATATAAATATAAATATTGAGATCTGAATTTTGATTTTATGGTTGTAAGTGAAACAGGAGTGAAACAGAAACCTGTAAGGCGCTTTCACTGGACTTGTCCTTTTAGAATTTGACTTTCTTTTCAAATTCTCTTTGTCACTGTGGCATTCCTTTAACTTTGCTTCTAAATGCTCTTCACCTCACTTTCTTAGCACCTGACAGAAAGTATTTTATGATAACTGAACGATGAGTGAAAATTTGGAAACTGTATACTGTAGTGCGTATTGTATGTTTAAAGAACCACAAAGCATGATTTTCTGACTGAAACACTGATGAAAACTGCAGATCACTGGTGTATCCGACATCAAGGTAACTACTGTACACAGACTACACACATACACACCCCATACACACATGAAATACTCCAGGGGCAACCACCCTCATTAGATATAGACAAACAATCAATTAGTCAGTGTAATAAGGAACATAAAGCCTGTCTGTGGTGATAATGCTTACATTCCTCCACCCCAGACAGCAGCACTAAAACAACAGAGAAAGTAGAAGGCAACTGGTGAATGATAATGCCTCTCTCTGTCTCTTTCTGTCACCCAAAGTGTGTTTGTCTTCTCCAAGCATTTGAAATCCATGTTTATTTCCAGAATAAATGGCTTTATGTGGCTATAAAGGTGAAAAATGATTTCAACTTTCTTTATGAATGTTCATTTGGGAATGAAGGAATGGGACAAGGTGGTGAAAATAAATGTAGTAAAGCAGAGTGTTACTCTGCTTTTACAAAATGGAGTGAGGTAAAACCAGTGGCTATAAACTCTTGACAGACAAGGGTTATATGCATAAGAATATTTTCAACCACTGCATTAAGGGCATTTATTTGTTTCAGTATATTACCTGGTGAATGTCATCATTCTCCCATGTTTTTACCAAGAGTCTTCTATACAGTTGATTGTAAAACAACAATAACCATGCACATTCTAAGTCACCAATACCTGTTTTGGCATTTCTGATTGTCATGAGCATGTATACATGTTTAAATTTATTTGCTGCCATGTGATTGGCTGACAAACTATTTCATTAACTAGCAGTTGAACAGGTGTACCTATCAAAGTGAGTGTATTATATTGGTGAGTATAGTGATATGCTTAACGTCACACAAATGTGGTCCTTGGCAAATTACGATGCATTCATTTAACTTTTTCTTCCTTAATGTATTACATTAATCCAATAATAACTAAAACTACAATCCCAAGTTTGGATTATGTTGTAATAAAAGCAGTAATTATTTTGTAAATCTCAAGCTAGGTATTAATTCATTCGATGGCTAGCGGTGCAGGCACTGGTAACCTTGGAATTATGTATGAAAACCTTGATATCTGGCTGATTAAAATTACGTTTGTGTAAGTGTGTGGGTGTCTTGAAGCAATCATCTTTTATGCATATTTTGTTTGCTCAGGACGTTAATCTAGCTTGGATTTTAGGTGTCTTTATCTTCAATGATATTCCTTGTAAATAAACTTGACCTCAGCATTAAAGCCAGACTGAGTAAATCCTTTTCCACTCAGAGTCCTCTCTCAGTCTTGCTGTTTCCCTGTCATTCTCTGTTCCAAAGATTGCTGAACAATCAGCAATTGTATAAAACTAGATAGCAAATATGCTAATAATTTCTCTCACCTTGCATTACTCTTGACAGAAACAAACACTTAAAATGGTGGACACACACATGCACACAGATAACACACACAAGACAAGTCTTCTTGATAGAGAATTGGCTCTCATTGTCAGTGATGTCTGTTTGCAAGCCCTCTTTACAAGTAGAGAAAACAAAAAAGAAATGAGTATGGGAGAAACAACAAGAGGAGTGGCGAAATGATGATGGACCAAAACAAATCAGGTCAGGGAAGGCCGAGTAAGGAGAGATAGGTGTGATGTGGAGATGGATAAGATGAAGGATAAATAAAAGTGTTTGTTCTTCTGAAAGTCAGACGGTCAAAACATAAAGAAGTGGTATTTTTTTTTCTATTACTTTGCATTTACATTAAAAAAAACTTTGCTGGAGGCACACAAACTAACTGCATCACTAGAGCAAAATGGCAAACTGTCTCAGGACAATAATAATGGAAAATCTCATATTAAGGATGTTATTAAATGATTTCTTGTAGCAGCTGAGACTTAGAGGATGAGACTTTAAAATCAAACAATGTGTCCACCCCAAGTAGGGTAGTTTTATGAATAAGTCAAAACAATGTCTATGCGTGTTTTTAATGCTGAGCATACACTGTTTTTTTGCCTCACATCTTGAAAAGCAGTTTCATAAATTTGCATTAGATTTGTTCCTTGTAGCTAACTGCAGAAACACAGCAAATGAGGCTGGATTTTGCACATCTGATGGACTGAATCTAATAATTCACGTGGTTTACAATCTGTCCCAAAAGAAAATGCATGGTTTACAGCACAAGAGCACAAAGGAGAAACAAAATATATATCCTGGTATCATGATGTTTTGAATCTTTATGATTCAATAAATATTATTTTTGCAAGTTAATGTATCAAACATAAGGACATAATTTGACTGTTATTTCCAAAATCAACATTAAAATTCAACATTATGCACTCCACACTGTATATAAATGCCACTTGTTTTGCAGATATTCAACTCTGTATATTTTATATATTTTATTATTATTATTATTATTTTATTTTATTTTTTTACTATTTAATTTGTAAAAATGTGTATACACACACACACACACACACACACACACACACACGTAGGAAAATATTTAGTATACACATCCAGAAATGCATACACTATTATATATTGTACATATATTTATTAGTTTCAGGTTGGCCATTCTTGTATTTTGCTCGTTTGTGTTGTTGTGTTTGCACATCTCTGTTGCTTGTGGGGCTCGCACACAAGAATTTCACTCGCATGTGCTGTGCCAGTGTGCCTGCACATGTGATGTGACAATAAAAAGTGATTTGATTTGATTTTGATTTGATTTGATATCAGTCCCTTTTTTCTATATACAGAATATTTTATGTATGCCTTTATTTATATACAAATGAGTTTGACTCTGAATGTGAGTCCATGTACGATATTCTGTCCCTAAGAATTCTTTCACTTGAGAAAAAAAACATTGTTCATTGGACACTTTCTGCTACCTCATCCCATATTCCCATACAGCACAATTTAAATATGTCTAAATCTTAAATATGTCAATTTGGCATCTTCCATTAATGCTGATGTTGAACATAATGCAACACAAACTCTCGTAGAGGATACAAAGTCAGAGAGATACATATTTTGAAATAACTGTGCAGTCAAATCTAGTACACACAGAGCGCATAAAGGAGAGCACAGTAGCCAGTGCAATAAAAATTCTGGGTCCATCACTGTAGTTAGTAGTGAGTGCTGTGCATCCCGCTACCGATGTGAAAGGGTCTTAACATATGGAGGTGTGCAGCATGCACTCATGGGTTAAGATTTACTTTTATCTATGAGAACAGCACTATAATTAATACAAAACATTTATGTTTGTGTCTCTTTTATCAGGTGCTGTGCAATCTGGACTGTCATGGATGTGTTATTTTCCTTCAATTTAGGTTCAGTGTAAGTGTAATGCCTCTCCTCAAATGCCTGAAGCCTAAAATAACAAACCTGTTTCGAAAATGGAGGCAGTAGAAAGTATAGTATAGAGACAATTGCGTAAAAAT
The DNA here is from genome assembly GCF_057382185.1 of Mchenga conophoros. Classification (NCBI taxonomy): domain Eukaryota; kingdom Metazoa; phylum Chordata; class Actinopteri; order Cichliformes; family Cichlidae; genus Mchenga; species Mchenga conophoros. Next base: position 36,943,687 of record NC_140531.1, read on the forward strand.
GTAGCGAGTAAAAAAATAAAGTTTTTAGAAGAAAAAATACTCAACTAGATTACAGATGCCTGAGAATTCTACTTAAGAACACTAACAAAGCATTTGTATTATGTTACCTTTGATTGGAAGATGGGCACTTCATGGTTCTTTCCTTTAGTTTGGGGTCTAATGCTGAAACTTGGGTTTAAGCTGGGTAATGGCTGTGTGGCACTCCATCACTCTTCTTCTGTGCTGAAGTGTTATTGTGTTATTCTTCATTGTCCTTCAGTAACATAAATATGGTCTCACTTCAGTTTTTCTGACCATCCAAGTGTGTTTACCAGGTGCTATTAATAAACCTCTGACAGAGATCAATCCCTGTCCTTAAGTTTGAATATAAGGCATTCTATGGCGTTATTTTTGTGTCACTATTGTGAGCGCACGTAAATTTTTTTTGAGTGCACGTAAAAAAAAATTTCAGGTGCAAGTGTTGCATTTTGAGGAGAAATTTATTTTGAGCGAAGAAAAGCTAAATTTGAGTGAACAAAATTCATTGCTGCGTGCAAAAGATGTATTTCAGTGTTTGCTATTATCCATACACACACACAATAGCAGCCCCTCTCGCTCAGTTTTTGCGCTCGCAATGTGTTGGTTGCGCTCTCAACATTTATGCCTGTGCGTGTTCAGCTCTTTCTGTACACCTTTATACTTGTGCCACAAACCCAGCCAATCACAGACTTGGATGCAAAAAAATCTGATTGGCTGTTTTGGTCTCCAATCAGCTTGGAATGACGAAATGCAATATCCCAGAATCCATTTCGTCCAAAACTGAAACGAGGCCGTGGCGGAGTTTGAAATATTACTCTTTCTGAGCCACAAAATAAACTTTTAAGATATTTTCATGCAAGAATGGTGCTGTGTAAACTTCAAATATCTGCTTGATTTATCAAGACATCACATATTTACAAAAGTGCTCTAATGTTTTTGGAGATGCCTGTTACCCAACAGCTGACCGCATAGCTGGACTGGCCATTGGGCATACCGGGCATTTGCCCAGTGGGCTGATGGTGATTTTTCATTTTGTTTGTTTGTTTTTGTAACGGTATAAACAATGAAAGGTGGTGGATTAGCCAATTGGTCATGATCAACTCTGGGCTGGACCAATTACAATACATCCGTATTGAGGTGAAAAGGAACGCGTTTCGTCCTGTACTAGAATGAAAAACAAAAGACACAAAGCTGGAGTTATTCTGTGTTTTTGCTGCACAACTGCCTGTTCTTTTCTCATTGTCTCTCCCTCTCTCTACTGTTGCTACTTCAATCATGAAACTCATCAATGATTAGCTGATTGGCTTTTCTGTCATAAGTCCCATCTCTCTTGCTTGTTTATCTCCCACTTTGCGCCAGAAAGAGAAAATCAGCGGATGTTGCACTAAACAACAGCAGCACGTTCAAGCTTGATCAGCTGTTGTTAGAATGTATTTAATATTACTTTCTAGTATCAGCTGATGTTTGCTGGAGCAACAGCTGTAAAAGCTGCTGGTCATGATATCGGTTTGGATATGTGGTGAGAGGGAAACATGAAGGTGATACAAATCATACATATATACCAACAAGACAGCGTACATCACTGTCACAACAGCGTTTGTTTTAGTTCAAAGGCTTTATGGTTTGTCCTATAATACCTGGTGGTGTAGTCGGCCGATTGTTTGTCAGTTCGGCCTTATATATTATGTTTAACCTGAGTGACCACCCGGTCAGCTGGTGGGTAACAGGCATCTCCGAAAACATTAGAGCACTTTTGCAAATATGTGATGTCTTGATAAATCGAGCAGATATTTGAAGTTTACACAGCACCATTCTCGCATTAAAATATCTTAAAAGTTTATTTTGTGACCCAGAAAGAGTTTTGTGTAGTATAACGGTGTACAGAAAGAGTTGAATGCACACGGGCAGAAATGTTGAGAGCGCAAGCAACACATTGCGAGCAAGCGCAAATGCAAAAACTGAGAGGGAGGGGCTGCTATTGTGTGTGTGTATGGATAATAGCAAACACTGAAATACATTTTTTGCACGCAGCAATGAATTTTGTTCACTCAAATTTAGCTTTTCTTCACTCAAAATAAATTTCTCCTCAAAATGCGACACTTGCACCTGCAATTTTTTTTTTACGTTAGAATAGTCGCACAAAAATAACGCCATCGTATTCTGGATGGATCTATTCATAACTAGTGAGTAGTTTACAGTGCAAAATAATTGAAAACTTTACAAAACAGAAAGCAAGACTGATGAATGATTAGAGAATTTCTACAGATACCTTGAGTTTTTGAAGAATGTGTTGTAACTTTTGTCAACTTAACTATCTCAGATATTTTCCACTAATGAAGAAGCTACAAAGTTTTCAGAAACACCTTTCAAACATGTAGGTGACACCAGAAAATAGGCTCTTGGATGAATGTTCCTTTTTAATTTCATTAGGTGTGTATGTGCAAGAGAAGTACAAAGGAATCAATTTTAGCAAGGTTCGGTGTGGTTTTTGTAAAGCTGAGAGGATGTGCAAATCAGAGTGGGCTAATAAGGGCTCTGTTTTTTAATCATTTGATGGACTCTCAAAAAGGTCAACACCAAATTCAAAACATCTTTTGATATTTTTCATATCTTGTCAGGATTTGGAGAAATAAGAGGTACAAAAACCAGCAGAGACAGATGAAGACACCCAGGGTGAGAAAATGCTGGACACCAATAGAGAGAAACAGAAACACCGGGAGAGAAGAACACATACACAACAAGAGATTCCAGGGAGAAAAGGGGACATTCTGAATGTGGGAAATGGGCACATCCCTGCATGCTCAAAACTGATATTTCTCAACTTTAATAATGTCATACATTCTGTGTGTGTGTCTCACAGATAAATGAACAATATTGCACCTGCAGGGACAGATACTTTTCCCCAGTGAGCAACTGTAACTTCAGCTATTACATTCACTGCATGAATCAGTTTCTCATCCTCGCATTAAACAATGAGCAAGTATAGATAATACAGAACCTTTTCAGTTATTGTTTGCAGATTATTTTCTCTAATTAGAATTATAGAATGACTGCCAATTTTGTGGCAAACAGAAATTCAATGTGTATTTCCATATTTGAATTGAATCTTTAAACTTGCCCTGTTTTAAGTATAAAGATTTGGATGATAATGACTGCAAAACAAAAAAGAAAAAGAAAAACACCTGGTGTGGTTGTGTTGTTGTCTGTTTTAACAGAAACAGCAACTACAGCACACTCAAAAAAGTCCTTGGATAAAAAAAGGACAAGTGCTCTTGTCACAAAATGAATAAATAAACCACTTCAGATACCATCCCACAACAATAAATCACAAGATCCATGTAATCCAAAACTCAAAAAGCAGAGAACAGGCATCACCACTTCTCGTAGAGTGTATGTAACACTGTATATATGTATGTCTTACATATAAAACCTCATTGTGTTAAGACCTAGCTACAACTGCCAGATGTGGATGGTGTGGATTTAAAAACTGCATTTATATATAATCACTATTTCTAATGGCTACTGTCTTGTGTCTCAACACCTGGAAAAAAAATGACATTTGCATTTTTGCCAGACTCTTGAGACAGACAAACAATAATTATGCATGTCTGTTACTGAAGCTTCATTGTTCAAATGCACATAGTAACTCACAGCATCAGCAAATATAAGCTGTAACAACATTTGTTTACAAGTTATTTTAGGTAGAAGAAAAATACACTTGTAGATGAGCAGAAAGAGAATGGTTATTATTGTCACGGTCCTGGGTCTCCTGACCCAGCGTTTTTAGTTCTTTGTGATTTTTGTATTATTGTACTTGTGTGTGATTTATTCTATGGCTTCTAGTTTTGATCCCTTGCCCTTCATGTCTCTCTGTGCCCCCTCTGTTCTGTGTAATTGTGTGTCTTTGCATGTTTGAGTTTCTTGTTTCTTTTCTGTCACTCTGCATTGTGCATTATGTTCTCATGGTTGGTCTTTTGTTACTCCCTCTAGTCTAGTCTCTTGTGTTCCAAGCTGAGTATTTCCCTGTGTATTTTGGTTCTTAGACCTCTGCCTTATGGTTTATGTCTCTGTGTTTCTTATTTGCTGTCTCCACTGTGTCAAGTTCGCGTCTCTGTGTGAAACTTCCTGTTTTACTTTGATGGTCCGTGTCTTATGTGAATGCGTCCTGCTTTGCTTGTCTTGTCAGTCCTGATTTCTCCCAGCTGTGCCCTCCTTCTGTGTCTCATTCCCCTCGTTACTTCCCAGTGTATTTAAACCCTGTGTTTCTCTGAGTCAGTGTCGCGTCGTCTCTCATGCTGTGTGTGATTCTCCCCGTGTCTTCTGGTATGCATTTTAATTAGCTTTTCCCAGTTTAGTTTAGTATTGCTTGTGTTCTATTTTCCAGCAATAAAGCTGTGCTTTTGAGTTCAAGTTCTGTCCCCGTGAGTTTGCGTTTGGGTCAAATCCCTGCCTGCCACACAGCCGAAACATGACAATTATTTTGTTTTTTATGTTCATTGCTTAGTGTGTGTAATTGCATTGACTCATTGTTTGGGATTTTACTCATCTTATTTTTGATCTAGATGATTAGTATCAACCACTACTGCACCTGTAGTCAATGAAGTAAATGGTTTTGTGATGAACACCAACACTAACTCATTGATTTGCAGTGCTTATTCACAGCAAAAGTCCTGAGACTAAATCTTCCAATTTTCAGATTGTGTATCTCATCTGTGGTTTTGGTTATCTTTATATTGGTCTTAGTTTTTAATATATTAGTCTTAACTGGCAGCTTGGGTTTACTCAACACGTCATTGGATAGACTCTAACACCTACATAAAATGATGTTACAGAGAACGGATGATAGCACTCTGTTCATATATGTAATAATAATGTCCTGTGGACTGAGAAAATGTTTTAATATTTCATAAAGAATATGGGAGATTAACAACTACACCATAGATGAAAACAAATGGTAGATTTTGTTGAAGATTAACATTAAAGATAATATTAACTGACAACAATTAAAAAAAAAAAAAATCATATTCAACATGATATTAGGGGTCAATGATGCAATGCTCTCTTGGGTCTGTCGGGTGGTTTTACAGAACAGTGTAGCTCTCATAATGTGTCATACTGTTACATCAAGTGTTTCCATCAAGTGTTTTGGGCCATATCCTACACTCACCCCAGACCTTAGTATCTGTTCTTCATGTTATTTAACTTTATGCTGAGACATATTCATTCAAGTGAAATTATTTTTTTGTACTGTTGTTTGTGGTACTGGAGGTAAAGCGTTTCTTTAGATAAGAAGACTTTGTCAAACATTGAAGACTTTCTATCTAACAGTACTATGTGATAATCAGATAAGCTACTGTTCATGCGGAACCCTGACCTCAAATACCCTTGTGTATCCTTGACGTGGGAAAGATCTCACCAGTCACTTCCACTGATAACCCCTATTATCAAGTCGTCCAGTCAGATAAGATACAGATCTGACACGTGCCGTTGTTGGTAATTACGGCAAAATTGATTGCTGAAGCAGTGGGACGAGTCGGGGCAGAATGGCAGCCCTGAACTTTTTGTCCTTCAACATCACCCTCTCTACAGCAGGCTCTCAAAGGTTACTTTGCACATAACTGAAACTATTTATTATCCTTATAGACTTGTCAGTGTTTACATTTTAAATAAGTATTGCAGTGTAGTCTATGATTATCAACCTTAGACTGCTTGGACTGAACTATAGTACACAGATGACTTTGATATATACCAGTAAATGAAAATTGACAATAGTAATTAAAAAACAAATAAATTAGTATTTATTAATAGAATACATTGGTATAATTTGTATAGGACTTAATTTTTGTCTGCATGATTTCAGCCCACATTACCATCTTTTATTAGATTTAGCTTGCTATTATAGCTAACTTCTGATTAAAGAATGTTTCTTATTTTGCACAATACTAGTACACTTTCTAACATCTATAATTATCCCTGTTCTTCATTTTTTAGGCATTTTTGCTATGAAGCTAAGGCCCCTACAATATGACCTAGTTATACATTCTCCCAAGTTTTTTTTTTATTAATTTACCTTCAAAGGAAAACAGCTGTTTAACCCATTTATCATTGGCTTACTTACCACCACCGGATAAATCTGCTCTTACTTTTTTAACTGTGCCGCTTATTGCTTTCCCATGCTGTAGTCACAGCAGATACATCACAAAGACAAACCTATGTGTCGGCAGAGGTCATTGCTCCAGATATGCATGAATTTAAACCTGTCTCATTGTATTAATAATTAGTGCATAGCCTGCTCTCTGGTGTGTTCTTTGATGTAGCTGGTGTCGTTGTAGGTAAGAGAAAAAAAGTATTCCTTTGAGTTAAACTCTGCGGTACTTGTGTGGAGGGGGAGGGGAGGGGAGGGGGGGGGGGTTCATGGTGGTTCATGCCAGTAAACCTTGGGGGAGAAACTAACCCCAGGTTGGTCTCAAGTACATCCATCAAATTGTGAATGTGTGTGAAGGTTAGATAGGAAGCACTTAAATGCAAAAAGCAATTTTAAAAAGGTGCTTGTATGAATGTAAATAGGTGAATGAGGCAAGATGTATAAAGCACTTTGGGTGCTCCAGTAGTCTTGTTAATGATCTGGGTGAGGAGGTTCAGGTCTATGCAGAACATCAGTCCTTGGGTAATTCCACAATGGGCTTGAAGTCACTTCTAGTGTTGTTTACCACATCCCCACTGAATTCAATTCCTTTGCTGATGATTTATTCCTTTGAACTGTTTGGTACACCTTCCTGCTATACTACATAACAAAAACGGTGACCACAGAGAGCAAAAAGTGTTCCACAGTCAAATTTTTGAATGTTATGACACCGTCTGGGTACTTATAGTGCTCAACAAGTAGTTACTCTTCGGTATCAATAAACTTATAGATGGCAAATTTAAGTATTTAAGTATGTTTTTTAAAATGCAAATTTTTGTTATGAGGCTTTTAGCATTTCAAAAAACACATTTCCATACTTGAATTTGCCATTTCAAGTCTATAAGTGTTATGAGGCTTTTAGTCACCTCAAGAAACAGTTTCAGCTTGCAGATGTGCCTAATATAAATTTTACTGTTCTTACTCAAACAACAGCCAAAACACAATCCCAAGGTCTATTACTGCTGTCCAACGAAGAAGTAGCAGTGCTTTAACTTAAAATGATTTGAACCACAAAGTGATGGATGAGCAGCAACCTTTGTAGTGCCTCAGTTTGTTGCCTGGACAGTGTATAAAAAAAATATTCTGTATGTATAAAAGGAAATACAGTCACGGTAAAAACAAAGTGCAAACTTTGTCATTTCTAAGGTTTATGTGTCTAAACATAAGTTATGGCAGTTTGCTGCTCTGGAGCATTCATGTGTATGTTCACACAATGCCTAGGAGAAAAGGCATCAGAAGAGATCATACAGAAGCAATTGTTATAAGACCATTTCCAAACTATTTAAAGTCCATCATTCTGCAGGGGGTAAGATTATTCTCAACTGGAAAACATTCAAGAAAGCGTTCACAGGTGTGTATATCCTAGAAAATGTATACTCCATGGTGTGACTGTGCAACGGACTAAGTACAGACAAGACTAAAGAAGAACTGTTTGGCCGTAACGCACAGGACCACATTTGGCAAAAAGCAAACAAAGCATATCAGCACAAACATCTCATATCAACAGTCATTGTGGTGGAGGGGTGATGATTTTGGCTCGTTTTGCAGCCAAACATGAACACCTCTGTATACCAAAGTATACAAGAGTCAAATGTGAGGCCATCTGTCTGACAGCTGATGCTTGCTCAAAATTGAGTCATGCAGTGCAATAGAGAATCTACTATGCAACAGAATGGCTAAAAAAGAAAATAATCAGTATGTTGCAATGGTCCAGTCAAAGTCTATACCTCAACCTGATTGAAATGCCATGGTGGGACCTTAAAAGAGCTGTGCATAAACAAATACCTGTCAACCTCAATGAGTTGAAACATCGCTGTAAAGGAGAGTGGGCCAATATCCCTACACAATGACACGAGAGACTAATAAAGTCAAACAGATCAACTTAGGTTTGCACAATTGATCACATTTTAATTTTGATCATGATTATGGCTTCTCACAATTAAATGAGCATGACTGAGCAGTGCTTAAATCCATGCTTTGCCAATTCAGCACTCCCTGGTTCATCACATAACCATGTGACTGCATGTGCCAAACAGCTTAAAGTTTCATAGACTAACATTACATTAAAAAAATAGATATACAACAAAAATTAAATGCTTTGTACAGCAGAAAGTGAAGTGCCTTTTCATCGAAGTTTCACCATTCATTACTTGGAAATGCTTTCTTTTGTATTTAACACAAGTGATGTAAACAAACTGCAAATACTGCAGTGTATTTACACTGCAAAGCAACAGAACTAACTTAATCAGCTGCCAGTAAACAAGCTGTAATATGATGAATGCATGAAAAGCCATATGAAGGCCAACAATTCCCCCAATACAGTGTTTGCTAACGCGACTTATTTAACACCAACTTAATAGAAGCAAGCCTACACAGCTTGTCAGTGTATCCATCTAGCTCATAAGAGCACACCGAAACAAATCAATCCAATCATATTCCATTTGGCCAAAGATATGTGTCCACTACACATGATGAGTAAGGCAGGTTTAATGAAAGTCAGCATGCTGGGTAAAAGATGTGCTATCACCTCACACGCTAATTTATTAAAAGTGGAAAAACCTGCCCTGTATTTAAAACACTGTATGGAAAAAGGAGAGAGCTCCCACAGCTGTCGAGTACTTCGGTTTGAGTTTTATTCACATCCATCATGCAGGTACAATGACTAGAGTGAAAGACTTTGTTTGACTTGTCTGCAAAGGTCAGGTTATAAAGATAAATTAACATGGATGTAGCACAATGTAAAGGTGAACAAAGAGCCCTGTTCATTTAAGTAAGGATTTGATACAGCTTTTGTTTTTAGTATTCTATTTTTCAAGGATGCACTGAATTTAAGTGAAAAAGAAGGTCTATCTTTTCATGCAAAAATACATACAATAGAGAAGACAATAAAGCAGTGTCACTGTTGGCAAAGGTGACTCTACAAGCTACTGAATCTTATTTATTTACCATACTGCTTCTGCATTTGGACTTAACCTTTATTACTATCATAACTATTATGTGTTACCTATATTTTCCTGGTGTATTTTTACCATAACTGTTGCTAAAAATGAGAAAATCTGTTTCTGCGTTTGGTAAACAAATGATAATTCAAACTAAAAATTGCTATTAGGTAATCCACTGTTAAAAGCAATCAACAATAGGCCCATGAAACAGAGGTGCTGTTGGACATATGGCTCATTTCTCAAGCTAATTCCTCAATATTTCACACAGCTCTGTTTATATTCAGTAGTGTTTATCTCCAGTAAAATTGATGGATTGCTGGAATCTGTGGTTTAGACTGCCTAGGGAAAGTCACTGGCTTTAGAGATTAAAAAAGAGTGAATTAAATGTATCCTATCTTTAGTGAATGAAACTCTATTTAAAATAATAACATATTCACTTTTTTATATATGTAACATTCTGAATCTTTAAATGTGATAATCATATTCTACTTTAAAGGGACTCTGTTATACAGGCTACCTCATTTCCATTTCTATGAAGAAATGCTGCTAAAAGACTCCAGGCTGCACTCGCTCTGAACTGACCTTGTGTTTACAGCATTGTTTACGTAGCTCAAAAACCCAAACTTGTCAGAAACAACAAATAATAACAACAGCAGGAAGGCTCAGTGGCAATTAACATTAGAGCACCCAGAGATCATACTGCCATGGCACAATAAAAAGGAAATTACATCATAAACATTCAGATTTAATTGAGCATGCTTTTGTGTGTGTGTTTCTACAAGTGAATATGTCACCGTTTTTGTGTGTGTCTGTGTCTCTTTGTATGTACTTGGGGTGTAGGTTCTCTGTATTCCCTGGAGAGGCCTAATCAGACAAACAAGACTTGTCTCACTTGTGGTGTCTACGCTGTGATTCCACAACTGATCAAATGTGTGTTTGATAACTACAAACACAGGCACAATAACACAAATACATCCATATGCTGTAAAATGGACACCTAAAATCCAACACTGGTTCAAAAGTGAAGGTTTTCCCTTATATTTTCCTTGTATTTCCCTGTGAATTTAATTCAGTTCAATTTTATTTTTACAGCACCAAATTCCAGCAACAGTCACCTCAAGGTCCATTATATTGTAACGTAAATACAATATCAGAAAGAAGCCTTAGTAATCACACAATCCTGTGTGAGCAAGCACTTGGTGAAGGCGAGAAAGAAAAAATCCCTTTTTAACAGGAAGAAACCTCTGGCAGAATTAAGCTCAGTGAGGGGCAGAGACCTGCTGTGACTGGTAGGGGGTGAAGGGAGGAAGACAGGACAATAACTGTGAGCCTTATTGTGACACTGCAGGAAAAATCACAAGATCACCTGAATATGTAGCATTTATCATGCGGGGAATGTGAATGTCTGTCAAAATTGCATGGCTTTGATAAGAAAAAAAAAGATTAGCATGTCCACAAACTTTGGCTCATTTTGAATGAGCAAGCTGAGGTGGATGTAGAGATGTAAACAAAGGTAAAGCAGTAAATACCATAAATATTTATAGCATCTTTTTTCCCCAGTAACTTTATTTGAGCATCACCTTTATATTGGAGCACAATCACAGTATTTAGCAGAAAGCAATAGTCCATAATTTTGAGATTTTCAGAATTTTATAGAGTCAGTTCACAAAACGATGAAATGCACTTCTTTTTGACAAATAATTAAAATAGTGCATAATAATTAGTGCATGATAACCAGGTCAATTGTTTGTGTTGACTTTTATTCAGTCTAGCTTACTAGCTGCTGGTGGCAGCTTATTTATTAGACAGGTTTTTTCTCCACCAGATCGTTATACAAAAATGTGTGACATGACACGTCATGTTATGGTCAGTGGAAAAGGTACTAGATGTGAAATTTCATATTTCGAAAGCATTTTTTAATTCAGTGGGGCCAAATAGAATCAACCCTTCTGAGTCAGAGGCCATGCTCTCTCTCCTTACTCTTGATGCTCGGACTGTTCTGCTTCTTCCCTTCACCTTCTCCGTGTCTTCCTAACTTTGCTCCAAATTATCCTTCCTAAACTGTTTTCTCCTTGCCTCTCCTCACTCCTTTTTTATCTTGGTTTTGTCTCTCTCTTTTCTTTCACGCCATTCTAAATTATTCTGTATTCATATCTCTATTTTCTTCCTTTTCACCTTTTACTGTTCTCAGCCATCTCTCTCCTCCTCTCTTATATCGCCACACATCTTGCTATATATTTCCTCCCCTGCCTCACCACTCCCTAGCCATTCTCTTCTTTTTTTTTTCTTCAGACAGAAAGCCAATTGGAGCTGTCTAAACAAATGAGAGGTGTCTGAGATCATTTAAACAGCCATAAATAACATCAAGAGAGGAGACAGACCATGAGTGGACCTTACTACTGAATACACAGACTCACATAAAATTACACATTCTAGGACACATACACACACACTTAAGTGGACCCCATTACTAATTTGTCTGATAGCGTGTTAGGGGAAGATAAGCGCAAAGGCAGGAATCTGGCTTGCCTGGGATGCTCGCCTTGTAGTGTTTTCATCAGTCAAGCTATGGAAGCAGAGCACACTGTTTACTAATTTGCCTTTCGCAGCTATTGTTTGGAATGCTATAACTGGAGGTAACAGGGTGTGTGTGTGTGTGTGTGTGTGTGTGTGTGTGTGTGTGTGTGTGTGTGAATGAGTCATGGCCTTTGTGTTGATTTACTGCCACGTTGCTTGTAATGGTCTGAAACGTACAAATATGAAGCCTGCACATCACAAGCTAGTGAAGTAAGGGAAGAGTTGGATCTTAATTCATTAAGCTTGTCCATGTCTTGAAAAGAAGAAGACGAATGGTGATTTTGCTCTGTCAGTCCCTGGCAAGCGTCCACTCTTCTGGTTTCTGACAGCTCTCTGCCAAGTAGGACATTAAATAATAAGCTTCCTCCTTCTTCAACCCGTCTGTCCATCTCTTATGCACACTTTCCCTCCCCCATGTCTATCTCTGAATGAGTATATGTGTGTACTTTGTCTGACTTACTGTGTCTTTTCTGTTATAAATATTTAGCTAAGAACAACACACTGGCAGCTCCATGAGGAGTGAAACATATGCCCGCACACACACACACACACACACACACACACACACACACACACACACACATGCACTGTTTCTCCGCCAGTACCCTCTTAAATACTACAGAGTTGGCACTTGTTATAAGCCTCTGCACATCAGGCTAAATCCATTTTAGGAGTGCCAATTTCATTCTTGGGATGTTAAGCATCTACACCGCAAGGTCAAAGCATTCCAATGAAAGCCCATCTCGCTCTGTTGCAGAATTGGATGAAAACGAATGTTATTTCTTCTGTTGAAATAGCCATCATGTTTCACTGGTTTCCACACAGTGGCTGGCATATACTAATATACTGAGTAAATATTCATACAGCATGACACTAGTGCATGGAGCAGGAATTTTAATATAATTTGGGGTTTCTGTGTCATGTTATCTTAGGAATTATATTTGCACGGATATGTACAAGGATCATACTGGCATACACTATGTATGTATGCTTTTGCTTCAATGTACTTGTGGTATTTTAGTTGGCAGTGTTTTAGTTTACACATAGATGTCACACATTGACAGTGCCAGAAGGTGCAGTGGGTGTGGGGATGTGGGTGTTTTGTTTTATATATACCAGCTTTGAACTCTCTGATTATGCTTATGATGTGTGTGACAGAGTTGCCTCTGGAGGTGCTATAGAGCACAAAGGTGCCCTGGAGACATAGCCTGTACACTGACAGGGGGTGGGAGGTGGACTGGAGGGAGTCGAGTTATTTTGTTACATTTTTGTGGTCTCTGTTTACTTTTGGCGAATAGTTTTGTGTCAGAATCAATCTTTGGCTATAGTGCTCATGTCACACTTTAATATCAAGTAGAGACAAGGTCATAAAGCAGACTGTACAGAGTGTATATGTTGGGAAACGTATATATGTTACTCCATAACCCCATATGTTTAGAAATCTATATGTTTAGATTTCTAAAAATTTTAAATTCCATACACCGCTCATTTAGCGCCATATAACTAATCCACAGGGGTATGGATATTTAACACCAATGCAGTTATCCAAATTTTCTATATTCTAATTCAGTTCAATTCAATTCAGTTTATTTATATTGATCCAAATCACAACACACACCTCAAGGAACTTTACATTGTAAAGTAAAAGACCCTACTATGACAGAGAGAAAACATCAACAGCCAAATGACCCCCCATGAACAAGCACTTGGCGACAGCGAAATAGAAAAAACCTTACCTTTTACGAATCCTCTGGCAGAATCAGGCTCAGGGAGAAGCAGCAATCTGTTGTGACCGGTTGAGGTTGAGGGGAGGAAGACAGGACAAAAGAAGACAGCATTTGACAAAAGACAAATGCTGTAGAAGAGACCCAGAGATAAATAACTACAGGTTAAATGCAGAGTGATGTACAAACACACAGTAAGTAAAAAAAAAAAAAAGAAAGGTGAGTGAAGGAGAAACATTCACTGCATCATGGGAAGCCGCCAGCAGGTTATGCCTATAACAGCATAACTAAGGGAAGATTCACACTCACCCGATTTAGCCCTAACTATATGCTTTATCAAAAAAGAGAGTTTGAACTTCCCAAATCCAAGGTGGGAGCTGGTTCCAGAGAAGAAGGGCCTGCAGGAAGGCTCTGCCTCCCATTCTAGTTTTAAATACTCTGGGAACCAAGGAACCAGCAGTCAGAGGTAAACGCTCTAATGGAGTGATATGGTACTATGATGCCAGGTCTCTCTTGGAAATGAGATTTTTAATCTCAATGAGATTTTTTACCTGGATAAATAAAGGATTAATAATGAGATATTTCACATAAGTTGGGGCCTGATTATTTAAGACCTTGTAAGTGAGAAGAAGGATTTTAAACTTGATTCTGGATTTAACCTGGAGCCAATGAAAAGACACAAATGAAAGAGATATATGCTCTCTTTCTAGTCCTGTCAGTACTCTCGCTGCAGTATTTTGGATCAAATGAAAGTTTTTTAGGGGTTTTTTAGACCATGCTGATAATAATGAATCACAATAGCCCAGCATACAAGTAATATTTGCATTAAGTAATTTCTCAGGGTCACTCTGAGACAGGATGTTTCTAATTTTAGAGGTGTTGCAAAAATGAAAAAAAGCAGTCCTATATGTTTGTTTTATATGTAATATCCTGGTCAAAAATGACTCCAAAGTTTCTCTCAGTGTTAAAATAAAATGAAAGTTGGAGATTGGCCTATAATTAGCAAAGACTGCAGGGTCAAGTGATGGCTTTTTAAGTAGTGGTTTAATTAACTTTAATTAATGGTGGGATTTCTTTGAGTAGTATTGTAGGTAAGGGGTCTAATAGACATGTTGATGGTTTGGAGAAAGTGATTACTGAAGTTCTAAAGCTCTTGATAGGCTATGGAACTTGGGAAGAAAGCAAGTGGACTTCAAGTTTCCTGAGGCTATTTCATCTCTTATCCAAGAGGCTTCTTCAGTTCTAAAACGACTCAACAGAGTGCGGACGCTTCGTAAACCTAGCTACAGTGCTTAAAAGAAACCTAAGATTGCTCTTTTTCTTCAGTGAGTGATGAATAGTAAGATTTCCTCACTTTAAGGTGGACTTTTTATAACACAACAAACCCTAAAACAAATTCCAATTACATTATCAACAAGGTATTTTGTGAGTTAGCCTAGGGGTTAAAGTGCCATTCGCTATCTGTACCTTCCTCAGCTTGTAAATTAGAAAAACAGGTTTTCTTTAGTTTACAGCTGAAGAACAGAAGCGACACAAACACATCCAGTGGCACTTTATTGAAGACATTTAGAATTTCATTGTATACATGCTACTAGTTTATAAAACAAAATCAGGATGCTAAAAAGTAATAGGGTACCAATGAGTATTTCAGATCTTGGTTGACCAAAACAAACAAACAAAAAAAAAAAACTATAAAGAGGTTTGCTTCAAATAGAAATATAAAATGCATAAATATATAAAATATTTCTTACCATTTTTCAAAGTTCACCTTTGATGAGTTTCCTTGCTGTAATGATACTCCACTGAGTTGACACGTTATAAATAAAACTACTTCAGCAAAGCTAGACCTTAAAACTTTATGGCTGCCTTCACAGCATCCAAATAATTAGAAACACACAGAAGACACCCCCAAAAAAAGCTGGTAACAAGTATTGATTTGATTTGGTGAAGGTTGGAGAAAGGATCCTAGAGGGCAACTGCATCAAAGATGTGCCTTCAGAAAACTCTTGGCCGCCATCCACTGTTCTCTCTGTATTTCATGCCAGAATCTCAAGAGATTTACTGGCTATACTTTGGATTTGAATTCACAAATGGAGTAGGAAGGGAGATGTGGACAAGTAGCTGGGTCTTATCTAAAAAACAGTCTTAAGAAGCACTGCATGACAGAGCAGTACTTAACATTTTCTCTATTTTTCCACTTTAAAATCCTTGTAACTGAAAAGCAGATTTATACAGACATAAACACAGACAACTACACAACTCAAGTGTCTGGATATCTTCTTAAGCAAACTTGTTTTTGTCCTTTAATTCCTTGATAAAGAGACAGTTAGTAATGCGATTTTGGAAGAAATGACAATCTTCTTGGGATTACCTTAATGCAATTTGAAAAATGTAATTTTGTCACTACATACATTTTCGAGTCTATGGTATAATGACTAGGGTTTTGATTAGGAATCAAATGAATAGAAAGATGAAAGGTAGCAGACACCAGAGATGAGGAACAATAGATGGATGTGTCAGTAGGGACTAGAAAGGAAAGTGCAGCAGTGAGAAAAGAGATGAGTAGACAAAGGCAAGGGGATTGAAACACCCTAGAACCCTTTGAAGCTTCAGGTCTTCACCTACCTCTCCTGTTTGGCCCACTTCTCACATCTCCCCCATGGACATCCAACTCTGTTCTTTGTATATTGCTAGAACAGGGGAGCAATGTGGAGAGAGAAGATGAGGGGCAATGTGATAATGCAATCATCTCTTTAGCTTCTAAGTAGCTTTTGGCCCTGAGGTTCTTAGTTCTCTATTCGTTTTCACCCTAATGGTGCCTTCCTGTTCTCTCTCTCTTCTCCCTTTTCCTCTTCATCTCCATCTCCCTCATCCCCCTTTTTTCTCCATGTTTCTCATCTCTCATTCTTGAATTCTCTCTTCCTTTCAGCTATGCTTGCCAATTCTGCTTTCAGTCTCGCCTTCTTCCGCCTCCTCCCTTTCTATATCCTTTCATTTCTGCGCAGCCCTTGTTTGATGCTTCCCCTCTTTCTCTTCAGTCTCACCCCCTTTCTTCTCTCTAGCCTGTCCTCTTAATTCTTTCTCCCTGCTCATCATGGGGACAGTAAATCTCTTGGTGGTTGGAGCACAGAGCCACAGAGCTCTTTGATCGTTTGCGGGGAACCGACACTCTAACTGCCACTCTGGACGGAGCTCTGTCTGGTGTCTGCTCTAGTGGATTCTGGGGGAGGAGCGTTCAGTTCTCATACACAATTAGGTTCTCGCTTCCAAGAAATACACACACATTCAAGCAAATGCCGTCTTGTGTGTAATTAAATTCCACGGGGCCTATAATAATAATGGAGTGGATTTATATAGCGCTTTTCAAGGCACCCAAAGCGCTTTACAATGCCACTATTCATTCACTCTCACATTCACACACTGGT
The DNA here is from genome assembly GCF_057382185.1 of Mchenga conophoros. Taxonomy (NCBI): domain Eukaryota; kingdom Metazoa; phylum Chordata; class Actinopteri; order Cichliformes; family Cichlidae; genus Mchenga; species Mchenga conophoros. The sequence continues at coordinate 36,960,557 of NC_140531.1, forward strand.
GGAGGCAAGCTACGGTTGTAGCCACAGCTGCCCTGGGGCAGACTGACAGAAGCGAGGCTGCCATATCGCGCCATCGGCCCCTCTGGCCAACACCAGTAGGCAAGTAGGGTAAAGTGTCTTGCCCAAGGACACAACGACCAGGACAGAGAGCCCGGGGATCGAACCGGCGACCTTCCGGTTACAGATACGCTTCCCAACCCCCTGAGCCACAGACGCCCCAAGAATGAGTCCATGATACAACCAAGCCAAATCTCTTGAAGGGCAAATTTACAAATAGTGTATCTTTTCCCTTTTCCTCTGCCATTCACACTGAATGCTTTATGGAACCCTTTATCCCAAATATGCTGTTTAATCTGGTGAAATGAGAATTTATCATCAAACAAGAAATATGGACTTATGAATACTGATTTAGCATGTGCTGTTCCCTTGCAATGACTTGAAATGTAATGAAATGATTCAGTCGTTTATAATGCATGAGTGCACGGCTTGTAATCAAACGAAATTGTGTTGTTCACTTGCTGGGGAAAGTGAAATAATGATGATGTTCTTCAAAATGAATGCTTTCTGGGATTTAATTTCAGTAACAGTGAGTTAGGTGAACTAATCTCATTGTATGTAATATATGATTTAGCTTCAAGACAGTGGGAAAATATATCTACATTTTGTGAGTACGATAAGTTACTCAACAGCAGACTGGAGAAAAGAAACAAAAGGTGAAATAATTCAAACATATCACTCTATGATGCATTGGCATTTTGTTCGCCTTGTTGTTATTCTTTTACAAAGTCTCCACAGGCAGCATTTTTGTTTGTGAGACATTAAAAGGGCTTTTGGAAAATCAGAAAACAAACAGAAGCCTCTCAAATGTCATTTCATTTTTCTTCCTAATGTGAGCTGCAAGTCTTAAATATTAATACTATATTGCTCATGTTCTTCTTACGCTAATGGAATAGAAAGAATATACAAAGGACAGAACAATCCCTCATCTTTGAGTAGGCTAAACTATCTTTTAATAACTGCTGTCAGAGGATTCATCTGAAGTGACAAAATGCAAGTTAAATAAAGCACATTCCATCTGATATCATTATCACGTTTATTCATGACTGTGGTATTTATTTGGGGATATAAAAATCCATTTGTATTTACCACTTTGTCTCAGTTGTCAGATGTGGGGAAACAATATGAACGTTTAATAAAGGCTTGAATCCCCTAAATCCCTCTGCCTTTATCTGGCATTTGATTCAATACGCTCATTATGACAGCGTTTAACATGCGACAAAGCCCCCATACCCACTCCCACTTGGACACACACACACGCAGGCATAGGAACAGATGGACAAAAACACACACCAATGTCAGTGCTGTTCTCTGTTAAGAAACAAGAGCACTGTATGAAAATTCATCTTATAAAAGCGCCACACAAACACACAGTCATGCACACTCCACCAGGCATTCAGTTAAGCCTGTGGAATTGATGTGCCCCTAAGCTTGCTTTTTTTTCATGCATTATGCCCCAAGGAGCGAGCTTCTGATGGTGGTGGCTGCCACTCACTACAGTATAAGCTTGGGATCAGGCTGCGGAGGTAAACACAGACACACGCATTAAAACACACACCTACGGGGTGAATGAGAGAAAATTTAAGAGCAGAAATGCACAATTTCAGAGAGGAAACACATTTTGGGGGCAATACATTATGATACACACACAATCCTTTCCTCTCTTTATTTCTGTCTCTCTACCGCACGTATAAACACTCACCTCTAAGCTAAGGGATGAAACCTGCACAGTGTGTCTCTGCCTCATGCTGGCTTAGCCACAGAGCTGAAGAACAGTGAGGGGATAGAAAGTGGAGATGAAGACATATGACAGGAAAGCTCTGTAAACAAGACACACACAAAGACATATTTTTACAAACACATACATACAGTGCACACACACACACACACACTCGTGCTTCTCTCTTTCACTCACTTCTCCCTTTTGCTCTGCTACAGTGAGGTGTGGTGCTTTGTGTCAGACTGGGTGTCCCTTGCCATGTTTATGTCTCCCCCTGTCCTGTGTTAGGCATAACAGGGGCTGCTTGATGTCAGTTTCCTGTGAAGCAGTGACGGCTGGGTGAAGGGCTGACTAGGCCTCTCTCTGGGAAGCTTTGGCTTGTCTTTTAAGATGCTGCTAAACCTTTCAGACCTACAGTACCTACACTGCACCTCTTGCTGTGCTCGAAGAGGCAAGAAGAAGTGCTGACTTAGGGGTGTAGCACATCTCCCTGTTTGTCTGTGGGTGTTCAGTACTTGTGTATTTAGTTCTGATATGTGTCTGTGTCTCTGTGTCGGCACATACATGACAATTATGTATATATGGTCTTAAAATTAGTTTTGCATCATAAAATAACTAACCATATGACAGTCCAGATTACTTAACTGTACTAATAGTAATACCTCAAATAAGCCCCTAGTTAATGAGGTCTTAATTACCCAGGTATCAGCATGCTACTCCCTATTTCTCTATTCTTCTAGAAAAACTTTATACAAGTCTGAGAAGATTTTTCAGATTGAGCCACATGGTCAGACACAGATGCTGGGTGATAAGGCGTGGTTCCCAGTTAACTTTCCAATTTATCCCAAAGGTCTTGCTTGGTTAGGGTTGAAGTAATAATTCTGCCCAATCCTAAGAAATTTTTTCACACAAAGCTTGAAAAATGATTTTTCTTTATAGGCCACAATTAGTTTCCCATCTAGTCAGTCCACTTGAAAGAAACAATATGGATAAATGAGGATAGTCAGAGTAGTCTTGGCACTAACACTGATGTCAAAGCAGAAATGTATAGGTGAATGTAATGACATGACATGATTCTATGAGCCAGATTTACTATGCAGAACAAATTAGAGTGATGCCACAATTGCAAAAATACACAAATGAAATTGAGGATGATTCTGCAGGTGGTTGCAAAACATTGGACTACTTTGTACACATTTCTGTATGGAAATTGTGTGTTACTCGAAGGACTCAGACCCAGCTAGAGCAGAGGCTTTATCTGGAGAAGAGCTGTGTTACTACAAACTATTACACCATATAAACCTGAATTTTGTGTGTAATAGCTAAATTGCAAGTTGTATAAGAGAACACAACATATTATTTGCCATCCTATTCAGTACCATGTATGTGTTAAGGAATATACTGTTGCAGTCTCATTTTTGTAAACGTGGTCCATGCTGTTGCTTTTTTCTGCAGGTTGTGTGAAGCAGTACATACTTAATCCAACACACTGACACAGTCCAACTAATCGCAAAAATTTGACAAACATTTCGATACAAATCCAAGTTTTAAAAAAGTAATAAAACGTAAGAGAGAAAGAAACAAGAGACAGCAAAGTCTGTCTGTGTGCAGCTGAGAAAAGACAGAGACATTTTCTTTGTGTACCCAATCTCTGTGTAGAAATGTGACTAAAAGCATGCAAACCCATCATGTCAGTATAAAAAGTAATGCTCCTATCCCTAAAACAAAGATGCATCCTGGTATATTTCTTGAATTGGGAATCTGCTCCATCTGGGCCAATTATGCAGTCTTTTTGATAACATCTTCCTTTCTCATTCCAAGAAACGAACAGCCATAGAACTATCACTATTATAACCACATCTAGTACAAAAATAATACTTTTTTTTTCCCATTTTTTCATTTGCACTGTCTCTTTAGTAAAGCCAGACAGTAGCTTTTTAATGCCAAAAGGTTTTCCACTGATGCAAACTGTAAATTTTGCAAATCTTCTATGCATTGCAAATACATGGACATTTCAGTGCTTAAGCAAAAGGAAGACTGGGAGGCCTGTGTTTTAATAACAAAGATTTTGGAATGAAAAAGTGCCCTGTTCTTAATCAAACGCACATACATACACACAAACACATCCAGAGCAGTGGGGCTCTTCACTGACCATTACTCTTGGCAATGAGTGCTGAACAGAAAGTGCTTAGCAGAAAACAACAGGATACTTCTACTCCAACTGAAACAGCATCCATCAGCTATACAATGTATATGTGTGTGTGTGTGTGTGTGTGTGTGTGTGTGTGTGTGTGTGTGTGTGTGTGTAAGAAAGACAGAAAGAAAGGAAGAAAGAAAGATTTTTTTTTCCTGTCACTTCAGTAATGCAGGCCTGGGTTCACCAAGCAATTCTCTGACCTTCATGCTCAGTTTCAGCACACTTACATCACCCGTGTCAAACACAAGTCTTCATCAATTCTGAATGTTTGTGTGCCAGTGTGGGTGTGTGAAAGTGAGAGTATGAGACAGAGAAATGAGGACTTAATCTACACACATGCCTCTTGCATACCGATCCTTATATTACATAGCTGCAGTTTTTATTGATCTGTGAGTCCTTGGAGACGAAGGTGTTTTCCTTTCGCTTTCATTGACATTTCCTCTTTGTAATCTTTCAATTTTAATTGTCTCTATCAGTTCTGTGGTTTGTAAACCAGGATTTTGATTTGATTTTGTTTTAATTTGATCAGTGCCCAGACTTTTCAGTTGTCTGAAACACTTAGCAATAGAGTTAAAGATTTCATTTCATGCAACTAGCCCTAGCGGATTTTTGTGCTAAGCAGCTGGGAAGTGCCAGGGGAGGTCTGGACAATACAGTTGTCTCTTGAACACTCTGTGGAGATTTTCTAGGCATGAGCAACTAGGATGAGACCCTGGGATGAATTCAGGACATGCTGGAGGGATTAAATGTCCCATTAGGCCTCAGTGTACTTTTAGGATACTTCCAAAAGAGGAATGGAAGTCTGAAGAACTTGAAGGCAACAAGAAGCTTTACTTACCTAATTGCGACTGCAACTTATAAAATGGTTTCACATTGTAATTTAAATTACAATGTAATAAAGGTCTAATTCTGAGAATCACAGACATGGTAAAAAGAAAGAAATCCTGTTTTAGTTCTTAGATTTAAGGTTTAACATAAAAACATAAAAACTGTAATATCTTGAAGTTATCCTTTTCTGTTTGACATTATTAGTCTTTCACATTGTTGTGGAGGATTTTGTTCCCACACATCTGTCCAAACATCTTCACTTTGGTCTTCCAGAAGTTCAGATGCAACTTTGGAACCCAAAGACAAGACGAGACAGTCTATGTACGGAAATGGCAATAGACCATTGATGTAAGACCGACAGGCCTCTACCTCTTTTCAAATCAGGCTACGTCCACACTAATGTGTTTTCATTTGAAAACGCATTGTTTTCTCTCCTCCCGTCGACACTGACACTTCATTTTCCCCAAGGAAAAACGCAGTGTTTTGAAAACACTCTCGAAAATGCATACATGTCAAAAAACACTGTCCCGTCGCAGTGTGGACACTCAAAAATGCAGACTTTTGAAAACGATGACGCATGTTGGTCATATGATGCAGTCATGTGACCAATTAAACAAAGATAGCGGAGGGCATTATACAGCAGTTGTTTTGTTTGCTCTCAATTTTGACAGCCCTATTAAAGATTAATATCAGTTTGTACATGCTTCAGATACCTTTTCTTTAAATTCTTTAATTCTCACTCGCTTTTGCAACTTTGTACTTTTGTGTTACTCGCAGCAACAACTCCACCTCATTGTTAGTCCATTTAAAAACTCGGTGCTTTTCCTCAACATTTTGCTGCAACGTTTCAACAAGCCGGAAAGTAAATAAACAGCAGACAGAAATGAGGCAGGCCGAATCTTCTTGCGTTTCACGCATGCGCAGTACTGGAACGTAAGCATTTTCGGCCGGTATTGGTATGGCGAGTAAGCTGCAGTAATAGTAATAAATCACACAGCAATAGTACACTAATGTAGTTGTAAAAAACATGATAATATATTAAATAATCCAAAGTATTCAGAATACGTTACTCTCATTGAGTAACGTAACGGAATATGTTACAAAATACATTTTGGGGCATGTATTCTGTAATCTGTAGTGGAATACATTTTAAAAGTAACCTTCCCAACACTGTATCCTGTTACACACAAGAGGGCTGGGGTGCCTTGTGTCCTAAAACCAAATGACCGTTTTACTCGTAAACGTGCAATAAAATAAAAGGCACGTGCAAATATCAGTACTTATGGCTGATAGTTCAAAGGGACAAGACCAGGTCACACAAAATCCACAGTTCACAACAGCAGAAGGGACCACATGAGCTTTGCCTCTATCACACCAGCAAGATGTCCGTCTCCTCTTCCTGAATTAAATAAACAAGCTAAATACCAACCTATTTGCTGTTTCATGCCATTTCAGGAATAGCTAGCATTAGCTGAACACATCCGTACAGAGCAGAGTATGAGGTCCAAAGAAAAGTGCTAGGCTGAACGCTAGCGGCTAATCTCTAGAGAAATCAGAAAACTGAGATTTTTTAAAACTCTTTTTTTGCGTTTAGGTGTGGACGAGGATTTAGGTGTGGACGAGGAATACAGAGTTAGTCACGGAACGTCAAAGGTATGTGCCTTTTTTCACGTCATGGTGTGCGCCACGTTATTTACATGAGATGAATTGCAGAATGGCAGATAGAGACAAAATACTGTTACTGTTAATCTGACTATCTTCAGGTTTTACACACTTACATATACACACGCAGTTACTGTCCCTCCGTTTAGAAAGGCAGAGGCATCACAGTGTAATTATTTGACGTGTAGTTGTTTTTTTCCTGTGTAATAATATTCAACATCTATCAATACATTTTTCAAAAAATGCCTCTCTGTACAAAATGGGTTCAAAAACATAAACAGCTGTGGGATACTGTTTGTCCGTGATTTGGACAGGGGGAACAAATCGTGGCAGGATCAGCCTGATATTATTTGTATCCCACTGTAACTTTACTGTATAAAGAGCTAACATCTCCAAAATGTCAGGAATAGTTAGTTAGTTAGTTAAACCAATTCTGCAGGAGAGACCTACCTCGGCACTTGTGCAGGTGAAGCCAAAGGGAAGATATGCTTCACCATATTTTCTTGTCTTTGGCTTAGACTGAAGTTGGTTTGGAAACATATTCAGCGATGCTTCATCTCCTGCTTTGCGTTTGTGTGGGTGCCCCATGCTAGCAGTGTCCAAGAATCTTGTGTCTTTTTTCCCTTTTCATACCGTGCCCCCCCCCCCCCCCCCCCCCCTGCAATGGCTCTGTGTTTAAATTGTTCTTGTTTTTAACCATTAATGTAATTTTTCAACATTTAAACACATAATGAACTCAAATGAATTCTTCAGTCATCAAAACAAATGAATTATTTTAGCACTATAATGGTATATCTCTGGATGCTGTAGCTCCCCTGCTCCTCAGCTGAAACATCCAGAACTAACTGTTGCAAAATTAACATAATGAGCTGGTTATTTACTGTAAACTTTATTAGTCCAACTGTATTCGATATTAGAGCAACCACAGTGGAGGAGTGGAAGAAATTACCCTTCATAATAAACACTAATTCAAAAGATTTTGCTCATTTATAGAAATTGTGCAAAGGAATCCATAAAAATGCAGCTTGAGCTATATTATCTGGAATGCTGTACTTTATTGGATGTTGGCAGACTTTAGCCATAAAATCATATTTCAAGGTTCAGACATTTTTGTGATTCTGATGATGGTTTTGTGTTACAAGACATGGGCCTGTGGAAGTTTCAACGTAGAGGCAATAATAATGAAATATTAAAGCACACTTCTACTAAAGTGTAACACAGGAATTTATGGAGGCTCAGAAAAGAAGATTTATTCTCTCAATAGAATCACATTAGTTTATACTAATGCTCTATATTTTAGGATGCAAAGGTGGAGGTGAAAGCATACTAAGCTATATCAAAGCTGACTTTTAAATTGGTAGGATTTTTCTATTACTGACCAGATTTCACTTTAACTGATCTTTAGTTGCATACCTAACTGTAGCTTTCAGTTATGGATCAGTATATGAAGGAACTACTTCATACTGTCTTCAGAACAGCCAAATATATGAACTGTTCCCTTTTTAGGATATTTTTATCATTATTATTATTATTATTATTATTATTATTATTATTATTATTGGGGCTTTCTTCAGGGAAGCTATTAATAATTGTTCATCAAAGATGCAAGTCTGTCAGCTTACGTGGTTTACAACTTTGATCCAGACTCTATCATTAGTGCAACATAGGAACCCTAATCTAGGACAATGGTCAAAAAAAAAAGAAAAAAAAGGACAGTGGTTAAATTTTTAGGGTGCTTGTGCTATAGCCAATATATCCGAATAGCAGATAACAGTTGTCTGGTTGACATATTGCCTAGAGCTGTGAGCACTTCATTGTTTACAAATGCAGATAAATTAATTTAAAAAAATAAATAGATAAACCAATTTGTCTGAGACCTAAGTTGATACTGGGAAATGCAGTGGCAGAAATCAAGTTATGTAATGTCCTACAGATTTGGCATATTCGCAAGGAGAGATCTATTTATAGAGGCAATCTCAGTAGAAACAGTTGGTTGTGTTTTATGAAATGTCTCAGCAACCATAAGGTGTATTATTATAGAATAATGGACAGGGTAGACAATCTAAGCTCCACTTTATATTTAATGATAATTTGTCAAATGTTAGCAAACTAATAACGCTTAAGCAAAACCAAGATGACAAATATTGTTAACATCATACATGGAAACATCTCGAACATGTTGACACAGCAACTTCCACAACATCTATCTAAACCATGAATGTGATTGTATGCCATCTATTGGCTTTTGTAAAGTCGAAACAGTGTCTCTCTCTATATATATATGTGTGTGTGTGTGTGTGTGTGTGTGTGTGTGTGTGTGTGTGTGTATAACATTTTTGCTTGCTCTGTTTGCTCTATATAGTCACATAAAATTGCTACTGTTGCTGTAGAATGTTGTTGACTTTTTAAAAGTTATTTTATAGACCAACAATTAAAAGTGAGAAAATATCGAGGGCAATAAAACAGGTGTTAGACTGATTTCAAAACCAACTGCTTCTTGGTTGTTTTGTTATAACAGTTAGTTGTAAAGAACTTCTTAAAATCCTGGCATTTTATATAAGTGTTTGCGCCAGTGTCGTGCCACACTTCAAAATAGTTAGTTTACTAAATTGTGGATGCTGTATTTAATGAATCCCAAGGACTGGCTGTTGAGAATTATTTATCAGAATTTTAAGAATAACACCACTAAAGTAAATATCAGAAGGGTGGAGAAAACCTAAATCCTCTGATTTAAATACATGGAAAGACATGACGCACAAATGACCTACAAAATAAGAGAGATGATTTGGGAAGATGGGAAAATATAAATACTTCAGGAAAATCTCCTTTACATGGATATTTTTATTTTATGCAATTAGTATAAATTTACAGCATGTAAATTTACAGCATGTATCTATGAAGATCCAACATTGTGCTTTATGTATACAAATACAATGCATCCAGAAAGTATTCACAGCACTTCAATTGTTTCACATTTTATTATATTCCAAAATGGATTGCATTTGTTTCTTTGTGTTTATAGGGGTATTGTATTGTAGAATTTTGAGGTAAAAAACAAATGTAATTCATTTTAGAATATGGCTGTAACATTAGATAATATGGAACAAGTGAAGCACTGTGAATACTTTCTGGATGCACTGTGTATACCATGCCCAAACTGTCTGATAGAATTCCTCTGTTCATTCTTTTCTTTCTCTTTATCCTAACCCTTCGTCCCACAACTTCACACCACCAAGCCCAACCACTTTATATTATCTCAGGTGAGTTTTGTGTTGTTTTTATTTTTCCTTGCCTGTACCCTTTCCCATTTGGTAATATGTGTTACAGCTAGTGTAGTGTCAACAAAGCAGTCTTGCATGTATGCAGTGCTTTAGCAACACTTTTGCTATCTTGGATATTCTGCCGACTAAGTGGTAGGTCTCTTTATGAAGTCAGTGATAATTTGGCTGATAGACTGGAGGTGGGTGTTGTTTGTTATTTGTGCATGTTCATGTGCGTGGTGTTTGTGTGTGTGTCTTTATCTGACTTACAGTTTATGCCATTTGTTTGGATCCAAATATATTATCCCCTACTACTAGATTATTTGAGGTTTAACAGATACCATTTAAATTTTCCCTATGCATCTTATATAATACATGAGGGCACAAGAAAGATGTACCTACTGCAAAGTACCTTAGAGTGGCATCGTTATGAATTAGTGCTTGTATGCACCTTGAATACAGTGAGATGATAATGAGGTACTGCAGCAAGAATGCCATGATGTAAGGATGCTTTATGAAGCGTGGAGACTAACTGGGCTAAATACGACATAAGAGAGGGAGAGAAAAGAAAAACACTTCTACCTGTCTCTTTGTCTTTCAGCAAGTCCACCCTTGATTAAATGCCATCTGCATTGTTTAATAGGATTGTTTGGCAAGGACCACCATGCTTATATGCATGTGGTTGTGTTGTAGGTGGCACTGGGGAAGTTTTAGCGAGATTGCTGGCACAATATTAATTTTATTTTCCCTTGGCACCACATCACATTGTCTACTGGACATCACATCTTTCTCTGCGTTTCTCCAGCACCCACATATTATACATGTTAGAGAATGAGGAAGCCAATAAATGTTAATTCAAAGATAAAGATGGCTCTTGCTAAGGAGATAAAAAGAGATGGCAGAGATGTAGCTATAGACAGTAAGGATTCGTCTTTGTCATGTTAGATTTACCCATGATGGAAAAAAGTAAAGTGTCTAGTGTAAGGTATCCCAACAAAGTTTTATCTAACTCATTTTGTCTAACAACAGGTGCTTGTTGAACTTGAGATAAGATTGAAATTTAAATAATTCACACACTGGTTTTATAGTAGTTCAGTCAAACTCTTTTTTTATTTTATTAAACTTTATATTATATAGGCAGAACTTGTATTTTGTGTTGTTCTGTTGTCTAGTTTATGTGAAAACAAAGGATACCACTTTAACTTTCAAAATTTGAATTTAGATGCACTGTCATGGTGCGCCAGTCCTCCTGTATTGGCTCATATTTTCTGTCTGTCTCTCTTCTGTTCACACTCTCTCTCTCTCTTCTGTCAGTGTGTGTCTGTGTGCTTGTCTGTCTGCGTTTGTGTGTGAGCGTGTGTGTTTGTATTAACCACACCTTCTGTTGCAGGGGCGGGCCCTCCTCTGTTTCCCACCATTCAGTCCAGCATACCTGTGTAATTACCTCACCTGTTGACAATCCTGTGATCAGTTTGGCTGCTATTTAAGGAGAAGAAAGCTCTTCATTCAGCACTGAATTGTTAAGCAGGAAGCAGTCAGTGTTGTTGGCTCCGCTTACCTGATGCGTCATGGTGTTTTGATCTTGTTTCTGCATCCCCCTGTGCAGGATTCCTGGATCTCCTTCTGATGTGAGTTACTGAGGGAGAGAGTTTTTTTTTTTTTCCGGTGGGAAGAGACTGGATTTGCCAGAACTGGAGCCTCTCTCTTCACTTTACATTTTATTGTTGAACATTCACTGTAAATAAACATACTCAACAACTTTTGCCCTGTACATCTTCTTAGTTTTGACATGTACATTGCAGGACATAACAGCTGTCACACACCAAATCACATAATCATGTCGTCTTATATACAAAAAAGAAATAACTGGTTATTGATAATCAAGCATCCAGTGAAAAATATTACCACCATCATGCTACAATTATTTTTCTGATCTGGATTTAGGTATACCGTTTACGGCTTCATCTTAGTCTTCAACTTTTTTTGTGCGGGTGTCAAAAAAGCATTAGCTTGGTCTTGCATGATGAAGCTAAGTTTTCTGTTTAAATGCAGAGGCACTTTTTAGGCACTTTTTTCATTACCTTTGCTTGTGTTTGCATAATGTTCAATTTGGGTACATAAAATACAACATTTAAAATTTAAGTTAAAATAAATGTCATATTGCCTAAATATTTTTTTTAGCACATTAACAGTGAGGTTTAGCTTTGCACAAAATAGTGGGTAGAAATATCCTCCAAAGTGCTAGTTTTTACATCGCCTGTAGTTTGTACACTTTAAGCTGAGTAAATAGTTCTACATATTTACTAGAATATTTTTAACACCAGTATTTGTTCTTCTCCTTAAGTGACAAATATATGGTTTCCCAAACCCACACTATATTGTGGGTTGGGATGCTGTATTATTATTATTGCATCAACATATGTCTGTGAAGTACTTGGTGATTGGTTTCTTGTCTTAAAAGTGCTATATAAATACATTTTACTTACATACTTTCACTATATAGTGTATCTAAACTATAGAATATAATGGTATGTTTTTGTTTTCACTATGTTTGAAAAGAAGTTAGCACATTCAAATGTCACTTTAAATTTTACCTCAAAAGGTTAAATATTCCACTGCTTGCCTCTTCCCATCACTGTGTAGGTTCAGTATCTTCTCAGCTTTTAGACAGTTCACCTCTTTAACCTGTCAGCATGAGTGGCTCCAGTTGGAAAGTTCTTCTCTTAAGGGATATTGTGATCTCATTTCTGTCAACAGCTATCTTCTTTAGAATGCTGTACGATCTATTTATAAGTACTGGAGAAGCAATAACCGGCAGTCATGAACCTGAAGTATCTAAAGCTGTGGCCAACTTCACCCATCTCATACTATTTATGAAAACACCGTCTATCAGTCATTCTGTGTAGTTTCTGTGTGTGTGGGTGGGTGCTCAGTTGAGGCTTAAAATGGAGACAAGTGGCTTCTCTTTATGCTTACTCTGCGCCTGATAAGTAAAAATGTGATAAATTAGAATAATTTATTAAAATGTGAATACAAATGTCCAATTTAGAAAATAATGTGAAAGTCAAATAAATGCTCCCCATTGAAAGACAGAAAACACGATGTACTGTATTTGCCTTTAACCCTGACAGTCTGGGTCAAAGAATTCATATTAAACCGTTGTTGCACTATTTGTACTTTGTAACTGAATTTTGACCTTATTTTCTCAACACAAATTCAAATGCTGTCATATTTGTACTGTCTGTTAACATAACTTTAAATTTTAGAATTTTATATGCAGCTCCACCCTTGAAATTTTATTTCACAAAGATATTGTTAAAGTTCTTTTTTAAGATGACACAAAAAGGTCTGAAAGAACAGACCCTGTCTTATAAATAGATAGAGGGTGTGTGTGTGAGCCATAGTGTTTTGTTTATGTTTGTGAGAGCTAATTACAGACCTAAAAATAAATGTACCACACCGTGAAAGCGGTTTGTATCAAGTAATTTCTATCATCAAGTGAGCAATATGTCATTATAGTTAAGGGAGTTACTCCAGCACTCCAGCAACATTCAACTAGAGCAGACTGACTGAAGTTAGTGTAACAAACTGACTCTGGTCCCTGAAATTCACAGCAGAATAATTTCCCCTGGGATATCTGACCGTGGCCTGAAGCAAACCAAGCAAAGTGACATCTGTCAAAGTTGTGACAGTGAAGCATTCCTCTTCTAAATTAAAACCAATCAGAGAGTACTTGCAGAGCAGCATGGCAGAGGGGACACTGAATAAGATGATTAAGCTATAGTATCTACCTAGCCTGAGTGGTGATTTTGTACAGTTCAGAATTTGCCAGATGCTCTTTAAATACAAGAAGTGGACTTTTTTAGTTTGACTTGACATGTCTAATTGGACTCCTTTCCATCTTGTCAAAATTTGAGACCATTTTTCATAATTTTTAGAGACAATTGGTCAAATTACACTGGCATCAATATGTTCTATCATGGAAAACTATGATAGAAACTGCAGATGCGTAGTCATGCTTAAATAAATGATACTAGAAAAACTAAAATAGAAATAATTTGTTAAATGGCTCAGTCATTTATGATTGTTTGTGAAATATATGCCATTTGGGTACAGTGAGTCTATGTGGACATTAGATGATAATTTCCATTTCAGAGTTAAGGGGAGACACAGTAAAAAAAGTAAGTCTTGCTACTGGCCAGTCATAACTAGCAGCTGTCACTAGCTGTTAGTAACAGCTGTTAACATTGATGTTTTCCATGCATTCATGGCATTTGGCATAAACTCACACATCTGAGTTACAACTCAGCATTTCAGAGAAGCTGAAGTGAGAGTTGACATTTGGCAGTAATTACAAGTCTTTATGCGACTAAAGTGTTTAAAATAAGTGTATGCTGAACTAACAAATGTTTACTCGTTCTGTATAAGAAATTATCCAGTTATTGTTGTTGTCATTATTATTATTATTATTATTATTATTAGATTTGTATGTCATGATGGATATATTTGGAGCTTGATGTCTGCTAAATACATGTGAGATTTTAAGTAAAAGATGAGGTAGAAGACCATTGTTCTGTGCCATACTGTCATGCACTTCCCTTACAGTGTGTCAGTATTGCTTTTGGTAGTTGTTGTAGCATTGCTGCATGAATGATGAAATCACAAATGTAGATTGGTAATCATTCAGCAAAACTAAAAAAACAGGAGAATTCTGGAGAACTGGACATCTCAAGGTTCCATAAAAAAATTCCAACTCTCTGCACTCTTGTGAATCTGTGTTGTGTTTTCCTACTGCTGATAGTGGTTGTAAGGTTATTACTGCACCTTCTAATTCTCTGTATTTATTGAATTTAATCCTTGGACAACTGATTTTTTTTCTTTGTTTACATTTGGATTTGGACTTTTTTTGTAAATTAATTGGTTTAAATAGTCTAAAATCAATGGTGTAAAACTGATGGCTTAGTATTTAGAGGTATTGTAGGTGCCACTATGTCCAGTCACTATTCATCCCACCTCTTATAAGTTGATTATGAGAGGTGGGAAATAACACAATACACTAACCAATGTTTTGCTTTTACTCTCTATATTTTAATTTTTTTATACAAATATCTCCACTTTCTACTACTTCCATTTTCAAAATACTTACTTAGTTTAGATTTAATGCACTTGAGAAAAGGTTTAAAAAGCCTCTTCTCAAGTGCATTAAATCTGTAGTGTATTCACTTTTCTTTTTTGGTGTCAGTCACTTCCTTGGTGTTCTGTGTCCATGTTCCCCATGTTTGTCATGGTTCGCGGTGAGTGGCTGGGATTTCCATGAGGCTCCTGAACCTACCTGGGATTCGTCCCTGGGCAGGGGCACCTCCTCCAATTCCTGCAAACCTGGAGCCAATTGCAGGCAATAAAGCCAGAGTGATTTAAGCCTCACGCTGACATTCATTCCCCGCCAGTTTGTCATCAACCCATGTTGGTAACTGGCCCTCATGTGTCCAGTTCTCTATTTGATTTGCCTTGTTAATGAAACTTCTTGTGCTGCAGTTTCTGGATTCACCTTGGTTCAAACCTTTGGCTCACGGTCTACCCTTGGACTCAGGATACCAAGCAATCATTCTGAAAATCACTCTGTGCCTCACCTACCTGCCCTCCTGCCATCCCACTCCATCTGAAAACCCCGGATCTCAGGTCAGCCTTTCCACGCCACTCAGCTCCCCTGGATTCTCATCACTTCCCCTCAACACTCTGTTTCTCCTCCTGCAAGTAAGAATTGCTATACAAATTACTTACCAATTCAGAGTACCTCCACTACCTCCCTAACTCCGCTGTCTTCTCTCTTCAGTGTGACTGTTTCCTGCCCTGCTCCAGTCTGCATCTCAGGCCCCATTCCCTCTCCCTAGTTCTGCATTCCCCACGCCAAGCTCTACGTTTTATTGCTTTTGTCCTTGCCATGTTTCCAGAGCTTAAGCCTAACCAATTAAATATTCTTAAACCACCTGTTGCTGTTCTGGGTTTCTGCGCCTGAGTTCAGTTTCAGTACAGACCGCCCAACCCAGGTGGCCTTGCGTGGAATGGGAAGGAACAAACTAAACACAGTCGTTATCAGGGTGTTTTTGCTCAGCTCCAGCCTTGCAACCGCAGCTGGCGCCGAAAGGGTATCCACATGAAGTGATGGTGCTTTTTACTTTAGTGCGAACAGCTCTTATGAATTTCAAAGCAGTTCTAACAGTCCAACACTGGTCTCTCAATCTCCCATTGGAGAGCCGCGAGCTCCGCCAAGATGTTAAATTTGCGCTCTGTGATGTTGTCATTCTTGTGCTCAAAGAGCCAATTTCTGAGAACTCACGACCACAGTGAGCCTCCCCAAGAGGTAATCCAATTTGCGCTCAGAGTTGTTATTCCGAGCGAGCCCTTCCAAGATGTAATCCAGTCTGCACTCAGAGATCTTATTCTGAGTATTCACGGCAGCTGTAAGCCTTTCCAAGATCTTATCCGTGCTGCACTCAATGAGCCCATTTTGAGAAACTCACGCCTCTTCCCATCGTTTCAATCCCAGCGGGCAGCCTTGTGGGGGTTTGAACAGCCAGTTCCGCTTTCTTCATTTTTCGATAAATTAAGAGAGCTGGCTTATCGGCTGATCGGAGCCGATAAGCCAGCTCCGATCAGCAAGAACCCTGTTACCATGGTTCCAAACAGGTAGATATCTTCAGCACTCAGGCTCATCCAAGACCAAACTTCTCGTTGAGAAAGGGGTGTCAATTGCATTTAGGGACCAGTTGATCAAATCCATAATTCCTCTTTTAGGTTTTAGAGAACAGACTGTGAGAGAGTGTTCCAGGGAAAAGTAATACAAAAACCACTAGACTAGACAAGGACATCAGAATCAGAATCAGAATCAGAATACTTTATTGATCCCTGGGGGAAATTATTTTTTGTTACAGTGCTCCATTTTAAACCAACATTAAGACAAGACAGACAATACGCTAACTAAGAATAGTACAATATATACATATATATACATACATACATACATACATAAGTCACTTATAAATAAATATTTGGAAAAGAAACATGTGTAGTTGTAGCAGCAAACAGTGTGTTAAGTGGATGCGTTGTACAGGGAGATGGCCACAGGCAGGAATGATTTCCTGTGTCGTTCAGTGGTGCTTTTCGGTAATCTCAGTCTCTCACTGAACGAGCTCCTGTGACTGACCAACATGTCATGGAGTGGGTGGGAGGTGTTATCCAACATTGTCTTTATCTTGGACAGCATCCGCCTCTCCGACACCACCTTGAGGGAGTCCAGCTCCATCCCCACAACATTGCTGGCCTTACGGATCAGTTTATTAAGTCTGTTGGCATAAGAGGCTAAGCAGGGAAGCTAAGGGAGAGGAGGAGAGGAGAAAAGTGCAACCGCCTTCGTCAAGAACAAGAGCATTCCTCATCTAGGTCAGTTGACACCAGACCCAGACCTGCCCCTGCTCCTAGGATGAAGGGTTCTAGGCCTCACATAATTAGCATAATGACAAAAAAGGGCTATTCTGTTCTCTTCTTTCTTATCTGATCCTGTGTTGACTGAACAGTTGGAACCTGAAAACAAGCAACCAGACCCTCAGCCAGTGGGTCCCATATTTTCTGAGCTGGCTCTCTTGGCTCAAGACTGGATCAAATTACTAACAGTCACCTAGCTGTCATCTAGAGAAACACCACCCAAAATACTGATTGGCTTGCTGCCTTGCCACCCACTAAGTCTCCAGAGGGGTCCAGCCTTCTTTGCCAGCGGTCATCTGCCAAGCTGCTAAAGGTGATACACTACCAGTCAAACGCTTGGACACACTTTCTCAAATAATGTCTTTTATTTATTTTTCCTACTTTCTACATTGATCTTGATAATCCTACTGTAGAATGATGGACTTCCAGTTAAATAACTGATGTCTATCCTCCTCACAATTGTGTTAATACAAAGCTGAATTCTCCTGAGCAGGACCATGCTAAATCTCCTGCTTTTATAGAGGTATTTGCACTTGTTGATGATGGCTTAATCAATAATTAATAATAATTATTAATATTATTTATTGACATTATTTATTTATGAAACATAAAATCTTAGAATCCAGGGAGGGTGTATTTTCTTTTTTACCATGACTATATGTACTATATATATATATATATATATATATATATATATATATATATATATATATATATTAGTATAGAATCAGACTGACCAACCTGTGCACTGCCTGGATTGATTACAAGAAGGCCTATGACTCAATGCCCCACAGCTGGATACTGGAATGCCTAGAATTGTACAAGATCAATGGGACCCTAAGAGCCTTCATCAGGAACTCAATGGGGATGTGGCGTACAACACTAGAGGCCAACTCCAAGCCCATAGCACAAGTCACCATCAAGTGCGGGATCTACCAAGGAGATGCTCTGTCCCCACTGCTGTTCTGCATAGGCCTGAACCCCCTCAGTGAGATCATTAACAAGACTGGCTACGGATACCGACTACGGAACGGAGCAGTTGTCAGCCACCTCCTGTACATGGATGACATCAAGCTGTATGCCAAGAGTGAACGAGACATCGATTCACTGATCCACACTACCAGGCTATACAGCAATGACATTGGAATGTCGTTCGGACTGGAGAAGTGTAGTCGGATGGTAACAAAGAGAGGGAAGGTAGTCAGAACTGAGGGGATTAAACTACCAGAAGGCAACATTGCAGACATAGAGGACAGTTACAAGTACTTGGGGATCCCGCAGGCGAATGGGAACCATGAAGAGGCCGCTAGAAAAGCTGCAACCACCAAGTACCTGCAGAGGGTCAGGCAAGTCCTGAGGAGTCAGCTGAATGGTAAGAACAAGATCCGGGCCATCAACACGTACGCCCTGCCCGTGATCAGGTACCCTGCTGGGGTAATAGGCTGGCCAAAGGAGGAGATAGAAGCCACTGACATAAAGACAAGAAAGCTCCTTACCATGCATGGAGGGTTTCACCCCAAGTCCAGCACCCTGAGGCTGTACGCTAAGCGGAAGGAAGGGGGCCGGGGACTGGTGAGTGTCAGCACCACAGTCCAGGATGAGACAACGAACATCCAAGAATACATTGGGAAGATGGCCCCAACTGACCGAGTGCTCAGTGAATACCTCAGGCAGCAGAAACCCAAGAAAGAGGAGGGAGACAAGGAACCATCATGGAAGGACAGGCCACTGCACGGTATGTACCACCGGCAGATAGAGGAGGTGGCTGATATCCAGAAATCCTACCAGTGACTGGACAAAGCTGGACTGAAAGACAGCACAGAGGCACTAATCATGGCAGCACAAGAACAAGCTCTGAGCACAAGATCCATAGAGGCTGGGGTCTATCACACCAGGCAAGACCCCAGGTGCAGGCTGTGTAAAGATGCCCCAGAGACAATCCAGCACATAACAGCAGGGTGCAAGATGCTAGCAGGCAAGGCATACATGGAACGCCATAACCAAGTGGCCGGCATAGTGTACAGGAACATCTGTGCCGAGTATAACCTGGAAGTCCCGAGGTCAAAATGGGAGATGCCCCCAAGGGTGGTGGAGAATGACCAAGCTAAGATCCTGTGGGACTTCCAGATACAGACGGACAAAATGGTGGTGGCTAACCAACCGGACATAGTGGTGGTAGACAAACAGAAGAAGACGGCCGTAGTGATCGATGTAGCGGTCCCGAATGACAGCAATATCAGGAAGAAGGAACACGAGAAGCTGGAGAAATACCAAGGGCTCAGAGAAGAGCTCGAGAGGATGTGGAGGGTGAAGGTGACGGTGGTCCCCGTGGTAATCGGAGCACTAGGTGCGGTGACTCCCAAGCTAGGCGAGTGGCTCCAGCAGATCCCGGGAACAACATCGGAGATCTCTGTCCAGAAGAGCGCAGTCCTGGGAACAGCTAAGATACTGCGCAGGACCCTCAAGCTCCCAGGCCTCTGGTAGAGGACCCGAGCTTGAAGGATAAACCGCCCGCAGGGGCGTGCTGGGTGTTTTTTTTTTTTTATATATACACACACACACACACACACACACACACACACACACACACACACACACACACACATGTATGCATACATATACAAAAAAAAAAAGTGAAATAAAACAAAAACCCTAAGACCAATAAAACATTGCCTGTCCCTCCCGGGCCCCTCTGTAGCGTTTTCTTATTTCAGTATGAAATGATACATTAACCACTGGCTAGAATAAATTACTTTTTCATGAAAACACAAATTCAACATTGCTCATGGAAATTGTTTTAGAATAGTCCCCTTTTTGACCAAAAAGAATATGTGTGTACACACCTTCAAAGAATGAGTGAAAATAACCCACTCTTTGCTCTATTTTCCTTTCCTTTCTTAGTCTACTGTACTTTTGTGTTCCTTTGGGGAACTCAATGTACTCTGCATATACTGGTTTAAACCATAAAAACTCATGTAAATCCATTATGCAACCTGCCATAAATCTCTCAAAAGCCTCTCTCATAATCCTAATCCCAGGTTGCATATTACATTAATCCAGTGTTTAGATCTAATCCGCTATTCTCCAGGGCAGCAAATGAGACAGGCCCGAGAGATATATAATTATTGAAATCCCCATAATCAAACTTGCTTTATGTTCCCATTCACTTGGTAGTTTGTTGGAATGCTTTTCTGTCATTCTGTGTGCCTCTCTGTTCACTTTCTCTCTACCTCTCTTTACTTCAGCCCCATAGGGAGTTCCCCATAGGGAAATATTCCGAGATGTAATTATGCAGTCTGCTTTTCATAATTTGAACGTTTACACTCCATGGCTGCATCTCTCATCTCAATCAACAAACACAAACAAATCAATTAAGATGGGATATCAGCCATGTTTACTTTGTCGCTTGACAGCAAACTTTGCTGGGGTGGTGAGGCTCCCTCTGCCTCCGTCCTCTGTCTTTCTCAAATATCCAAAGATAAACTTGAATGTGCAGAAAACACACAGTTTTGAAAACACGTAAGTACTGTAAGAAAACACACATACAAATGCATATAAAACATTTATAATACATGAACACAGCATGTGAGCACAAACATATACTAAGAACAAAAACACAACTGTGTTACCACTAATTGCATCAGTTCCATCAAGCCATTCTCAGAGAGTCACAAACACAAATCAAATTAGCACTTCATGTTGCTGTGTCCCCAGCCTCAGATACTCCAATTAGGCCATGACAGAAGGGATAGATTCATGCACATACACATACTCACACATTTCAATAGTTTGGGGGTATCTGTGACGGCAAACTTTCAGAAGTTTCAGTTGATTTTTGGTATTGTGATGAGATAAACTATGTGTGTATGTGAGCTGCAGGAGATAAGGGAACAGAATCAGAGACAGTCGGGAGAGGGGGGATAGGCCTTCAGAATGTACTGTTGGAACTTGTTGTACACTCACACATTTCAGATTTGGATCATTAAATGACTTTGTCCCTGAGGCTTTTCCTTGCATGTTCTAAAATTTGTTAGTATGTTTATGTGGATTCAGTATGTGTCTATTAAGGCTAGGCCAACAGCTGCTGATTACAAATTTCATAACAAAGATCTGAATTCAAATAAACCATAAAGCCATGTACTGACTTGCAGAGAAAAAATGTTTTTTTTGCTAAATTCATGACAAATTTAAACATATATAAATTCACGGCGATTGGCTGTTACTGCAAAAGTCTTAGCAAATATTAGCATTCGTTTAGAAATTATAGAAATTATAGTCTATTACAATTCACTGCAATGCAAGCTGCATGAGCCTCATCTCAGAATCATTAACGCATATGCACCTCTTAGGACAGACTGTATATATGTGTATGTATATCAGAGTGTGCATTTGACAAGACATCTCAGACTATACCTGATATTACTTGAGATTAAATAATTGCTGTGAAAACATGCTTTTCTGAGGAGCCACTGACCTCCCATGTCATTCTTAGTTTCAATTACTAAGAGCAGGAATCATTTAAACAGCTCCTACAACTGCCTTAGATTTTTTCTAAACATTCAAATTGACCTTCGTTTTTATTTTGTTTGTTTTTTTCTGGGTATTATTGCACATTTCAGTAAATGTGCAATAGTCCCTCTCAGTTAAACTGTGTCCCAGTAACTGTGCCAAGAGAACAGATGGGGCATTGTCTTAAACTGTTTATTAGTATTTCAAATACTTTAGCAAAGGTGTTCAGGAACAAGAAAAACAGATTCTGTAAAAGATGGTCATGCTAAGCAGATGAATTGGTATGTTTACGTTAATGTGTGCAGGGTATGAAAGATTTTTTTCTTGTGTCCTTAAGCCTTTGAAGTTTCAAACTTTTCCTCTTTTCTCACTCCATCAGACAGCTGCTCAAATTCATAACACATAAATGAATCATTCTGTGTATCTCCATGTGTCATATGGATGTCTGAAGTTCAACAGATTACCTATACCAAAATTACTTCATTCCAGGGTACAGACAAATATCAGGAGAGCAAGAAGAGGAGAGAGAGAGAGAGAGAGAGAGAGAGAGAGAGAGAGTGTGTGTGTGTGTGTGTGTGTGTGGTGGGTGCAGAGGGTACTGCAAGAATCAAATATACTCTGTCACTTCTATGGCTGTAATCTGAACTTAATTCACCTCTAAAGCCCAGAATTCAGTACATTTAGGGGAAGCTAAATGGCAAACAGATGGAGGGAGGAAGAAAGTCAGGTGAAGAGAAACAGAGCAAAGGACATTCTAAAGCCAAGACAACTGTGGAGACAGATGGACATAGTGAAATCTAGAACCCATCTCCAGACACAGAAATTGAATCCCCTTGATAACACAGAATAGAGAGTGTTGGTGGAGGTGTAAAGGACCAAGGTTGCCTGTGCTCAGAATACAAGTTCAAGTGTGAATGACAATCCCTTGTGGACAAGTGTGTACATGTAAGTGTGTTTTTGTGAACGTCTTGGCTATGCAAAACTACCTGTGTGTCTCTCTGTGCTGGAGAGGACCAGACTCTCAAGCTCAAGGTTTCCCTTTAGTGCAGAATACAAACAATCCTCAAAGAGCACCAATCTGTTTTAACCTATGGACTCTTAGAAGTGTGGAAGACACCTGGTGTCCTTTATCATGGCCAATAGACACTCTGAATAGTAATGACTTACTGTGTGCTAGGGAAAATGTGTGTGCTTATCCATTTGTTCATTGAATGCAGCAGTTTGACATAAAGGGCAGATTTTCCACATTTTCAATACTCTTAGTACTATAGCTATGGTAGTTTAAAGCCAGCTACGATGGGTTTCTACATTTTTTTAAATTGAATTCTGTATTTTTA
This sequence comes from Mchenga conophoros, assembly GCF_057382185.1. Classification (NCBI taxonomy): domain Eukaryota; kingdom Metazoa; phylum Chordata; class Actinopteri; order Cichliformes; family Cichlidae; genus Mchenga; species Mchenga conophoros. Next base: position 36,983,609 of record NC_140531.1, read on the forward strand.
ATACAAAATTATGTTAACACACATAATGAGTAGATTATAGAAAATGCTGTATTGTCTTTTTCATGCAACAAATGTTAACATGTCTAACTAAAAATATAAGCACTCTGCAGTATTTCCTCACTTTGTAAGTGAACCTCACATAGTATTACAATGTAGTAACCTCTTTGAAAGATGGTAGTTTTCTCTGTTTCTTTCCAAGCTTACTTGATAACCATTACTACATGTTTCTTTATCATCATATTTACAATAACATTGTTTAACTTTAGCAGATGTAGGGAAAAATGAATGTTCTGATTGTTCAAGCTTGAGGACTTGTTGCATTGTTCTATTAAACTGCAAAATAAAATACTGCTAAATGTAGGTAAAAACAAAACAAACAAAACAAACAAACAACATAAATATATTGTAAAAATTAGGTCTGGTGTCTGGCAATCATACCCTGAAGTCCAACCATACTTGGGTTATGTAGCAGGAAAAGATACAAAACATACAAGTTCACTTCTGAATGGCTAAAAAAAAGGGACAAACAAACAAAATGGCCTATTAAATGTTCAGATACGACTTGACCTTAAACAGGCCATACATGTTAAAAACTCTCCAATATGGCTGAATTAAAACAATTTTGCAAATAATAGTGGACCAAAATTAAGCCACAGTGATGTGAAAGGCTCATCACCTGTTATTGCAAATGCTTGATTGCTGTTCTTACTGCCAAGGATGGCACAACCAGTTATTAGGCTAGAGAGAAATTCCTTTTTCACATGAGTCCAGGTAGGTTTGGATAGCTTTTCCCACAGTTAACAAAGGAAATCAGCATTAAAAAATATTCTTGGTCTTTGTATACTATTATTATTTTTGATCTGAAACATGTAAGTATGATGAATATGTATATAAAAACGAAAAGAAATCAGGAATACTTTTTCACAGCACTATATCCAGCACATCATTTTACTTCAGGGCCAAACAGATTCTATAGTGTAAGACAAAAATCAAAAACAAACAAGCAAAAAGAATCATAATATTATTTGTGAAACCTAAATACGGCATTCATATAGGAAGGTCTGAAGCTACTGGCACATATATTTTATATGTCAGAACTTGATAACAAGCATGAAATCACATTGTCAGATAGTCTTGTAATCAGATATGGGGATACTATTAGAATTATAATGTTAATAAAATATTTTAATGTTAACATCTCAAAGATGAATAAACAGCAACTAAAAGAGACGATACTCTTTAACGTTTCCGCATCACCTGCTTATGCAGTAACACATGGAGACATAAAGACCCCAAGCCTGGAGGCACGCCAAATGTTCTAGCAGCATCTAGACACAAGAGACCAATTACAACATCAGGATGTGTGACCCTTAAAGAATTACTACAAGCACACATTTCGAAATTGTGCTTGTGTTATATAGTATGCAAGAAAAATGGCACTTCTTTACACCACTGTAATATGTCTCACTAGGAACATCACTGCATCTTGCTTTCCACCTTTCTTTTCTCTGTTTAGTTGATACTCTGTATCTTCTCTTCCCTCCCTTCCTCTCCTCCCTTGTGGCCATGGTATGAGTTAAATAATGCACCTTAGCATCCATAGTTTCAGGGTCAGTTATTTTTATGTTCCATTAACAATCCCTCAACTAGAGGAACTGTAATCAGAGAGCAGAATCTTACTTAAGAACCAAGAGGTACCAATCTCTGCGCGCCATGTTGAAAATGGCAGGAGGCCTTAGCAGCAGCAGTGGGATAGGACAGCACTTTGAAGTGAAGCATTTGAAAAAAGGTGCCTGCGACTGATTTCACGCAAACAGGTCTGAGAACTTCAAAAGGCTAAAGAAGGTTTTTTCCCTAGCTTTGAATTTACCACTCTCACAAACCAGAGAGATAAAACCAGGTTCAAGGAAGGACATTATGTTGCAGAGCAGAATGTGAGTCCTCAAATGGTCAGGTAGCGTTTACTTAAACAAGAAATTGGCCAGAACAATAATGGGCAATTGAATGTTTTAGAATGCTTGAAAAACTAGATAGAAACACTACAAGTAATAATCCTGCAATTTTAGCTCTGCGACATCAGATCCACCTTACATACAAACACAAAGCAGAAAAACACAGAACAAGACAAACACCAGACATACACACAGGCGAGGTTTGATTACTGTCATCAATATTGTGTGCTGATCTGTGTGCTAAAGAAATGGTGTGTGCTGCAGACCATTTCTTTAAGCCACAGATTTTCCATCCTAGGGCATAACTTTTAAGCTGCCCCCAAACAGCTTTCACTCCTCTGACAAGCTTGTCAATTAATCTAGCCAAAATGCAGTCATAGAAAAAAGTGACCATATCACCCAGGTCCCTGAAAACTTGGATTATAACATAAAGCAGGGGATTTTAGCCTTCCTCGTGATGGATTCTTAGGCAGCTCCACAGCTTGCCTTTTGACAGCTAATTATTCCATTTAACATCTTCTAATGGTTATTTTTCGTTTAACTTACAATGACTTCAGCTGGTTTAAATCCCAGTGACACACAGAGTCCTTTGTTTTCAGACAGCTCAAATATCTGCTTTGTATTGGGGCTTTAGCTAAAAGTTTAATCAATCATCTAATATTTTTTTTTTAATTTTTTGGTGGGTTCTGCTAGTGATTGCATGTCCTTGGGGGATTTTGTGAGGTTTACAGAAACAAGATCCAAATCTCACAATAACTTTCATCACTTTGCATCTTTGATGGTCTAACCACAGCAAAAGCCCGGGGCACTCCCACGCATGCTGAGAGCATTTGACTATAAATGTTCCTATACAACTCACCTAATCTTTGGCTTTACACATGCAACCTGAAGCCTTTTCTAGCAGTAATTGCTTGTCACTGTCTGTCAATCCCGCACAATGACGGGGGTGCACTTCACTGTATTCACTTACTAAAAGGCACCACACATTCAGGCACACTATGTACAACTCTGCAAACTATTCCAACAGCAGCTGAAGCTATATTTTTTTGGAGTTTTCAAAATACTACTTAAACAAAGAAACATTATTGATAAACAAACAAATTGATAACTTAACAACTCTTTTCATTACACTGAATTATGTCTAAATAACATTTAAAATGGGACTTAATAGCATGGATAGCATGGTTGTATTCAAGAGACTTTTCATCTCATGATCTAAAAAAATATTAACATGTCTGAATTATATATATAAAAAAAAAACTTCTGGAAACTGAAACTTTTATAAGACATTGTCCCACCCTATCATCAATGGAGCTATTGAGGTCACCTGAAGCAAGGGGCATATGGGGATTGAAATGCCTGGGAAAGGATCTCAAGACAGTGGCGGTGTTCAACGATTGTCATTCATAGTCAACATAGATGGCCTCCTTTACTCCTCGCTCAAAACATCTGTCTTTTCAGTTAAACATTTGAACAACTGCATATTCAGAATAGTCTTTACGTGCAGGTGTACAGTTCAGACTTGTCCTGTTGAAGTGGCTCTCCTATAATGTACCAATTCATTTATGGAATGACTGTTTGGTTTCTCCTATGTAAAGTCTGAGTACTCCTTACTACACTGCACAATGTGTGTTATGATATTCAATTTATTTATGAATGTTTTGTCCTTGGGAGGAGCCAGTTTACATACATAGAATGATAGATGGAACAATATTGTTGTCTGTTTCCCCTGGTTTTCTCTGCTTCCTTCACTCAGCACACAGGTGAAAGCCACTGTCCCTCTCTTCCCCATTTCGGTGCACCTGTCAACCAATCAGCATTTGACTTACCCATAGGCCATTAGCGTGCACCAACATGCAGTTGGGATTTAGAGGACTGCACAGGAGCATGTTTGCAGTGGATGAAAACCTTTCCATACACTGTCCAAACTGAGAACATATGGAGACAGAAACATTTGTGGAACCATAAATTACGTTTAAGGCAGAAGAGAACAAAAACAAATATACACATGTAAACAGCTGGAGCTTTGTTAAATCAGCGAAGATGCACAGGAAAAAAATCTTCGCCAGTTTTTTTATGATGGATTATGCAGAAAAAGTAGAATTGGGCTGAAATCTGATCTGTTACCTATTCAGGTTGTAAATCATGTTTTTAAAAAGTAACTAAGTAACTAATTACTTTTGAAAATAAATAATCAGTAAAGTAATGGGATTACTTTTGGGGGGGAAGTAATCAGTAATTAGTTACTGATTACTTTTTTCAAGTAACTTGACCAACACTGCTCATTAGTAACGAATTTGAAATCAAGATGACTGATGGCTTCCATGGGGATAAACTTTACTTCAGGAACCTGACATTTTCAGCTCTAAACAACGTATCACTCACTTGCAAACTCTCTTTCTCTCGTATGCACATACAGTCACATACAACATGGTTTCAATCTGCTTTGATTGCCTCTCTCCCACTAGTCTATTTGACTGGCCATCACTGTCTCTGCCTCGCCGTGTTGCATGTTTCCTTACAGAAGTAAGTGTCTCTTTTGCTTCATGTCTTCTTTCCCACTGGACCTTCTCTGCACTCCAATTAGGTTTGTCACTCAACTACTGTGAGTGGGATTAGGGGAAAGACAGAACAGGCAGAGGGAGGTGAGGAGAGAAGGGGGAGTCAGAGAGGGATAGAGGGAGAGTTAGAGAGAGAGGTGGGTTGGAGAAGCTTTTAAAAATATATAGAGAAAACACAAATTTGAGTCAGGGCAACAGAGAAGGAGAAGGAGAGAAAAGGGAAAAGAGAGGCAGAAAATAATAGTGAGTGCAAGCAAGGGGCTACAAGCGAACAGCTGGATTTGGCCTGGAGGACTTCTGAATAATGTGGTGCCATTAAAGCAGGATTCATAAACTCATACCCTCCCTTCTCCTCCCCTCACCTCTCTGCCTATTTTCTCTGTTTTATCCCTTTACTCTAATATTCCCATAACATACATAGGCGATGGTTTTGCATTTTGTCTTCAGCAGATTTACTGCTAGTCAAACCACACTTGGGCAATAATCCACAATGCTGTCTTATACCCTAGCTATTAGCAATGTATAGTAAAAAAATGACAAAAGGGTAAATGTTTCCTATGAAGATGTACAGTTCTGCTGGCTTTGGGCAGCCCTAGGTACAGTAATACTGCATGAATATTTGATATCTCAGATGTTGTGCGTATATCACTGTATGTTGATAATGTCGTTGTTACTAAGACCAGGGAGCAACAGAAAATCAGCAGGAAGAAGTATGCTGGTAGTTGTCAGACTGTTTGAATTCATGCTGCTAACCCAGTGCTGAACTTTGACCTGGTCGCAATGCACAGTTGCTCACTTTAGTAGAGAAATACTTTATTTAAAAGAAATCAGAGCACTGACATGCAATAGCTCTACATTTAACAGGTCTGGAGATTACGATGGTTTATATGAAGCATGCATTTAAGTATGCTATGCATACACCAACAGTGCACCATAAACACTATAAAGGAATAAAATCACAATAACTTTAAAAAACAACAACAACAAAAAAACAGAACCTCGGTGGTGTACTTAAAGAAGTCCTTTGGTCTCAATGGTAACACCTACTGTCATGGCCAAAAATTAACATACATTCATCATGGGCATAGATGTCATGATAATTTTAGGGTTTTATTTATTTAAAAAAATATTTTCAATGGTGAAAGCCCAAAATTGCATGAGATTTATGCCCATGATGACTGTATGTAAACATCTAACCACAACTGTATAAACTTGCATATTCTCAAAGACACAGGTAAAATGCAAAGTTTTAAAGATGTTGTGGAGGTATAGTACAGACGACACAGGAGCTGTAACTTTCCATTCCGACTTTATTCACCTCCAAACTACACCTGGACACATGGCGCCAAAAAACAGCAGAACCCCTCCTCTTGACCTGGGTGTGAGTGGAGTCCCCTAGTGGGCCACCACAATGTAACCATGCAAACATTTACCAAGAATCAGCAAACACAGATTTCAAGGCTGATGGGAATTTTATTCATCTTGTGAGTATTTTGTTAGAATTAAAATCAGTGACGTTTTTTTTTCTTTGAGACATTTGCCTTTTATTTGATGGTGCAGCAGTGAAGAGTGGGCAAAGAGAAACGGAAAACATGCAGCAGAATGCCATAGGTAAATCTTGAACGTGGCATTGCATTTCAGCCAAATGGAATATGGTTACCTGCTCAACCAGTGAGTTAAACTGGCACCCAAGAGCTAAGGTTTTATCTGATCAGGAAAATAGATGATAGTTCAGTGCATCACAGTTAGTTCATTATCTGATATCCATCATTTTTTGTAACACATTTCTCCACCTATATCGTGCTTCTACATCTCCTAGAAAGCATCACCAAAAATGTGTACTATACACTATTTGTACCAAGTTTCAGGGCATTTAAGAAAAATCCAAAATGCCAACACCATGTTTGTGTTAAAGGTATTGCTAAAGTCAGCGTATACTAGAACATGTAGCAGATGTGGCATGTTTTAAACAAAAATGCAAATTTTATTGTGGTTGTCCAAAGTTGTTGAGACGTTTAATCCTGCAGAAGGGTGGACTGAGCAAGACTCTCAAAATGCTATCCGTAGAGAACATGACAGAAGAAATAGAGGAAACTCTAAGGCAAGGATACAGATAATACCACAGAACAACTTGAGCCCCAAAGAAAATGTTTTTCTTCATACACTACTTATTTCCACTTGCCCAGACTGCACTACCTTAAATTAAGGGAAAGTTCAACAAGGCAAGTCTGTGCAATAATTTGAAACTTTAAGAAATATTGAGGCATGACCCATTTACTGCTAGGAGGCCGTATGGTGACTTCAAACAATGTTGTATTTTTATTTGAGTTTGCTTTGTGGTCTGCTTCATTGCCTGCAACCTGTTTCTGGGACAGTGATTTACAAATCTCCCCTGAGAGACTGCAAGACTAAACAGACTTTTGTCATTTTTGATCTTGTAATGTTTGATAATAGAGGTGAACAGGATGCAGTGTGGTTTTGTTGCTTGAAGTGTTTCAATCACTGGTTTCTGGGTTTAAAGAGAAGCATCAGATGACCAAAACTGCTAAGAACATGTAAAACAGGGCAAATCTGTTGCAACACGTTTTTTTTTCACTTGTTAAACAATTATATAGCTTTATTTTATCTACAGTCAAAGGAGCTTGCAAAGAAAAGTGTCTGGACTTCTTTAAATTACTTGAAGACGTTTCACCTCTCATCCGAGAAGCTTCTTCAGTTCTAAGGTCAAATGGTGGAGAGTCCCAGATATAAACCTAGTGGGAGTATCCCCCCACAGAGGGACAAAAGGACCCCCTGATGATCCTCTAATCGCCTGAGCCAAGGTGTGAAACTGGGTGTGGGTCCCAATCAGCCAGGGTTTCGGGTGAGCTCATTGTGAAACCTGGCCCCACCTTATCATGCGAATTCCTGAGGTCGGATGGCCCAGGATGTGAGTGGGTGTTAAGGCGTCTGGGAAGGCATCTCAAAACTAGATTATAGATGGCAGACAGTTGGTGTCATAAACCACCGCCTCTGTTCAAAGATGGTCACTCACAGTGGACATAGATGGCTTCTTTCACTCTTTCAAACCATCTGTCCTCTCTGTCCAAAATGTGAACATTGGCATCCTCGAAAGAGTGTCCTTTATCCTTAAGATGCAGATGGACAGCTGAGTTGTCCTGTGGAGGTGGCTCTTCTGTGTTGTGCCATGCTCTTGTGAAGTGGCTGTTTGGTTTCTCCAATGTAGAGGTCTGGGCATTCCTCGCTGCACTGCACAGCATACACACATTGTTAAGTCTGTGTTTTGGCGTTTTGTCTTTCGGGTTAAAGAAGTCCAGACGCTTTTCTTTGCAAGCTCCTTTGACTACGATGACCTGGATGACTGAGAACCTTCACAGACATTTTATCTACAAGTACATTAAATAAAAATTCACAGGTTAAGGACTTGAAATAGGATTTTCTGAACAAGCTCTTTTGAATGACATATGGGAGTCTCGATCGTTTCTGCCACGGTTTTCGTTCTCTCACATGAAAAATTGTAAGACTTTCCAGAGAACACCATGTGTCGTTTGAGTGAGCTGGTATTGTAACCTTGTAACCTTCTTACAGTCCTATAGGTCATCCCATAAATATTTGGGTATTTTTAGACAGTAGAAAAGAAACCACAGATACTGCAGATGATGTTTTATTTGAAAGATTTAAAAAAAATATATGTTAGTATTTCATTTCTTCTCACTAGTTATTTGTTTAAATCAAACTGACCTATTAGCAATAAAATGTGATGACAGCTAGTTCTCCGGAGTCTTGAAGAACTTCCAACGGTATTCTTTGCATGGTGGCTGCTTGATTTAGTTTCATTCTTTGTCAAGATAATCCAACACTGCTAATCAAGCTTTGAGGAGGCAAACCCATGACTGACCCATTGTTTCTTTTTTTGTTTGTGTTTTTTCTTTAATCCAGCACAGCAAATTCAAAAGTGTTAAATGTTTTGGTGTTAGTAGTCTTCTTGCAAAAGTAGAGTTAATTTTACTCTAAGTAGAGACACATTCTTTTAATGTAACGCTCAGGTGTAAAATGATAGTAGTTAAAATTGAGTGTTAAAAATGAGTGTTTCTATTTCAAATCTGGAGGTGTTACAATGGAAACATTAACTCTTGACCTCTTAACTCTGAACTCCTACAGGGGCTATGACACCAATAGAGTAAATTCACAGACTCCGCCCCCAGCACCATAAGCTCCAATTGAATCTGAAGTGAAGCCGTTTCAGAACATTTTGCTCTACATGTTTGAGTTGTTTGCCATGCTTGGTAAGTCATTTTTTCAAAGATTGTTTCAATTATTATTATGAGCTTTTACTTCTGTGGCTCTTTGGAGTTGAGACAAAGCTATGTGAAAGGCATTAGCCATGTTGCACGGTGATAGCATAATATTCTGTTTTAGCTAGCTGAAAGGTATTGTTTGCGGGCAAATACCACAACCTTGAAAAAAAGCTTGCATGTGAATTTTCAGTCAAACTTTTGGTCAAATACACCTAAAACAATGTCTAGAATGTGAAATGTTGGTATAATGGTGCTACTTGAAGCCTGAAAACGATCTCCAATAAAAAAAAAAAAAATGAGCAAACAGCAGTAGCAGACGTCCTGACTGGGTTCTACGTTAGCATAGATCCCTCCAGAGTTTTGTGCACACGGTTTAGGTAAAAATGAAAAAGGTTGAGGTTTTACATTTAGTTACATGTTGTTCATCTATACAATAGAGTATTATATTTTAGAAGTGAAGTTGCTATAGCAGACATACTGGTGTTCTTGGCAAAAAGTTCTGATGATAGAGCTGACAGTTGACCTTTGTAAATTAGGCTGTACCAACCTGGCAGCCTCAGCCATGCGCCAAACCAATAAAAAAAAACCTGTAAGACACCTCACTTCCACTGAGGTGTTGGCTAACATGAGATGATCAATTAAAGGGCCAGATGCATCTCTATCAAGTCTTTTCTGTATTGCATTCCTCAAGGACTTTCACATGTGGTTCATTTTCTGTCAAGAATTAAAAAATTAAGGCGTGCCAATTCTTCTTTTGTCAGCTACTTTTCCAGTTTCCTCAAAGTTTTCACTGACCATCAAACAAACAACCTTTATTTCTCACATACACAATTATACAGAGTACAACATGTAGTGAAATGCTTGTGTCCAAGCTGCAGATGTAGCTGCGCCATTCCAGGGGTTGGTTTCATTAGCATGGGGGGTCTAGCCAGGACCCTTACTGGATCCTGGGTGAGAATCGATCTTGTGACAAACACTCGAAAGGTGTGTAGTCTTACCACTACACGATCCAGCTTGAGAATTAGCACGTCTTTGGCTAATTGCTCTTTAGGAACCACCTAGTACTACTTCATCTTTAGCATTTTACATTGACGTAACAACTTAAACTGGGACAAATTGTGTTTTTGTGACAGTCTGTTAGTAAGTGCCTAAAGACCCAGTTGGAAATTGATACTGCGCTGAAAAAAAAACAGCGAGAAGGCCCATGCAGAAATATTTAATATTTTTAAATAGATTTCTCAACACATTTTGTGTTGAATGTGTTGTGTCATTTTTACAGTTCACATCGCTCTCTCTTTTTTTCTCTTTATGTTTGTTTTTAGCAGGGGGAATCTGACTGGTTGTCTTATTTAGTGATTTGATGTTAGTGATGCTGATTTATTTTGAAGAGACTGATGTTCTGTGACCAAAGGAAATAAAACAACAAAAAATATATTTTTAGTATTTAAAATGTGTGATAAAATTTAATTATATTTAATTTTATTGTTTCTTTCTTTGACTGTGTGCCATTTAGATTTGTGCATCATGGTTAATTCAATATCAAAAGAAAAGCATTAAAGGTGTTTTAGAGGCTGAACAGTATTTCTTTCTTTTGTGTTTATGAAATGGGATAACTAATGATACTGTGCAGATTTTAGAGGAAAGAAATCCAAAAAGAAAAATGACCAGCACATAGACACAGTCAACAAATACAATAAAAAAGCCATAATCCACATCATTTTTCTCAAGAATCAGCCTGAACAGTTAAGCGAGTTTCCTTAAGTCATTTATCATACCTATAATATAATGTAATAAAGAAAACCTCTGACTGTAGCTATAATGAAGTCACAGTAAACTGAAAAGCCACCTTAATTTTATTTTAGAAATTAAAGAAAGTGGATAAAATAAGATTGGGTGGGTTAATGCCCTGCAACATCCCTGTGTAGCTCCCTTTTTTTTCCCAGTTGGTTCTCTCAACCAATCTTCTAAAGCCTCCCACTCTACTGCACTGAAAGGTTTAGGTGTATTTGAGAGCATATGTTCAGGTTCAGTAAAAAATTCTTTATCCTAGTTCTAATGCTGTAACCAGAGCGATTGCCTGCTTGAGAGATAGGCTGCCCCACTTTGAAGTGTATAAGGTACTCAGTATGCGTAGGTGAAACTGTAAATGTGCTTATCTTGTGTCAGTGTGTGTATATATGTGAGACAGAGTATATGTGTATTCTTTGTGTTTGTGGGTGCAGTTCAATAGATAAGGGGTATCCTGAATAGGTTGAGTAATAGCATTAGGTTGTGAACAAATTCATGTGAGAGCAGTGTGTTCCATCAGCATGTGTGCAAAAAGTAGTAAGTCACTCGTACAAAGAAGTCATACACAAGGAGTTCACAGAAAGGGACAAAGAAGTTCAGAAATATGTGTGTGCAAGAGAGAGAAAGAAAAAGAAAGAAAGGAAAGTGAGAGGGGACAACTCAGGGTGAAAAACAACCTTGGCTAAAACAGCTTGAAGCTTTTAAACTACTCAGAATTCTACACTGCACCTAAGTATTCAAGGACAATCATGAATACCCTGTACCACATACACACACTTTGTTAGGAGTACCTCCTCACAAACAAATGTTATCAGTCCATTTGACATGTGGCCTTTTCACCTCGTTTAACACCAAAACCCGATGACAACCTTCACGCAACCAGAATCTCAAGGCAGTGACTCAAACATCAAGCTTCGCTAATGTGATAATCAATGGAGAGCCAAAAGTGCCCGAGCTGATAAACTAAAAGGCCTTACAAGCAGCAAGGTTTGATCAAGCAGGCCAAACCATAGCCCTTGAATAAGGGTGAGAAAGATGAAGAAGAGAAAAAGAGAAAACATGTGAGGGGTTAGGAGGGTTGTAGAAGGAGCAGAGGGGTGAGACACAAGGCCAGATGACGAGGGGAGAAAGGGAGCGAAGGGCCCAGTGGTAAATCTCTAAGGAGAATATGATGTGATTTATGGAGGCCATTACACTGAAGGACAAACAAATGGGGGTTATTAGCAGCATGCCAAGAGATGTACGTACACATGCACTTATGGACACACACCTACAGCTTAAAATCACACACACACACACACACACACACACACACACACACACACACACACACACAGACACATGTCACAGACACATATATGTGTGTGTGTGTGTGTGTGTATTTGCTTTAAATGATATATGCAAAAATATTTTTGATTTGTAAGTAGCTCTGCCACATTTGCATTGTATTAAAAAACACAGTAAGCAGTGAGTGTTTACAACAAGTAAGCATGCAGTGACTATGTTTTAAGATGAGGCTACAGCAGAAGCATCACAGAAGCAGTATGATTGTATAAGTGTAAGTGTGACCATGAAAACAAATTTGTTTGCAAAGGAAAGTTAATAGTGTCGTTGTTTTCAGTACAGAGGTGCATCATGGTGGAAAACTGACAAGAACTGACAGTGAAGAGCAAAACAGACAGAGGAAAATAGAAGCGCAGAAAAAAGACGGGGGAGGAAAGAATAGAGGCATACATACAAAACAGGAGGAAAGACAGAGGCGGACATACAAAGCAAAGAGACAGGATGGGGGAGACAGCGAGAAAGAAAGAGAGAGAAAGAAATAGAGAGAGAGAGAGAGACAGAAAGAGAACAAGAGGTGCCAGTTTGCAGATGAGAGGCTTGGAAGCCAGAAGGCAATTTAAACAGGCTTGGCTCCCTCTCAGGCATGACAGACTGCTCATTCCCCATCCTTACACACACACACACACACACACACACACACATACACACACACACACACACACACACACACACACACACACAGAGAGAGAGAGAGAGAGAGAGGGGGAGAGAGAAATACAAAGTCATTCATGCATACTGGCATACAAAACTACTAAGAAAAGTTAAACAACCAGAAACACTCAAGAAGCACAAGTGTGCAGGCAGTTGTCACAAAAAAGTACAAAAATGTGCAGATGCATATGCAAAATGCTCAAGCTTTATGGAAGTGTGAACCATACAGCCACAAAATCCTTTCAATCCCCCAAACTCTGCATATATACCAAAATGTGTGTGCTCAAGCAAAGACACACATATTCAGTGCTAACACACACGCACACACACACACACACACACACACACACACACACACACACACACACACACACACACACACACACACATCTCACCTTAATCATTATCATTTCACAGCTTGAAACTGGGAGTAGATTGAATCAGCTATTGTGTGATGGCAGACATACTAATGGTTATTAAAAATCTACATTCAATGCACTCTCACTTTCTCAATTTGGGCAGCTTGCCACTCACCACAGCCCCCACAGATAATAACAGGAATTTTAGCCTAACTCTACAGCTGCTTTGTCTTTTCTGGCAGACAGAAATGAAAGAGATGGAATCTAACCTGTCCCCGTGGCAGAGCGGTTACTCCAATCAACTTTTGACTTTGATTGACCAAAGACTCTCTTTTTATATGGTTCACTTGAATGCTGAGCGCAACACACCTTGCTCCTTTTTGTTCTTTTTTCCACGTCTGACTTCTATGTTGTTGGAGGTGAATTTATTTTCTTTGAAATTCAATTTCATCATGTCTGTCTGATGCTGTTGGTCTGTTTGTTAGTTCGTTCTCTCTTAGTTGTATGGACTCAAAGTGGCTTGCATTAATTATATATATATTTGCTTGTGTGTGTATCAAATGAAGCAACATTTAGCAGCATGATAATTAGATATCCTGCTGTATCCTTAAGTGTGAGTATTTATCGCTCAGTTGTTTTGAATTTAAAGGTTGATCCCTAGTGGGAAAACACAATTTCAAATAGGCTGTGAATCATTGTGGTATTTGATAATATGTAAAAGAAAGTTTTCATTTTTCCTGAGATTTGTTTTGGGGAATATATTGAATAGTCTTAGACTGATGCATAGATTTTTCAGGTCTTTATGGGGCTTAATAAAATCCAGTCTATTCTTATCAAATATGTTTGCCATCTAATTGTTCTAGTTAGACACGCTTATCCCGTTTAGTGGGTAAGACTGGATTACACTTCTGACATGTGGTGACTCTGCAAGAAAACAGTTCAAACACATGCAGTTCAGACTTCAAATAAAATAAACCTTCATATTTAGAACTGGCTTGGTCTCACATTTTCACACTCCCCCCAGAAATTTAACACTAAATGTCAAAGGTTTTTTACGGCAATAAAATGAGAAAAATGGGAAATAAAATAAACAAAACATGATTATTGTACTACAATATTTTATTCATTCCGAGTGATGGAAATACATAAAACAGAAAAGAGTTTAATCGATTATATGTTGATTATATATTTAATATTGATTGTAATTATTAATTATGTCTCATCATCAGGTCTAATGAAGATCTAATGATCTTTTACAGTAAATAATGTTTTGAACTGTATAGTGAGAATTTGACACTTTAATTATTGTATGTTGATAAGTCAACATAATTTCATATTGGGCCAACTTGGTTGGTTATATTTAAACAATTAACCAATACTCAGTGATGAGCACTATAGACACATCAAATATACTTGTTTATATAGTCATTCATAATGCTATAACACTGAACGTAATAAACAGTAAAGAGGTCCCATTGAGGTTGGATATGGATGATACTTTTATTGGTGTGCAATATGCAAATGAGTGGAACTAAGGTAACTAAAATCATCGACATATTAAAACTGAATTCATGTAATTTTTTTTTTGGACAGTGATCATTTTTAAGTTCTATAAAAGTACTTGTATGCATATAGTGAGTATACAAAACCAATTTGTATTACCAAGCCTGACACTACCAAGTTAGGCCTTGCAGAAAATATGGCTGGTCAACAATTTTACATGTCCATGCACAAATAAATTCCAATGAGTGGGTTTACATGGACTGAATGAATCTGAGCTATAAGTGTGTGTGTGTGTTTCTGTGCGTGGCCCTGGGTGAATGTGCAACTACTGCATATTCGCAGTACCCTAACACAAGGGGCTACAAGGTTAATGAAAACAGGTCCCAGATACATTTATACAGATGGCACTATGGATTATGAGTGACTGGCTGGCTGACAACCACCTATTAACATGTCTGACACGTTTTTGGACTGTCTACCTGGCCTGTTTGCATCTAAGCACACCAAGACCCAGTTCCAGTCCAGCCTCTGCCCTCTCACATTGTCGCAGAGTATAAGTCTGTGTGGGATCACATTCGTGGATATGGAGAATCTCTTAATTATGAAGTAGGTTGGCAATACACCAGCAAGCATTTTGACTGCCTCACCATTCTCCAACAGAAACAGAGACTTCCAATCAACATGAGCACTGATTTATACTGAGGCCATCCATCCATCCATGTTCTGTCGCTTATCCAGGTTCAGGTCACAGGGGCAGTAGTCTTAACAGAGAAGCCCATACTTCCATCACCCCAACCAAAACCTCCAGCTCATCTGCTGGGACACCAAGACATTCCCAAGGTAGACCAGAGATATAATCTCGTCAGTGAGTCCTGGGTCTGCCCCAGAGCCTTCTCCCAGTAGGGCATGTGTACAATTCTTCACCTAGGAGGTGTCCAGGAGGCATCCTAGTCAGATGCCCAAACCACCTCAACTAGCTCCTTTCAATGTGGAAGAGAAGCAGCTCTACTCCCTTTCGAATGATTGAGCTCAATGCCCCCAGCCTCCACTGGAATGCAATCAAAGCTCTGCCGGATATGGGAGTTAACGATCTTGCTGACTGGGGCCTCTGCCAAACAATCCTGGTGCACCCAGACTATACAGATGGGTCTGTCAGGTCTGTTCAGCATCCTCCCCCACCACCTGATCCAACTAACCACTTATCAGTTGAAAGCTCTTCACCTGTGTCCAAGATATATGGCTGCAGAACTGATGATATGACCACAAAATCGATCATTGCTCTGCAGCCTAGGGTGGCTTGGTGCCATGTGCACTTATGAACACCCTTATGCTCAAACATGGTGTTCATTATGGACAAACTGTGGTTAGCACACAAGTCCAATAACAGAATACCTTCAGGTAAAGTTGAGGCAACCCTCTCGTAAACCTGGGAAAATCCCCAATGCACAGGCAGCAAAGTCGGGGGATACAAGTATACCCACGCCTGCCACCCCACCTCCACCTCTCACCGAGGGCAACTCCAGAGTGGAACAGAATGGAAACCGCTCTCCAGGAAACTGGTTCCAGAGAATGAGCCATGCCTTGGGATACAGACTATATCTAGTTGGCATCTCACAACCTCACGCACCAGTTCAGGCTCCTTCCCCACCAATGAGGTGACATTCCATGTATCACAAGGCAGAGTGCCAGTACTTTCACCTCTGACTCCCACCAAACCCCTACAGATGCTCCTGTGAATGGTGGGCCCACAGGAGGACGAACCCATGTCTCTTTTTTGGGATCTTATTTCTTATCCTACAATTTGCAAAAAGCACTTTATTTGCAAGTAGGAAACATTTTTTCATTCATTCCATACAGTAAACTCTGTAAATACAGTAAATTACTTTTTGCATGCCACACAATGCAAAAAATATTGCAAGAAAACACAAAGCTTGGGATGCTAACAAAGACTATGTCTTAGCATTGTCATTTTATTTTATTTTTTTAATTTCAAGTAATTTAAAAAGAAAATCACTGCAAGGGGGCCCTTACTTTTGTGAGTGCAATTACTAGTCCATTTCTAGCTGTACTGTATTACTTGTTATATGCAGGTTTTTACCTTGGACTGGTCATTGCTATCCTCTCCTTCTCTATTTCCTATTACTAGTGGGATAGTTTTTTAGCTCTTCCTGGTGTTTCTCATCTTTACCTTCATTGACCAAACTGTCTAACATAACCTTATATCTAATCATAGGGAGCTCAGCTGCATAGACAGATTAAAGCCTGCAGGTGGAAAATAAGGAGATGGAGTCTGAAAGATTGGTAAATAAAACAACAGCTTGGGTTTTTTTTTTCCTCAGGTACTGGTAATAGGCACTTTCCTCTCTCTTTACTTTGTTCTAACAAAGGCAACTCACTTTCAGTTCTCTAATGCAGTTTTAGCTCGTGAAACCTCATGTTGCATTTTCCTCTCCATCAAAGCCAATTTAACATTAGTTCACTCTTTTTCTATGGGAATCCACAGGTAGTCTTAAAACCCCATTTCCAATGGTAAGCCTCTCAACTCTAATGCTCTTGCACCGAGAGCTTCTTTGTGCTTGTTAAGTGTGTGTGCGTGTGTGTGTGTGTGTGTGTGTGTGTGTGTGTGTGTGTGTGTGTAACAGAGAGAGAGTGGAGGTGCATGTACATTCATACTTTATGTAGTAGTATAAATATTTCTGTCTTTATTCCTGTGCACCTCATGCATGGGTGTTTGTGACTGAGAAAAAGAGCTTTCACTGGTGTTTGATAATGTGGTGCCTCACCGTGTTGTTGCCAAACCCTTTAAACATGCTATGATGGTCTTTTTACCTCCACCCCCAACCCCCACCCCCAATATGCCACCCTCCATTCCTCCATACAGTTGCTATGGTGACCATCACGACACCATAGAGACAGCAGTGGGAAGCTGACTGGGAGGGTGGAAGGGGGGAAGCGGCACTTAGGGATGAGAGAAAGGATGCCAGATAGAGGAGAAGATTTTTTGTACACAGAAAAAAAAGTGGAAGAAATGCTCAAGGAGATGTCATAGTGGCTTTGTAAGGGCAGCTGTTGTGAGAGGGAGGAGGTTATAGAGGTGAGGGAGACACAGAAACGCTGGGAAGGAGAGAACCTGAGAGAGATTGTCATTGAGTGTGTTTTTATAACTAAAAAGCAGCACTAACGCAAAGGAAAAATAAAAATCCATATTTAGGTTGTGTATATTTTCCACACAAAAAATGGGCTTCAGATGTGAAAGTGTGTCCTTTTTATTGAATGCTAACCTTGAAAACTATTTCAGAAACGCCATTATTCATCTGACCAGCCGCCATGTTCAATTTGAAAACTTAGTTCTCCCACCAGCCAAACACCATACTACATCACAAGATGAACTCCAGAGAAATATTGCATTAGCTTTATTTACTCTGTGCTATTCAGGAGACAATTACAATCTGGGCCAGGAGTGGTGAGGATGAGGAGGAGTAAGAGGTGAGAAGAGTAGAATGGTGGAGTAGGATGCTGGTTGCTTTGGCACTTACTAAAAAGCTGCATTTAGTACAGGTAAATTATAGGCCCTATTTCTGTTGTGAGCCTGTTATGAATGTTCTAGCATCTCTGCAGTTCTTTTATGGCTGTGGCTGTGTTCAAGTGTGTCACAGCGTAAAAGTGAGTGAAAATCCACATTTGCTAACCATGTGTATATGTGTGCATCAAAATATGTGTGTCTTCACTCACCGCCCACAAATAAACCTCATATGCCAGAGGGCCAAACATCAAGGCACTGTTGTTCCTTATTAGGAGTCCCAGTGGCTTAACAGAATTAGCAAAAAGAAGCGAGCAGTGCCGCACCCTCAGATGAGCTGATTTCAACATTGATACCTGTCCCATTTAAAAGTCTCTGTCTGCAAAACCGTAGACAATGAGATGTATATATGCAAAAGGCAAATACATTAGTGGAAACACAAACCTGTCAGTTGCATTTCCCAAGCATGATCTGACAAGGGATACAGAGACAGGAGAGAACTTGACAGTGCACCTAGAATAAACAGAAACATAGTTTTTTTATTCATAGTTTTTGCTTTAAGATAAATAATTATATGAGCACTGAAAAACAAAATAAGGCAACTGACTCTTTTTTTTTTTATTGCTCTGGTACAAGTTTAAACGTCATGATATTAAGACACTAAGGGCGTGAGGTAATGGAAGGAATAAATCTTAATTTGGTGACTCATATAAAGCTGCTTGTGGAGCCTAAGTACGGTACACATTTGTCAGAAAAAGAGAGAGAGGTAGAGCCAGAAAGAGAAAGATATCCTTATGATTGAGAGCATGATGACAAATATTTCAGTCTGGATGGAATGTGCCTTGCTGTTTCTTCCCCAACACATAAAACCAAATCATCTGTGTTTCACTGCCGAGGAAATAGGATTCAGAGCTGGGTTAAATGGTGTTTGCAAAATATTCTTAGCATTTCTTGATCTTGCTTGAAATAACAGATGAGTGGGGTTTGCAACATAGGAATGATGAATGTGTCTCAGATGAAATGAACAGTAACAACAAATAAATCCTAAAAAATTCAGGATTATTCTTGTATACATAATATGTTTGAAGATGTGTGTGATCTCACACATGTAGCAAAATCTGCACAAAGAAAAAACAGGAGATCGGTGACAATAAACATGAGTGGGTTGCAAAGAGGGTTGAGACTTGAAAGTACGATGCAAAATCTTAAAGTTAACATAGTATTTTACAGGAAGCCAGTGAAGTTGGAAATATGGAAACATGCAGACCTAGTGACTGATATGTGCTTCAAAATTTTAGGTATTATTGAAAACAACATGTAGTGCCAGTTTTACTAAATGGGACATAATAGCATGTGAGTGGAACCCCATAAAGCACTCAGTGTGGTTAGTTTTACAGGTAAAAACTTGCACTGTTTTCTCACCACAGCTACAGTCAGTCATTTCAATATCCATCCCAAAAAAATAAAGCTTCCTTTTTTTTAAAAAATATAGCGCAATTTGGATTAAATTTCATATCACAATTGCATGGAGGTCACTGCGCAGAGTGCAAGTCCAAGCTTCTCATGTTCATTCTTCCTGATGTCACTGTCATTCGGCTACATCTATCACTACGGCCATCTTCCTCTGCTTGTCTACCACTACTTTGTCCAGTTGGTTAGCCATTACCATTTTGTCTGTCTGTATTTGGAAGTCCCACAGGATCTCAGCATGGTCATTCTTGACCACCCTAGGTGGCTTCTCCCATTTTGATCAGGACCTCCAGGCCGTACTTGCCACAGATGTTTCTGTATACTATGCCAGCCACTTGGTTATGGCGTTCCATGTATGCGCTGCCTTGGATTGTCTCAGGGGCATATTTACACAGCCTGCACCTGGGGTCTTGCCTGGTGTGGTAGACCTCTGCCTCTTGTGCTCACAGCTTGTTGCTTTGCAGCCACGATTAGTACCTCTGTGCTGTCTTTCAGTCCAGCTTTTCCCACCCACTGGTAGGATTTCTGGAAGTCAGCCACTTCCCCTATCTGCCGGTGGTATATACCATGCAGGGGCCTGCCCTTCCATGATAGCTACTCCTCTTGCTCCTCCTTATTGGGTTTCTGCTGCCTGAGGTATTCACTAAGCACACCGTGAGTTATAGCCATCTTCCTAATGTACTCCTGGATGTTCGTTGTCTCGTCATGGAAAATGGCCGCTAGTCCCCGGCCTCCTTCCACTTCACATACAGTCTCAAGGTGCTGGACTTTGGGTTAAACCCTCCATGCATGGAGTATTCTCGTTTTGATGTCCATGGCTTCTGTCTCCTCTTTTGGCCAGCTTATTATGCCTGATCATTGGCAGGACATAGATGTTGATAGTCCTGATCTTGTTCTTCCCATTCAGCTGATTCTTCAGGACTTGCCTGACCATGTGCAGGTACTTAGTGGTTGCAACTTTCCTTGTGGCATCTTTGTGATTTCCATTTGCTTGTGGGATCCCCAGGTACTTGTAACTTTCCTTGGTATCTGCAATGTTGCAGTGCAATCCCCTCAGTTCTAACTACCTTGCTCTCCTTGGTAGGGCCTGCACTTGATGGTGATTTGTGCTATAGGCTTGAAGTTGGCCTCCAGTGTTGTATGCCACATCCCTACTGAGTTCCTGATAAAGGATTTTAGGGTCCTGTTGATCTATATATGTGTGAGTTTGTATATATATGTATGTGTGTTTGTGTGTGTTTTATTTATGTTGACATGAAGCAGTAATGTATGAAAAGTGACTATGGAGTAAATCATGCTGCAGAAAATGCTTCATGCACTCCCACTGACAATTAAAAGTGGAACATGATTTTACTCAGGCTATCAGTGACATGGGAGATGAAAAGGAACCCACATTACAACTGTGCATGTCATCAGAGATAGTTAAATTGACAATTGTAGGTATGTGCATGATGTCAATTCGACAATGATGTTACCGCAAAACAAAGGAAATAACTTGACAGATAGGAAATGATGGTTTAGACCCCATGTGTTTACAGCAAGGGAGGATGTGTCAATGACAAACCATACTGATGCAACCTGGAGAAATAGAAGATGAAAAGCACACTTCCTGTGTGGCCTAATCAGGTTCTTGCCTGCCATCAGTTGTATAGACATAAGTCTCTCTAACCCTATTATTTCAGACACATTGAGGTGGAGAAAAATGTGATTGGAGATTAACAAATTGTAGTCTCCATTCCTTGTCCTTGACACCCCAAAACAATTTAAGTATAAACATATACAATTTATAATTTATCACAAAAGTAAAGCTAATAGAGAAATCAGCTCTGGGTGATTCTGGGTGCAATTCATGCTTGTGCTCTAGCGTGATGCCCTACAGGTAAACAAGAGAAACAAATGAGAAATGTTCAAGTGCACTCTTTCTCTCCACCAAACACACCCACACACACGTGTGTGCAAACACCTCCTCAGCTGTTGTTGTCAGCATGTTAATCAGGCTTTGGTATGGTTGTAGCCCTGAGGCACTGTGTGATATAAACACCGATAGAATAAATATCTCATTTTAGTACCTTTAAATGACTAACTTTGTTGTCTTTCTCCCTGATGGCTGACAGAAGAAAGTTTGTGATTAAGTATTTATAATGTTTAGCATTCAACAAGGCCACTTTCTCTCAGATGCACCAGCATTAAATCTAAAAAAAAAGAAAAAAAAAGAATTATACTGCACAATGTACTGCTGTGAGCGCTAGTGACCTTTCTGCAAGAGGCCATCAGTGGTACATTGCTGGCATTTGAGACAAGATCATTACAGCTCTAGCTTTAATTGAAGTCTTTATCCTGGGTGTAATCAGGCCTAAATAAACAATGCTGGAATCATCCAAGACCCAATTAAGCCTATGGGGAGACATTTGATCAGGGATGCAATGTGCTGCTCTTTCATAATCAGCTGAAACTAATACTTGATTAAAGTGTATGATATCTCTACCTGTCTCTGTGACTAATTGTCTATAATTAGTACTAGGCAGGGGTAATTGTGAAGGCTGATGTTATTATGAGAAATATCACTGGGTACAATATTTAAATTTCCTATTGTGTGGATCTGAATGCACATCTTTGGAATACCCTTAATTATTGTCATAACGGGCACTCTCGTAGGGGAATATTACACAATACCATATGACATACCGGGGATATTCGCGATGCTTGAGCTCTGTTAGGACACCGTTGCCATATCCTAATCACCAGTAACACAGAAGATTCCACTGTAGTCGACAAGTGTTATTTTTTACTCAGTGCCAAAGACCTCCAAATGACTCCACACCTCTTTGGGCCAGAGATAAACAAAAATGAAAAAAATGAAAAAAGAGGAAAAAAGAAAGACCTAGCAGTGATACTACTTTCTAGTTAATTAAGTGACGAAATAAGCTTGGAAATTCCCTGAATCAAATTACACAACAGAGTGATATACACACAGTATACACACCACCGCTGCTGTGTAACAAATGGGCTTAATGCAATCACCCATCTTTAATGAAATCATGTGAATTAATGTCTTAGATCTTTGCTTTTATGAATTTGCCTCTGGTGGCCAATGCACCAGGAAGTCAATGGAAATTATTCAGCCATTGCTCGGTGGAACGAAGTCTGTGTGTGTCAGCACATGCCTAGGAGGAAACAGAGAAGTAATAGGACAGAGAGAGATGATGCACTTGTTCTTTGATATTGCAATATGCTGTGTATATATGGGTGTACTTTTCATATGTTAAAACATTTATTTCAGCAACGATTAACATACAAATGAGGCAATTACTGGTTCAATTACTTCTTTTTAACGTATTAAGCAATTTTTCTTTTACTGTATAAACCTTCTCGTTTTTCAGTAAAGTTTGTTGCAAAACTGGGTCACAGGTCTCTTTTGAATGATTGGCATGAACTGTATATTACTGAAATTACTGCATGATCAACTGTTGTTATTTCTAACTGATTGTGGAGATGCCATTGAATGAAACTGTTTCAATGTTTGCTTAATGCTAGCTGTGAAATTAAAATCATTTTATGCATAAATATACAAAAACTATATTTTTTTCATTATTAAGTTAGGATAAAAAGATTCTATTAACATAATCTGTATAATATCTGTGATACTAGCAGTTTGTGTGTCCTTATTGTTAGTTATTTTAATAACTATTTTGTCAGCTAAATCTTAAAAAGCTTTATTTGCAATTTGATTATTCAAGTCTAAAATAATTGAATCATTAATTCTAATACATTTTATTAATTATTAAAGTTTATCCCAGAGTTTTGTCAATTTAATGTACCTTTATGCCAAAATATTGTGCTACTATTAACTGATAAAAATTTTTTACATCACACAAAGACTATTACTACTACTACTACTAACTACCAACCACTATAGGCTGAGAGGTGGAGTACACTGGATAAACATACCATACACTGGATAGGTTGCCAATAAGTCACAGTGCTATGATGGTTGGGATCGGCTCCAGTCCCCCTGCAACCCTTATAAGGATGAATGGAGGAGAATGGATGGATGGATGGATGGACACAAACTGTCAATAGTCAAAACTTCTAGGCTGTCAGATTATGTATGATCTTTTAAAGTGCTGCAATCTATCTATGAAAAAATGTATTTATAAATAAAGAGCACAGTTATTATTGTCAGACATTTGTATTAGAATTTGTAGTAATTTTATTATGGTAAGAAGCTTTAAAAGAAGCATTAAACTCCTATTTCATTAACAGTGGGTAATATATTATTTAAAATTATCTGATTTATTAATCAATAAGTTTAATAATTTCTGTAACAGTTTATTAAACATAAAGAATCCCATTTGTTGTAATGTAGAAACTCTCTTCTTGCATTTCTTTTTATTTAGAGAAGAAAACCCATGATATGATAAAAAGACTTACACATCTCTAGTTCTATCCCTGGCACGGTGTGATAAAGTACATTAAAAGCACAGAAATAATATACTGAAAGCTTATGAAAGTGTTAAGAAACCTGTGACACGGCTTTCAACCTCCATCCACTATTCTCAGCACTTGCTTGATCCTGTGACTCATTATAAATGCATTGAGAGGTAAGTGGATATGGAGTTGACTTTTAGCACTGAGAGAGTGACTGACTGTGGGTGTGATAATGATTGAAAAAAAAATGTCACGCAGCTCATCTGATACACAGCAACATAGCTTGCCATCAAGTCACCTACAACCCCACAGGGGTTATGTTACCATGCTCTTTGTTCGTTAAATGTCAGTGCCCCATCTGGCTGCTATCATATACTGTCTGATACCCTCAGGCAGCCCTCAGAGATACCTCAGTGGTATCTCTGAGGGCGAAAGTTCAAACTCACGCACTCGGTCAGTTTAAAGTCAAATGTACAGTGTTGAACACCTGTCTGGACATGTTGAGGGTGAAGATGAGTAACACCAACCTGCTTTTACATGAGGTTAAAGAAATTCCTGCAACATGTAGTATATATATATATATATATATATATATATATATATATATATGCTTGAGGGTCCTGCGCAGTATCTTAGCTGTTCCCAGGACTGCGCTCTTCTGGACAGAGATCTCTGATGTTATTCCCGGGATCTGCTGGAGCCACTCGCCTAGCTTGGGAGTCACCGCACCTAGTGCTCCGATTACCACGGGGACCACCGTTACCTTCACCCTCCACATCCTCTCGAGCTCTTCTCTGAGCCCTTGGTATTTCTCCAGCTTCTCGTGTTCCTTCTTCCTGATGTTGCTGTCATTCGGAACCGCTACATCGATCACTACGGCCGTCTTCTTCTGTTTGTCTACCACCACTATGTCCGGTTGTTTAGCCACCACCATTTTGTCCGTCTGTATCTGGAAGTCCCACAGGATCTTAGCTCGGTCATTCTCCACCACCCTTGGGGGCATCTCCCATTTTGACCTCGGGACTTCCAGGTTACACTCGGCACAGATGTTCCTGTACACTATGCCGGCCATATATATATATATATATATATATATATATATATATATATATATATATATATATATATATGAACACCTTTCTTTTTGTGTATTTTGTGAATTGACTATAGTTTAATTAAAACTCATTTTCCATGGCATGCCTTCCAAAATCTGAATACAGTAGAAATAAAACATAAACAACTATAAATTAGAAATTTACATTGTAAGGGTAACTTTACAAAGGTAAATATACCTTAGAAGTGATTTTTGATTACCAGATTAAAAAAACACATAACTAGAAAGATTGCAAGCTAATTAACACCCTAGAAATCTTTGCATGAAAAATTTTAATAGTCTTTTAATGATAATTATTTCATGAGATAAACATTGTGTATGTAAGTATGTATGTAAGCTGCTTAGATAGGGGAGCATTGTAGATATACACTATATTGCCAGAAGCATTTGTTTGTCTGCCTTTACAAGAATATGAACTTGACTGACATCCCATTTTTGATCCATAGGGTTTAATATCAGGTCACCCTTTCCAGCTGTAACAGTTTTGACTCTTCTTGAAAGTCTTTCCAGAAGGTTTAGGAATGTGTTTATGGGAACTTTTGACCATTCTTCCAGAAGTGCATTTATGATGCCAGACACTATTTGGAAGCAGTCTCCACTATAATTCATCCCATAGGTGTCCGATTGGGTTGTGGTCAGGACTCTGTGCAAGCCAGTCAAGTTCTTCCACACCAAATGTCCCCATCTATGTTGCCATAGACCTTGCTTTGTGCACTGGTGCAGTGTCATGTTGAAACAGGATGGGGCTATCCTCAAACTGTTCCCACTAAGCTGGGAGCATGAAGTTGTTCAAACTGTCTTGATATACTGAAGCATTAAGAATTCCTTTTACTGAAACTCAGGGGTCGAGCCTAATTCATGAAAAACAACCCCACACTACAATCCTACTCCACCAAACTTAACAATGATTACTAAGAAAACCCTGATTCATGACACATATGAGTGGCATTTTGCCATGGCATAATTTAGCTTCACTTGTTCCATTAAAAGGAAGGTTCACTGCAAATCAATACAATGTTTTGATTACCCTTCATCCCATGATAAAACATTTCTATATTGATAGCATCCCTCTCTTCTGGGATGATATAGCCATAGGGATTTAGTGGACAATGAAAAAGATTGGAATCACACTGTGGACTATTAAAACCCAACGGAATGCCCATTGGAGATTCTTGAATGCCATGTCAGATAGCTCTCTCTCACCATGAATCACAACTAGGGATGGGAATCGAGAGCTGGTTCTCAGTAGTCCAATTCTTTGGAATTGTTAGTCTGCTTGCCTATCGATCCTTATCGGTTCTTGTACTCTCGCTACCATTAGCTGATTTCAGTTTGTGTCTCCGAGGAGGAAAATAGTGGAGCAGTCTACAGCGTGGATGTGGAGTTTTATTTTTTTGGCAGTCAATGCTGAACCAAGCCATGCACCATGATAAAGTGAGCCACTATCGTGATGATGTAGTTATCCCAGACAAAATTTGTTTCCCCTGTGTCGGGAGCATGCACTAAAGCCAGCAGCTGCTGAATGTCAACAGGTAACAAACTGATGAACAGTCAGGATGAAGCTTCCGTTTCTACCTGTTCATGTTTGTATAGTGGAATCACTGTGGTGATCGCTTTAAAGTCTCTTTGTGCTGGCTTTCATCTTTGATCTATGCAGCTGGCCTTTTGTTCATACCTAAATACTAAGAGAAAGATCACGTGTCCTCATTAGGATGGAAATTTGTGTTAATGTGTGGGGCTGTAACCTGTATGTTTATATTGTTAATTGTTAAGAGGGGGAATTACCTCCAATATGCACAAACATTTGGCCATTCAGCACATAACTGATTTGCATGACTGTAATGTCTTTGATATGCTACTAACAATTGGTGGTGAGTCTCAAAGTAGGGCCAGTGAGAATCAATAAATGAATCAAATCGATAAGTGATAACAATGACAGAATTGCTAAAATTGTATCAATTCCCATTAATCACAACCCCAGTTAAAGAAATATCTTTTACAATAAAAGAATAATATTCATCAAGTAGAGTTCCAGAATTGGAGGATGAATTCCATTATGAACTTAAGCTTTTCTGGAGCCACATAGTGGCCAAACAAAACACTTAAAGTTATTTTTTCCCTGGGTGTTTTATATTGTGTGGTTTTTATTAAAGCACTATTCAGTCCTGTAATGATATTACAAGTATGTAAAAAAATGTGTAATGGTGAGTGGCTCTTCACAAAGTTAGCCTATGTTTCCTGCAGTGGAGAGAGACTGGAAGTGGGTGCTAGATGTGTGCTTCCAATTACAACTAAAAGTTACAGCAGATTAAAAAAATGCATATTCAGCAGCAACAAAAAAGCCCGAGAACATTATCATCGCCCTTGCTTCATCTCCAGTGACTTTATAATTTCCTCCTATTTCCTCTTGTGTCTTTCTGTGACATCTAACAATGTAATTTTATTGACATATGGCACACACATGCTAAAACTGCCAGCATATTGAATGCGATTAGCATTGAATATGCGATTAGCATCTAGATTTTAACACACTGAATCTTACTGAAACAGCATGTCGACAAACTCTGTGTTCATCAAGGTAATAGGCACTTATTCTGTTATTTTTAAAAGTGTTCTCCCTGTGTGTTGCATCTGTTGTGTTTTTTATTCTACATCTGGTGGCACTCTCACAAGGTAAAGTTCACATCTTATCCACATAATCCTTTGATTGGTCTGAAAAAGTACTGACAATCAATACAAATAAACAAAAGTCTAACAGTTTTAAAGCATATTGCGTTATCATAATTTGTCTTGCCGGGATGTATTTTCAAACATGTGTGGCTTCCAGACAAGTTTGTTTAAATATTCCATGTTTACATTCCCTATCAGTGAAATTCCCTTAGGTGGTATTATGACAACGTATTTAAATAACCCTCTTGACCATGGCGCATTCTTGGTAGTATGGAAATTTGATCCCCTGCTGACTTTATAATTTTGAACAATATAGTTTCTGTTGTAAATTAATCCTAATGCAGAAATACAGAATGTCAAGAAGAACAAAAAAAAAACACTACATAAATTTGAAATTGTCATTCTTATCATTGAGTGAAATAAGTATTTGATTCACTACAACCCAGCCACAATTTTGGCTCCTATAGATTGGCTGTGTGCCCGTGTAACACAATTACAGATACTCCTGATCTCACTTAATTATCTGTATGAACCACACCTGTGCACAGAATCAGTTTCTTCCACCAGTATTCCCAAAACCAAAGAGACATCAGTGGACATCACGGATAAGACTGTAGCTCTGCACAAGGATACAAGACCATTAGAAAGATGGTTGGTGGGAAGGTAATAAGTGTTGGTGTGATTATTTGGAAATGAAAGAATTGACCATCAGCCTGGAGTCCAGAGGTCCATGCAAGATCTTGCTTCGTGAGGTGAAGACATTTTTTCAGCACTAGAGAGGTTCCTGGACACAAGTGCAGATGCAGGGATAAAAGTTACCGAAAGAAGAGAAAACAGATCAACAATGATAATGAGTTTCTGTGAAAGAGTATGTCAAGGTTAGCAGGTGAATGGTTTCCAGAGGGCTTTGCTGTCCACTCCCAAAACATAGTTTCCTGGCTCTGCTTAAAAACACTGCTCTCCTCAGTGTCTCTCCAAAACACATTTCCTTTCTTCCAAGGAAAGGGGCAACTGAACCTAGAAACAAAAGGTAGGTCCAAAACCTTTTTTACAGTAGTCACAATAAAGAAGCGTCAAACTTGTATATTGGATGGAGGGCAACAGTTTCTCTGAAACTGTTTTTTTGTTTGTTTGTGTGTCTCTTGTAACTGAAACACAGACTGAGACTGAAACAGTCTCAATTGGACTACCTATATAAATAAAGGTGAAATAAAAAAAAACTCATCAAATGATGTACAACTTTCATCTTAAATAGGACACCGGTCATAAGCCCCAAAAGCAAGCAGGTGTGTAATCAGCAATGTCTTGCAGGTGTGGAGCAAAATAAAACAGGTGAATTCAGCCCCTAAAAAACACACAAGCAGACCGACACACACAAACACAGATACAGAAGGGAGAAAAAGAGCATGAGAGAAACAGAGAGAAATGGGTGAGTCAAGGAATGAGAGACCATAAAAATAATCACGAGAAAGGTGATGGATCTGTCTAAAACCACATGAGAGGAATGTTAATGATTTGAAGGCAGTTGGGACCACAGTCCCCTACTGTAGAACACAACAGGCAACACATCACACCATAATGGACTGAAATCTTGCAGTGCCTATGGATGGGTCTAATAGCATGACAATGACCCAAAACATGCTATTAAGGCAAAAAAGGAGTGGCTGAAGAAGATGCACATTATTAAGGTCATTGAGTGGCCTAGCCAGTCTCCATATCCCTTTCAAATAGAAAAACTGTGAAAGGAGCTGAAGCTTCGAGTTACCAAATGGCAGCCAACAAACTTATTCAGAGATTTTCTGTAAAGAGGAATGGGTCAGGCTGAGATGTGTGCAAACCTGGTGAACAACTCCAAGAAACGTGCACTATGCTGCCAACAGGACTTTCTCCACCAAGTACTATGTCATCTTTTGTTGTGGGATTAAATACTTATTTCACTCAAGGCTATCAATAACATTTGATTTAACATTTTTTTTTTCCACATTTTTCTTTGCCATTTTATCTTTCTCCATTTAAAAGAAACTACCTTAACATCTAGAGACTGTTCATTTCTTTATAAGTGAGCAAATTTAAAACATTCAGCAGGGGACCAAATAATTATTTCTCCTGCTGTAGCTGTTCCTGTTTGGTTGCTTAGCCCTGCACCAGCCAGAGCTGTAGCTTAGTGTTACGGCCCTAGTCTCTCTCTCTTGAGGGTGCCTGTGTGGGGGCTCGTCTGGGATCGTTGAAAAGGGAGTTTTGAGTTGGAATTGGTTTTTGATTATCTGGCTGTTTTTTACCTTTGGAGATAACTTCCCAGTTAAGGTAGGTGAGTGCCCAGCTGAGCTTTTTAAGTTCCTCCTTCGGGCACTCTTTTGTTATTTTGCCTTTGTTGTTTTTGGAGTAATCCTGGGTGGGGATTAATTCTCTGTTGGGGGTAGGCAATTCAGGGCTCCAGTCGCTGAAGTTTCGCCTTTCAAGTTGCCTCGAGCCCAGCACGCTCCAGAAGATAGGTAGGTAAAGTTTGTTGTGCTTAGGAACTGGGTAAGTTGTGTTTGTTTAGTGTATACTGCAAGAGGTAAGTTGGTCAGTTAAAGTAAGTTGTGTAGTTTTCCATTAATCGGTTAATTATTGGGTAGTCTGCGTGAGTTGGCAGACGGGTGTGGCAGTGGTCCTAATTAGGTGGTGTGTTTCTAACCCTTCACCATCCCCAAAATGGTTGACACAGCTGCTAGTGTACAGGTGTCTAGAGGCTCGTTTGTGAGCAATAACATTCACCTGGTTCCAGACTTCTGTGAATCCAGTGTTCACAGCTTTTTCAGTGTGTTCGAACGCCTGGCAACTGCACTGCAGTGGCCTCAAGATGTGTGGGGGGTGATGTTGCTGTGTCGGTTGACAGGTAAGGCTCAAGAAGCGTGTTCTGGTCTGTCTAGGCAGGACGGCCTGGTTTATGGAAAGATCAAAAGTGCCGTCCTCCAAGCCTATGAACTGGTACCTGAGGCCTATAGGCAGCATTTTCGAGGGTTGGAGTTGGTGCAGGGACAGTCCTATCTTGACTTCGCCAGGGAAAAGGCGAGGCTCTTTGATAGGTGGTGTGCGGCAAGCCAGGTTAATGATGTGGGGTCCATACGTGAGCTTATGCTGGTGGAGGATTTTAAAAACTCTGTTCCTAAGTCTGTGGCCCTTTATTTAAGTGAACAGAGGGTTACAACTCTACAGCAAGCTGCCACCCTGGCAGATGAGTTTAGGCTGACTCACAAAGCAAGTGCTGTAGGACAGGATATCCCTCTGCACTATAGCGAAGCCTGGACAGGTAAGAGTGGGCCAGCTAAGATGGAAAATGCAGTTATGGTGTTAAGACCTAGGCCCAAACTGTGTTTTTTCTGTCACAAGCCTGGCCATGTGGTTGCCAATTGTGTCAAACTGGCACTCAAACAGAAAGCCCACTCAACACGAAAGGGGCCTGTTTTGAGAACAGTCAGTCGTGGCTCTCAAACTGACAAGCTTGCCAGGCCTACTAAAAGGCTAAACCTGGAGCACAGTTGCTCGGTAGCACCCCGTAATCAGTGTACGAGGCCAACTAACCCTGAGCTGCCGCTGGTTGATCCTTTCTCTGGTTCATGTTCAAAACCACCCTTCAGACCTGCACCCCTTGCTAACAATCATGTTTGTGTTTCAGTGAAGCCTGCTAGCTGCCTGCTGGGTTCTCCACACGATGGTTCGAAGCCCCGGCTATCCCATGGGACACTGTTTTGAGGGTCTGGGGCCACTCTCTGGTAATGTGGTGAACCCACTGAGATGGGATTGGCAGCTCCCGCAGGCCATGCCTAACCGTTGCTACGCGGTTTGGTAGGTGGAAAGCCTGCATTTCGTCCTGACACGGCTATGGACTCACTTTTGGTTACTGTGATTTGACAAACCATGGGTTTGCATTTATGGGAGGGGGTGTTACGGCCCTAGTCTCTCTCTCTCTCTCTCGAGGGTGCCTGTGTGGGCGTGTCCCACTACCTCCCCTGCCTGAGATGCCACCTTTCCCTCCTGTACAGCTGACTCCCATCAGCAATTAAGGGTATTTAAGCCCAGAGCAGGGTGAGCTCTGGGCCAGAGTGCCATTTGTGTGGTTTACAGCTAGTGAGCTGAGTGTTTTTGTGGTGTTTCCAGCTGGTGAGCTGTGTTTTGTGGTTGTCAGCTAGTGAGCTGCGTTTTCCTTTTGACATTTTGCATTACTGACCAATGCCTGAGTTTTGTTTGTGTTACTTTTATGGTGATAGCGGCTTGTCCGTCTCTTTTAGTTGAATTACTTCAATAAAACTGTTTTATTTAACTGTTTCGCTTCCTTGACTCCTTTTTCTGACCCGGTCACTTTTGTTGCTTCCCCCCTAACTCCTAGACCCCCCAGGGGAACGTAACACTTAGACATGAGGAGATGAAACGTGAGAAAGATTGCCAATTTTGTAGAAGTGAAGTGGGTGAATACCTGTCCAATACTAGTTCAGTCTAAGTCACATGCCTGAGGTTATTTTTTCCACTAATGCATGGCGTGTAATTTTTAATATGTGTGGGCTAGCCAGGATGCTAAAATGTTGCATTGCTCTCTTTGTCAACATAAGCTAGCGACAGCAGAATAAAACATATCATTTCTGCTGCCTGTCTGCACTCTACATAGACAGCATTTAAAATACATTTTAAAATGTATTTATAATATATTTTGAAATGTATTTTAGCACATATCTTTTTGTGCAGCACTATGGCTGTCACAGTGTCCTTATCAAGGGCAGTTCTTCGCTCTGTGCCGATGTCCATTTTGCTCTGTCCTCCTATAAAAAAGCATGAACATTTGAGTATCTATTTTTAGATTTCCAAAAATCTGATCTTTGTTTGACTAAACATTTGAACTACAATGATATGCTACTGAGAGATACTTTTATGGGTACTTTTTGGTAAAGAAACTGGTGACAGAGAAGTAAGCTTTTTAAAATACTATTAGCTAACCATTCGAACTGAATTTCAAAGCTGTGTACCTTTTAAATTGCTGTAGATCAAAACCTCCAGTGGGAAGGCGGCCATTAGAAGAACACGCACCATTGAACCTGAAAACAACAAAAACAAACAAAAAACAGAACAATATCCGGTAGGGTAAAAAATTTCTTCTCAAGCAGTATACAGGGTGGGCCATTTATATGGATACACCGTAATAAAATGGGAATGGTTGGTGATATTAAAGTCCTTTTTGTGGCACATTAGTATATGTGAGGGGGCAAACTCCTCAAGATGGGTGGTGACCATGGTGGCCATTTAGAAGTCGGCCATCTTGGATACAACTTTTGCTTTTTCAATAGGAAGAGGGCCATGTGACACATCAAACTTATTGGTAATGTCACAAGAAAAACAATGGTGTGCTTGGTTTCAACGTAACTTTATTCTTTCATGCGTTATTTACAAGTTTCTGACCACTTATAAAATGTGTTCAATGTGCTGCCGATTGTGTTGGATTGTCAATCTCTTCTCCCACTCTTCACACACTGATAGCAACACTGCAGGAGAAATGCCAGCACAGGCATCCAGTATCTGTAGTTTCAGGTGCTGCACATCTCATATCTTCACACCATAGACAATTGCCTTCAGATGACCCCAAAGATAAAAGTCTAAAGGGGTCAGATCAGGAGACCTTGGGGGCCATTCAACTGGCCCACGACGACCAATCCACTTTCCAGGAAACTGTTCATCTAGAAATGCTCAGACCTGGCACCCATAATGTCGTGGTGCACCATCTTGCTGGAAAAACTCAGGGAACGTGCCAGCTTCAGTGCATAAAGAGGGAAACACATCATCATGTAGCAATTTCAAATATCCATTGGCCTTGAGGTTTCCATTGATGAAGAATGGACCCACTATCATTGTACCCCACATACCACACCAAACCATCACTTTTGTTGTTCCAACAGTCTTGGAGGGATCCATCCAATCTGGGTTAGTGTCAGACCAATAGCAGTGGTTTTGTTTGTTAACTTCACCATTCACATAAAGGTTTGCCTCATCACTGAACAAAGTATTTTGCGTGCATGTTGTTGGTCTCAAAGGTATGGTTTTAACTTGGTTTAAATCCTGCCTCTCAGAGAGATCGTTCTCTGTTGCTATTGGGCAACACTCCTCGGCTTCTGCCCCTATTTACTGTGGTGTGCCTCAAGGGTCCGTGCTTGGTCCTGCTCTTTTCTCTTTGTACATGTTGCTGTTGGGATTAATTTTTAGAAAATACATCTCCTTTCACTGTTATGCCGATGATATCCAGATTTATTCACCTGTGAAATCCGACGTGTCTGCTTCTTTGCAACCTCTGTTCAACTGTTTGCATGAAGTTAAAATTTGGTTATCACATAATTTTCTTACATTGAACGAGAATAAGACCGAAATCATAGTCCTTGGTAGTCACACTCCGCTAGACCAGTTAGCTGATGCCCTAGGCCCTCTCGATAGCCATCTCTCGCTGACTGTAAGGAACCTTGGAGTGTTCCTGGATGGCTCTTTTAAACTTGAGAAACAGGTCTCCACTGTGGTAAAAAAAAAAAAACCAGCTTTTACCAGTTGCGTCACATATCTAAAGCAAAGCCATTCCTTCCTTTAAAGGACCTTGAAAAGCTTGTCCACGCATTTATCACATCCAGATTGGACTACTGTAACTCCCTCTACTCGGGCCTTATTGTGTTGTTACCTATTGTTTGTTGTCCTGTTTTATTGTTTGTTTTAATTGTCTCATGTTTTACTGACTGTGAAGCACTATGGTCAACACTGTTGTTTTAATATGTGCTATATAAATAAATTTTGATTTGATTTGATTTTGTTTTGCCCATTCTGCAAATTCTGTGCATTCATCCTTGTTGAGATGCTGCAGTAGCTGGAGTTTGTAAGGGTGCGATTTGTGAGTAGCTAATATCAGCCGATGGGATGTTCGACTGATGCCATTCTCCCGTGACATGCGGCGAGTGCTATGCTGTGGGCTCTTGCTGAATGAAGCTAGGACAGTCACTGATGTTTCTTCATTAGTGAAAGTTTTCTTGCGTTCACATTTTGGCAAATCCAACACTGAACCAGTTTTACAAAACTTAGCAAGCAGTTTGCTAACTGTAGCATGGGAGATGGGTGGTCTCGTAGGGTGTCTTTCATTAAAATCTGCTGCAATCACCGGGTTACTGCGTTCACCAGATATCAACATAATTTCGATCCGCTCCTCAAGTGTTAACCTCTTCGACATGTCAATGGCAGTGAACAAAGAGAAATTTGTAAATAACGCATGAAAGAATAAAGTTACGTTGAAACCAAGCACACCATTGTTTTTCTTGTGACATTACCAATAAGTTTGATGTGTCACATGGCCCTCTTCCTATTGAAAAAGCAAAAGTTGTATCCAAGATGGCCGACTTCTAAATGGCCACCATGGTCACCACCCATCTTGAGGAGTTTGCCCCCTCACATATACTAATGTGCCACAAAAAGGACTTTAATATCACCAACCATTCCCATTTTATTACAGTGTATGCATATAAATGGCCCATCCTGTGGTTTATTTTGGGTGAAAAACAAAAAATTCCTCTAAAATATACTGTATATACTGACATCAGCAATCAACACCATGATTGTAATTATTTTCCTCCCTAGTTCCATCTACTGCTCTGTGCACGTGTCAAGCACTACGACTGTATCTATGCATATAAATCCACCATATATATCCTGCAAAAATGTCTTGTTATGGTCAAAAAAGGCCAACAAACAAAGGCATTCAATCAGAGGTGAGAAATTAATCGGGAATATCAATTATAGGTAAACTATTCTTTATCTACTAGCAATCAAGCTTATTTAACTAAGAAGCTTGAGATATTTGAATGTAAAATGAAATAAATAAATAATAAAAATAATATGATGTAATAAAAATGCACAACTTACATTAAGGACATCTGAATTTTAATCCACAGGCTAAAATTAAAACAGTAAATGTGTTTGTATAGGTATTTGTAAAAAAAACAAAAAAAAAAAAACGCATTAACTGTGACTCTTCTAGTGGGATGCTAAATGCAGAGATTTAAATTTACAGTATAGTACTGCATGTACAGGTAGCTGTGGTGTGAACTGTAACTGAATATCAGAGAATGTCAGAGAAGTTAAATGTATTTATTTTTAATGTATTTATTTTTTGTATTTGTCAATCATAAAAACGTCTGTTTTGTAGGCCTGTTACGATAACAACTTTTTGTTGGTCGGTGTTATGGCCCTGTCCATAATCTGTTTTGGTGGCTGTTGTTGTCTGTGCCTTTAAGTCTTTGCAGGTCCCGGAGTGGATGAGCTGACGGCTGCTGATTGGTCCCCTGGCCATGTGATCTTCTTCAAATCCCTCACCAGCAGTTGTCCCGGGGCAGCCACTGACAGCAGCAGCAGACCTGACCCTGGCCTCCAAAACTTGAGACTTTTGTGCTTGTGATTTGTGCGGCTTCTCTGAGTTTTGTATATAGTGTGTATATTAGCTTTCATTGTACATAGCACATTGTAAATAGCACTGCAACAGAAGGGGTGAGCTGCCGTATTGTTTTTCCTTGCACTGTTTTCTCCTGTTTATTTCAGTTAGGGAGTTAGGTGTAGCGCTTGTCTTTTGTTTGATGTTTGATTTCACATAGGGTTTTAGATAGCACCTCCTCCTGACTTAGCTTGTTTTGTTTGTTATTTTGGCCTTTGTTCACCCTGGAGCTTCATTTTTGCAGTGTAGATAATAAAACACGATTCACTAAGGAATTGGTT
Source organism: Mchenga conophoros (assembly GCF_057382185.1). Taxonomy (NCBI): domain Eukaryota; kingdom Metazoa; phylum Chordata; class Actinopteri; order Cichliformes; family Cichlidae; genus Mchenga; species Mchenga conophoros. Next base: position 37,020,030 of record NC_140531.1, read on the forward strand.
TCCCTCTGTGTATGGTTTTGGGGACCAGGGCGGGGCAGTCTTTTCAAACTTATGTTGCGTTCCTGTACCCCTAGACTGGGGCGTAACATAAAGTGGGGGCTCGTCCTTTTTTTTTTCTTTTGCCATTCTTTTTGCTCATTGTATTTTGTGGGTTGTCTGCAGTTTTTGGTTGGCAGTTTTCTTGTGGTGTTGGGGGTGGTCTAGTCACTACACGGTTGCACTACAACCCACCGTGGATAAGTTGGATCGATGCACAAAGGCGGTTTTGTTGTTTGTGGCAGATTTGTTTAATGTTAGTGTGCCTTTACATGCTAAAAAGGCAGAAATTAAGCAGTGCCTGACAGCTCAGCCCGAAACCTCGGCCGGTTGAGGCGACTGGAGGTTTGGTGGTGGATGCGGGAGCAGAAGCTGCTGCAACCATCCCACAAGCTGCCAGTGGACGGGTGTCGCCAGGGGCGGAGGCTCCTGCTGCCATTCAGATCCCAAAAGGTTAGCCCAGCCGGACAATCAACAGGATTGGTTACGGAGGATCTTGGGCTCGCCCTTCGCCTGAAAGAGGTGGAGCTTGCGACTAAGTCCAAAGAAGTTGAGCTTATGCATCTCCGCATAAGGGCTATGGAGCTGGAGCCTTCCCGACAGCGCAATGTTACCTCTACCCCAGTGAGTAAAATTGTGAATAAATCTTCTGATTCGTTCTCCTCTGACCAATTTGATGCAAGCAGGCAAATTGCTTTAGTGCCACCTTTCAGAGAAAGTGAAGTTGACTCTTACTTTAATGCCTTTGAACGCATCGCAACCACTTTGAAATGGCCCAAGGATGTGTGGAGTTTGTTGCTGCAGTGTAAATTGGTGGGGAAAGCACAGGAAGTGTGTGCGAGCTTGTCTATTGATGACAGCCTGGATTATGAAATTGTGAAATCCACTATTTTAAGGGCTTATGAGCTAGTTCCAGAGGCATATCGCCAGAGGTTTCGGTCGTGTGAAAAATCTGCCAACCAAACACATGTAGAGTTTGCCAGGGAGAAGACTCTCTTGTTTGATAAGTGGTTAGCCACAAGTAAAGTGAAGGACTTTGCTCAGCTAAGAGAATTGGTCCTGCTGGAGGAATTCAAAATGTGTCTTCCAGAAAATGTTGTTGTATATATCAATGAGCAAAAGGTGGATTCGTTGTCTAAAGCTGCTGTTCTCGCAGATGAGTTTGTGTTGACCCATCGCGTTACGTTTTCAGCTGTGCGCCATGAATGTGCCCCGTTGTCTAAACCTGCAAGGAGTTTGAGGGTTTCTCCCAAGCGTCAAACGCGCCCTGATCAGGTCCCCATGACTGTCCGAGAATGCTTTTATTGCCATGATACTGGCCATCTCATTGCCAATTGTCCGTCGCTCCGTCGCAAAGAGCAATCTCACACATGGAAAAAGCCAAAAAGCATTGGTTTTGTTCAGTCGGTTTCTACTCCTAATCCCGTCAGTGATGAACCAGGAAATGACAGTCTTGACAGCAGTTACCGACCTTTCATTTCACAAGGGTTCGCCTCACTGACTGGAATAGAGGAGGATCGCGTGCCAATTGTAATTTTGCGCGACACTGGGGCTGCCCAGTCTCTCATTTTGGAAAGCGCGTTGCCTTTTTCAAGTAACTCGTTTTGTGGTGCTGATGCTCTCGTGTGGGGAGTGAAAATGAGTGTGTTACGAGCTCCGCTGCACAGAGTCTTCCTACAGTCGCCTCTCGTTTCAGGCCCAGTAACAGTTGGGGTGCGCGCTCGCTTGCCCGTGCAGGGGATTCTGGGGAATGATCTAGCCAATGGGAAAGTTTTCCCGATCCCTGAAGTAATTGAAAACACCGTCGATGATTTTGATTTTGTTTCTGAGCCTGCTGCTGACAGTCTGCCCTCTGTGTTTCCTGCCTGTGTTGTCACACGTGCCCACAAGCGTAAATATGGTGATGTTGACTTGTCTGACTCTTTTCTATGTTCTGAAGCTGTTCCTGAGAAAGCTGAACTGCCTGTGGAAAAAGCCGAAAAATGTGTGTCTGATAAAATGCTACCCGCTACACCTGACCTGTCTTTTGAGGTAAACAAAACAGATTTCATTCATGCGCAACAGAATGACCCGACTTTGGCCAAATGTTTACTCGCCGCGAATTCAAGCGATCAGAATCCCCGTGTCTACAGCATCTAGTGATCTTGGCTGGAATGTATTTCAACAAGTGGTTGTACCGCAAAAATTCCGACCCCAAGTGCTCAGCCTCGCACATGACAGTTTCTCTGGACATTTAGGAATTAGGAAAACTTACCATCGTATTCTGCGTCACTTTTTCTGGCCAGGTTTGAAGTCTGATGTGACCAAGTATTGCCGTTTTTGCCACGTTTGCCAGGTCAGTGGAAAACCCAACCAGGTTATTCCTCCCGCTCCATTGCATCCAATTCCGGCTTTAGGGGAACCATTTGAGCACATAATCATCGATTGTGTAGGTCCGCTTCCAAAAACAAAGTCAGGACATCAGTACCTCTTGACTTTAATGTGCGCCGCCACACGCTTCCCTGAGGCTATTCCGTTACGCACTATCAAAGTCAAAGCCATTGTCAGAGCACTAGTAAACTTTTTCTCCACTTTCGGTTTGCCGAAATCAGTTCAAACGGACCAAGGGTCTAACTTCATGTCCAAGATATTCGCTCAGGTCTTAAAATCGCTATCCATCAAGCATCAAAAGTCCAGTGCATACCACCCCGAATCACAGGGTGCGCTTGAGTGTTTCCACCAGACTTTAAAAGCCATGATGAGGAAGTTCTGCCTCGAGTCAGGAAGAGAGTGGGACGAAGGTCTGCCACTTCTCCTTCTAGCGGTGAGAGAGAGTGTGCAGGAGTCCACGGGTTTCAGTCCTGCAGAGCTGGTGTTTGGACACACAGTGCGTGGTCCCCTGCGGCTGCTTAAAGAGAAATATCTGTCCGACACAGCTACCCCCGAGCAGAACGTATTAGACTACGTAAGTTGTTTTAGGGAGCGTCTGCATAAAGCATGCGAAATTGCACGCGAGGCTCTTTCCGCGTCTCAGGAAAAAATGAAAAGGAAATTTGATAAAAAGTCAGTGCAGAGAAAATTTGAAGTGGGTGACAAAGTGTTGACTCTCCTATCCGTTCCTGGATCCTCTCTCCAGGCAAAGTTCTGTGGGCCCTATACTGTCCAAGAGAAACTGAGTGACACAGATTATGTTATAGGTACCCCAGACCGTAGGAGAAAGCGTCGTGTGTGTCATGTTAATCTGATGAAGCCTTATTTTGTTCGTGATGCAGGTGTAAACTCCTCCTCATCCCCCGCTGCGCTGTCTGCCGTGCCGGTAGTTGTGCCAGCATCCCCGTCTCAGTATAGCCCGGAAAGTGATGGCTTAGCTTTCGTTTGTGCTGAGGGTTGCACCCGACTCAGAAACTCTGAAATATTGGATAATTTGAAATCTCACCTAAAACATTTAGATGAGGCTGCCCAGACCGATGTGTGTTCTCTGATCAATAATTACCCATCTCTGTTCGCTGACACTCCGTCTCGCACTACTGTCCTCGAACATGACATAGATGTAGGTGACCACCCTCCGATCAAACAACACGCTTATCGTGTGAACCCTACCAAACGTGCACTTTTTCAGCAAGAAGTTTCCTACCTGCTGGAAAATGGTCTTGCTGTCCCTAGTTCGAGTGCCTGGAGTTCCCCATGCCTTCTTGTGCCGAAGGAAGACAAAACTCCACGTTTTTGTAGTGATTTTCGCAAGGTGAACAGTGTGACCAAACCCGACTCCTACCCTCTTCCCCGCATGGAAGATTGTGTGGATAGGGTTGGCTCCGCAAAGTTTGTCACCAAACTGGATTTATTAAAGGGTTATTGGCAAGTTCCCCTCACTCCGCGTGCATCTGAAATTTCTGCTTTTGTCACTCCTGATCACTTCCTCCAATACACCGTCATGCCTTTTGGCCTTCGAAATGCCCCTGCCACATTCCAACGCCTTATGCACATTGTCTTAGGTGGTGTCACAAACTGTGAAGTGTACTTAGACGACATTGTAGCCTATTCAGAGACTTGGTCAGATCACCTTGGAACACTCACGGAGATTTTTGAAAGATTAAAAGAGGCATCCCTTACCCTAAATCTTGCCAAATGTGACTTTGGTAAGGCCACTGTGACTTATCTAGGGAAGCAGGTGGGTCAGGGACAGGTGCGCCCCCTGCTGGCTAAAATCCAGGCTATCCTAGATTTCCCTGTGCCTCGCACTAGACGTGAGCTTCGCCGGTTCCTTGGTATGGCCGGCTATTATCGTGGCTTCTGTAAGAATTTTGCAGATGTAGTTGCACCTCTCACCAGTCTCACAAGTGTATCAAAACCATTCGTATGGTCCCCCACCTGCCAGAATGCTTTTGAGTCTGCCAAAGCTCTCCTCTGCAGCACACCAGTACTTGCCGCTCCTGTTTTCACACATCCGTTTAAACTTGAGGTGGATGCCAGCGCCAACGGTGCAGGTGCGGTACTGTTGCAGGAGGATAGGCAGGGTGTTGATCACCCAATTGGTTACTTTTCGAAAAAATTCAACTCCCACCAACAGAAATACAGCACAATTGAAAAAGAAGCTCTCTCCCTATTGCTTGCTCTACAGCATTTCGAGGTCTATGTCGGTTCCAGTTCAGCACCTGTCGTTGTTTACACAGACCACAACCCCCTCGTGTTTTTGACCCGAATGCGAAATTCTAACCAAAGGCTCATGAGATGGTCCCTCTTAGTACAGGATTTCAATCTGGAGATCCATCACAAGAAAGGGACAGAGAATGTACTGGCAGATGCGCTGTCACGTGGTTTTCGGAACCCCTAAGCGCCAAACATCTTTAGGGGAGATGTTTGGTCTTGGGAAGGGGGGTGTTATGGCCCTGTCCATAATCTGTTTTGGTGGCTGTTGTTGTCTGTGCCTTTAAGTCTTTGCAGGTCCCGGAGTGGATGAGCTGACGGCTGCTGATTGGTCCCCTGGCCATGTGATCTTCTTCAAATCCCTCACCAGCAGTTGTCCCGGGGCAGCCACTGACAGCAGCAGCAGACCTGACCCTGGCCTCCAAAACTTGAGACTTTTGTGCTTGTGATTTGTGCGGCTTCTCTGAGTTTTGTATATAGTGTGTATATTAGCTTTCATTGTACATAGCACATTGTAAATAGCACTGCAACAGAAGGGGTGAGCTGCCGTATTGTTTTTCCTTGCACTGTTTTCTCCTGTTTATTTCAGTTAGGGAGTTAGGTGTAGCGCTTGTCTTTTGTTTGATGTTTGATTTCACATAGGGTTTTAGATAGCACCTCCTCCTGACTTAGCTTGTTTTGTTTGTTATTTTGGCCTTTGTTCACCCTGGAGCTTCATTTTTGCAGTGTAGATAATAAAACACGATTCACTAAGGAATTGGTTTCCCTCTGTGTATGGTTTTGGGGACCAGGGCGGGGCAGTCTTTTCAAACTTATGTTGCGTTCCTGTACCCCTAGACTGGGGCGTAACAGTCGGTATATTGCCCCATAAACAATTGCGACAAGTGATGTCATTGTCATTTTAAGACCATTTTATGCCACTGGATGTATAATCATAATATAACACCACAATAATGCAAGATCTACACACTTTCAATTGACAAACCAACATCTAATTCTTAAAATATTTAGATTATTGAAATTAGGTATCAAAATATTAGATACCTTAAAAAACCTGAATAAATAGTAAATAGTAAATTTTCTAACAAATAGAAAACAAAATGCACTAAGAACTTTTATGGATATTTTTCCATCTACAGATTTTTCCCTATTTTCCTCTGAAAAGTAAGATATTTTGCTGAAAAACACAATCCCTATTTAAATTAGTTAAATGTTATTGTCTTGTTATTATTATATTTTGTTTTTGTAATGTTTTTTTATGTAAATATAATATATATATATTGCATCATCAACAGTTATTGAGGTCATGTAGATCAGGTCATGCTTTAAGTCGATATATTGATTATTGTGACAGGCCTACTGTTTTGGTATCATAACAAGCCTGCCAAACATGCATGACCACTAAGCAATGTCTAAGCAGTAGTACTGGTCTGAATGACAACAAACATAGTGTTTGGGAAAATCTGTTAGAAAACAGTTATTATTTCAATATTTATGCTTAGCATGTGACAAAGACACTGCATAAAAACTACAACAATAAATACTTACTTTAGGAGGATGGGGGAGGGCAGCATGAGGTTGAGACTTTGACATCTGTAAGAGAAAAATTCATGTATTAGAAACAAGTCACTTAAAAAATACATTAATGTGGCAGACTGTTCCCTGTTCAGATGCAGTTTATAAGTACAATCAGGGCTGTCAGAACAATGGGGCAGGGCCAAGTGGCTGCAACCCTAGGTACAATGTACAAGTATATATAATTACATATAATATATGTGAATAAAGCATGAATCTGTTTAGGTTAGGCACAGTGCTGTCTGATGCTTGCTAGGTTTATATGATTTTAAACTGCACAAAAACAACAACAGCAACAACATTAATGATAACGACAAACAAATTACTTAGATTTACGTAAATTGTCATGGCTACTGAACGGACTCACACACAGACAGTTCTTTCGCAGAGAACAAAAGGAGATTTATTCACAACAGGGATCACCTTAGTGCTATATATATGTACAGTGAGTTGGGAGGGGGGTCCAGGGCTCTAGGGAGAGAAGGGGGGGGGGGGAAATCCACACACACGCTTCCTCTTCCACACAATCACCGCCACAGCTCCTCCGCACACACGCACTCCTGTTCAGCCGCACTCGCTCCAAAACTCCACACACGCTGCCAAAACTCCACACACGCTGCCACACTTGGGCAGGTCCCGTGATTTGGTCCAGAAGAGGGATATCTACACACAGAAGTTAAGGTTAGTTCCACAGAAAAATACATACAAGGGATTCTTTTTGAAAATGCCGGGAGCACGAACTCAGGAGGTTCAACGTTCCAGCGGTGAGCTGCTCAGTGCCACTGCCTTAAATAGCAGCTGGGGAAATCAGCCAGATCAGCAGCAGGTGGACACAATCACACAGGTGTGTGGGCCAAGAGCGAGAGCCCGTAACGAGCTCCACCCAGGCAGAGAGGAGGAGGAGAGACAAAGAAAACAAAAACTAACAACAACAAAACCCGTAGCCAGCGTGTAACCAGAGAGACACGGGGACCGTGACATAAATCTTACCTCAGGAAGATCTGCATTCGATTTCATGGGCTGAAATAAATAGGCAGAAACATTACTGCCAAACAACCCAAAAAACTCTAAAAAGCCTTAAAATTACTAAAAAGGCAAGGAAATGTGGAACATTGTAATCAGTGATATTAATAAAGCATAACTGTGCTTTGTTTCTAACCTTGGTAAGTAAGTGCTCTGTAGCCAGAAAGAGAGGTGGGATTTCTGTGAAAGTCAAATTAAATGTAAATAGGTTTTGATAGTTATTGTATATAACAAGTGTAAACAATTTTATTTGTAAAAAATTTTCCCTTTCTGAGAAGGCAGAATAATAAGAAAAGGCTAAAGTACGTCACAATATAATTAATTAAGTTACGTATTTTGATAACCAAATTACAGGAGCATAGAGCTGCCACCCAGGCAAAAGAAAAATAGAGCTATATCACGTTATAAGGTGAAAAGTTTATTGTTCTAACAATATGCTTTTCATGTTTGTAGAATATAATATCACTTTATTACAATATACAATATACATAATTATCACGTTCGTACAATATAAATATTAGATTTATTATATTGTTATATAATATTATATTGTACGAACGTGACAGAAGTTCACTGATTTGCTGTGACTTTGAAAGAAAATTAAGATGCACAGCTGTACAGTAGTGAGATATTTTATTATTTTGGTTACTGTGTCACAAGTATTTTCAGCAATAAACAGTATACAAAACGATAATTTAGCTGCTAGTGGAGCTGTATGGATTAGCACTGTAACTGTTTGCTCATATCATATGAAAGGTCACCTTTAGTCCACACCTTACATATTCTACCTCTTTGTCTTTTTCCCAACACTGCTACATATGATTATTTTGGTCCCAACACAGCCATCTACAGCCTCTACAATTTGCCATTAGCCAAACACTTTGAAAGGCCTGCAAGGCCTGGGGCCAGGTGTTTTACAAAAATCTGCTCAGTCTGTTGTTTAGCCCTAAGCAACGCTACAGTTGTAACAAAAAAAGAGCTTTAGATTGCTAGCTACAGATTGCCAGTTCCACAGGTCCCATATGGAAAAGAAATAGTAAAAACTTATATGTGATTACTCATGAAAGTGGCCACTTTCATGAGTAAATCATATAAGGCTTACATGATTTACTCATGAAAGTGGCCACTTTCTCATTACTTTCATACATTGTTTTAGTAAGTATCCAAAACATACAAGTTTCATTATATAATTTTTCAAGTGATCTTATATCTATTTTCACTCGTATATGCTTTTCATACAAGTTTCACACAAGACAGATACAAACTTTATAAGATTTATAAATAGCTTTTCCATATGGGGTACTACCACTTCAGATGTGTAAAAGAAAGACCTGAGGATAGCCTCGTGTCCAGCACAACCCGCCTTATAGGATTATCAATAATTCAAAATGACAAAAAGTCTGATACATGAGAGTAAAACACAGTTTGCTTTCTCCCTCCTGTGTCAATATTTTGACACTGAGCACAAAAACAAAATGAATCCAAAGGGAACTTTTCCACATAAAGTGTTCTTTCATGTTTTGCAAAGTGAGTGCTACCTCTCCCTCTACATCCATGAAATAGAGTTAAGAGGAAGCCACTGTGAGGGTACAGTCTGTTCAGAATGACTGACTAACTTAACGACTGACTGGCTAGGAAAATGACTGTCCTTGATGCCGGTCTCCTCTTGTCTGCAACGACTACTGCTTCAAGTGTCTGCCCTGCTTCTAACTTCTGTTGTTCTCCCTTCATTTGAATTATTCTTACACACCTTCACCTCCCACAGCAAAAGAAAAGAGCGGGGGGATGGTCATTACAGTTATGAGGAGGAGAAAGTAACGCACAGGGAGATGGAGAACTGGAGAGATGAAGGGAGTAAGAATAAAACAAACAGAAAGGAGTGTATAAAAGGTAATGAGGCCAAAAGAAAGGGAGCGACTACGAGGAGTATGATAACAAGATATTGCGCTACTGCCAGTGTAGTTCTGCGTTTAAACAAATCGACTCTATAATCTTCAACAGTTTCTGGAGGACTGTGGTCGAGCCAAACCTAAGAAATGTGCTTGCTTTTAGAACTACATACTGTTGCATCATCTAAAGCACTATTTATCAAAGTTTAGGGATAGCAGTTAAAGAATGTAGTGAAAAGGCTGTCAGGCACATTTGGGTATCACATTGCGACTAATCACATAATTTTCCTCCTGAAAGTGTCTTTGTGGTGATATGTACGAACATGCACAAATACAGAAAGTGAGATGTAGGGAGGTGCAAGCCACAAACACTTCTTTAATTATGCTGTGAAGTTTTCTCCCACATGACCTAGTTATTCCAGGGAGCAGTCTTTAGGGACACACAATGCTCCCTGAAGTGGGTGAAGGAGGAGGGAAGATGTCCCCGGTGGCACCAGGGGAAGACACCGTCACTGCTCTCGAGGGGGAGAGCTATTGTGGACCTTGTTTTCTCCTTTCTCTTCCCACTCTAAAGGATGAAAAGAAAACAAGGCAGCATCTCAGAAATGCTTTTGTCTCTCTGGGAACACAATGATATACTATATAAATAAATAACATGTGAGAATAAAGTCATCAGATAGGCTATTCCAGGCTCTTTCTTGTTGTCTCCCTTTAATTTATTTTATTAATGTAATAATAGAAAGGGAATATTAAATATAACAACCTTGTTACGTCTTTAAAGATGAAAAGGTCATCCATTCAGCAGTTAACAATTTGGCCTCATGAAAGAGCTACTGTCAAGTAACCGATCTGGCTTGAATACACTGTAGTCTAATTTTCGTAAGTTTTGACAATGGTTGTATCACATCTAATTATTTTTGCTCTGATTAAGTCTGGTTCTTTTGCTCATTTTTAGTTTGACTTATTTGGTGTATTTCTGAAAGCTGTAAGCTTTCCTCTGTTACACATTAAACAACTGGATGAGACTGCATGTGAAGGGTTTCTTTTGAATCCTAGGATTTGTGCCAATAGATGGGTAAATTTAGAATAGTTTTAGAAGCTGCTGTTAAATAAATGATAAAAAGTATACCCGTAATCACCAATTTTAAAAGTAAATCTGAATTTGCAAAAATGTATATTTGCAAATTCAGATTTTGCATTCAGATTTATTCTCTGATTCAAACCTTTGGTGTCTGTGCTCAGATGCAGCAAGTTAACAATGAGACGGAATTCAATCCTAACTAAACACGTTTCAGCTAAGCTTCATTTTCCGATTTATTTTACGAAGGAAAAATTCTTAATCAAAACCACAGACTTTTCCTTAACCTAGCATATTTACTTCAAAAGCTGCTGATACAGCTCACACGTGTTGTCTAAGAAGAAGTCTAAATATTTTGTGAATAAAGTAGAAATGTTGAGATTAAAGACCTCTACAAAATGCCTTGTTTAGGTAAGTTTGTAAAACCATACTTCAAAATAGGATTTTATTTACAAGGAAATGAAACGAGGACTCTCCAGTACGTTGTATCACAAGATACATATAAGACAGCTGATCGATTTTTTTTTACTAACTCATATACACAAGACATTTTGTAGAGGTTGTCTTGAAATGACATCTGTTATATCAACATTTCTACTTTTTCTTGAACTAATATTACGGTTTTTAATTTCCTCAAAATAGCATTTTGACTTGAAATTTCTAATCTTGGAATTTATTCTCAAACAGCTCTACTACTTTGTAAATTAGCTATGTTTGTTTTTTGGCTAGCTTATGTTTAATTATTTTGTATTTCAGCAAACTTTGTGTGTGGACTCCGTCCTTCTCACCTACTCTCAGCCAGTTCTTGACACCATCCAGTATATTTAGTTTTCCTAAGTAAAAAAACACCTGAAAAGCAAGTGAAAAGTGAAAACGGTACAAAACACAGAGCTGTCACATGGAACACAAATTGTGTGTTTTTTTTAATTGAAAACTACCTCCAACACTGCAACTGCCATATTCAATTCAATTTCAATTCAATTTTACTTATATAGTGCCAAATCACAACAACATTCGCCTCAAGGCACTCTATATTGTAAGGTAGACCCTACAATAATAACATATGAGGCCTTTATCCATTAAAAAGGATTGTTATTGCTGCATGTCTAATATTGCTGTTAAAATCTGTGGTAGGGATCTCTATATAGCCTGGAGCATCTTACAAAACATCAGCTGTGACATGAAAATATGTGTTGTGTATGTACGACTTGCTGTCAGCTTGATTGCACACGATTCTAAGTGAGCCAAAGACAAGTGTAAAAGCAACCCTATCACATTAAAGAAATCTAATATGAATGAGCGGTCATGACAAAGGATCAATAAGTTTGGCTAGAAATATTACTAGAATTATTTTCTCTCTCCAGCATTTTCTTCACGCCTCTGGAAGTCGCAGTCCAGGTGAACTTCGGTTGCATCAGACGGTGTAACATCACTCATAATAGAGTGCATTTTCTGGCCCATCTCTGTGACAGCATCATCTCTTTGAGTGCCTCCTTTCTAAGTCACAGCCCACTGTGCTTTGGCATCGAATACTTATATGAAACCATTCCTTCTTATTCCTGCAGTGCTGAAAGTTTTTTTTTTAAAGATGGAATTCAGTGGGTGGAATGGAGCAATTGATGACAAGTTTGTGCAGTCAGAAGGGATTCGTCGTATTTCACTTGCCATCACAGACATTTCTTTTTATAAATTAAATTGTTTTCATGTCTTCCAATGTATTTCATAACTCGTAATGACAAATTAACAGTTCTGCTCATGCAGCCCAATAAGAAAATCCTTACATGAAACAACATTTGCTATTAGTCATCGACATATGCTCACTTTCACCAACTCTCAGTGCAATTTAACTTGCCATTAAACATTTGACCTTATTGCTGTACCCACATCAGGCGACTGGGATCTAGTAATTGACAAAATGTTCTGACTACTGATGCCAACTCAGACAGAGACAGAAAATAATTTGCTTGATATTATGACTTATATTAACATTTCATAACCAACTGGCCTGCAGCACTCATCGGCCAATGCTGTGATTTTGCATCTAATAATAGTATTCTACTTTTTTATTTATTTTTCTTTCTTTTTCATGTCCCTCCTGTCTCTCCTTTTATTACACTGGGAGCAATTAAGATGTTCCCTGTGGACTCTGAGCTCCTCTGAGGAGTGATCTGAAAGACAATCAGCCAAAGATTTATGGAACTCGATTATCAATTATCAAGTGATCGGTCATATCCTTGATAATATACAAATTTGTAAAGAAAATGTATTTTGAAGTTGTCCCTGTTTTTAGAACTAGGCTCCCCACTAATATATACATATACATATACTCCCCACTAAATGAAATAATTAACATTAGTAAAAATACACAGACTGATGAAGTAAAATTAAAAAATTCACAAGCCTATATAGGAAAATAATCACACCTCTGTGTTAATGTAGCATGTGTAAGGAAGTCCTGCATATCAAACACGTCAGGATAAACAGATGGCACAAAACTGCAATGTTGAGATTTCACACTGTGTATAATTTACAGCTCCAGTGATAGCTAGCATCACACAGCTTAAGCCCTGTAGTACTGTGAAGTACAGACCCATCTGAAACTGTAAAACAGATTTTTTTTTAAATTACATATTTTTAACCATAACAATTAACCCTTTTTTTAAAGTAGCGATTTTGTATCTTCCTTTCATTCCTCGAAGTTTGTCATTAAAAGAGCACCTAAATTTCATTATATAGCCTTGTTGTCATATTTACTGCCAGCACTGTCAAACATTGCAACTTCAAACAGATTTTCCTTTTCCTAATGAGCAAAGGATGCATCCTGTTTTCAAATCCACCAAACGCCACCCCATCTGAAATGCATTTCCCTTTCTCTGTCTTCCAAACCATCCCCTTCATCCCTCCACCCCATTGCAATTGAACTCTGAAGTGCCGGCACTCAAATCAAGCACTAATCCATTTTTAAGCTGACAGGGCATCCTGATTACGGCGACAGCTTTCTTCTTCAAACGTCCCATCGCCGTCATCTATCCAGGAACACATGTCTAAACATGAAAGGGTTCCCAAGTTCAATTAGCCTATCAATTGTTTGTTGATTGTGCCAACAAACTGGGGGCAAATTGTTGTACAGACACCTGAGCCCAGGAGTTTAAGCCACAGAGTTTGCATGAAGGTACAAATTCAGACAGTCTCAAACAGCTAAACAGGGCACCTTTATTTGTTGAGAAAAATCAGCCAGCACAAGGACAGCTGTTTTAATACCATCACTGTCACTTTGTTGTTGAATCCCTAATATTCATATCTTAAAATTTGAGGAATGAGACAGAAAGTCTTGTCTCTATGTAAAAGTAGGAGGAAGAAGGCTAGCATAAATCACTTTCATGATTAAAGTGTCTTTCCTCCACACTGCTAATGAAGCTTCGACTAACTTCACAAACCTTCCTTCAAGATTGAGTTAAGAAGCAGAAGAACTAGTACTATTAAATCCTTTATGAAAATAAATGTCAGTTTTTTTCCCATCAAACCTGCTGAATGACTCACATCCATTGTTGCATAAAGCTTCTGAAGATTCTCCTCCAAAGAGAAAGAAGCCAAGTGAGGTGGTTCAAGCATCTGAATATAATGCCTCCTTGATATCTCGTAAATAAGGTATTTTAGGCATGTCCTACCTGGAGGAGACTATGGAGAATACATAAAACGTATTTTAAATAAAGACTTTTCAAGGGTCTTGCTGAAGATTTTTGATTTTGACAAGTACTCAACAATTTGAACACTGTCACTATTTTTATAATGTCATAGCCTAGTCTGGTATGACCTGTGGTTTAGCAAACAGAAGATGTAATGAATTATAATTTTAGAATTTATTTGTACCATGACTAAGCCTGGAAAAAAAATACTTCACGGTGTCATCATCCAGTTATTAGTCCACGTAATTTGCATTTGCTAATAACTGCTGAACTTTACTATTCAGTGATGAATTTATTGTTTTTAAAAGTTTCCACAGTGACTTTAAGTCCACTAAAGTTGTTCAAATAAGAATTGTAGCATAACTTAGCATTTTAAATACATAGACTCTGGGCTCTGGAGAAGCCAGTCCATGATTGATGGTATACTACTATATATTCCAGGTATACATTTACTGCACTAGCAGTGTGCTTTTGTTTATTGAAAAAATGAAGCCACTGACAATCAGAAAGTTTCCAAATGGTATTTCATAAAGGAAATCCAACATTCCTTTTTCTGCATTCATAATTCCATCAAATTTGAAAGGATTCTCAATACTACTCGCTGAAATACTTACCTCCTAACCTTTTCTATACATATTTAGACCTGTTTCAGTTCTTGTATGATTTGTCATACTTCAGCTTTTCTTCTACATTTCCTCAAGAAAGGCTTCTTGAAGATGTGACTTTCAGATACTATTCATTTGCTGAAGATGTGTTGCTCTCTAAAATAACCTGAAACACACTGTCACATAATTAACAGTTAGCCGTATGAACCTTAGTCTACAGTCCCATTCACCAACACAAGGCCCAATCCTGGTGAGGACACATAGGATCTTGCTTGAAATTTTTATGCACAAACATAATGCCAACAACGCAAACCAAAGCTAAAACCAGCCCAAAGACACTGTGGAGTAATCACCATGGTGATTCCACTTGAGAAACATGAACAGGTAGAATGGGAACTGTTCATCACTGCCTTTGTTAAATGTTGAAGTTCAGGGTCTGGGCTGGGGTAGGCATACACTCAGCTTTAACACCATTTTGGGTTCTGTGCTTTGTGTAAGCGTGCTGTCACTACAGATTTTTGCAAAAAGCCAAAGTCACATTAGCAGTATTATGCAGTTGGTTCTGTCTTGGACTCAGTTTATACTTTACCATCATGGTCAAAGGAGCTTGCAAAGAAAAGCGTCTGGACTTCTTTAAGTTGCTTGAAGACGTTTCACCTCTCATCCGAGAAGCTTCTTCAGTTCTAAGGTCAAATGGTGGGGAGTCCCAGATTTAAACCTAGTGGGAGTAACCCCCCACAGAGGGACAAAAGGACCCCCTGATGATCCTCTAATCGCCTGAGCCAAGGTGTGAAACTGGGTGTGGGTCCCAATCAGCCAGGGTTTCGGGTCAGTTCATTGTGAAACCTGGCCCCACCTTATCATGCGAATTCCTGAGGTTGGATGGCCCAGGATGTGAGTGGGTGTTAAGGCGTCTGGGGAGGGATCTCAAAACTGGATTATAGATGGCAGACAGTTGGTGTCGTAAACCACCACCTCTGTTCAAAGATGGTCAAAGATGTCAGGTTGGGTGTCAGGCGCCACCTCTCTGGGGACATCTCAGGCCCTCCAAGGTTTGGAGGCCTATCTCCCCCTACCACCACTTCCCCCACACCCTCTAGCAGATTATTACATGAAGGAACCTTTTAAAAAAAACAAAAAACAAGCGCGTCCATGCTCACAGGTGTACACACGGGTGATCACACCCACAAACTACACCCTTTTTGGCTCCTACCTCAAAGCACACTGTGTTCTGTTGATCTTATGTGCTGCACAATAATGTTTAATATTTAGTATTTACTGTCATATTCCCATATATCATTGTGATGTTGTTTATTCTATTACTCTTGTTCTCTTCTGCTTGCTTTCTTTTTTCTTTCTCAGCAGGTGATCCAGGTGATTGATATATGCATTTTTTTTTCTCTGCCCGTTCTGTTGGTTTTTGTCTTTTGCCCTTCTCCCCCGTCCCTCTTCTCAGCTGTTTCTCTTTCCCTCTTTCTTTCTCCCCTTCTTTCCCCCAGTCAAGTCTGTCCCGTATTCAGTAAGTGAAAATAAAATAAACAATAAAAGGTGAATCAAATGGACCATTACGGCAAGGCTGGGATGGTCAGTTTGGTAAAGTAAATCCGTTGGGCATCTTTCTTTGCCTTTAGACAACAATTCTGATGGCAAAAGAGCCAAACGGGACAGGCCAAAAAAAAAAAAAAAGATGGTCGCTCACAGTGGACATAGATGGCTTCTTTCACTCCTCTTTCAAACCATCTGTCCTCTCTGTCCAAAGTGTGAACATTGGCATCCTCGAAAGAGTGTCCTTTATCCTTAAGATGCAGATGGACTGCTGAGTCTTGTCCTGTGGAGGTGGCTCTTCTATGTTGTGCCATTCGCTTGTGAAGTGGCTGTTTGGTCTCTCCAATGTAGAGGTCTGGGCATTCCTCGCTGCACTGTACAGCTACACCTTAGAAATGAAGAAGCTTCTCGGATGAGAGGTGAAACGTCTTCAAGCAACCTAAATAAGTCCAGACACTTTTCTTTGCAAGCTCCTTAGACTACGATGACCTGGATGACTGAGAACCTTCACAGACACTTTACCATCATGGTTTTTGTCTTTCTGTGCAATTAAAAAAACATCATCTTCTTGGGACACCAAGTGAAATAAAGTTCACCAGAAGAAAAAGGCATATTTTCATCGTGTGTTACTAGCCAATGTGTTCTACATTCCTACAGGTTTCACTTTATTAAAACATATACTCATTTGGAATTTGATGCAAGCTCTGTGATAGATTGTGACAGTACTAAAGACTATTTCTACTATTTTTAATTCATCATAATGTCACCTCTTCTTCTGACAATGCTTTGTAAGTGTTGTGGAACTCAGTCGTGGTTTAGCATTGCAGCATAAATCATTAAGTATTAATGATGTTTTTCAAATGTTCAAATTAACCATGATTATATATACTCTGAACTGTCTTTTCCTATTGCAGCAATGCCTGACAGCCCAAATAATCTCCATTCAGTGTCCCTTTTTAGCCTTATCCCTCACAAACAAAGGTCTCTCTAAACTCTGCAAAGATTTTCATCATAAAAAAAAAAATCAGTTTTACACAGAGAATGATATTCTTGATTTTTCTATGTATGTTTCTGAAATATTTCTTATTCTGGATTTTTTAAAATTGCCAGTTAGGTTACTGATGGAATAAACATGGGGTGGTTCGCAATGTTTTCCCAAATAAATGTTCTGGCTCAAATTTTTGACTTGAGCTCTTCTTTGGAGTAGTGGTGGGTGAATCGATCCAAATCTTGATTGTATCGATACCAAGTCAGCATCAGTATCGGATCAATACTAGCCTGGTGAGATCAATTCTTTACTTTAAGTTCCATTCCTGTTTGCAATGCTGTGGTTTTGGCAAAGACGAAACAGCCAGGTCGCCGGACTTGCCGCTCCTGTGTGAGCACAGAGCAGGCATACTTTGTCCCCCCTCCCCCCTTGTGTTAGATGTTGTTAAGTTGTTTACATATTATTTATATTTTGTTTTTGTTGTTGATAATTTAAATTGTAATTTTTGTATTATAGTTTCTCAACAGTACTTCTTTGTTTTAATTTGTTTACCGGTTTGCGTGCACTTTTTATTTAAGATTTTTCAAAAAAAAAATTTGATAATATTCATTTTCTATAAGCATTTTCTATTTAATTATAAACATTGTCCTAATTATGACCTGGGTTTTAACTATTTAATAATAAAAAAGGAAACATCACAAAAAAAACTTAAGGTCATTAAAATTAACTGAGCTTTAGCAATTCAATGACACATCCACCTTATTTAATGAAAAGTATCGGTATCAATATCGGCGATACTAGCCCATATTTACTTGGTATTAGATTGATAACCAAAAAAGCAGCATTGCACACCACTACTGTGGAGTTTAATGTTCTCCCCTTTGTTTACATGAATTTCATTCTTCTTCCCTCCTACATGCCAAAATCCAAATAGGTTAATTGGTGATTCTATATTTGCCGTAGTTGTGAATATAAAAGTATAGCATGTCTCTCTGTGTTGGCACTGTGATGTATTGGTGACCTGTACAGGGTTGTGCCCTACTTCTCGCCCTATGACAGCTGTTCTAGTATCCAGTGCCACTAAAACTTTAAGTTTGAGAAGGTTTAGAAAACTGATGGATATGCCACAGTCCAAGAAGCCTTTCCAAAAATTAGATGAAGTCCATTGCAAACCCACTGGACACCAAACACAAACACTATACCTATGAACAATCACTTAAGTTGGGAATGGAGGGGCGTCTTTCAAGATGGTCAAATGATTCCCCTTGCATGGAAAAACGGGTATTGAAATGCTCATCCCTGTTCATGACTATAGAGATGATCGTTACTAGAATAAGGATGCTAATTGCAACTATATGAATGTTAGGTGCAGCTGGTTACATATACAACATATATACAAAGGTACATAGCAAATAAACAGTCAAGTTTAAGAAAGTGACCCTGCACAGCTCAGTAGCTGGTCCCTGATCTATCACAGCCTATATCAACCTACCATTCATGGACTTCAACAAAGGCAAAGGCTCCTCTGACGACCAACTTATAAGAACACCAAAATAACTACTTCTGCTTCACTTCACTCTATATCTTTGTATCAAAATTCTCAGCTGTTATTTATTTTTTATGACATCACTTTCCAACCCATAATCAGAATCAGAATCAGAATCAGAATGGGTTTATTGCCAGATGTTGAGGTTTACAACATTAGGAAATTGCTGCGGTGCTTCAGTGCAGACAATAAGAATTAAAGTGCTATGTAGAAAGAAAGATATGTGCATGAGATATACATGAGATATATACATGAGAATAAGAATTATGAGTGCTACGTAGAAAGATATATACATGAGTGCAGGTGGTGATCAGTGCCAAACATGAAATGATGCAGTGACACAGCGTAGGGTCATGTGTTAGTGGCGGGGACAATCATGTGGTTATTGTTCATGTGTCCAACAGCAGAGGAGAAGAAACTGTTCTTGTGGCGAGAGGTTCTGGTGCGAATGGACCGGAGCCTCCTGCCTGAGGGGAGCAGGTCAAACAGACTGTGTCCAGGGTGAGAAGGGTCAGCTGAGATCCGGGCTGCACGCCGCAGTGTCCTGGAGGTGTACAGGTCCTGCAGAGATGGGAGTCTGCAGCCAATCACCTTCTCAGCAGAGCGCACAACACGCTGCAGTCTCTGTTTGTCCCTGATAGTGGCTCCAGCGTACCACACGGTGATGGAGGAGGTGAGGATGGACTCGATGATTGCAGTGTAGAATTGCATCATCGTCCGTGTTGGCAGGTTGAATTTCTTCAGCTGCCTCAGGAAGTACATCCTCTGCTGGGCTTTCTTGATGACGGAGGTGATGGTGGGCTCCCACTTCAGGTCCTGGGTGATGGTGGTACCCAGTAAGCGGAATGAGTCCACAGAGGTGATGGGGGTGTCAGTCAGGATGATGGGGGGGAGTGGGGCTGTGTGCTTCATGAAGTCCACAATAATCTCCACTGTCTTCTGGGCATTCAGCACCAGGTTGTTGTGGCTGCACCAAGACACCAGACGTTCAACCTCCCTCCTGTAGGCAGACTCGTCCCCGTCCGAGATGAGCCCAATGACGGTGGTGTCATCTGCGAACTTGATTAGCTTGACAGACTGGTGGGTGGAGGTGCAGCAGTTGGTGTACAGGGAGAAGAGCAGAGGAGAAAGAACACAGCCCTGAGGGGAGCCGGTGCTGATGGTCCGGGAGTCCGAGACATTCTTTCCCAGCCTCACGTGCTGCTTCCTGTCCGTCAGGAAGTCAGTGATCCACCGGCAGATGGGATCAGGCACATTCATCTGGGAAAGCTTGCCTCGGAGATGGTCTGGAAGGATGGTGTTGAAGGCAGAGCTGAAGTCCACAAACAGGATCCTGGCGTAGGTTCCTGGGGAGTCCAGATGCTGCAGGATGAAGTGTAGGGCCATGTTGATGGCGTCGTCTACAGACCTGTTGGCTCTATATGCAAACTGCAGGGGGTCCAGGAGGGGGGCCGTGAGGGTCTTGAGATGGGAGAGAACTAGGCGCTCAAATGACTTCATGACCACAGATGTCAGAGCCACGGGTCTGTAGTCATTTAGTCCAGTGATCCTAGGTTTCTTGGGGACAGGGATTATGGTAGAGGACTTGAAGCAGGCAGGCACATGACATGCCTGCAGTGAGGAGTTGAAGATGCCAGAAAACACTGGGGCCAGCTCGTTTGCACAGTGTCTGAGGGTGGCAGGAGACACACCGTCTGGGCCGGGAGCTTTCCGAGCATTCAGACTCCTAAACTGCTTCCTCACATCTGCTTCATGAATATGAAGAGTTGTGGTCGGAGGAGGTGGTGTGAAATCCTCTTTTGTGTGGGGTGAGGAGGGGGGTGTTGCAGGTGAACAGTTTGAAGGTGGTGATGGCTCTATGGAGGGGGGAGAGGTGGGGGAATGAGTGTCCAAAGTGCCTCTATTGTTGGGGTCGTTGGAGGTGTGAAGGCTGCCTGATGGCTCGTCAAAACGGCAGTAGAAGTTGTTAAGGGTGTTGGCTAAGAGCAAGTCATCAGTGGAGTGGGGGGTTTTAGGCTTGTAGTTTGTAATATTCCTAAAACCTTTCCACACAGAGGCCGAGTCATTCTCTGAGATCTGCTGCTGCATCTTCTCAGAGTGCTGATGTTTGGCAATGTCCACTTCTTTAGTGAACCTGTACTTGGCCTCTCTGTAGCAGTCCCTGTCTCCGCTTCTGAACGCCTTACTCTTTTCCAGCCACAGCTTTTTGAGTTTAGGAGTAAACCAGGGTTTGTCATTGTTATAACTCACCCCGGTGCGTGATGGCACAATGCTGTCCTCACAGAAGTGGATATAGGAGGTGACAGTGTCCGTAAACTCGTCCAGGCTGTTAGAAGCAGCCTTCATTGTGTCCCAGTCTGTAGATTCCAAACACATGCGAAGCTCCTCCACAGCCTCGTTGCTCCACAGTTTTTTAGTCCTCACGACAGGTTTGGAGAGCTTCAGCCTCTGTCTGTACGCGGGGATTAGGTGGATCATGACGTGGTCAGAAAGTCCGAGTGAAGCGCGGGGCACCGCGCGATAGGCCCCGCTGATCGTACTGTAACAGTGGTCTAATGTTCTCTCCTCTCTGGTCGGGCATTTAATATGCTGCTTATATTTTGGAAGCTCATGGCTCAGATTGGCTTTGTTAAAGTCCCCAAGAGCAATGATGAGAGAGTCCGGGAATGTCCGCTCCGTGTGGAGAATCTGCTCCGCGAGTGCGCACTGAGCTGCCTGCGCATCTGCGTCTGGCGGGATGTAAACAGCGGCCAGGATGAATGAAGCAAACTCCCGCGGAGAATAAAACGGTTTGCAGTGAATAAAAAGATATTCCAGAGAGGGAGAGCAGTGCTGAGCAATCACTGTTACATCTGTGCACCAGCCACTATTGATGTAGAAGCAGACACCTCCACCTTTGGTTTTACCGGAGAGAGCGGCCTGCCAGTCCGCGCGCAGCAGATGAAAGCCCTCCAGCTTGAGCGCGCAGTCCGGGATGTCCTCACTGAGCCACGACTCCATAAAACATAAGACACAGGAGGAGGCAAAGTCTTTGTTCATGCTTCTCATCAGGGCCAGTTCGTCTATCTTATTCCAGAGTGAGCGTACATTAGAAAGGAAGATCCCAGGAAGGGCCGTTCTCAGTCCGCGTTTCCTCAAACGCACGAGTACGCCGGCTCGCTTACCTCTCTTTCGACGTCTCACTTTCCTGATCAGAGTCAGCAGTAAATCTGCCGCAGATGCGACAAATATTGGAAATAAATCCACAGGCGTTGTAGTCCTGCAGTTAAGGAGCTCTTCTCTGGTGTAAGAAAGTATAGTATTACTTTACAATAATTATATCCTTTATATCTGATTTAGAGAGTTCAAGAAAGTCACAATAATGTCATGCACATAATCTCATCCTTACAACTGCCAAATAACTTTGTTTCAAACACTAACTTTGATCATTTTGCTTAACAATAATTAAACACAATTTTCACCTGACCTATTTTATCTCACGTTTCTCCTTGCTGTCTCATTTGTCTCAATGCTTTCTTATGACTCAGCTTCTGTCTCTGTGTAGCACTGCCTGAAGTTATCTTCCTCATATTCTGTCTGTTTTCTTTTCATCATATTCTTGATGAATTTTCATCTCTTTCACTGAGGGAAGGGAGCAAGCAAATTCTCATTTGCTTGCTTCCTTTCCTCTCTGTTTCTTTATGACTTGGCCTTTCATTCATTCTCTTTACCTTTCTCACTTTCTCCAACTTTCTTTGCAGGCAAGAAGTCATTGAGATCAAAGGAAGGAAGAAATGGAAAGAGGCAAACCTAAACCCCCACGCACACGTCTTTCCCATGCTTTCTTTTCTTTTCTACTAAATCTGAGTCAGTCTTCTTCTAAATATCTCTTCAACATATCCCATCTTTTTGCCTCTCTTAGACTTTTTCTTACTTCCCACTTACTTGCACTGTCTTTTACCCAAACCATATCTCTTTTTGCCCCTTTTCTTCTTTTGGTCTTCTCTAATCAGAATATCTGCCATTACAGATGACATTAGCCCATGGAACACCACGCTCCAACACATGGGGAACATGCAAAAGATAAAGCAGATGTCCCTGAATGATTCACTAGATTCAAGATGAAACAGAGAAGAAAGGGGTTGGGAAGAAAGGATATGGACAGCTCCCACATATGTAGGGATTCTCCACACAAAGCTGCCAAGGGGGGCTTTTATCTCTTCATTATTCAACAGCCCTAACAGTGTCTGGATCTTTGTTTTATTTTTTCCCCTTTTCATTTAAAGCCGAGGAAGTACCATTTAGTGTATACACATTTACCCATAAAAACATCTTGAACAAATGGCAAACACAGACAAGCAAACCGTTTTACCAACACACAACACAGGAGCACACAGCTACACACATCACACCTACAGTCAGGTTCTTTATATGTTAATAAAGTCCCTCTAGACATCTTCTGTTCTCCAGGCTGCTTCATCAGTCCTTTTGTATTTCCCCAAGAGTGTTGCATGGTCTCCAAACATACACCGACTCACACACTGTGTGCATGTTGAAATGTCCATTGAATCTATTCGCTAGTACTAGACATGACCAAACATTGCAGGAACTTTACAAAAATATTAGCAGTAGAGCAATGTGATGAAATCCCAAACACAGAACTGCAAATCTCTCCAGTATGTCACGAAGCTTGTACATGATAACTTGCTCAAAGGTGTCTCCCACCCACCTAAGTCCACTATGGGATACATCATCAGAGGCTTTGAATGAGCTTTGTTAATTTATTTAGTCATTTTCTCCCGCAGGTATACCACTGGGATTCTCTAGTTTGCTGTTCAGAGTGGTAATCTGTGGGATAGTCCTCGTCTGGTGAGTTAAATTTGATGTCAATTAAAGAGTCCCCACAGGAAAGGTATTGCAGGTGGACCAAGTGAGCAGCTCAAAGTCAAGGTTGAGCTATCTTAAAATAGAGTTATGTGCTTGTAAAGAGCTGTGATGAAAATTGATTCTGAAAGATTGAGGAGATGTGTATTTTTAACGGAGGAGCAATTGCAATAACATGCATGCTCTCTCTCTCTCTCTCTCTCTTTCTCACACACACACACACACACACACACACACACACACACAGTGTATTCCTCCAGTGTTTTAAAAGACACAGCATGATCCCGTGCAGCTATTCTTTACCTGCCGATGTTGCCTGCCTACAGTCTTTAGCCGAGTCAAAGAGAACAAAGTCTGAGAGAGGTAAAAGAAATGTGGAAAAAAGACAGAAAAATAATACTGGCCAACAGTTTTATTTACCAATCTTTTCCTGCCCCCTCCTTTCCTCTTCTCATTTTTTCCTCCCTTTCCAATCAAAGTTTCAGTGCGCAACAATAAGACTGCTTACTCTCTCAAAAGCTGTTTAAGTGAATTTCACTGGCTCACCGGGGAATCGCCCCACTGAGGCTTTTGAAGGCATTGAGGCAGGGAGAGAAAGTAATTACTTTTTTCCCTAAACAGAAGTGGGGTGCGGCATGATGTGTGTATATGAGTTTGTGCTTGTGTGAGGGAATGAATTAGTTTGTGTGCACATGCGAATCTGTGTCATGCGTTTGCGTGTGTAACTGTGCATCCCTGTGTTTGTCTGTGAGACTACACACACAGTAATAGAATAAAAAAGGTTTTCAAATTCAAGTGAGCCCTGTGAAACAAGTGCATGTGTGTTTGTGTGTGTTTGTTTAAATGTGGTTCTTTTGCATGTCACACCTGTGTAAATAAGCCCTGATTAGACCTTTAGAAGATGCGTTATATATAGTTTTTGAAACGAATTTTACATTAGAAATTTTCATACCATCTTTCTGATTTGAATATACACAGTGGTGACATGCTGCATGTGTATGAGTTTACATTGGTATATGCCAAATGAGTCAATTTTGCCTCATGGAAAATTGTTATGGGCCTTGCTCATGACTGAGGATGAGATAGGATTGACAGCATTGAAAAAAAATGGATTGCCATGTTGACTCACTTAATGCAAGGGCTATAAAGGTTTCCTACAGTGAAAAAGTGCCGAACCTCAAGGCAAAGGATGTTTACCAATTGATCTGTATATTCCAACTCTCGCCTATGTTCACAACCTAATAGTATTGACCAAAAGAACTGCTAAAATGAGCTTCTTAGCTTACACATAATTAATACACAGACTTTGGAACAGAAACTCTGCAGTGTCATATTGGAAGAAGTGATATAAAAACGATGTATTTTGCGAAGGAGGACACCTTTGCCTGTTACCCATGCAGTAGGCAATGCTGGTGACCTCAGTGTCTGCCTTTTCAGATGGTGAGCCTGTACTTTTGCAATTACAGTGGTCATAAGATCCAAAAGTATGACAAAGAACTATACTTATTTTGCTGACACCATGACCCAGAACTTAGCCATAGGGGAACCATAGCTTAGCTGACAATGAGCTCTGACCTCCAACTTCCTAACAGCTTGGGATATGTCATATAACATTTCATTTTGCCTTTATACTTCTTTGCTCATGAAGGAAGGAAGATTGTGATATATTCTTAAAAGAATGAATCCAGTTGGAAACTAGACCTTGTTAGACAAAGGATTGAGGCTGTGGATTCTAAAACCACGTGAAAATCTTAAATCACATCTCAGATAGACTAGCATCATAACTGGCCACACTCTTTTGTGTTCCCCCTTGTCTCGTGATCCGTTTTGCCTCCTCTTAAATCTTAATCCTTGATTATACACTCTTGCACTTATGGACAGCTGGAGACATTCATGTTACATGTCTTTGAAATCTGCTTGAACTCCACCGCCTGGGTTTCATGCGTAGTTGGCGCATTGTAATGTAAAGTCTCTGCAGATGAGTCCATGTGGTCACAAAAAATGGCAGGCATGTGGACATAAGCACAGACCCTCTGTCCAATGATGAAATTTACATCACTCAGGACCAAATAAATCCCTGTGGAAAGCATAATCAAGGCTTTAAAGTCAGCGCTTGCTCTTACCTTCTCTTTTTGTCTAGTGTTTCTCATTGTTCTTATCTTTGTCTACAAGTGTTCAGTTTACAGAAAATACTTTTGATTTATACTCTACAAAAATGCGCTCAAAGTTTTGGTTATAATAGTGGTTAGTATAATTTAATGAAGATATTTGTTGTTGTTGTTTACTAACATTACTTTTAATCAACATGTTCACTATTTTTATCTTTACTATTTCTTTAGTTTAAAATTAATGTCTGATGTCTTGTTATGAAAGTACAGATTGTTGATAATCCAAAAATAATCTGAGATAATTCCAATTTATTTTAATTTGTCTGAACTAATTAACACTGATTTAATATTACAAAAATTGAATTCTTTTAATGTTATTCTTTGTTAACCCGAGAGTCAATTTAATTCAGTTTTATTTATTTAGCGCCAACTCACAACAACAGTTGCCTCAAGGTGCTTGAGTGAAACTTTCTCTCTCCTATATGATTGTGTTAGAATTTTATTCTTTCTCTTTAAACTTTTAACATTCATCTAGGCATAGCAACATCTGGTAAAGTCATCATGTAATGCATTCTTGTTCCTTTTTGTAAGGTGAAGTACAAGGAAGATCCAATTCTGCCTTTAAAAAAGGGAAACAACACAAACTCACTGCAGCATGTAGGAAACCTTGTAAGATACATGTTTTTACAGATTTTAACACCTTGCCCAAAGTTTAGGTAAGATAAGCTAATATAAGATCAACCTTTATTAGCCCCACAAATGCTCTGTTATATTAGCAAAAAACTGCACTTGGAAGAACTGCTCTTGAATTTCCACAGAGAAAATTTACTTGAAATATATCTCTCACGGTATATACAGACATATTTGGGTGTTTTTTTATCCTCATGAAAATGCACTAATAATGTCAAAAGATGTTAAGAGCATGTCAAAGAAACATGTGGCGATATGATCCGAAATGTACACATAAATAGAGAAATGGAGTTTCTGAAAATTATCCTCCTACAAAGCAAGGGCGTAGATTTGGTTTTGGCATTGGTGGGGACGGATGATTCAACCACCAAACTCTGCCCTGTTTCTTTTTTTTTCCTTTTTGTTTTTGCTTCTTAATAAAAAGAGGAGAAATATACTTGCCTACATATGCTATTCTACATGCTTTTAAACCATTTAAAATCACAATTCATAGTTTTATATGTGAATTATATAATGTTAAATTACTATTAAACAAATGACTGACTAAGTATTTTAGAGTTTAGTTTACTTCAGCCATAATCCATATGAATCAGGTATCATACAAAAATAAAAATAGCTTTAAATACAGTCATGACAATAAAAGAATATGACTTTAAGGACTTAACAACATTACTTCAGTTATAGTACACCAACATCTGTTATATTTTGGCACTAAGGGAACACTGAATGGCCTGGTGGTTTTTGTCCATAAAACTACTTATCGAAGATTACCACAAAGTAAAAGATCTTTCAGCAAAATTATGAAACAGTTTAGGCACTATTGCCCCGATCAGATCAGTGAGCTGGGATTTTTTATTCTAAACATGAACTACTGTTACAGCAACAGACATGGACTACTGGTGCCCCACACAACAACTCAATGTCCACTATGTGAAGGAGCCAAACACATGCCTTCTCCTCTCATTAACTGAGATAAACTGCTGGCATATTGGTTTTACATCTATACCGTCCAGTCTCTCCTTGTGGACATACAGCAGCATTGTTTAATCTCATTTGAGTCATTGTTAACCTTAGCCATCTTTTTAGTCTTCTGAGAGCACTGAAGCTTCTTTCAGCCTCAGTACCTGCGTTTTATCCTCAGATTAATATTATTATGTGCTTGCTTTGCCTCACCTTTGGCCCTGGCTCTTCCCCTCTGACTGCACTAGGACATATTGCCACCTGATAAAATAACACATTGATTCGTGCCATATAAAAAGTGAGACGTGTCAATTCAGATTCTTTGTCAAATATACACTAATGAAACAATTTACATCAGCAGCCTAACAATTGTCATGATAATAAATACTAGTTAATCTATAGCACCAAATCATCAGTCAGTCTCCTGTGAGCTCGGCTCTTCACCTCTGTCTGAGCTACAACATGGCAGAGCTGCCTCTGTCACCTGATGAAAAACAGTGAGACATTCCACATACATGCAGTCACACATGTGCTTCAAATACAGTAATGAACCAACAAGTCATCATCCAATTTCACCTGTGATCTTGTATCACCATTGCTTTCTGAGCTTTGTGTTGGTTCTTCTGTCACCTGACAAATAGGACATACATGACAATAAGAATAAAATGTGTAGCTGCTTCAGTGTTTCTGTCAATTTGTGCAGATCTTGACTCATCAGTAATGTTTGTAGCGTGAGTGCATTTTTAAAACAATTTGTGCAAACTGCACTACAAGGTGGAATATTTGCAAAATCATCACTACCTCATGATATTTGTCTCAAAGATTAACCCTATGAATATGTCAGTACCGTTAGACATATAATTTTAACAGCCTCTGTAAACTAATATCCTGGCTAGCTCGAGGCTGCCATTTTCTCTGACAGTTTCAATCAAAATTAGAAATGCTACTCTGGGAGACTGAGATAACTAATAGTGCTGCGTGTTGTGCAATTAGTTTCCAAAACACGTTATTCGTATGGTTACATATGTAACCCAGCTGGAGAAACGGGTAAAAATAAGATGAGCTTTATAAGGTATTTGTTTAGTTTCGGAATCATTCTTTTATTTGTTTTATTTTATTGTCAGAAGAAGTGGAAAATGTGTTTATTTCCACACTTCCTGCTGTGCCTAGCAGGAGCTTTTATTTTGAAGGTTAACAGGAAGTTGTGTGTTTTTACATGGCGTAGTTTTACATGGAGGAATTCAAGTATCTCGGCGTCTTGTTCGCGAGCGATGGGAGAAGGGAGCCGGAGATCGACAGACGGATTGGGGCCGCAGCTGCAGTAATGCAGACGCTGCACCGGTCCATCGTGGTGAAGAGGGAGCTGAGTGTAAAAGCGAAGATCTCAATTTACTGGTCGATCTACGTCCCTACCCTCACCTATGGCCACGAGCTGTGGGTAGTGACCGAAAGAAAGAGATCAAGGATACAAGCGGCAGAAATGAGCTTCCTCCGAAGGGTGGCTGGCCTCTCCCTTAGAGATAGGGTGAGAAGTTCGGCCATCCGGGAGGGGCTTAGCAGCTGCTGCTCCACATCGAAAGGAGCCAGCTGAGGTGGTTCGGGCATCTGACAAGGATGCCCCCTGGGTGCCTCCTGGGTGAGGTGTTCCTGGCATGTCCCACCGGGAGGAGGCCCCAAGGCAGACCCAGGACGCGCTGGAGAGATTATATCTCTCGGCTGGCCTGGGAACGCCTTGGTGTTCCCCCGGATAAGCTGGAGGAGGTGGCTGGGGAGAGGGAGGTCTGGGCCTCTTTGCTTAGGCTGCTGCCCCCGCGACCCGGCCTCGGATAAAGCGGATGAAGATGGATGGATGGATGGTAGTGATACCAGTCATTCAAGGAAAAGAAAAATCCGAAGCTATCTTGATTAGCAGCAGAAACTGCCGCGGTTATGGAAGCAAGGCTTCATAAAAGTTGTCAAAAAGTTTTCAGAAGTTATCGGCTAACATTTCAATAGTGAGTTGAATGTTAGACAGAGCTGCCGAAATCAGCAGAGGTGGCGGCTAAGTTAATAGTGTTCCACGTGTCTCGGTAAGCTAACTGATTTACCTTCTATGTTCAATGATCACAATGATGATGCTAATCATAGTAGTTAATGCATATTTTTCTACTGTATGTGTCATGTCAATGATGAACGTTTGTTTTATGAGGGAACAAATGCAATTTGATAGCTTTTGTGCTGAATTTAGTGTAAGGTATGTTCTGAAGAAATTTAAGCTTTAACATTTGTATTTTATTTGTCTAATAATTGTGTTATGTGTGTGTCTATTGCAACTATGTTGGTTAGACAGAAGTTCTAACATGAGTTACAATTTAATCTGTTAACTGAAGAGTACTACAATTTTTCAGGATGTAAATAATTGCAAATTGCAGTTATTGTTGTTGAATTTATAATTAATTTGAATGCTGGAAAAAGTGATAAATGAGAGACTATAAACCTGTTTTTAAATACAGGTCAGGTCTTTTAGTGAGCTTTGAGCTCCATGAGAAAAGACCAGTGATTCCAATTGATGGCGAGCCTCCCAGTGTGATTTCCAGGATCCAGATCTGCACAACCAGTCAGGCGGCCAACGGTTTATCTGGTTTCTGGTAGGATTCCACCAGTCACTCCGGCTGGCAACAGTGAACGGA
The DNA here is from genome assembly GCF_057382185.1 of Mchenga conophoros. Lineage (NCBI taxonomy): Eukaryota > Metazoa > Chordata > Actinopteri > Cichliformes > Cichlidae > Mchenga > Mchenga conophoros. Next base: position 37,049,914 of record NC_140531.1, read on the forward strand.
TAAAAAAAAGAGTGCACTCTAGACTACAAAAACACTAAGTGTGAAACTTCACCTTTTTTTTGTTGACTGACATATCATTGCAGATCATTTCCTCATTCGATCTGTGTTTTGACTTGACTGACCCTCTATTCTATAAACTCTGAGGAACAAACTGAACTATAAGGTTGCGACCTAACAAATACTTTCAAAGGGACAATTCCAATGATTAAGGACAATGCATTTTATTTCTATTTTTATTTTAAGGGCCCTAGTTGTTGTTTTGCTGTGAAACTGTTATTGTTGAAACTAAAGTCACAGTTAACTGAAATTTCTGTGTATTATGATTATTCACACTCATGTCCAGCTCCTCCCCGAACCTAGAGTGAGGTGTACTTACCCAGGAGTGGGTTACACATACAATATTAGACTGATGTGGGCCACAGTCTAAGTCTAATGTTTCACATTATTGCATGCTTTATTGGAAATACATTAAGCATCTAGATATTTTAGGCAATTTAAGACATTTTTGAGTATCATAACTGTTTAGATGAAATGGGGGATAACATAAATTTAAGCACACAAGATTTTTCTTAACGCAGCAAATTGAATACAGTGTAAGGTGGGATGTGTGGTGAGATTCCAAAAAAAATTATTCTGACAGTCTGGATGATTGACTGAATCTGCAAATCAAATCAGACCTTACCTAGTAAAGCTAATGCCATCCAGAGGGAACTGCTGTGTCAGTACTATAAATTACTGAGTGGCTGTATCACTTGTGACAGATATCTGTTAAGTATTTGTAGTTGTTCATAATATTTTACTTTTTCCATTAACATTTAAATAAGATCAAAAGAACTTTTATGATTTCTATCGGGAAATGAGATTGTCACTGCAACAGCAAGGAGAGTGGGGAAATGAGCATAAGCACACATACGGAATATAAACTTGGCAATAAAAGGTAGTATTTGCACATTTAAGCAGATTTTGAATCTTGAATAAAAGAAAAAAGAAGGCAGCAACTGTTTGTGCAGTGTGATTTTTTTCAACTAAGTACTTTTTCCTACTTGAAGTTGAAACTGAGCAGTGTTGGTCAAGTTACTTGAAAAAAGTAATCAGTAACTAATTACTGATTACTTCCCCAAAAAAGTAATCCCGTTACTTTACTAATTACTTATTTTCAAAAGTAATTAATTACTTAGTTACTTAGTTACTTTTTAAAAACACGATTTACAACCTGAAGAGGTGATAAAGCGATAGATCTTTCAGCCCAATTCTACTTTTTCTACATAATCCATCATACAAAATGTAATCAAATGGAAAATCTCTCTTTTTTTTAACTTGTTTTATCAGTTTTAATCTTTTAACTTTATGCATCAAGCAAAAATTTAATTATATGCAACATTCTCTGAGTTGAATAAATTAGTTTAACATGTAAACTTATTTTCTACACATTCCAGCACATAAAATAAAATATTTTTTGTGTTTACACTCACTCTTTCAAATAGATGCAAGTAAAACACAGCAGAACATAAATAAAGTCAAAGACTCAGCGGTCCTGTTGTTCTATTTTCACCTGTAAAGCAGGACTATGGTAGGCGGAGGTTTACCCTGGTGCAGGTGTGCCGCGGTCAGTTGAAGAATCCGCGAGTTTCTCTGTGAGTTTCCCATTACGTGGTAGCGCACTCGGTGCTTGCTTGGAAGTTTGGGGGTTTTTTTCGCTGTAAAAAGAAGTTTTCTTCCCACGCACGATGGATGCTAATGTTTTTGTCACTTTTTATGGAATCAAACTCAAAGTAAGGTCAGTACTTCCACGCTTTAAACGCTGCACGCTCACACTCTCTCCCACAATCGATATGTGATCCATTGTTGATCTGCACACAGCTGTTGTCACTAACGGCGCACTCGCTTACGTCACTGTCGTGAGACATTCTCGCAAAAAAATCACGGTTTTAGTAATGCAGTAACGCAGCGTTCCTACGGGAAAGTAATGGTAATCTAATTACCGTTTTTGCAATAGTAATCCCTTACTTTACTCGTTACTCGAAAAAAGTAATCAGATTACAGTAACGCGTTACTTGTAACGCGTTACTGCCCATCTCTGAAACTGAGTGCCTTAGCACCATCATAGTTTACCTCATAATCTTGCTCATGGCAGAACATGGCAGTGTATACAGTAATTAATGGACATATATGTTGAGAATGAAGTTTATGAATTTGTGTTATGAGCAGAAATTTGAATAGAAACTACTGAAGAACTCTTCACTAACAAATGTATATTTTATTTTTATGTCTGGTGTGTAGTAAAGAAAATAAAATATGAATCAAAGGTCATGGTTATAATTTTTAATCTATTAAGATTTTACTTACTGTATGAGTGTAATTTAAGAAACTCAGTGCTCACCAGATAAAAACTTGGAAGTGCTGTAGATCTATTATATATACAAGCTCTTGAAAAGGGAGAATATAACATTTAAAGTGCCAAGGTTGTGAACAGGGCCTGTGACCAAAAGCTTCCTTCAATGAATGGAAAAATGAATAGACTAATCAAACTTATGTCCTCAACAAATGGCCTCCCCACTCCTTTTGTTACATGTTTTAACATCAGTTTTCTTTGTGTGTGTGTGTGTGTGTGTGTGTGTGTGTGTGTGTGTGTGTGTGTGTGAGAGAAAGAGAGAGAAAATGCCCACTTGTTAACACTGTGGTATTACAACAAGAGGATTCTGGATTTAAACCCAGGCAGGGATTTTTCTGATGGGCTTCCATAGTCCTCCTGTGTTTGTGCAGGTTTATGCCAACCAACAAACTACATGTTGGGTTAATGCAACTTGTGACACTAATGTTGTCACTATTGTGACCCAAGGCATTCCTGGAAACAACACTGCAGCCTTGCCGTAATGGTCCATTTGATTCACCTTTTATTGTTTATTTTATTTTCACTTACTGAATACGGGACAGACTTGACTGGGGGAAAGAAGGGGAGAAAGAAAGAGGGAAAGAGAAACAGCTGAGAAGAGGGACGGGGGAGAAGGGCAAAAGACAAAAACCAACAGAACGGGCAGAGAAAAAAAAAATGCATATATCAATCACCTGGATCACCTGCTGAGAAAGAAAAAAGAAAGCAAGCAGAAGAGAACAAGAGTAATAGAATAAACAACATCACAATGATATATGGGAATATGACAGTAAATACTAAATGTTAAACATTATTGTGCAGCACATAAGATCAACAGAACACAGTGTGCTTTGAGGTAGGAGCCAAAAAGGGTGTAGTTTGTGGGTGTGATCACCCGTGTGTACACCTGTGAGCATGGACGCGCTTGTTTTTTGTTTTTTAAAAGGTTCCTTCATGTAATAATCTGCTAGAGGGTGTGGGGGGGCCACAGCCCCGTCCTCCAGGGCGTGAAGCAGGTGTGGAGGAGATCAAAACTCCAGACATCCAGAGGCCACTGTCCCGGAAAGAGCTGAGGAGAGTCCCAGATGAGGGCTCACTCAGTAGCCGCGGAGCAGAAGCCAGGGGGAGTTGCAGTGACGCGCCCGTGAGCTCCGCCGGCAGCCAGCTGCACCTGAGTGACCGAGCCCCAGGCCGAGAGGCCGGGGGCACCCCACCTCCGAAGTGGCCCGAGCGAGCCCCAGGCTCCAGGCCCCGATAAGCGGCCGCCAAGGAGTGAGCCGGTGTGTACCTGGACGCCCATCCCCGGACACAAAGAACCACCAACGCACCGATGTCTGAGGGGGTCCGCCACTGGCAAGGGAAGTGGTGGTAGGGGGAGATAGGCCTCCAAACCTTGGAGGGCCTGAGATGTCCCCAGAGAGGTGGCGCCTGACACCCAACCTGACATATAGACACAGACATACAGGCACACACAGATACAAACATCCATTCCCACCCTCATGCTCTCATATGCACTTACTCCACCAACGTGGAGACAGACATAAAGAGACGTTGTACACACGATCACACTCCCCAAGCGTACTCTACAAACCGGGTCTAGGTGCCCCCGCCCCTGGAGGGGGGAACTGCACCCAGACCCAGGTGGTGTTTCCCTTTTCCCTGCGGTGGGGGGAGGCAGACCGCCCCGACTCCGCAGCAGCAGGAAGGCTCCACACTCCAGACCGCAGTCGGACGGATGTAGGAAGTGTTACAAACAGCTGATCGGATCGGCAAAGCGTGTTTCTGGAATATTATGTTTTTGTTGCTGCAAGTGCTTTTTATGCAGTTTTTGCAAAGCTATATGTGGAAGGAAACTGTGACCTAGGACAAGCTGATGGCATAAGATGTAAGTACAACTCCTCCGGTTTCATATGCAAAAAAAATTATTGCGCTAGCTTATGTGGTTGCAGTGCTACCGGGATTTAAAAATAGTTACGCAAAATGGAGAGTGTCCGCTCCAACCGGCTTTAAAGGGTTAAAAAATAATTATCTGAATCTTACAACAAACGATTGATAGATTGATACATATATACCATCAGAACAGTGTACATCACTGTTTTCATTCAAAGGCTTTATGATTTTTCCTATAATGGTGGGCCAGTCTAGTCAAAATGCCCAGGCCAATTTTTTGTCCCAGTCCAGCCCTGTATGCAGCTCATCTGCAGTCTGGTGTTGCCTACATCTACCTATTCGGAAGGCAGAATTCCGAGTTCTGAGTACAATCGAAAGCACCACAACTGCAGTTTTTGTGTTGGATGTAAAAAGCGCACATGACACTGTGACGTAGGCTAGAATCATGGCAGCGGTCAATGACTGTCCAGGTGTGGGATTTCTCTCGTTGAAATATGCACATTATTTTTTCCTTTCTATTGGTAGGTGGCACAGTGCACTTGTGGCAAGTAAGCAAGCTAGAAGACTGGCAATCTCGCTGGGTATCCAGTTACTGAAGCAACACATTAACAAGAGAATTCTGAGTAAAACCAAAGTTACTTTCCCTAGTAACTAGTTACTTTGAAAGTAATGAGAAACTTGAAGTAACTGAGTTAGTTTTGATAGAAGTAACTAGTAATGAAACTAAGTTACTAATTTAAAGTAACTTACCCAACACTGGTGAAGATAAGAGTGGTCCTCGTGATAATCGAGAGTGACCCCCAGACTGGTCCAGTGGCTCCAGAGTCAAAAATGACTCCAAGATTCTTCAGTCTTACTGGAGGCCAAGATAATGCCATCCAGAGTAAGAATAAGAAAACATATTTTTAAGATTTTTAGTGATGTGTACAATAACCTCAGTTTTATCTGAATTTAGATGCAGAAAAATAGAGATCATCCAAGTTTTTATTTCTTTTAGACATTTCTGCAGTTTAACATGTGTGTTATCTGGCTTAATTGATTGATAAAGCTGGGTATCATCTGCGTAGCAGTGAAAATGTATCCTATTACTTCTAATGATACTGCCCAAGGGAAGCATTTGTAATGTAAACAGAATCATTCCAAGCACAGAACCCCGTGTAACTCAATAATTAACCTTAGTTTGTGAAGAGGACTCTCCATTTACAAAGCTATGGTTATATGTATTACGAACTTCTCTCAAAACTACACTCATCTAGGACTGCATACAAAAACATAAGAGGCACATCGGAATACTACAGCCCAATTCACATTTGTTTCACGACAGAAATTTGCACTTAAGAGACATTACCCGTGGACTGGCTTTAAGCCCATCAAATTTCAGAAATACCTTCTGGAATACCTCTAGAGTGTTCTTTACTTGTTTTGGGTAGCTCAGATTGAGAGTGCATATAAGCCCCATCACACTCTGATCCTACTGCTTTGCTAGCAGTAGGATGAGGTGAGTAAAAGTAAATGTAACCTAAATTTAGAGACTATTTCAAACAGTTTTTGTTGAGTTGTGTTCTAAGGATTCAACTATAATTGTTATATGTAAGATATATGAAAAAGTACCTGTGGACAAGTCTTGTAACGATGTGATAAACCAATAAAAGCTCCTATCCACCCTCTTTGATGTGTTTGTGTAACTTCTCTTCCTCATAAACATTTATTGTGCAGTTGATAAAGATACTTGTAACACTCCAAATTATTAACTCAGGTTAGTCTCCTCACGTTATCTGCAACATCACCAATACTTACTTTGATGTATTTTAGAGTTACCAAGTTACCTTACATGGAAAGTACCTATTTAAATTTACCAACCTCAGTTTGCAATAATGTGACCAAAAGTTACATTAATGTCTTTTCAACTCACATATGAGGTGAAAGTTTAATTTTTTAAATTGAATCTCAGTTACCCATTAAGTTACAAGTACAGTACATCACTATAATCTTGACTTGGACAACACACACAAAAAAAAAACATGTTTTGAGTGATGTGCATTTTAGCAACTTTTTACTCTGTCCACCTCTTCACTTATTCACTCTTCAATAAAAGATAGCCAACAATGCTCCTAAGATAATGAATTAGATAATTAACCTTTGTTGTGTAAGATTATCAGTTATGTTCAGTTTCTTTTTTCTTACCTCTTGCAGCATGTTCCTGATGCGCTCAATCTTAATTTTTGCAGCACCTCCTTTTGAAGAGGCCAGGGACATTATTCTTGCGGAATACTGGTCCAGTTTTGCCATGAATGTTGTTTCCAAGTCAACAGTGGTGATCCTTTGGAATTCATCATTTATCAAAAAAAAAAGAAAAGCTATCCTTTAAATTATTTAATAAAATCACATGTGCTGCATCAAAAAGTGCAGGCCATCTACTTTTGAAGTCACTGACAGGTGGTGCCAGATTAACCACTTCCTTTCTGTGACTCGAGAATGTTTTGGCCATTTTTTCACTGATTCTTTGAAGGTGTCTTCTCATGTTCTTGCATTCTTTTGAGAGAGTTCACATCCAGCTCAGGGCACCCAAGCTCTCTCAGTTTACTTCTCTAATTGCCCATTTTATATAAAGTTTCATTTCCTGAAGCAAGTAAAAGCTCAGTGTCATAAGCAAAGAGAGGAACAGAAAAACTGGTAGGCCAGTAAATGCTGACTCAGATGTTCAGGTGAGGAAAGAATGACTGTATCCTGAGATCCAGATGAGCAACTGGTGCCGCAGGACACAATGGAAGTCTCTGACATTACTGAAGAATTGACCAAGGTCTCTGATGCAGATATAAAGGAACTGCCTACATCACTAAATGTCAGAGTAACTGTGGGGGGTTCAAAAATCTGAACCACCTTGAGTGTGTCCTTGTCCTTGATATCACCTGTTGATGTCAGAGAAAAATATTCTTCTCCAAAGTCAACATCCTTATAGTGCAAAGTAAACTTTACATCAACCTCAAAAGTGTCTTTCACATAGATTCAAGTACCTCCACTGTTCCAGGGATTCCATGTGGTAAGTCCAGTTTTCGAATGTTATGGACATTTTAAAGTGTACGAATATAACTTGTAATTCATCTATTTAGAATTCAGTACTTAGTTAACTCACCAAACACAGTCTAGGGCAAACACACCTCTTCTCCCACGAGGCCGCAAGAATCCAGAAACTGTTGCACACGATATGAACATATGCTACGGGGTTGCCCTCTGCTGTCTGCATGGTCTCACACACAGCTATGGCTAACCAAAGTGACCACCAGAGTGACAGATTTAAATAACAGCAGAAAAAAATTCATCCTTTTTTCTTCTGTAGTGTAACAACTAGCATAACACACGGAGAGACACAGTCAATTCACAGCATATAGCTGCCATTGTCAGACTAAATTTTTTTTTTTTTTTTAAATCTACACAGATATAGGGAAAAACAATATTGAGCATTGTATTAGCTGGCTAAAAGGACCAGCTATGTATCTAATTTATTAAAATTAATTTTATAATGCTTAACTGCATTAATACAAATTCTTTGTAGCATGACAAATATATTTTGAATAGTAAACTTATATAACCAGTACATATTAATAAAAGACAATAAAATAAGAAACTTACCAGCTAGTGTTGCCAAGCTCTGCTTTTTTCTGTTTCTTTTTCTGTTTTTTATGGCAGTTGTAATTTTTTTTTTTTTTTTGTTATGGTCCAGCATATGGGCAATTTAAACAGGAAGGATGTTGAAACTCATTTTTACATGTTGCACAAACGTAATGTTGTTGATTGATGACAAAAGTATTTTGTTCAATATACTCAAACATTTAAGTTAAGGAGCTGTTTTAAAATTTTTGTGTTGCACTGACTTTTAACATCGATTAGTCAACTCACTGAAGCGTGTACATGTAGACAACTTACTTTTTTGCAGAAAAATGCTTTTTTGTTAAGTTCTACCTACAAACACCACACATATTTTTTAGAGTGAAACCTCTTCACATATTTTTTATGGCAGTATATTCTGACTGTTAAACCCACATGGTGCAGTGGGTTTTACTAGTTAAACTACTCAAACTGAATGACACTGAGCCATGCCCCCTCCACTTAGCCATGCTCCAGCTAAGACCTGACACTCCCTACTTGACAATCGCTCGCTTGGCTTCCCTACTAGCCCTGTCTTTATACTTTTCCTGCCCACAAAGTGCCACTCCCTCCTGCTCTCTACATGACAATATTCACACCCTTATCCTCCTCTGACAACGGTGACCTCTTTCTCCCTCATTTATCCCATCCTTCATTTCCTCTCTGGCTAAGATCTGCCCTATTCCCACAGGATACGGAGAAGCTAATGTTAATATGACTGGCGAATCTGGAGGGTGAGAAAGAGACAGGCATGGAAACAAAGACAGTGAGCGACATGACCACATGCATATGTATGAATACACACATATGCATAATCCCAGAAAGGAAATAGTGTAAATGCGCATAGCCTGCACAAAAAGTCTAAGCCACAGTGGAGCATAAGGTGCACACACATCTAAGAGAAGGGATACAGAATGTCAGCCCTGACATTTGCGTCTCTGTCACTTGCTATTTTAGCAAAATGCAAAGGAAAAAAATGTGCGTTTCTGAGAGATTATGCTAGCATAAGTGATTGTGTGATTCATCAAAAGTGGTGTGTGTGTGTGTGTGTCAGTTTGTCTTTTTTTTTCTACACATGTGCATGGCAGTAAGCCATCAAACCCAATAAAGAGGCAAGCGAAGCATTAAAAGGCTTTGTGCCCTGTGTTCTTAAATAACTGTGATTCATGGATTTTTGTTTCATTTGACCCAAAATAATTTCACTGATTTCCACATAACAAAGGACGAGGTAGATTCTGTTGATTCTGTTCATATGGACATAGCATTTTTAGTGGGAGAAACATTTCATCACTCATCCAAATGACTTCTTCAGTCTCAGCTCAAGTTTCCCCAAACTTATAAACAGTACATTTGCATAATGACTGAAACTAGCATCACTGATAAACTATGGGCTGTGAGGTCAGTTTATTGATCCTTAATATGCAGTTATCATGACCACTGATCAATGGCAATGATTGCCATTTACAAAGAGTTGGGGAATGGCTGCAATTACAATTGTAAGATGGTCTACGATGTACCCTTAGAACCCTCCTCGATTCAGAGATGGTCTTTCACTTTTCACGTAAATGACCTTCTTGACTCCCTTAACCAGCATTCCTCCCTTTCCAGGATGCGTAAATCTTCATCATTGAAAGAGTGTCCACTGGCCTGTAGGTGTGAATGGACTGTAGAGTTCTGGCCTGATGAGTTATCTTCCATGTGTTGTGCCATCAGCTTAGCCAGAGATTTCCCTGATATATAAATCATGGCATTCCTCCTGGTACTTAGCGTACACTATATTACTCTATTTGTGCCGGGAACCGGATCTTTTGGGTGGACCAATATTTGATGTAGCGTGTTTTGGGGTTTGAAAGCCATGAGATGCCAGAAATGCAGTGTTTAGAGAAAATGTGTGTCAGCTGTTCCCTGGCCGCTGTATATGTGGGGATGGTGTTAGCTTTGTGTTGTAGTGTCCTGATGACCAACACCATTCGCAAAGATACAGAAGCCAAGGAAACTGAAAAACATCATATCAATAAGGACCTGAGTAAATCTGGTTTTCCCAGCTGGACATTTGCCAAAGTTGGGAAGGCAGCTAATTGTCCAGGTGATCCAGGAGAGAAGAAAGACAACTTCTGCCTAGGTGAAAACCTTTACTGATCCTTTATGTGTCAGAAGTATCAGAACAGCTGAGACACATTTTCTCTAAGCACTCTATATTTTTTAAATTAGCAATCCAAAATTGGTAAAGATCAAGTTCTAGATTCTGTACAGCAAATATGATGCAGGGGAGTGTTCTTCGTTTGATGAGAGTATATCCAACTTCTACAACTGGATTTACTAATCTCTATTCTACAGTATAGTAAAATACTTCTACCATGTATTAGACTAAAGTCTTACAGAGGTAGTTCATGAAGAAGAAGAGTCATTTAAGTGTTTAATTCACAGCTTTTACTTCAACCTGTAATAAAGACCACAAGGTCTAAACAATATGATCATGTTATGTATTATTATGATGTATAGTGGCACGAACAGTGCCTTTACCCAGCGCAGAAACATTAGGACCTCCTTAATCCCACTGACACATCTTCCGAGGAGGAAGCAGAGTCTGGTGATGAGGGGAATGACCCGCCAATTTCCAGGGGCAAGGTCTCTGAGGCAGTTAAACAACTCCTTGGTGGCAGAGCCCCTGGTGTTGATGAGGTCCGCCCCGAGGTCCTGAAGGCTCTGGACGTCCTGGTTGACACGCCTCTGCAATGTTGCGTGGAGATCAGGGGCAGTACCTGTGGACTGGCAGACCGGGGTGGTGGTCCCCATCTTTAAGAAGGGGGACCGGAGGGTGTGTTCCAACTACAGGGGGATCACACTCCTCAGCCTCCCTGGGAAAGTCTATGCCAGGGTGCTGGAAAGGAGAGTTCGCCCGCTAGTCGAACCTTGGATACAGGAGGAACAATGCCGTTTTCGTCCTGGTCGCAGAACACTGGACCAGCTCTTTATCCTCTCGAGGATACTTGAGGGTGCATGGGAGTTTGCCCAACCAGTCTACATGTGTTTTGTGGACTTGGAGAAGGCATTCGACCGTGTCCCTCGGGGTGTACTGTGGGAGGTGTTGCGGGAGTATGGGGTGTCTGGCCCATTGCTACGAGCCATTCGATCCCTATACAACCGTTGCAAGAGCTTGGTTCGCATTGCTGGCAATAAGTCGGACTCATTCCCAGTGGGTGATGGGCTCCGCCAGGGCTGCCCTTTGTCTCCGGTTCTTTTAATAATTTTTTACGGACAGGATTTCTAGGCGCAGCCAAGTGGTGGAGGGCTTTCACTTTGGTCGCCTGAGAATCTCATCTCTGATTTTTGCGGATGATGTGGTTCTGTTGGCTTCATCGGGTGAGGGCCTCCAGCTCGCACTGGAATGGTTCGCAGTCGAGTGTGAAGCAGCGGGAATGAGGATCAGCACCTTCAAATCTGAGGCCATGGTTCTCAGCCGGAAAAGGGTGGAGTGCCCACTCCGGGTCGGGGATGAGTTCCTGCCCCAAGTGGAGGAGTTCAAGTATCTCGGGGTCTTGCTCGCGAGCGATGGGAGAAGGGAGCCGGAGATCGACAGACGGATTGGGGCCGCAGCTGCAGTAATGCAGACACTGCACCGGTCCGTCGTGGTGAAGAGGGAGCCGAGTGTAAAAGCGAAGCTCTCAATTTACCGGTCGATCTACGTCCCTACCCTCACCTATGGCCACGAGCTGTGGGTAGTGACCGAAAGAACGAGATCGCGGATACAAGCGGCAGAAATGAGCTTCCTCCGAAGGGTGGCTGGCCTCTCCCTTAGAGATAGGGTGAGAAGTTCGGCCATCTGGGAGGGGCTTAGATTAGAGCCGCTGCTGCTCCACATCGAAAGGAGCCAGCTGAGGTGGTTTGGGCATCTGACAAGGATGCCCCCTGGGTGAGGTGTTCCTGGCATGTCCCACCGGGAGGAGGCCCCAAGGCAGACCCAGGACACGCTGGAGAGATTATATCTCTCGGCTGGCCTGGGAACGCCTTGGTGTTCCCCCGGATAAGCTGGAGGAGGTGGCTGGGGAGAGGGAGGTCTGGGCCTCTTTGCTTAGGCTGCTGCCCCCGCGACCCGGCCTCGGATAAAGCGGATGAAGATGGATGGAGAAACATTAGTAAATGAGCCTTTATGGGAGAGATTGTCCAGATCAAGATCTGATTGTCGGTATGCTGTATCATACCAAGCAGTTTTTTTTTCCTTACAGATGGTGCACGCTCTGTTGATGTTATTATCCTCCAGCACCTATCTAGAATTTGTTTCCAAAGGCAGCCATCTAAGCAAATGAGCCGAGGTATTGTGTCCACTAACAACTTTGTGCAGCTGCAGCTCTTACCAGTGGATTCCATGGCATTCCCAGGTGGGAAGAAATTAATAACCCCTCCAGCCCTCCCGGGGTCCGCCCCATGGTATCCTGCCAGCGCTCAGAATGCCTTCCTAAGGAGTTGTCCAGGAGGCCTCCTAGTCAGGTGCCCATACTGCTGGCAGGTTTCTAATTTCATTCTTTACTGATGGTGCATGCTCTGTCACTGTCATGGGTATGTCAGAATGAAGCCATGAGGAATATTAATGTAAATGTGATCTATATCTGCGAAACAGAATGTTGTCACTAACAGACTGATGAAGACAGCTCTTGAAAATGTTAAGCTTGACTTTCATAGCGGTTTTAATAGATTTGTGAAAAGTGATTTTATTATACTTGATCTGATCACATTTCTGGATAATCATGTTCCACCTGATTTTTCTTGCTAATACCAGTAGGTAGATTTACAAACATAGCAATGTATATTATAATATATCAGAAAAAAATTAATTCTTCGTAAAACTGATAGTCAGTAACCTTTAGTGATAAATTTAACTGGTTAGCAGATGGTTTGACAGTAGGGGAGACCGGGGATAGTTGTAACGTTTTTGACATTTCTGTCTGTAAATTGAAGCTCTTTTAAGGTAGTGGATTCAAAATGTAATGCAAAGTATTTACATGTCTCTGCTATTAAATAGTGCAGCTATTTTCTCTGCAGCACAATTACCCATTGCATGGTATGGTCTCAACCACGAAGAGTGAAATGTTACAATTAACCCCATAGTCTGGGTTAGTTGTAACATATCCTGGGGTAAAATGTAACACAATGAAAAAAGGGTACTAACAAAACATTAACATGTAATCTTTGTTTATTCAACACATGAATGCACTTACATCCATTTATGTAGCTGTGTGTGTGTGTGACAGAATGCAGAAATCTAACTTTTGAACATATTCCAACCCCCCCAAAAAAGACAAGTTATGGAATTTTCTGCAACTGAATATTTCATTAATTTTGGTTGGTCTTCCTTGAGTTTGGCCTCATTGGCTCAGTGGGCATTATAACCTACAACTCTTGCACCAATTTTGAACATAACAATGAAGCTGAAAAAATGTAGTTGTTCACCAGCATCGCAATTCCATTACTTTTTATCATGGCTTACCTTGGTGTGGTTTGCAAAGTGCTTCAGAAAGATGAGGAAATCTGTTTCTTGCACCCATCCTGATTTATTTCCACTACCAGTACTTCCTACTGGTCCATCTCTGACACAGTGGTCTGCATAATGTATGTGTGGGAACACAAACAGTGGAAGAATTGTGTTGCCAATGGCATTAACTGCATATACAAATGCGACCAGTGAACCTCTCTCTGCTGATGTCGTTGCCCCAACTTGTTTAATATAAGTTAAAGTAATAGTGTGGTAAGTTGCAACATCTGCATTATTGTTACAACTAACCCAGACTGTTGCTGTTACAACTGACCCAGACTCCTATAGCCACGAACTAATAACATTACAGCCAACGGCTAAAACATTAGCACTAAAGACCTACACAGAATATATCCCCATAGACATACAAATAACACAATTTAAGTTTGATGAGTTTAACTGCAAAGCAGATAATGTTATTAGAAATTGAAATAAAGTAGAAAAACTTACTTTTTGGCATACAAATTACTTTTTTTCATGTTAAATTGTCTGTGTTTGACAAAATGTGCAGATTTTTCACATGTGATAGCAGAACTGAGTTGGGCATGCACAGGATGAGTCACATCATTTGAAACTTAGCCCTGATTGGAGAAATTGGAAGTGTTACAACTGACCCACGTTACAACTATCCCCGGTCTCCCCTATCACAGAAACCCCTAGTAAATTTAGGGCTTGCAGGTGCTGTGGTTCAGTAAACCAACTCACCTACACTAAAGCACTATGCTGAAATTAGGTTTGGTGAGCAAGAATGCTGTGTTTGGGTAGTTAGCATCAAATAAACATAGTTTCACATATACATATTCACAGGGTCTGTTTAGTTAGTCACTCTGGTTGACCACTGGAGACTATCTTCACATGCTCCCCACTGGTGTTAACCCTTCCACTTCTGGAAACTTTGACATTAATTAGCATTTAAAATACATTTAGGAAACACGCCTCCTTCCTTTTCCTTCTTGGAAGCAGGTTCATTAAAGTATATCACCAACTGCACTAATGCAACACAACTGCTGTGACATATGGCTAGCCCACCCATTTAGGCAGGGAGAAAGAGCCACATACCAACATCCAGATATGTGTTGCATTTGTAAATGTGTGTGTGTGTGTGTGTGTGTGTGTGTGTGTGTGTGTGTGTGTGTGTGAGAGCGAGAGAGAGAGAGAGAGAGAGAGAGAGAGAGAGAGAGAGTTTATAAGTGCTTGTTTGCTTGTGAGTAAGGTAGAATCAAGCCAACCTCTAATTACCTAGCTACTCATTAGTGCCCAGGAGCCAACTTGCTATTGGCAGAGGCTAAGTCCATGCAGGCAGCCAGGGTGACATGTTAATGGTGTAATTGTGCTGACCCATGTACCTTGATGGTTGATAATTACCTTCTCCATGTATTTATAATGTGAGGGATTAAAAAGAGAAGGGTAACTAAAAAAAACAGGTAAGATGGATCCTGAGACACCTGTGGGAGGTTCACAGGGTGCAGTTTAGTGGTTATGACCAAATAAAAGTGCAAAGAAAAAGCCTGGTGTGTGTTCCACAGCTGATCCAAAAATGCCAAAGCATAATACTAATTTCACCTCATATTCTATATATATTTAGAAGGAAAAAACATTGATTTGATAAAGATAATTATCTGTTAATGGTTGAAAAAACCCCAACCCCATTTTTATCAAAACATTGATACACATAGATGAGGAAATAATAACTATTGCAATCATTTTCTTCACAACTTGCTAAAAATGTTTTGGAAAGATTCAGGATTTTCAGCACAAATAAAAATTTTGTAATAATTTGTGTGAGGTTCACTTTAATAGTCACTGAGAGACTTAATTGAAGAGTCCCACCCCATACAAAACCCCATACATTGCATTGGCTTGCTAAGTAACAATGATTAGGCATTATAATTCTACTTGTCTGAACACAGACTGAACCCTTTAATAGGGCTTTATGGGTTTTAACTGTCAAGCTCATAGTTTTACACACTGAAAATTTGAATAATGCTCACTAAGCCAGCCAATGATAAGCCCTCAGTTTTGAGCCTCATATAACTAACCACTGTATCCACTTAAGTTCAGAAACTAGTGGGGTAAGAGGCCTTATGGGATTAGGAGGTGAAATTTCATACCAGAAACTCTGTTGACAGTGCACACCAAGATCCAGCCTATGGGTCAAGTGGATGGGTTACTATGAATATAACAAATATAATAATAGCCAGGGGTGACCAGTCATGTGCAAAAGAGCATTGAGCCAGCCATCTGCAGGTTTTCATTACAACTAAAGCCTTGACTGATTAGCACTCTTTCAAGTAGCAGGGGAGAACCCTTCAACTTAAATAACCTGTGGGATCAGTAAGAATAAAAGCCAAGTTTTGTGGCACATGGTTGGTCAGTCCCGCTGAACAGTATTAGATATTACTTATGGACCTTACATACAATAACCGTGCTGTCATAATGATGAATGTTGGTTACAATGCTGACCTTGATGGGGAAAACAACTTAAATTACAAATCTCTGCGGACCTGCAGAGGCACTAGCAATACTAATAATAGCACCAGATTTACCCCAATTCCAGTACACCTATGTCGCTTAGTAATGCAATGCATAAGTCTGAGTATCGGTATTGTAGGTGGTCTCCCATTGTTTCTTTTAGCGGTATCTTAGGAGAAGAGGAGCTGTTTCTTCAATGATTGTATACCTATGTTGTCAATATGCAAGACATGACATGATGTCAGTTGTATAAGTCATACTCCTCCTTCGTGCTTTATATCAGCAACACCAGAAATTCTTATCGAAAAATGATTGAATTTTTCATCAGTTGTACCTGGACTGATGAACAACCCAACATTTGCAGCACTGGAGTGCTATATGGCAGATAGTTTCCCTAATGATAAATTGAACAGTTAATTTTCCCTAACTTTTAATTGAACAGTTAGAATACAACATGCAGCCAGTTGATTGCTTTAATGGAAGAGTATGCGTTCTGACACCTAAATAAGATGGCTAAAATCCCTTTGTTTTCTTGAAATGTCGCAGGGTTGGATCACTGCACATGAAAAATCCATACTAAGGAAAAATAATCAGTAGGCTTAAATAGGTGATAGGTGGGTATAAATAAAGGGCAATGAAATACTTCCTGTAGGTTTACAACCCCTAGTAGCTTGATTGGATAATGTGGGGATTCTCAACCTAGTCTATGTCCCTGCTACTGTCATGATCAGTCAGAATAAATGAGTCCAGACAATGGAGCACACTTATTCCCTGGTGTGTCAGTGTCATATCCACTTACTTTAAAAAAAATTGTTGGGTGAGTGGAACAATTGCATTTGCTGGCTAATCCACTGAAGGTGAAACAAAGACTGCTTTGTGTGTTGGTATCCTTAAAGACCAAAAGCAAAATATTTCAAGTCTGTATAAAGACTTCAGGACTATATAAAGAGTCTACAGTGTCATCCACAGGTAAGCAGGTTGTCTTTAATATTATTATTAGACAGTTTTATTTTACTGACATTTATGTTTTCTTGGTTGTATTTGCACATGAATTAAAGTATTTTGTCACATCCAACTCATTACATATTAAGCTTGGTCAAGACCCTTAATCTGCAGATTTTAATCCACTGGGTGTAGTTAGAAATGTTTTTTCCTACATGCAAGGTAATGATCCAGAGTAGAATACTGTAGGGAAAAAAAACCCAAAACAACAAAGCAAAGCAAAAAACCCCAACTTTTTTTGTTGAAGTTTTTTGGACCTCCCAACACAGATAAAAATGTAACCAAGGGTACCCAGTGTATCACACCAAGGTGTCTTGTCTGAACATTACTTAGTGACAAGTTCAGAGTGAACCTCTCTCCTTCACTGCATATTTTATGGATGGGCTAAAGCCACAGGGAGAACGATTACTCATTTGGAGCAACTCTCTAAATAACTAATAAGCATTAACAACTTAAGCTATACTATACAGATAAAGATATGTGCCACCTACATATTGCACCTACAGAAGCTGCTCAGCCAGAGAAACTGATTCCACAAAGTGGTACACAGTTTTTGTGTTAATGTTGATCCCAGCAAAGATTTGAAACTCTGCCGTTTTTGAGTCAGCAGAGAAATGGTGATTTTTACACACTATTGGCCTCAGCTCTTGTCAACGCAGCTCTGTGCCTTTATGTGGTCTGCCACTGCATAGCTGTGGTTACCAAACAGTTCTACTTTGCAATGATATATCTTTCAGTTGATTAAGAAATAAAGAAGAGTGAAAGAATTAACAAACTGACTTTCTTGTGTCTGGCTAGCAGCCTAACTAAACAGGGAAGGGAAAAAGTGAGGCAGAGACAGTATAACAAGATACAAGATGTAAGAGTAATTTAGAAGGCAAATATAGAGAGATGATGGAAAGAATTCAATTGATTTATTTATACAGTGCCAAATCACAACAACAGTCGCCTCAAGGCGCTTTATATTGTAAGGTAGACCCTACAATAATACATACAGAGAAAAACCCAACAATCATATGACCCCCTATGAGCAAGCAATTTGGCGACAGTAGCAAGGAAAAACTTCCTTTTAACAGGAAGAAACATCCAGCAGAACCAGGCTCAGGGAGCCCCGACCGGCTGGAGTGAGAGAAGGAAGACAGGACAAAGACATGCTGTGGAAGAGAGCGAGTGATTCTATGATTCAATATAATCAAGTATGATTCAATGCAGAGAGGTGTATTAACACATAGTCAGTGAGAAAGGTGACTGAAGAAGATATGCTCAATGCATCAGAGGAATCCACCACCCACCTACACCTGTTGCAGCATAACTAAGGGAGGATTCAGGGTCAGCCAATCCAGCCCTAACTATATGCTTTAGCAAAAAGGAAAGTTTGAAGCCTAATCTTAAAAGTAGAGATAGTGTCTGTCTCCCGAATCCAAACTGGAAGCTGGTTCCATAGAAGAGGGGCCTGAAAACTGAAGGCTCTGCCTCCCTTCTACTTTTAAATACTCTAGAAACAACAAGTTTGTACAGTCCCCAACTGTAGCCAACAAAGAATAAAATGAGCTTCAAACACATGTTTGTAACTGTAAGTGTGTAATTTTCTAAACTCTCTTTTACCATGGACACTGGCGGTCCACAGAATTGCAAAGTACCAGTACTAGTAGACTTTCACAGTCCTTCATTTCCAGTTTAGAGTGTAATAAAAAGCATTGATACAATTGGCTCAGGGGTAACGCTCAACACTTCTAAAGGAAATCAATGAAGACCATTGAAAACTCAGGCACACCTATTTCAACATGAGAAATGGTGGTGAGATTAGAGAGAGAGGTTTACCGTTATTTGAAAAACAATATTTAAACAAAGGAGAACGTCATGGTCTTTACTTCAAGGACATTTGTATACACGTGCATTACAATTTCTGTTACATGTGCCACTGCGCACTGATAAAACTCCACACTTCATATTTTGGTAAACTATGCACATTATTTTAGAGGCATTCAATAAAGCTCATTGTTCCAACAAATCCCTGCTTTATATTCCTGTATAACCTTGACTGCCTCTGCATTGAATGCACCAATTGGGGATCCAGGGACTCTCTCTGTCATTAGGAGCTGTTACACAGTAAATCTGGAAACTAGATTGCAGGGCATTGAGCTGTGGCAGGGTTCAGGAAGGTAGCAGCAAAGGCAGGATTGACAGCATTGGCAGTTAAATCAAACAGATGAGGCTGAAATACAAATATTTGACTGGAATTCAATTGGCTTTTGATCAGACTCAATATGAGGTGTTATAAATCAAGCTACTTGGGGGAGGAGAATGAAAGTAATAGGATGGGCAGTGCCCCTCTGTATCACCACAGTGACAAACAAATTTCAGGTTATTAGCAGATAATGCATTAGGTGATAGAGGAGAAAAGGTTGACTGAATGAGATAAAATAAAGAGTGAGGGAGTGAATAAATGAATATTGCAGATATGTGTTTGGAGGAGACAGGAAGACATGGAAGCAAGGTGAAAGCTGATCAAGGATGACGTAGCATGACACCTTTGATGCAGCCACTAATAAGTTGATTTTGTTTTGATCTGACTTCAATTTTGACCCAAAAGAAGGTGATGAGGGAAAAGTGTGAATACTTACTTCAAAGACAAGCATGAAACATCAACACCAAAAGGTGAACTAAATTAGCAAGATGGGGAAAACACAGTAAAAGAAGCAACTTGCCTGAAATCATGGAGAAGTGAAGATTATCTTAGAGTGATTGATTAACACGTCTTCATTAAGTTTAAGCAGCAACAAAGACATCACTGAGCAACTTAGTGAGCCCTCCATTTCTTACGCCTACACCTATAAGGCTGTTAATCATGAATCAATCACAGTATTTTAAAATTGTGAAGTCAAACAGATTCATCTGTGTTCCCCAAGTATTTTTGTGTATTACATGAATTAATATGCTTATGTTAGAGTAAACTCGTAAAAAGACAATAAAATTGTCTGTTTGTGGGGTGGCTGTAGCTCAGGTGGCAGAGCAGGTCAGCCACTAATCAGAAGGTCGGTGGTTCGATCCCAGGCTGCCTCCTGGCTGCATGCCAAATATCCTTGGGCAAGATACTAACCGTGTGTTTGCCTACTGGTGGTGGTCAGAGGACCCGGTGGCGCCAGTGTCTGGCAGCCTCGCCTCTGTCAGTGCGCCCCAGGGCAGCTGTGGCTACAATGTAGCTTGCCATCGCCAGTGTGTGAATGTGTGTGTGAATGGGTGAATGACTGAATGTAGTGTGAAGCGCTTTGGGGTCCTTAGGGACTAGAAAAGCACTATACAAATGCAGGCCATTACCATAAAATATCATTTTTAAAAAATAATAATAATAATAATAATAATATACCAACAGATTTGTGAGATCAATTAAATCTTCAGAAATCAGTCAGTTTAAAAGGAAAACAGTCCACACATGATAGATACTTTATGGCCTAATCAGGGAAAATTCAACAAAATAAATGAGTAATTTTACTACATGTTGGTAAATACAGTCTTAAACTACTGTAAATGTTGTACAAAGTATCATGTCTACATGTAAATCGTGTTCACGTTGCAATTGAAATTAGTAGGACCCTCCTCACTGCATCTCTGACTGGACTATTAAAACTAACCTAATGTTGTGTCAAAATTCTTACTCAGTTATTGATTTAAGTACAACTGTCCTTCAAATGGATTTTAGCAGACCACTGTGTCAAGTGGTGGAAACTAGTTATTAACCTGTAATAACACCCCTGTTTTATAAATGGCTTATGAAATGCTTTTCTTTTCTGCTTGAGTAACATGTCTCAGTCACTCATTCACTTTTTTTCTACATCTAAGTGTTTGCCCAAGTTTATTTTGGCATGCAGACTGGAGCAGCCAGGGATCAAACTGATTAGGAGAAGCCTGCTCTGCCTCCTGATCCTCAGCCACCTCAGGGAAACAAATCTAGTTATTTAGTACCGGGTTGTCCAAAAACATGAATGCGTGATTGGAGAGGGGTGACCATTCGGCCGTCCCCCCAGCCCAGTCACGATCAGCTCTCATTCACCAGCAGGAATAGGCTAGTTATCTAAGACAAACTGAAGATCTACAGCACTACAGTATCACTGTGGCAGGATTCTGAGGCTTTTAGCCACAATCCTGCAGACAGTAGCTTCACACCACTGGCTCTTCAGCCAAAAACCTACACCAAATGTCTGCACTAGTTCTTGTACTGAGCAGGAATGCTATTACAACAATGCATCATTAGTATGGTAAAATTAACCTATCTTCCAACAGTCAACCTGACATCATCCAGAAACCTAATCAGTCTGATATTTGTCCACACAGATCTTCGTTTTGTCAAATATTTCCATTGCAGTTTCTCAGATATGTCAGCAATTAACCCTACAATGTCTGTGGCATCCAGCTGCTCCTAAGTGAACACAGATCAGAGGGTTTTGGTATGTGCATAGGCCTGTGATATGAAACCACAAACAAACACAGCAAGCAAACAATAATGTAACTGTGAATGAACAAAAAATATTGGTGGCCAATATGGCCCACTAATGGCCAGCAGGATACTCCCACCGTGTTAAAACGAGCAAACATATTGCTGAAGCCTTTGAACTGGTATATTCATAGGGTTACATGTGAAATAATGTCTCTTTAGTAGAGTCCCAGCCGTGAGAAGGACATGTTTAAAATTGTTTTCCTGGGAAGATAAAAAGGCAAAAACTTAAAACTTACAGCGTCATTACAGTATACATTGGAGCTGGTTTGTTTTTGTTTTTCAAAATCCTGGATGATCATAAGTATAAAGCTGCAGTTTTGGATCAACACACACAGAGAGACACGAAACACACTTTGCATGTACTAACCATGCTGCGCCAAATTTCAACCTTTCTAATTAAATTAAATTAATTAAATTAAAGGTAATAGTGAATTATCTATCAAAGACTACACAGTGGCTTCTCAGTTATTGTGTATTGATTTGCAACATTGTTATTTATTGAGTTACAACGTCTGGTTCTAGGGCCCAAATAGTCTAGCCAAACTGAGGCATGCCCCCCCCGTCAAAAAAAAAAAAACAACCAAAAAACAAAACCCCAAAACTGTTGTCATGTTTTTGTTACCTTAAATAATAACATAATTTATTCATGTATTTCAATTCCAATGTCAAGTTTGCTTTGCTCTGAATATATCGCTGGTTAAACAGACTTAATAAAATAGACCACAAAGCCAACCAAACTGCGTTCCTTAAATGACCTCTTAAAAGTAGTTGCCTACTGAGGCTTTATGTAGCATTTATATCCAAGTACTTTTCATTCTATTGTGAATTATTAGCAGATTAACATAAACATTTTAATAATACACATAGAAAAGACGTGTCTATATTTCAGTTGTTAAATAATACATACAAATAAAAATGATAATCTATACATGCAAGAATAAAGCTCTGTGCTCTGATTTTTTTATAGACTCTTCTGAAAAGACAACTGTGTTGTGCAAGTGACAGTTGAGATAATGCATGATAATGAACATTCAAAGTGACAGTGAAGGGGCTGATTTAGACTCTTCACAGCCTCGATGAGAGATGCTGTTTATCTGTCAAGTGGACCTCAACATCTGGTCCAGATGAAAGAAGAGATGAGATGAGATGGGAACGAAAGGAAAGAGAAGGAGTGCGAAGTGGCAACAACACTAATTCATCTTGACGTGCTGGTTAATTCAGTAGAGAAACACCACAAATGTCACTGTTTGTTTGATAAATAAATTCAAAGTAAGCAATTAATTTCATACCATTCATTTTATGGAATTGTAAGTCTTTTTTAATTTAATTATCCGGTAGCAAGGCTATATTATGGCTATAGCATTACAAAGTTATTCCACAGACTATACTGTTGCATTGTTTTCTTCCTCTCTGTTTTACTTCCTGTTGTGTATTTCTGTTATTTTTTATTGTGTTATTCCAGTTCTCCTGGACTCTGGCATTGCCTTTTTAAAGAGTGTGTCAGGTGATGCAGATTCAAAGCGGCTGAGTTGACTCTTTTCTCAGCAATAGACTATTCAGCCAACAAACTAACAAACAATACATTTTTGATATGTTGCTTGGACAAGAGAAGATGGAGCAGATTACCTGAGATTAAAAGGAACAAAGTACTGGTTATTAATGAAACTGTGACATTTCCATTCCCTTTGCAAAGTCATTCCTCTCATTTAGCCAGCTGCAGCCACTGCTTATATTTTGCCAGTTTGTTATTTTCAGTCCCCCTGGTGTGATTAACTAAAATTAAACCAGTGTTTTTCTTAGTAAAAATTAGTCTGTTCATTTTGCTATAGTTCAAACAAGAATTTTTGTTTAAAAAAGGCATACTTTTGACCAGATAGCCATCTGAAACTCCAAGCTGGTGGCTTTTTACAACTTTAAAATCACTGCTAATCCAACTCGAAAAAACGTAATAACATTTCAACAAGAATGTCAAACTAAATGCAATTTACCTTTGCCTTACAAAAAGTCAGGTTCAGTTTAGTTGACAGCAAGACAAAGCATTGAAAACATTCAAAATGCAGTTTACACTTGACATTTTATGTTTTGCTGCCAACCCCATCCACAACACTACAGTGCTGAGCTTCTCTGCTGATACTCCTGTCAGCCTTTTCAAACTAGGAGCATGCCAGCTGCTCCTCTGGATAATACGCAGACTATAGGTGAGTACCTCCTATATAACTACACTTGAAATTATGTCAATCATCCATTTAATCGCAGCATTTTACCATCAACAAACAGATTTAGTCTTTGAAAGTGATTTCTAGACAATCGTAGAAGGCCCGGAGAACAGATTCTTCATGCTAGACCTATATCTTTCATTCTACATACTGGGAAAAAAAAAATTATTTATTTTAAATTTGAAGAACTTGCAGCAAAAGAGTTCTTCTTTTACACAGGATGTGAAGATGGGTCATAAAATACTTTTTTTTTCTTATGGTGAAGATGGGTTCCAATATTACACACCCACATTTGAAGGTGACACACAGCTTGAACTCACATTTTCTAGGAGAGCAGCACCTCGTTGCCCTCAGAAGACAAAAACTGAAACTGAAAAACCCTGTTAGCAATCATACAGTTGGCATGATGAGAAAAAGAAAATATGAGTTATCAAAATCAGTGAAGTGTGTCTTCATATCAGGCTGAAATTACCTTTGTATAATATCTGTGACCACCTGATTCTCTCATCTTTTGCTGACCCACATACATAAACTTTTGATCGAAAGAGCATCGGCTCCCACATTTAAAAATTTTCCGTCTTTTCACTGAAATTGTCATCAGCTGCAGTCTCACGATACCTGTTCATTTTTTGACAGTGACGAAGAAGCCGGTGCTGTTGGTAATCATGTTCTTAAGGTTGATTGCTTCTCTGATGGAGCTTGTGGCAGTATTTAAATAAGTAGCTTGTCTTGAGGTTTCAAAGTCTAGCTGTAATTCAAGCTGTGTCTGAACTTCAATGATGCTTTGCACTCATAAAATCTGAACTCTCCGTCTATTTAATTCAGCTTTGCTCACAGTTTGATTTTCAGCTCCAACTGTTCAAAGGACAAATCATCTTGTAGCTCCTGTGTCTCCAAATCTAACCATGAAGTTGATATAGCATGAGCCTATCATTTATTCCCCAACTGTAATTTATTCTCTACCTTCACCTTTTCACCACTTTCAGAAGTCATCACCACCCAGAGAATTACACCTAGGGACGGCATACAAAAAAAAAAAAAAAAAATCAAAAGAAGCCCCTTGTGTTTTCATCATATGCTCTGGGGTCTGTTGAGTAACCACAGGAAAAAGTAATATGTGAAAGGGTTAAGCCCTGGGTTAAGCCCTGTCTCCTAAAAACCTGGGGGCTATTTTAAATGAAGAGGAGAAAGACTGGGGTGTTCTTCCCCTGCAGGGCTGAAGAGGTTAAACATTTCACTGAGGTTGGGATGCCTGTTTGATTCGCCTCGATGAGCTGGTGTGAGTCTATGGCTGATGATGAGTGTGTATGCTCACTTTATGTGTGTTTTGTATGAAAGAACTTAAGTCTATCTGGTGTTGCGTCTGAATGTATGTGTGTTTCTGTTTGCAATAAATACACAGACACTTGAGCATCGCCCCCTGGCTCTTCTCGCTTTAGTGCTTCTCAGACTAGCTAAGACCCCTGGAGCCAAACATCTTACTGGATCTGTCAATATTGACACAGACGGAACACAATTTCTCCATATTTTCCGTTAAAGAATATAATCCTTCATGTTCAAAACTTTATGTTGGAATAAACTGCTTAAACTGCCACGCATTTTTATTCCCCAAAACAGATAAATCCTTAACCTTGTCAAATATATTCTCTTATACACTGCCAATTAAGAAATACAATACTCACCTTTGCCATGCTGTGATGTCTAGGCTTTATGTGTATGTATGTAACAAAACAAAAAAAAAAAAACAATAAAAAAGAGGCATTGTGAAAGTCTAATCTGTGCTTGCATATTTCCCAATGAAAGTTGGATAAGTTATTTATCTGCTGACAAGACAGAGTTGAGATAATATTAATTAAATTGAATGAAAACTTTATTATATGGAATAAAAGTAAGTATGATTTATTTAAAAAGTGTTTTTGCAGACATATAGTCAACAAGCACAGTGCACAATCAATAAGATTATGAAACTTGCAAAAAGAGTTTGTTCAAATCAAAATATATATATAAAAAACGCTTGAAGCAGATAAAATAAACCAGCTACAAATGTCTGTCTATTTCTCTCTTTTCAGAGCTGTTATTTCAGTAAAAAAAAAAAAAATCCGTAAAAAAAATCTAGACAAACAAAAAAGTGGTAATGGTTTTTAACGATGCAACATGTTGTCTCATCTACCTCTTGGTGAAAACCATTCCGGTTCCAGTTCAACAAAGAATTTGAAAATGCAAGTGCAATTTAGAAAAGCCAGGGACTTCAGAAGTCTTTTACTTGGATGACATGACATGTTCAGTATTCTGAAATATCTATCAACACTTCTATTTGACAAAAACCAAAACAAACCAAAACAAAAAAAAAATGAAATGAGGAAAATGACCAGTATCCAGAAACAACAAGCTTGCTATTACACAACAGCACAACGGATAACAACAAACAAAACATTCGGGTGGATTCATTGTTGATGATGTTCTTGAATCCTTGTTGACTGTTACAACAACAATAAAAGCTTTCCAAGTATCTCATCTGCATTACTGACTGTGTCTGTTTCACCACTACGCAGACGCACAAAGAAATGTGGGTTCCCATTAGTCACACTGCTGACTTGGCTTCTGAGGACAACGAATAATTTTTGTTTATTGTTTTTTTTAAAACACAAAGTTGTATTTGTGTATTTAAGTATTTTACTTTAAATATACTAATAAAAAATTTAATAATTTTCAGATAATAGCTAATTTGTTTCAAGATTGCATTTTCTCAAAGGTAATCCCTTTTTTTGCTTTCCACACAGACAACAAGTGACAAGAGTCCTGCTCAAACACGATTCAACAGACTCTGGACAACAAATACTTTCGGTACCAGAAATCTTGTCCCATCCACATAGATTATGTATATTTGAATGCAGATATCTGTTTATAGTGATGAATAGTAAAAAAAAAACAAAGAAAATAACAAAGAAAAAAAGAGGCCTTCAATTCAAAATTACTGAATTTTTTAAAAATAAAGATATAGATATAGCATCTCACAAAGGGACTTTGTGACACCAGTGTCTCTGTTCCAACTCTCAATTTGGATTAGCCGTCTGCCCAATCTCTTGCTATACAAAGGCCTCATTTCTCCTTTCATCTCTGATACCTCCTTGCACATTTTTATTCTCTGTAAATAAACTCTTCAAATGCATTTCCTGTGCTGTGTGCTGTGTACTGCATTAGTCGTCTGGTCCTGGTAGCATTTAACAGGAATAAAATGGAAATTAGTAGTCTGTGTGAACTATAGCATTGACTGATTGGTATGTCCCACTAACATTCCTGAGAAGAACACTTTAAAATGTTGGTATCCCCTCACATGCAAAGATCTGTATTCACAGCAATAATATTTACCGCCTCTTGCTGTCAGTATTATCCAATCAGACAGTGACATATGGTGTGAAATAAGGCCTTTGTCTTGTGAGATCTAAAGATAAGAATCGTATTTCCATTAAATCAATGAGCTGTGCTTTACTGCAATGAATAATGCATCACCTCTTCAAACCTGCTTCTCTCACTCCTATACTTTCTCATTCACCCTTCTTGCTCAATGTTTGCAATGCTTGCCATCGTACAGTGTCTCAAGTGTTTTTGTACCTTTGCACTTCATAATAAAGTGAAGGTCCCGATCCCTCTGCTCAAGTGCTACTCCATTTTCTCTTAATGATCCTCCCAGGTTGACTGATGAAGACAGCACAGTTGTGAACCAGAGATGTCAATGATATGGCCTTTGAAATAATGCACCATATAAAAACTGCTAAGTAACTATTTATGCTTTACACTCTCAAAAATGTCTCTTGGATATTGAGAGAAAAAGAGACTCGAGTGGATGCAAAACTGCCTGAACACATACTGTGTACTGCCACTGAAGTGGAATCCTTGCAACACTCCACATTAAACCAACTACTAGCAACCAACTACAGCTTTCATTCTCTTGTCTGTCTCATCTTCAACACTCCCACCTTACCAGATCCATTAGCCCCATTAAGCCCCATTCACTGTCTCCCCTACTGTGAACTTAAACCAAGCCGACATCCTTTACGCCCGTTCCCCCTGACAAGGCTGCTGCAGACACAATGGGCCTCGTCCCACTTCCTTAATAACTGTGTATAGAAGTCTACAGGCGCGTGTAAAGCCCTATTGATCCCCTGTAGAGAGGCGAGACTAGCAGTCCACTGTGGTGTGCAGCGTTGACCTTGTCTCCCTCCATGTAATTAATTAAAACTTCACAGCAGGACTGACGGCTGATGGATCACCCTCTTGTTGATTGTTACTGTTGTGTTAATCACACACAGATAGACACACTCATACACAGCCACACTCAGGGAACTGAGGTGTGTCCATTCGCACCATGTTGACAAGTAGTGGGGAACACTGACGTATAAATGCTAATGTTGTTGTTTGTTAATGGCGATGCCAGCAGTGCAGAAAGGTGTTTGTGACATGCGAGTGTGTGTGCGGAGTGATAATTGCATGTTCAATTAGAAAAAAGAAATAAAGAAAAAAAGAAAAACAACATTTGCTCCCCTATTACCATCTTCACACTCACTAAATGTGTATTTGTGTTTTGGTGTTCAATTCCTTATCCTTCCCACACATAACAGCCCTCTGTCTACCTGTGTCTTTGTACTCTATCCCTTACCCTCCCTTCATCCCACGCAGCCAACCAAAACTACAGTGTGTCAGCCCCGTTTCATCATTTTCTGTTCACTTTTTCAAAGCACGATCCCTTTTTTCTCCTCTTCTTGCTCCCCTCTCCAAGCCACACTGAAGCCATTTGCACAGGCACTGATCTGATCTAGGCCCACAGAAAAATCGAGCTTTTGGATTAATATTGCAGATGATACATTTAACATCAGTCTTCAGCAATCCAGTGTGATTGTAGCTACTTGTAAGAAAATATGTTACTTTCAATTAGAGATGGCACGATACCACTTTTTTATGTCCGATACCGATACCGATATCATAAATTTGGATATCTGCCGATACCGATATGAATCCGATATAGTGTTTTTTAATCAACAAAACTGTTTTTTAAATATCTTGCTGCATTTTGTATAAGTTCATACTCAAGTTTAAAACAACAACTACACTAAAGCTATTCTGTTATACCTGTATGCAAAAAAAAATATTTCATAGTACAGCAATACTGATCAATCTAATAAACTTAAACCTACACCATCCTCCCTATTCTGGTATTTTAAAGAGTACTTAGCATAAATATTAAGCAACCTAACTAATAGGGTTCCAACTCCCAGCAACAACAAAAATAAATAAATAAAAAATAGGGAACCACCCCTCACGCTCCACCTCATGATGCTTAATCGACGTAATCAACCTTAATTTGATGCAGTGTGAAAAAAAATGCACAGAAATCAATTATTTTTCAAGAAATATTAAATAGATTCAACATCTTTCTTCAACAAAATTGCAGACTGCACAGATGGTACCTTCCCAAAGGAAAAAGTACTATAGCTTACTAGGGTATATATATTAGACTTAATAGTTACTATATACAGTAACTGACTTCTATTCATTTTGCATCAAATTAAAACTTTGGCTGTCAGATAATTATTTATTAAAAGCTAGACATTTTAAATGAGAATAAGAAAGAAAAGTATGTCTTTGTGCCCCCCTTTCCCTGTTAATGCCCTATCGGCCCCCCTGGCTAAACTTTGCTAGATCCGCCCCTGCACAGTTACCAGCCGTCAGCTACGTAGAAAAAGATCCTCGAGTAGAAAGTAATATTAAATACATTCTAACAACAGCTGATCAAGCTTAAACGTGCTGCTGTTGTTCAGCCGCTGGTTTCCTCTTTCTGGTGCAAAGTGGGCCAAAAGCAAACTAGAGACACGGACTCGCGACAGAAAAGCCGATCAGCTGATCGTTAAGCAGTTTCATGATTGAAGTAGCAGCAAGAAGAGGCAGTCGCTTGTTAAGCTTAACGCAGGAATGCTTTACAAACATTCAGAGATGGACTTACACACTTGCTTTACTTCTCTCGGGATAACTTTGTCGGAGATGAAATGCCGGGTTGCTAGCGAAGCTCCACATGCTATCCAGACCACCGACAGGTCCCGCATGCCACAGCCGCTCTATCACGTGATGCATACTGCTCCGACTTGCTAACCTGAGGTGAGTTACGGCGTGTTGCAAGTTTTGTGAGGTGCTTTCGTGATATTTAATGGATCGGATTACATTTTTTATTTTTCTCCGATATCCGATCCAGTAATTTAGGTCAGTATCGGACCGATACCGATACGTAATATCGGATCGGTCCATCTCTACTTTCAATATCAACTCATGAATCCTTCTGTATTTTTTTTTCGTTTACTCTATTTCTCACTTTATCAGATGTACTGAGAGAGAAAACTGGAGCTTCCTTCAATCATACTTTCTCATGCAGTGTCGCTTTGATAAGGCGAGAGGATATCAAGATCCGAAAGAAAAGTGTCTGGCAGTAAACAGAATGACTCTGGCTCTAACAGCCGTTTCTTAGCTTCATTCTTAATCAAAGTTTATTCGGTGCCTGCAATCTATACTAATCGACTGTCCTCTACATAGGTATGAACAGAGAGATCATGAGGAAGTGTGTTGAGAGTTTTTACAAATATGACTAAAGCTTATACATGAACTGAAGCTGTGATAAAGAAAAAAAGTGGATCACTTTGTCATTGTCTTGCAGCAAGAATATATAATTTGACAAGATATACAGACTTAATCAGACTATCTATAACTGACTGAAACTTTAGTCTTTTGCCAAGGGGTGTTACACCGATGAAGTGTCAGAAATACAAATACAGTAATACAATAAAAAGGCCTCGTGAAGACAATGGCAGAAAAAAAAAGGAAAGAAAAAAACCTAAAACATAATAAAAAGCTTGCTTACAGTGCAGAGTAACGAAATGTAGCAAAATGCAATAACTATGTTGTTAATTTACTGTTTGGTACATGCAGCCAAAGAGCAACAGGACACAAATGAACAAAAACTGTGATATAGTTATATAATCAAATTTTTCAAACATTGCCAATGTCAAGCAATAAAATAGTGGTATGTTATGTGTTCATTGTGAACATCTTAGCTTTTAGCTGAAAGTCGCAATAACCCTACAAAAAGCCTCACAGACCTACTACCACAAAAATGGACTGTAATTTTGTTGAAGATCATTTCATATTGTTTATTCCTTCAGCGTTGTTGGTTACAGTATCATTTCAGTAATTTATTTGACCAACTAAAATTCCTCGGTGAAGATTACAGGAAGATAGTGCCATTACTACAATCACACAAAACTATCCATCCATTTTCATCCGCTTATCCAATTCAGGGTCATTGGGGGGCTGGATCCTATCCCGGCTGGCATAGGACGAGATACACCCTGGAGAGGGTATCAGTATGTCACAGGGCGAACACAAAGAGGCAGACAACTGTTCACACTCACACCAATGGGGGTATTTGGAATCATTAATTAACTGAAACCCACTAACCGCACATCCTTGGACTCTGGGAAGAAGCCAAGTACCTGTAGAGAATCCATGGAGCATGGGAAGAACGTGCAAATGTCACAAAGTAGAAATTTGCATTTGTCTTTATAATTGGTTTTATTCTGATTTCAGTGTTTATTTTTGTGTGTAGTTTTTATGTGCATGATTTTATTCAGATACTTGTATTGCATGTGTTTAGTGTTTTATATGACAGTGTTGTAATCCACTGTGGACTGGCTGGGCTAATTGGCTACCAGGCACTTGTTAAGGCCCTGATAGGCGCTGAGGTGGCCTATCAGCTAGTGAAAGGACCTGTTTAATGAAAGCTGGTTGAGCACAGCTGCATTGAGCTGCGGTGCTGCATTGAGCTGCAGCCGCAAGGTGGTTGGTGCCTGTCGTGCTGGTAATTCCCGAACCAAATGGTGGACACCAGAGGTGAAGGGAGCCACCAGGCTGAAGAAGGAGTCCTGTCGGGCTTGGTTAGCCTGTGGGACTTCGGAGGCAGCTGACAGGTACCGACAGGCCAAGCGGAATGCGGCTCGGGCAGTGGCTGAAGCAAAAACTTGGGTGTGGGAGGAGTTCGGAGAGGCCATGGAAAAAGACTTTCGGACTACCTTGAAGAGATTCTGGCAAACCGTCAGGCGTCTCAGGAGGGGAAAGCGGTGCTCTAGCTGCACTGTGTATAGTGCTGGCGGAGCGCTGAAAATTGTTGGGCGGTAGAGGGAATACTTCAAGGACCTCCTTAATCCCACTGACATGTCTTCCGAGGAGGAAGCAGAGTCTGGGGATGAGGGGAATGACCCGCCAATTTTCGGGGGGCGAGGTCACTGAGGCAGCTAAACAACTCCTTGGTGGCAGAGCCCCTGGTGTTGATGAGGTCCGCCCCGAGTTCCTGAAGGCTCTGGACATTGTAGGGCTATCCTGGTTGACACGCCTCTACAATGTTGCGTGGAGATCAGGGGCAGTACCCCTGGACTGGCAGACCAGGGTAGTGGTCCCCATCTTTAAGAAGGGAGACCGGAGGGTGTGTTCCAACTGGGAAAGTCTATGCCAGGTTCCTGGAAAGGAGAGTTCGTCCGCTAGTCGAACCTCAGATACAGGAGGAATAATTGCGGTTTTCGTCCTGGTCGCGGAACACCGGACCAGCTCTTTATCCTCTCAAGGATACTTGAGGGTGCATGGGAGTTTGCCCAACCAGTCTACATGTGTTTTGTGGACTTGGAGAAGTCATTCGACTGTGTCCCTCGGGGTGTCCTGTGGGAGGTGCTACGGAAGTATGGGATGTCTGGCCCATTGCTACGGGCCATTCAATCCCTATACAACCGTTGCAAGAGCTTGGGTTGCAGTCGGACTCGTTCCCGGTGGGTGATGGGCTCCGCCAGGGCTGCACTTTGTCACTGATTCTGTTCATAATTTTCATGGACAGGATTTTTAGGTGCAGCCAAGTGGTGGAGGGCTTACACTTCGGTGGCCTCAGAATCTCATCTCTGCTTTTCGCGGATGCTGTGGTTCTGTTGGCTTCATTGGGTGATGGTCTCCAGCTCGCACTGGAATAGTTCGCAGCCAAGTGTGAAGCAGTGGGAATGAGGATCAGCACCTCCAAATCTGAGGCCATGGTTCTCAGCCGGAAAAGGGTGGAGTGCCCACTCCGGGTCGGGGATGAGTTCTTGCCCCAAGTGGAGGAGTTCAAGTATCTCGGGGTCTTGTTCGTGAGTGATGGGAGCCGGAGATCGACAGACGGATTGGTGATGCGGACGCTGCACCGGTCCGTCGTGGTGAAGAGAGAGCTGAGTGTAAAAGCAAAGCTCTCAATTCACCGGTCGATCTACGTCCCCACCCTCACCTATGGCCACGAGCTGTTGGTAGTGACCGAAAGAACGAGATCAAGGATACAAGCGGCGGAAATGAGCTTCCTCCGAAGGGTGGCTGGCCTCTCCCTTAGAGATAGGGTGAGAAGTTCAGCCATCCGGGTGGGGCTCAGAGTAGAGCCGCTGCTCCTCCACATCGAAAGAAGCCTGCTGAGGTGGTTCGGGCATCTGACAAGGATGCCTCCTGGGTGAGGTGTTCTGGGAATGTAAAGTAAAGTAAAATTTTTATTTGTATAGCACCTTTCAAGACAAAAATGACAAAGTGCTTCACAGAAAAACTAAAACATAAAAATAGAAATCAACCAAAAGCAAGTTTAAAAAGATAGGTTTTTTAAACCACTGAGTCCACAGATCTCAGGCTTAAAGGAAGGGAGTTCCAGAGTCTGGGGGCCACAGTTAAAAACGCTCTATCGCCTTGTGTTTTCAGCCTTGTATGTTGGACGACCAGCAAGCCCTGATCACATGACCTCAGGGACCTGCTGGGGATGTACTGATGTAAAAGATCTCTGATATAGGTTGGTGCTTGTCCATGCAGAGCCCTGAATGTCAAAGTCAAAATCTTGAATTGGATTCTGAATTTTATGGGGAGCCAGTGCAACTGGATCAGCAGGGTTGTAACGTGGGAGTATTTAGAAGATTTGGTCAGGAGCTTTGCAGCAGCATTCTGAACAACTTGCAAATGATCCACAGAGGCTTTACTTAAACAAGTGAACAAAGAATTGCAATAATCCAAAAAAATCAATAATCCAAACGAGATGAGCACAAACAAGGACTTCAGTTTTCTCCTGATTTAGCTGAAGAAAGTTATGAGCCATCCATCCATCCCCAAGTGGAATCTAAGCACCTATGCAAAATCAGTAGTTTGGAAACATCTTGGGGCTTAAAGGAGATATACAACTGAATATCATCTGCATAGCAGTAATAAGAAATATCTTTAAAAGTGCTCAATAAGTGCTGAAGAGGGAGTATATACAGCAAAAACAATAAAGGCCCCAAAACAGAGCCCTGTGGCACACCATTTTCAAGAGAAGTAGAAGAGGCCCTGTATTTAGAATTAGTGATGGAAAAAGATCGTTCACACAGATAAGATGCCAACCAGTCCAAAGCAGACCCTGATATACCCACCCAATGTCTCAGCCTATCTAGTAAAATGTGATGGTCAACAGTATCGAAGGCAGAGGTCAGGTCCAACATCAGCAGGACAGAGCATTGTCCTGCACCATAATTCATCAGGATGTCACTGGAGACTCTAATAAGTGCAGTTTCAGTAGAGTGTGCTCTACGAAAACCAGACTGGAATATATCTGTCACAATACGGCCGTGTGCAGGCAAGAGTAGGACCCAAACGCAAACTCACAGAGTCAAAAGGTAAACTCAAAAAACACAGCTTTATTGCTGGCGTGAAGTGGGACACGAAAAACAACACAAAATAAACTAAACTGGGAAAAACTAAAGCACAAGGAGCCACAGGGAAAAATCACACAGCTATGATGGAGGACGCAACACTGACAAAGAGAAACATGGGGCTTAAATACACTGAGGGATAACGAGTTAAGATAACAGTTAAGAAGAGAAGCGTCAAGCTTAGGTTTTTTAACAGAGGGTGAATGACAGCATTCTTACAATAAACAGGGACCTGACCAGAAACCAGTGAAGTATTGTTAATTGTAAGCACACTGGGACCGATAGACTGAAAGACATTTTTAAACAAAGATCCAGGTAAAATATCAAGAGAGCAGGAGGACGCTTTCATCGAATTAACTAATTTGACCAGCTCAGGTAAGGACACAGGTAAAAATCTTTCTAAAATAACAGGCCTAGGATGGGTTGGAGAGCAGACAAGAAAGACACAAAAGGAGAGATATTGTTCCTGATATTACTAACTTTTTCAACAAAGAAAGAAAGAAAATTTTCACAATCTTCATTCGAGGTAATTGAAACAGCAGGTGGAGCAGGAACAACAATATCACTAATGGTGTCAAAAAGTACCTTGGGGTTACCTCTGCTCTTTGATACAAGGTCTGAGAAATAGGCAGCTAATCTGGTTTTTACAGGACAAATATTGTCTAAAATAGAGAGACAAGAGTTATTAAAAAGATTTGTTAGTAAATCAACATCATTATAAGGAGGTAAAACAGACACATGCTGTGTAAAATGGAAAGAGTCCATGAGGCTAAGAAAACCTCTAGCAAAGGGGTCAGAGTCATCATCAATGTGTATATTAAAATTCCCGACTATAGCCAGTCTGGACAGCTTCAAAGTGGAGGATAAGAAGTTACTAAAATCCTTTAAAAACAGGCTATTAATGCCAGGTAGGTGATATACTACATCACAATGAAGCGAATCTTTATTTCCAACTCTAACCAGCTGTAGTTCAAACAATGAAAAGTGTCCGACCATTACTGAATGACAGTGAAACCGGTTTCCAAACACTGCAGCGAGACCTCCTCCACGACTGGACGTCCGAGGCTGGCCGACGAAGGAATACCCACTCGGGCAAAGTTCGAAACTGAGGGTTTGATCCGCGACGTCTGTAAATTCCACTCACCGTGGGGATGAAGCACCAAACACCCGGAGAGTCTGGATGAACACTCCTTAGGTAGCACCACCTCGTAGATCAAGGTACAGCTAATCCCTGCTTCCAGAGCAGTCTGAGTCTCACCTGGACACCTGCTCTTTTGCCTCTCTTCCTACGTGAATTGCGTGGACTCAGAAGGGCACCATAGATGACGCCTGACGAAGATCCACGCACCGGTGTCGGCAGCAGAGGATGGAAAACACCGTCACAGGAGAATGAGGTATCTTGACCCAACATAGAAGATTGGATGGACAACAGCGCCAGGCGATCATAGACTGAAGCAGCCAACACATCAGTGACAAGAAGCGATAACAAAAGGGCAGAGAAAAACAGCACAGAAAAATTACGACCAGCAGCGGCAAAGCCAGACACAGGCGCCATCATACCGGAAGCATGTCCCACCGGGAGGAGGCCCCGGGGCAGACCCAGAACACGCTGGAGAGATTATATCTCTCGGCTTGCCTGGGAACGCCTTGGTGTTCCCCCGGATAAGCTAGAGGAAGTGGCTGGGGAGAGGGAGGTCTGGGCTTCTCTGCCTAGGCTGCTGCCCCCGCGACCTGGCCCCGGATAAAGCGGAAGAGGATGGATGGATGGATGGATGGATGGTTGAGCACAGAGACAGAGGAGGCCCAGACATGAAGAGGAGGAACACGTAGAAGCCAGGCGTTGGAAAGATTGTGCTGCCCGATTGTCAGGAAAGGACCGAGCAGCGTAACGTGGCAACTCAGTTCGGAACAGTGGGAAATAATGCATTTGACTGTGGGGGATTTTACTGCACAAAGAGCACATTGTATTTTACCAGCTTTAGAATGATGTTTATTGCACAAATTTCCCCGCCGTGGGATCAATAAAGTCTTATCTAGTCTTGGTGGGAATCTTGGCATACTGAGAACATTTTATTGTATACGTTTTGTTTTTAAGAAGTTTGTTTTTATTCCTGCTGTCCGCCTTGGGGAATAAACTTTTTCTGATTGGCCCTGTAGCATCTCTGGGCCCTGGGTTTCTGATTCACTTGCTCCCCCCTTTTATTTGAAGAACCCCCTATTATGACATTCTGGCGCACCAGCTTTAGTGTCTACACAAACTCCACACATAAAGGCTTCAATGTGGTCGATTTTCTTGCTGTGAGACAACAGTGCTAAGCACCATGCTATTGTCCACCACACAAAACCACAGTCTTTAAACACTTTCTTGGTGAATTAAAGGACTTATTTGCTTATTTTTGGTCACATCGAATCAAAGTCTACATTAAACATCTTGGTTATACTATATTTCAAAGTACAGGATTAAATCATGAAATGTTGTGATTACAACATTGAAAATAAATATGTCAAGGCCCATCCCAAAAAAGTCCAAGTGACTTATTCAGTCCCAAGACTCAACTTACGTGCGTGAGTGACGAAACCTTTGTCCCAATGAAAATGCAACACTTAGATGAACAGAATCAACTTTTTAGGATTTCCTTATCTGGATGATTGAGCATGCATCAGGACACTTATTTCATGGTTTTAAATCAAGCTTTCAGAAACTAGGGGGAGATGGCTACATTCATCTTCTATACTGTCTATGCATAAAACATTAATATTGAATGTTTTTCATGATCCTGTAGCCCCCAGTTTGCTCACATGTGCTGTGTTATCATATCACATACATCCACCCACCCCCCACACACCCTTCTGACTTTTTAAATATATACATTAGAAATTTAGTCAAACTAAGTTCTTCTAAAATAAGAAACGCATTTAATGATATATGAAACTACAGCACTTCTTTGTGAAAGCATTTTGGCTGACAGTGCAGGGATAACATGTTCTGTCATGAGAGACCACAGATTCCTCAGTGTTACATCTAACCTACTGCTCAGCTGGGAAACATAAACAACTTTAGATATATATTTAGTTTTAGCTGACACAATATCCTTGTGTGTGAGGAAGAGCTACTGTTATAACCAAAGTTCTATATTTTAATGCCACTGCACCGCTCTAACAATAATACTTCTATGCCCTAAGTGAACACTTTCATATATTTTAAATAAATCAATAGAAACGCCACCAAGCTATGACATGAAATCATTTTTCGACATTTATCTAACTGCTTCTTTTAATAAATCAAAGGGTTTTCCTTGAGCATTCATTTAATATTCTGGTTTCCTGTACACATGAGGCAGTCATCACGCTTAAATCCACTGGCTGGGCATATGAAGTAGGCTTTGCAACTGACAGAATCCTCAGTAAACTAATGACAGCTACAGGAAAGTCAATGCTAAATTCTGGTCTTCTTCTGTATCTACTGCTTCTTATAAATCCTGGAAGATATAAAGTATGCAGCAAAACTATTGAATTCCTATCATCTGAGCTTGCCTCTGTCTCCAGAAGACATCCAAGCCTCAAATGTACAAATGATCTCCAGTTTTTCTGCTGAAGAAATGTTGAGGAGAGGATTATGCATTCAAGACTTAAGAGATTCTGCTTGGAACGTCAGTGAAACCACAACAATACCTCAGTGTCTCCCTCTCTGTCTTGGGGGAGCTGAGTCGAGCTAATTAGCCATAATATCAGCAAGCAAACTCGCCTCGCTTCGTTGACATACACAACGGCCCCTAATTGACTGCCAGGAGTTTTGAGGCTTTAATACAGCAAAGAAGCAAGCTGTACCTTGGTGATTATGAGGTTTGGGGATATATTGCATTACATACAGCAGATTCTTGCAGAACCAATCCAATGTCACGAAGTTCGAATGCAACACTGCTTGAATAAACAAAGATGTGTTCAAACATTCATAAAAGCCCAAAGGAAAGTGAAAACATTCTCTATAGCGGTTTAAAGCTAAATACATTTGTATTTTGGCAGATGCTTTGAATCCCAACAACAGAAAACACACACATAAACCTTCAGCTAACTTGAACGCTCTATCGCGTCTGTAGTTTGCTCAGCCATTAGACCATGAATCCTTCAATTATCACAGCGGCAGAGTATCAGGTTATATTTATTGTTCTATCTCCTTGTCTTCCAGCTAAGATGGAGTGCTTAGATGATATTATATGGGCAGCCCCAAGACATAGCCCCCCATCAACAATGGTCTCTCTCTCTCTTTCGCGCTCTCTCTCCCTCAATAGAGATCGATCATAACTCATTATGCCAACCACATAACAAAACAATTTCAGAATTGAATGTGGCTGGGTTGCAGGATGAGTGGAGCTGGACTGGGGGGAGAAAAGCAAGCATATTGAACATAAACATCTATTTTCTAACTGGGGATTTCGGGTGGGGCAGGCAACCGCTTGAGTAATTTAGAGGATTCATCCATTTTTAAAGGCGATTTGATAGAAACCAATCCCCAATTGTGAATCTTTCAACCATTTCCCCCAGACTCTGGCTATAATGGGGACCTCCCTCACTGTCTCACTGTCAATCAATTTCCGCACACATGGGTCACTTTGAGCCTGCAGGTGCAGCACGCGCATGTACAGTATATCTGCATGAATATTGACTGTTGTATTTGTTAAAGTGCCTGTGCTGTCTTTAGTGGATTAAATCTTTCATTTTCTCAGAAAGCAAGACGGAGAGAGACAGCGAGAAAGAGAGTGGGAGGAATATGATGGGGGGCCTCACCTAACCTCCGGGGAAAGGCCAGTGCATTAAGACAGAGAACAGATCAGTTCCAGCTAAGATGAATATGAGCATATAGATTGGTCTACTGTCTGGGGAGACTCAGAAATGCAGTTTTGTGTATGCTGAAGTTCCGAGGTTTGGAGGCAGCCAGTAAGAAGGGCAGGAAAGAAGACAATCACTGCATAACCAAACAGACCCCGAGTGGAGCACATCAGCGCGAAGGGCCAAGCTGAGACAGATACAGATTGCTTATTGAGCTTTTTTAAGCATGATGGTATTACAGCATACAGAGGAAGAACTTTTCTTTTTTTCTCTCAGAATAGCTGAGGCAATGTGTTGTAGCTTTAATAATCTAACACAGGTGTGTGTGTGTGTGTGTGTGTGGGGGGGGGGGGATTGTACAGTAATTTTTCCACAGTTAATGGCAATGATAGTATCGCTGCATATTTATTGTTTATGGCATTGATGATCTTTTCCACTTCCCTCCTCCATCATCCCTGTCGTCATCATCATTAGTGTAAAGCAAGTATGACATGCGTAAGGTGTTCACTTATCAGTGCCATCAGTTACTTGTTAATTGTCATCATTATCATTTCTATTACACCAACTGCTTTTTTGTGAAAGATTAGGCTATTTAAAGCCACAAATGAGTAGCAAAGAATGCTAAAAATGTGTTTTGGTTCATTTAAATCTTCTGCGTGATTTTGAAGCAGAGCCACTATCTGAATGACTATGTGAAAAGATTTTGCTCATACCAACAAACGTACAGATAATCATCATCAGACTTTTGTGATGCATTTCAAATCACATGCTTTCATACTTACATTTGTTATTTGTTTGTTTTTTGAGAGAATAACTGGATTCACACTATCAAGTAAGGCTACATAAAGCGTACAGCCTGTACTCATAATGATCAAAACGTAGTGTGCAACAAAGCATACTTATTCTTAACATTTTCTTTATTGTACAAAGACAAGTTATCATGGCAGGTAGTGATGGGGACACTAACAAGCTAGCTTACTGCAGCAGAGCTTTTGTTTTGCTTTTACACGTGTTGTGACATTCTTTGGTATTTGCCAGGTTAAAGTGTCCTCACTATAAGATAAATTTTAAAATAAGAATTAATAACACAACACCTGGTTTTGGACATTATGAAGCACTTAACAACTGAAAAGAAAAAATACATTTGTGCTACATGCATTACTGCAATGTCCTGTGGTTGATGGTTGTTTACAGCTTGTTGTGTTGTGTAAAAATTGCCAAATTACAAACCAGTTATTGCTGCTTTAAGACCTTTCAACTTGTTGCACAGTACCATCTGGCATTGTAAAAGGACAAGAATGTAGTCAGTGAGACTGAATACCACATGTAAATGCAAACACTGCTTTTGAGTAGAGCCACTCTAATATTGCCTACAAAGTCCAAAGTGCCACTAGCAAAGTATGCTTTTCATGGTTTGCATCAAAGAGTGCTAGCTGGAGTGCTGTGCAATTGTTGATGTTTCTGTGTGAAGTTACTTGTGAAATGCAGAAAGAAAACCTGTTTGCCTACTCTTCTTTTTTAATTATGTAAATTTTTTCAAAAGATTTGGTAACTAATTTATTTTACTTTGAATGCTGCATTGTACACTTGCTATGTTTTATGTTTATGTAGTATACAGTTTGTGTTTTTAAACGCTAACAGATTTTTTTATGTTCTCTCTCTCGCTCTCTTTTAATTTTTACATCATGTTGAGAAGCAAGGACTGAAAATTATCACGGGCAGTTACTGATGTATTTACAGAAATGGTGATGGATTCTCCCCATGAAAATAAACCAATTACCTAAAGTAGCATCCTCTTCTGCCTCCTCTTCCATTTCTTATCAGCACTATTCACTGTTGTCATGCCCAGATCCCATATCACCATCTCTCCACTTCTTTTTTTCTTCCTTCACCTCCTCTCATCTCACTTTAACATTTCAACCTCTTGTGGCCTCTGTTCCTCGAACCATTCCTCTGTTCCCTCTCACTATCTTGTTCATTTTGCCCTAATGTGCTGTCCACTGCTTCCTTTGAGTCCTCCTACTTTCCTATTACCCCTCTCTTTTTCTCTCCACCACTTTTTACACCATCACTCCATCCATCAGACTGAGTAATGGCCATCAGGGCAGGGAGTCACCCTGCAGCTGTCTGGGACAGACACTGATCACACACACAGTCACTCTGGGCTGAGGGCACAGCCATCCATTTTGTACATGGTCTTATCCAGCTTACAACACACTGCAATTTCTAAGCTAAAGCAATTACAGGAGCCCAAATGGTACAAATGGTTTGCGTTGATCATACTCATCTAGGGTTAAAGGGTGGATGTAGTGTGGTTTTTAATATGCAACTGTTTGCGGATTTCACATGAAAGCCCTATGAGACAACTGAACAGAATTTCTTCAGTAAGAGTGGGATAGTTATTAACAGTGAATTGTATTTGTTACGTATTGATCAGTTTTCTTCTCAAGCTTGATTCTCGTGACACTAAGAAGTAACAGCTCTGTTCTACACATTTATTTTGTTTGTTTATTGACCTGTTTCCATTTGTATTACAGTTTCTTCAGCGTTTATGACCCCAGAGCTTCAATAAGCCGATGAGATAAAACAGTCAGAAATTAACAAGTTTCTTTTTCCTCTATAAACTAACCATCAAGAGTTAGTTTAAACCAAGTCTGAACTAATTTTCTGGCCACGATTGTGCACTTAAATTCAAACACAGGCTTTTGTTGACATATTGAAAGAGACAATATCTCCCATTTAGCAGTTTGTCACTGGGCTACAACTCTTCTCTTTTAAGTCTCTGAAGTGCAGGCTGCAACAGCGGTTAGGTACAGGCCTATCAAAGGGCACTGTAATAAGCTTGAGGTATATCCTTTGGGTGCTAACCCCCTTAATGATATCTTAATTGCCTTTTTGTTCATATTATGAAATTTTAATGGCCTGCTGAGCTTTTACCTAAAGACCAGCCTTAGTCTGTTAGCCTTTCACATCATGGCTAGTTATGATATCATTTGTCAAAAATTATGTCCCATTTGTCATTTCAGTGCCACTAAATTATAAATGCACCGAGAGTGAAAGAGGAATTAATATGGCTGTTGTTCTTGCCCGGACACAAGGAGTCAAGTGAGGAATTAAATGGAGCTAAATGAAGTTAACCAAAGTCTTCAAATTGTGAATGCATATTTCTTACGCTAACATGCCTTTGTAGCATTGCAGTTATTCCTTTAAAAGAAAACTCTTTGAGAAGATCAATAGGAATATGAATAGTAAGCTATAGACAGCACATGATTAGTATGAAGACAGGAAGAAGTGTGACTTTCTCAAAGACTAAACAGTCCATAGATCAGTCCTTAACCTCTTCATCTTCTTCATCGCAGCTGGCTTCTCAGAATAGGGTAAAAGTGTAATTTAGAAAGATATATGTATAACAGCATAATATTTAGAGTGAGCAAGTTAGGGTCCCATATTTACACATGCTTATATACAGTCCAGGCTTATTTAAACTTGAATTTATTTATTTATTAGTTTGTTTGTTTGTGTGTTCAGTCATTTCTTAATTACTAAATGTTTGAAGTTTTCATGCTAGCTGTAAATATCTTTTAAAAAAAATGTCTTTTTAAGGAAAAAACTAACCATCTAGGACTGCTTTCTCCTATTTTTTTTTCAGCTGGGCTAATCAGTTGCTTTCTAAGGATTAGTGTTTAACAGGCAAATATGAAGTAATATTGATTCCCCACTGTCATTCTTGGTAAGAAAATAAATGTTATTTCACCCATAATGTCATTCTACTGACACTTTTAACAGTGATATTAACTGTTAAACACAAGAACTAGTAAAGGTCTTTACTCGTGGTGGCCCTATGATGCTTAGATGTTTTCCCATATTCTGGCTGAACACATGACTTCTTATATTAAGCCTGTGCACAATAAATTCAGTAACATTGAGTAATTTTCCATTTAAAATGACTTTTTACATGGAACACACTATGAATGCCACATTAGGAAAAAACAAAGGTGTAACGGTAGTGAAGGTAGTCGGGTGTAGTTGTGGTGGCTCACGTTGTTTAATGTGCAGGCTGAATGTGTCCTACAGTTCAACCTTTGTTAAAGAGTTACAAATAAATTTTGATTCAGGCTATATATATATATATATATATATATATATATAACAAGATTTCTGATCGAATGGTTGTTTTAAAAGGTAATGTTGGCCTTATCAAGGATCTTTTTACTGAGCTCTTGAATTCAAGTATGCTCATTTACTTAAGCAGCGCAATTAAAAACAACTAAGAGGCATTTTACTTAA
Source organism: Mchenga conophoros (assembly GCF_057382185.1). NCBI lineage: Eukaryota > Metazoa > Chordata > Actinopteri > Cichliformes > Cichlidae > Mchenga > Mchenga conophoros. The sequence continues at coordinate 37,093,418 of NC_140531.1, forward strand.
GTGTTACCTTATTATTATAATTCATACTTCTAATGTGATGCATTTCTAAATAGGTTGCACCTTCTCTCTTGAAGTCATTATTATAAAATAAAGTAAGGTTGTATACAGAACTATTCATGATTCACACGTTCATAACTGCCATAAGTGCCAACTAGCATTGTTTCCATAACTCAAGGGTTGTAGTTGTCTCTCCTGCTACAATTAAAATGAAGCATAACAATGAATCTATAGTATAATATTTCCAGTATTGACTTGTTTTATGTCTATATACAGAGGTTTTCCTTGCAATAGTACTGCTATTGTTACTTGAATTAATAAATATATATATATATATATATATATATATATATATATATATATATATATATATATACTTCACCGCTGTATCAATAAAAACCAGCAAGACTTATTACAGTTTTTCTCAAATGTTAAAACACAAAAGCCAATCCTGTAACCCAAATGACCAGTAGTCTAAACACATTTACTAAATGTAGCCACCATATTCCAGTACCATAAACACATGTCACATGAAGACACAATTCACAAAACACAACCCTCTGTACTCATAAATCTAAACACATTTTTCCTTGCTAAAACACATGTTGCAAAACAACTCTGCTCATATCCTCAAATGAAAGCCCATGTGATGCAAAATGCTTGCCACAGTCCCCAATCTTTGAACACAGGAAACACACCTGGCGTCATTCACTACACACAATGACTCAAAATTGAAGACACTTGTTGCTAATGCTGTACCCACATGTAAAAGCAAGTTCAGAGTGCACAGTATGCTGAAGGTTCCAAACAAACACAATGGATGAAGGCAGAGTCAGGGGAAGAGGAATTTGATGCAGAGGAGGGAGAAGAGCTGGCCCTGGAAGAAGAGGAGCAGGCCAATGAGGAAGAGGAGTTCAAATGAGAGGAGGAAGAGGAGCGACCAACGAGGAAGAGGAGAAGGCCAACATGGGAGAGGAGAAGGTCCAGGAGGGAGAGCAAGACAACCTCGCACCATCATTACGGACGAGATGCGAGCAACAGCTCAGCGACATGATGCCGCACAGTGATTGTGGTGTGTGTGTGGTGTGAATAACGTAAATAAAAAAACTTCACACCCTGTTCATGTTTTCAAGATTACTGTTGTGTGCAATAGATTCTGTTTTTGCATTGAGTTGTGTTACAGTAGTGTACGTACATGCAGGATTTTCTATAGATTTATACTACTCATATGAAACTCACAAATCTAAATGCCTAATCCTCTGCAGAGATCTACGACGATCCGTTACTGTATAGTTTCTAAAATATGCATTGGCAGTTATGAAACAAAGAACCTTCTCACAAATTGAGCATTGTGTTTTCACTTGTTTTGCTGTAGTGTGTAATGCTGTGTATAGTGTTTATAGTTTTGACAGCTTCGAGCTGCTCTCTTGGTGTGGGAGTTTGAGTTTTGCAGTGGGAAGGTGTGGTTGTGTTTATGTAGCTTTAGAGAAGGGTGTTGTGTTTGGACATTGGGGGACCTGGTGGTAACGTTTGTGACATGTGTTTTAGCATTTGAGAAAAACTGTAAAGGGACAATAAGATATAATGTTGAAGTGGAATGAGCAACAAAAGAGAACATTTCAGTAGAGTTCAGCAATGTAATATGTTGCTTTCCTTCCACGGAACTGGGTGAATGTTCATTTAATTAGAAAATAGCATTAACGGTTCTGTTGGCTCTTCTTTATCAACAGAATTTTTTAAAAGAAAGTGGGCTAACGCAAGGGGGCGACGTTGGTCTGTAACTCCCTGACAGGGACGGAGAGCGCGACTGAGAGAGAGAGCTGGAGAGAGAGGAGATGCAGAGCGCACCGCTCTGCGATTCGACTCCAGTGTCAGCTCGATTCAGTCACACAGCTCCAGCTCAGACATGGGTAGAAATTCATCTAACGTCTCCTCTTTGTTTCTCCTGACTTGTATGGCGAGATGCAGAATCGCGTATCACTCGCTGTTTAATCCACTGCACAATGGGCACGTCGTTTTGCATTACGGCCGATATTGTTTCGCTCCATCTATTACATTTGGAATTAGAGACTTATGCTAATTAGCCTCAATTACGCTCTTTTTCATCTTTTTGTCGTCATCCGCCAAATGGTGTGCAAGTAGTTAGACCCCCACTATTCGTATCTCTCTCAAAACTCCACCATTTGCATTTTTAATATGTGCTTTATGAATTAAATTAGCGCATGACGCAACGTTAACGTTAAGGCCATCATGTGAGGAGGTTAATGATAAAAACGGGAAGATGGGAGAACTAATAGGCTTTAGGCTATTAGCAACACGGTAGGACTAAAGTACAACGCTTCATTTCTCTGAATTAAAGTAAGTCATGTGTGATCCTGCTCTGATGGAACCTTGTATCATACTGATACTCGTCAGGAAATTGCATTGGATATATGTATACTTTATTTAAAATGCTTTATTTTTTCCTCCAATATCCTGTTGAGATGTGTGCATTTCAGAGAGAGAGAGAGAGACGAGAGTGACCACGGCACTTTGGAGTATTGCGTCACTAGCTGTCTTTACTTGCGCAGGCATTTTACATGGTGGTCTTTGGCTGTGAGTATGCTTGGTACAGTCTGACTCATGCTTTGCTATCAGAGCAGCGCTTTAATAGCAAACTGTTGAAATAATTGCGTCAAGGACAGCCACGCGAGGGTCATGGCTCTTCATCTAACAAGTTGTGAGATATTTGTTATATTGGAACAAAAAAGGAATCCTCATGATAGTAATACGAATAAGGTTAAAAAAAACTTTTCACAAAATCCACTATTTCGACGGAAGCTTCAGTTTTATCTACACAGCCCCGCCAACGCCAACTAGCACCCACTATTATTCAACTTTCTTAATTCACTGGATGTGTAAAACATTTAATTTCCCTGCTACAACTGAGGCTGGGCCTGGAGGAAAGAGGGGAGGAGAGGAGAGGAGCGCAGCGGCACTTAACTGGTTTTGTTATGAGGGTCCGATGTGTTCTCTGGCTGGCGTTGCGGAGCCCCAATCAGGTGCCATCACACCCGCTGTTTGAGAATATCATTGGCTGGTGGGGAAAGGAGCTGTGCGCAAAACCAACCTCGCTGCTCACACTTGCTTTACAGAAGCCGAGCTGTGAACATCATCCGCTTTGAGCGCTTAGGCGCAGTGATTACATCCTCATAGAGAAAGATAGGGAGAAAGTCGTGTTATTCGCCAGGCTTTCTTTAGAAGTTATATTTGTTGCTGATTTCGGTTGTGCATAAATAGGACTTTTTGCGTTCTTTCTCTGCTGGTGTGGAATTTCCTGTTTTGTTTTGTGACTTTTTTTCTGTGAAGAAGGGGCAGTCTGTTCTGTGCAGAGGCTATGAGTTGGCTATGCGTCCTGGCTCCAGCCTGCAATGTTTGCGCTGACGCCAAAACTCACAGACCGGTGCTGAATTGATTAAAACAGAGAAGCTCGGATCAAATGGCTGTGCTTCTCACAGCTGAAACGACACAATGTTCCACTGACCTGAGGCAGAGGAGAGGAATTTCAAAGTCGTGCAGCCTTGTTGCTGTTTATTTCACTGCCCTTTTACGGACAGAGAAAATGGGAAATGCTCATTTCTTGTGAGAAGAGGGAATAACATTTATTTTTTTCCGTTTTGAAGTGCACTTGGACAGAGGCAGAGGAGATGATTTGGTTAATATTCCTGCTCTCCACTCTGGATGGAGCTGCCTCTCAGCTACGCTACACGGTGCCAGAGGAGCAGGAACCGGGCTCTGTGGTTGGGAATATTGCAGAGGATTTGGGGCTGGACATTACCAAACTTTCCGCTCGCCACTTTCAGACTGTGCCTAGTTCACGGACACCTTATCTGGAGGTGAACTTAGAGAACGGTGCGCTCGTGGTGAAGGAAAAAATTGACCGGGAACAAATTTGTAAGCAGACCACCCAGTGCCTATTGCACCTGGAGGTGTTTCTGGAAAATCCATTGGAGCTCTTTCGTGTGGAGATTGAGGTGATGGATATCAACGACAATCCACCCAGATTTCCTGAAACAGACATTTCTGTGGAAATCTCGGAAAGCGCTATTCCCGGGACCCGTTTCCCGGTGGAGAACGCCTTCGACCCTGACGTTGGCACAAACGCGCTCAGTACATATGCCATAACGAATAACAACTATTTTTACCTTGACGTGCAAACACAGAGCGACGGGAACAAGTTTGCGGAGCTGGTATTGGAGAAACCGCTGGACAGAGAGCAGCAGGCAGTGCACCGCTATGTGCTGACGGCTGTGGATGGGGGCATCCCGCAGCGGACCGGGACAGCTCTCTTGGTCGTTAAAGTTCTGGACTCTAACGACAACGCGCCCACGTTTGACCAGTCCGTGTACACGGTTAATCTGCGGGAAAACTCACCCGTGGGCACTCTCGTGATTCAGCTCAATGCTACTGATGTTGATGAGGGACAAAACGGAGAGATCGTTTATTCTTTCAGCAATCATAACACACCGCGGATAAAGGAATTATTCAACATTGATGCCAGAACAGGTAGGATAGAGGTAGCGGGTGAGGTGGACTATGAAGAGAGTGTCACGCACCAGATCTATGTTCAGGCTAAAGATCTGGGAGCTAATGCGGTCCCCGCGCACTGCAAAGTGCTTGTCAAACTCGTGGACGTGAACGACAACACACCAGAGATCGGTTTCAGCACTGTGACTGAATCTGTGAGCGAGCAGGACGCCCCGGGCACCGTGATCGCACTTTTTAGCGTCTCGGACCGGGATTCTGATGAGAATGGACAAATGAGCTGTGAAATTTTAGGGGATGTTCCTTTTAAGCTGAAATCTTCCTTTAAAAACTATTACACCATTGTGACAGACGGACCGTTGGACAGGGAGAACACAGATTCATACACCATAACCGTGGTGGCTAAAGACAAAGGTCAGCCTTCCCTGGCTACCAGCAAGTCAATTAAAGTGCACGTCTCCGACGAGAATGACAACGCGCCCCGATTTACGCAGGCTGTTTATGATGTATATGTGACTGAGAATAACGTGCCCGGTGCTTTCATTCACGCCGTGAGCGCTTTGGACCCCGATGTAGGACAAAATGCTCTTATAACCTACTCCATATTGGAGTGTGACATACAGGGCATGTCCGTGGACACATATGTGTCAATAAATCAGGACACTGGCTACCTTTACGCACTACGCTCTTTTGATTACGAGCAGCTGAAGGAGTTCAGTTTCATGGTCCAGGCTAAGGACTCAGGTGCTCCCGAGCTCTTCTCTAACGCTACTGTAAATGTGATCATAGTTGACCAAAATGACAACGCTCCTACTGTGATAGCCCCTATCGGCAAAAACGGCACAGCCAAAGAGCACCTGCCACGCTCTGCGGAACCAGGCTATCTAGTGACGCGCATTGTGGCCATGGATGCAGATGATGGGGAGAACGCACGCCTGTCATATAGCATCCTACGGGGCAACGAGATGGGAATGTTCCGCATGGACTGGAGGACAGGGGAACTACGAACAGCCCGCAGGATATCTCCCAAACGGGATCCCCAGGGCTACTATGACCTGCTGATCGAAGTGAGGGACCACGGGCAGCCACCTCTGTCCTCCTCTGCCAGTGTGAGTGTAATTTTAGTGGACAGCGTGAATGAAGGCCGCGGTGTCGATCGCGGCTCAGCTTCCAAGACAAAAGAGACCTCCCTTGACCTCACCCTAATTCTCATCATTGCCCTGGGCTCTGTTTCTTTTATCTTCCTACTGGCCATGATCGTGCTGGCCGTGCGCTGCCAAAAGGACAAGAAGCTCAACATATACACGTGCCTGCTTGCTGGTGACTGCTGCCTGTGCTGTGGCTCGTGCTGCAGCAGGCAGGCTCGTGGCCGTAAACAGAAAAAGCTAAGTAAATCCGACATCATGTTAGTTCAGAGCACCAATGTAACGTCAGGAGTCGGGCCCGTGGGGCAGGTGCCCGTGGAGGAGTCTGGTGTAGGCGGCGTAGGAGGGGGGTTCGGCTCCCACCATCACCAAAACCAGAATTCCTACTGCTACCAGGTGTGTCTGACACCGGAATCTGCCAAAACGGATCTGATGTTTCTGAAACCATGCAGCCCCTCTCGCAGCACTGACACAGATCACACCAACCCCTGCGGCGCCATAGTCACTGGTTACAGTGACCAACAGCCGGACATCATATCTAATGGCAGTATCCTGTCTAATGAGGTAAGAGAGGCCTGAATCAGCATTAGCAGTCTCTCTGGGCTACATTTTGAGCTGCATCAAAAGAGCACAAAACCCCAATTTCAACAGTTAACCCAGTTTTTAGGCATGGCAAGCTGTTCTAATGTCAAACTCTCTCAAAAGACTTATAAAGGAATGTGCCATTGGCTGTTGTGCTTAGTGGCCTTTAACCGCTGTCATGCTTAATGGTGATTGGACATGTCAGTTTTTAAATCTGGTAGTCCTTTTTTTTTTTTTTTTTTTTTTTTTTTGTAACAGATTGCTGTTAGATCACCCTTTACGTCGTGCGAAGAAGTTGAGTGCGCCAGATATTTTTCTTTACTTGCCAATTTCTTTAGACCACCAAGTTGAAAAACGTGTTTTATTTAATGTTTATTCTTTATTCAGTAAAAACGATTTAATTTGACGCACATATTAACCAGTTCCCACTTAAGGGCCAACAGTGTAATTTGTGAATTTTACAAAAGTATTTTAATAATTAATGAATTTTAGGCTACACGTTGGAGAGTTGTGGAACTTATATTGGTCATTCAAACGAATGTATTTTTTTTAAATTACACAGAAGGGAGTATGTAATCAATAAAGCACTATAATGTGCAAAAAAAAAATCGCCCGGAGAGCGTTTCGCTCTGCTGGTTTAGCAACGCCAGAATCTTTCCCTAACAGTGGATCTTTTAAAAAATAAATAAACAAAATACTGCACATGTCCCCAGGAGGTTATAAAGTTTGCGTGGCAAATATAAGAATCTATAAGAAGATATGAGACCAGCGGCTTCAATAGACTTGATGTGCTCAGTCTGTGCGTTCTGCCAGCGGAGCTGTGGAGTTGGGGCTTTTTGTTGATTGCGGTTTGGCTGGACTGGAGCCAGACAGCCAGTCACAGCCTTGCCTTTTCTGTGCGTTAAGTATTCCGTGCACAACCCAGCACGGCAGCACGGTGAACAAAGGTTGTTCAGTTTCAGCATCGCGCGGCTCAATCATTTACGCATTCAATCGCCTCCCTAACCTACTCTCCCCTACTCTCGTCTCCTCTCGCCCACTCACTCACCAAGTGGATGCGCGCACCGTCGGTACCCCGCCTCACATAGCCACAACTTATTCTACACAGTTACACGTTGACATCAAGTGTATCCATATATGTTTTTAAATGCTTCTCTTATTTTGAAACATATGTCTCTCTCCTCTGTTTATTCGGCATCACATGTGATCAATGTTGTCTGTGGGTTTTCTAGACAAAACACCAACGAGCAGAACTCAGCTATCTTGTGGACAGACCCAGACGTGTCAACAGGTAGTGAAAAGCACACATTTAGCGACACATGCACAGACACTGAAACATCTCCAAATCACAGAGCCTAAAGAGCCACACACAATCCACCATCAGAAGACCTGTAACATTCAATATGCCTCATGGAGCCACAACCTATTCATATGTCTATAAAAATGAATATTACAACCATCAGTGTGAATCCCATATATTTTGCATCCTTAATTGTGGCTTTGAGAGGCTACACTGTTCCCAGTGTATCCATAACACTCATCTTCAATTTGGCATCAGTCCCATAACTGACGGAGTAGCGTCTATTAAAGCTGTAATGCTGGATTTCATTACATGCCATGTGTAACATCCAATTTAGACTCTTGATGGCCACCGTGACTATATTAATGTGGTGTTGATTTCTGACTCTCCCATTCCTTCTCCTTTCCCTTTTAATCCTGGCTTCTCTCTTCGTCTCCTGCTTCCCTGTCTCAACCTCTCTCCTTCTGCCCTATTACTATTTTCATACCTCAACTCTCTGCCCTCCCCACTGCCTCTTTTAGTTCGGCATTTCAAGAAGCAGATATTGTTAGCTCCAAAGACAGTGGTCACGGTGACAGCGAACAGGGTGACAGTGACCACGATGCCACAAACCGGGGTCATTCAGCCGGTGAGTTACCCCACATAATTACACCAACATATTAGCCCTCACACACCCTACCCTGATCTGTTTCAATAGTGTGTGTTTGTTATTGTGAATGGGATAAAGCTGAATTGTTGGTGCGGACCGGTGACTTTTAATTTCCTTAATTTGAGAGAGTGCGAAGGCCTAGACTCCGAGGTTGCTTGCTGGCACGAACTGGGCCCCAGAGGTGTTGATTACATTTCACAGCCGGGTGAAAAGGAGGGAAATTTGGGGGGAAATCTCTTCTCTTTCTTCCTTCCTTCCTTGCATTCCGACTTCTCTCGTTTTAAGTCTGCTGCTGTTTCAGCATGAAGTGGTGCTGAAAGGACAGTAAATGGCACTAAGGCAGTGTGAGGCCTATAGTGCTTTGGTGGCACAAATCAATATCCTCACTGAAGTGAAATGAAAGGCATTAAAGCTAAATTGATATAATGAGAAGCATTTCAATCAGCATTACACTTGGGGTGTTGTAGTACCTTTGATGTATAGATTCTGCTTATCAAAAAATATTAGTACCTTTTGCATTTTTTTTTTGTAGCTTTTGCAGCTAAAATAAAGGTAAAATATCAGGATTAGGTAACATTTCCCCACCTACACTCATATTTCAGGTCTGTTTACTCACTCATTTCTCTTTTACACTTTAAAACAATGCAGATTTCTTTAGACGTGTCTTTGGGTCTTATCATAAGGCTAGCCTTGTTCTATCTAAAATTCTATTAGGTTTTTACCTGTTTATTGATCAAAGTGGAGTCAGGCAAAAAGTGGAGCAATACAAAATCTCATTTCATATTGAACTGCCCTTTCCTTCTGAGGGATTGTTCCACACGACGCGTGTAAGACCCCTGTCTAGACGGGAGCCAGCCAAATATCATATCAATGCTGAGAATACAAATAGAAAAGATCAGATAGGTGTTGTAGGATAGTGAATGGTCCCTCATTAGGCTCTCCTGTGTTTGACATTGTTAATGAACGAAGCCAAAATAGAGAGCCAGTATGCAGCAGTGGTAGTGTCACTCTCTGCCCTCGCTCATGAAACAGGCTGGGAAGGTCAAACTGTGCGAGACTGAACTACAGAATTGGAAGAAATCCAAAACTCCCTTATTTTTTTATCAGAAAAAACCCTTGTGAAATGATTAATGGGTTTGCTTAAACATACACCTCTTGTTGGAATGCATGTAGCATTTCGCTGTTATTCAAGAATTTTGCCCAATGTTAACCAGCAGATCAGATTAAAAAAAAAAAAAAAAAAGACAACAAGGAACATTGGATGTATAAGTATGTGATATATGTCTCAAGATATCAGAAAGGAATAAGTCCTAACATGATCCTGGACAAGTCTGAGACTGTACTTTATCACTTATTTTATGTGGAAAATTGTCTTGAATTCCTTTGTGACGATTTGCTAGTATAGTTACAGACCTACATTTTTGAATCGGTAACATGTTTCTTCAGCTTTATTTGGCTCCTAGAAACCTCATTTGGCACTGGTCTGGGAGTGTACACAGTTGGTGCTGTACTCTGTATTTCATACCAGGAAACCAACATTTGGTCCGCATGTTGGATTTAGAAGGGAACAGCTTAACACTCCATGGGAGGTAATATCACACGACTGGTATTTTGGAAAGAGGGACATTTGAGTTTCTCAGACTTCTGTAAACAAAACCAGATGGAGTGTGTGTCTGTGTAGGTGTAAAGGTATACCATTGTCTGATTTAATATGTAGGTGTATACATGATACCTGTATTGAATCTGCTTGTGTGTGTGCTGTGTAGAACACAAGGCTCAGTGATGATGTCTGTATTGAAACGGCTTTCTCCTTTGAGATGGTGCTGTGTGAAGCTTAAATGAGATTCAGTTTAAGAGGAAAGCAGTTGGCACTTTGCCATATATATATTTTTTCTCTATATAGGTGTACATACTGCTCATTTGTGTCTCTGTTTTTCTCTGTGTTACTTAATAATATACAGGGACAGGAATGCTGTTGGTTGTCTTATGTGGATTGCGAGCTTCTGTAAGTTTAGTTGTGTTATTATGTGCTGTTTCCTGTATGAGTTTTGTGTTTAGTGCGAGTAGAAAGCCAGACTGCCAAAGCCTGAGCCATGATGACTTTGTACTGACCTGATGTACTTTTATGTGTTTCTTGAGAACCTGTGTTCACAACCATATGTTTGGCTGTGATCACACACACACACACACACACACACACACACACACACACACACACACACACGCACACACACAAATATGCATATATATTTGTGTGTTTGACATGACTATGCCTAGATAACACTTCATATGCTTGTGTTCTGTGTGTGCATGCGTTTGCCTGACACACACATATTCTTTTCTTGGGTTTGTGGCAGGGTCTCATCCTTCATTCTGTCTCCCCCACACGTTGGCTCTCCGCAACACTCGGCTGATCAGTAATTCATTTCTAGATCCTTTGCATAGCAATTATCAAAGGAGGGTTAGAGGCAAGGTTTCCTCATGGGACCGCACAGCACACTCTCCTTTTTTGTGCACCTCAGAATATTTCAAATCAAGGGAAAACCATTTCCAGTTGGCATATCATCAACTATACCTGCCTTAGCTTTCCGCTCGGCCGCTCGGCTGACACTTTAGAAAATAAGTCTCCTGACGTGGTTTTAAATCAAAAGGACACTGCCTGTGAGCCACCAGATACCTTTAAAAAGTGGGCAAATGGCTTTTTCTCAAAGCAGCGTGTCTGCAGTGAGGCACTGGTTCATCAACAGCTGAAGCACTATTGACTGACTGCCACACCTTTTATAGCCCAAGACTTCTTTTTCCCAAATTATACACTGCTCTCCCATCATCTAAATTGGAGGTGACAACAGGAGTGAGTGAACGTAAGAAAAAAAGGTGACACTTAAGAGAGGATAAAATATTCATCAGGAAAAAAAATTGGCTTCACAGAAACATTCGATCAGCTGTGGAAGACTGCGTGACGGGTGGGAGACTGGAAATGATCATTATCATGACGTTTGTTATGGTGAGAACAACAGCCGTGACAAATGAGACAATTAAATCACTGTGGCAACGGTGTATTAGATGGCTGATTATGAATTAGTGGCGGCCACAGTGTTGCAGTTTCCCATGTCAGTAAGCTGTCAGAGGAATTTAGCACACAGTGTTTTGATACCACCTTCTCTCATTGTCCCAGACACTAAAGGGCAAATGGTTTGCATAGAAATATAGATTTATGCCAAAAGAATGTCACAAACAAACAAATGCAATCTGTGAGATGATTAAGAGAACATCTCAAGTTTTCGTTTAAAAGCTTGCATAAAGGAAACTCGAACGAAAAGGAGTTGAGGGGAAGAAAATACACAAATGCATTCGGAAGACATTTCCTTTGCTTAGGTGAAAATGACAAACAAAAGGCAAACAGTCATAACCGAAAAGCTTTCACTCATGAAAACCTTTTCAAGTCCGTAGTTAAAATAGTAACACCAGACAAAGGCTGCAACTAACAATTATTGTGTCATCAGTTGGCCGTGCATCATGTTTTTCATCATTTATTTAGTTTAATTTCTGACTGAAATCATTTCAAAGCTCTAAATGGTTTAATGCCTAAAAATATTGTTACATAATTGCTTGTTTGTCTTGACCACCAGTCCAAAGGATATGTAGTTTACTATCGTATAAAACAAGCAACAACACTGGAATCAGCAAATGTTTAGCAATTTTTTGCTTAAAATCACTGCTCTTAAGGAACGGCTATTTTAACAAGAAACAATGACAGCAGAATACTTTCGTAAATGTGCAACCTCTGAACGAAGATGGCATGATGGAAGTTTGGTGAACTCATTGTGTAGATCCACACTTATTGCCTTTGAATTGGAAGAATTTGAAAAGAGCTCGATGCAAAATCTTCTGCAGGAAACAGAATGAAAAAAATAAACATTTTCTCATTAAAAAATTACTTTGCATTCTACCTGAAATAGGCAGACATGGCATCTCTTCTACTAACACGACTCATTTGTTGAATTCAAAAATAGTCAATACAAATTAGAGCAGAGAAAGATAAAAGAGAATTCTGGCAATCAGTTTGATTAACTAATTGACGAGATTGCTCAGATTCCTGCAAGATGTCTTTCTTATCTCTGTGGAAGCACTTAAACAGTTTCCATTTTGAATGACCTCTTTGTAACATGGCTAAGGTAGATGGAAGAGGATTCTCTGTGTGAAAAAGAAACCACAATAGGAACATGTCCTGCAGTGATTACTAATACACTCAAACAACTTTAGCACCTTGATGAATACCCTCTTCAGTATAAATAGGGTATAGCTTTTGAATAAACTGAATGTGTTTTTAACCCTGAAGTGATTGAAAAAAGAGGACACAAGTATGGCTGTAGTGCCTGTACATGGACATACCTTGAATCTGTTAAAAACTCAAGATTAAAAGTGAAAGAGTATTGTATTCTTTTTTCCTCACATGAGGCCTTGAAAATTTCGAAGTAAAAGGTAAGGCCGTAAGACTATTTGCAAACTCTGGGGGAGTCATAAACATGCTTTGGCCATTTTCTCTCCAGAAAATGAATGTCACTGAACATCTGGTCTAGCTTGCCTGAATAAACCTATTAAAAAAAAGAGTAGGACGTCACGATACATAGATTAGGTAAAATATTAGAAACAACAGTCTCTGAGTGCAATTTTATAATAACATCTGAAGGCCAGAAATAAGAAAAGAAAAGCTAAGTAGTAATAAATCAAAATTTTGTAGAACGATGCTGTCAGAAGTTCTTTTGTCAAAGAACTGTACACTGTAATTCTTGGCATTCAACAAAGGTCCAAATCATACAAACTGTCCCTTTGCACTTAATCAAGCAGTGACTGTTACAGGAGGGGCCATCTTGGCTCTCCATCCCAGCGTAGTTGCTGCCTAACAAACATTGAAAATGGTAGCTAGGAACATTCTTTTCTGTCTGTCATTACGTCTAGAATTGTGAGAGCCATCTTGTTCTGTTTTGGCCCTGGGAGGTCTCTGGTTTACTCATCACAGCCTCTCTGGCCAACTCATGTAAGGAAGCTCTGCTACTCCCCTGCCGTACGCTGCTGCTGTCCAAATATTGATGTTTTGTGTCTGTATTCTCTCTGGAGCAGTGGAGGACAAGATGAAAAACAGAGGTATGGATAGAAGACACCCTCCACCTGGGGGAACAGGAGTGCTCTTTTTTTAAGGGTGGAGAAAACAAAATAAGGAGAGAAAAAGCAACAGGCAAGGAGAGGAAAGAAGGAGAATTACATGTGACAGAAAATAATGAGAGACAGAGGACGAAAGGAAAGAAACTCATAGGGACTAATAGAGAATGAGAGACTGCAAATCTAAGTGTAAACCCACAAAATGAATTCAAACTAGAGGCTCGTGTTTTCCTGAGAAATTGTTTTCCTTCATTTCCCTGCTCGCTGTTGCTGGATGTATGTCAGACAGCGCAATTAGTCAAATCACACCAACAAGGGATTTCAGAAACATGCAGAGTTGTAATGGGGGGGAAAAGGAAAAGAAAAAAGAACAGAAGTGCTGATTGCTTATTAGCAAGTAGATCAGGTTTTTATTGTGTAGCATCGTTTACATTGTCTCCTGCATGTGCATGTGAGAGTGCGTATGTGTGTTCTTCCTGCCTGATGAGGTCACAATGAGAGATAGGGCTGCTGGCAGGGCCTGTCATTGCCAGTCACTGTTTTGGTTGTTGTTTTTCTTCCTGCCTGAGGAGGAAAAGGTGCTTCACGGGGATCAACAGCTACTTGGTGTCATGTATGCATGCCCTGTCTGTTTGCTCGTGTAAATTTACATATCTCTGTATTAATGGAGTATTTCAAGCATGTATGTGTGTTTGCAAACATATATGTTCACGTTGTCAGTTTTTCAAGAGTGAGTTGGCAGGCAAAAAATCACTGAGCATTTCGGAAGCTGTAACACGACTTTCAGCCTGATATATGGTAAACAGTGCAGAGCAGACTATATTTTTACATCCTCTCCAGAGTACAGTGCGAACTGAGAAATGAGAAATACGGAACAAACAAACCTTTTCTCTTATAATCCTTCAGTATTAACTTTTCATTGGTATGCAGGTGTGGGTACCATGTGGTTTCTGCCAAATATATGTCTGGTTTACGCACCTGTGCTTCAGTCTTCCTGCTCGTTTGTTTATACATTTAAGAATGTATATATGTATGCATTATGACACCCAATTTCTTTATCCACACAATACCTCAGAAATGACAGGAAGTGGCCTGAGGTCAACGCCCTTCACGTGTGAGAAGAGACATTTCTGAATAGTCCACCAAAAGGTTAAAGGGCAAATATAAAAGTGGGAATTAACAGAAATACCATAATTTATATGCACCCAGCCTTTAAAGACACCATAAATATACATTAGTTCTTGGGGTGAATTGGAGGGTAAATTGAAGTAAACGCCACTCAAAAATGGAATCAGCATTACAAATATCTCCTGGAGCAGCTTTTCCTGGACTAGTCCTGATGGAATTGAGAGATTTTTCATTTTCTTCTCCATCGGATCGGTTTGTGCTGCCACTGAGCCACATCCCTTCTATGATAAAAAACAAATGCACCCTTTGGCAGCAAAAACCTGTGACTTGTGCTTACTCATGGGGCAATCAAACCAGACAGTGTATACAAACTAAAAACATATCTCATGACTTTAAATCTTTCGTAACCAAACAAAATATGTAAGGTAAAATACTAAACAAAGAACTTGTCAGCTCTAACACATATCTATTTTAAACTATTTAAACTCAGATAAGGCAGCTGCTCCACACAGCCTTGAATAATTAGAATTAGAAAAGTGGCATCTGAATGAATGTTTAAAAAATATTTGTGAAATAGGGTTGAAGCACATAAAAGCTAATGTTTAATTGGACATTTGTAATGCTGTTTCTGGTAAATCAAAGCCAGCCTCCAACTCAGCCCACCTCTCTCTAGCCCTTTTCCCATCTCCATCTGTAAGGTTTGGGTCTCCCTTGTCTTTTCTGGCCATTGCTCTTTCCATCTGTGATTGCCCAGGTTTCCCCTCTCGTTCCTTATGGTTCCTGCAGTCTTGCCGTTTCACCCGCCTGCTGTCTCTTTTTCTGAAATCTGTGAGTCCCCCCAGTCTGTTTGGCCCTTGTTGTCTCTAGCTCTCTGGTCACTGCACAGTCTTGTGCCTCTCTCGCTCCCCATGAGGCATGAATTAGCAAGATTAGATCCACACGACGCGCACAAATAGAAGGAAATGGGATCTGTTGTAGTGGTAGTTCTGACAATATAAAGACTGATATTGCTGTGTTATTTACATGTGCAGTGGTCAATATTTACTATTAAAATAACTGGCGATGTATAACACAACAGAGTCAAAACTACAATAATGTTTTTGTTGTATGTTTAATAATTTGCATCGAATTAGATTTAATTAATTTTAAGGTTATTTCGAAATACGTAACCGTTTACTGGCTGTTCTCATCTCATCATTTTTTAGCCTTTTTCCCCGTCTTCAGTATTTTCAAGGATTACCTTAGTTGCAGTTCAATAAATAAATACATAAATAAATAAATGCATCCATAAACAGTGAAACCAGTTATCCCACTTAACATAAAAATGATAGACAAAAAAATCCTACCTAAATCTCAGCTTTATTATTAATGCATTAAGCCTACATAATACTTTCCAGATGATGAAAGATACTGTATTCTGTCTCCACAACAAGGGATTCAGCTTTATTGCATTATTTGTGCACTTAAGATTTAGTCTAGCATTGTTCAGAAGAACATTAACTAGAACTACAATTAATTTATTTTAATTTGATAAACATGAGAAGGAGGTACAAGTGCTTTTTTGCCTTGACTAACATCTGCAAGTATGCATATAGCCTGCGAGGTCACCAAAATAAGTTCAGAAAGTGCAGGTTGTACCTTTTGTTGCTGATGATTGCTCAGATCATTATATTGAACACATGGAAACAGGGCAACTTCATTTTGTTTATTTATTTATTTATTTGTAAATTGTCATGATACTGAAATATAACAAACAGCAAAGCAGTTGCAATCTACCAGACAGAACAAACAAAACTTAACTAACAATATGAACCTTATGGATACTTTCTTCTGTACTCAGTTCTCGTCTTTTAGAAAAGAATGTATAGGTTCAAATGATCTGTAATCCATGACAGGTTGTGGAAATGGCAGAAAAAAACATGCTCTGTAGATGGCAGATAATATTAACACATTTATTCGTTGACATGACTGCACTGATCACTAGTGACTATACAGACTCTCCCACACACCCCTACCCTCTCAAAAAATATGAAAAGAGTCTAGCTTCTCTGCTTTTTCTCTAACATTATTTTGTTTGTGTGTGTACATGTGTAGTGTTAGTAATGGAGCAATAGAGACACTATCAGTTGAATGGATCAGTAGAATAGATCTGAAACCCACTCAGCCACAGGGAATTATCGCCCACTTTCTTTCCCTTGCTCTTTTTTTCCCTTTCCTTATGAAACAGATCTCTTTCCTCTTCTCACCCAAAACCGATCATCTCCTGCTTCTATCGCGTCATTTGAAGGCTTTCCTAAACCATCCAGATTTCACTGGAGAGCCAGGAAAACTACAATCCACTATGCACATGAGCACACACACACTCTGACACAGAGACAGTTTAATTAACACAACTGGTACTTCCTTCATGCTTGGGGTTTATGCGTGAGTGTGTTTGACATTCTATTATATCATTTCAGATGTTGATTTGATCTTTTTTATGTGGTCTTTTGTTTTTGGCAGAAGCTGTGTGCCAATTACACACTTTGTCGGTTGGTATAGGGATGATTGACATTAGAGTGTGGTTATGTAGCCAGTGACTATTTTGTTGGTTTTGTGGCACATTTCTTAACATAATTATCATTTTTTGTGTACAGACGAAGGAATATAGATTCGCATTTTGTCTCCTGGTGTTTCAAAATCAATTGTGAGACTGAGGATGTTGATGTCGGGGGGTGGGGGGGTTGAAATGTTTTCTCAACACCACATCACTTTGATTGCACATTTCATTCGGAATGAATGGGGTGAGGAAGAAAACAAACAATTCGCTTCATCAATGTTGGCCTTGTCTCTTTGATGAATAGCTTTTGCAGCACTTTTTCTGCTTGCGACATTGGCAAATGATTGCTAACTTGTGTTCTCTCTTCTTCTTTCACTCATCTCTCCCTCCATCTCCCCTTTCCACTCCAAATATTTATACTGCTTCTTTTATCATGACCCCATTCCTTTTTTCTTACTTATTGTCCTCCATCAACATTTCTGGCTTTCCATTTGTGCTTTCTTCATTTGCACTTGGCATCCTCTCTCTGAATACTCTCTATAGGCACTGACCTGTTCTCCAACTGTACAGAAGAGTGCAAGGCCCTGGGTCACTCTGACCGCTGCTGGATGCCATCCTTTGTGCCATCAGATGGGCGTCAGGGGCCGGACTACCGTAGCAATCTGCATGTCCCCGGCATGGATGCCACACTGCCCGACACTGAGGTACCCTCCTCTGTCAACCTCTCCGACCAACTCACCATGACCTCGTCCACTGCCTCGTCCAACGATAGGTCATTCTCCACCTTTGGCAAGGACGGCCAAAGGTCACAGTCACACCACAGCCTTCACCATCATCTCCATCAGCAGCAACAGCAGTACAGCTCCAGCACGCTAGAGAGGAAAGAGTATGATAGGGGGACCCTACCATACAAACCCACCTTTCTCTGTGAGTATCAGTATGAAAGGTCCCTGGGACCCTATGACTTTGGTCTGGTCCAGTACAGATACTAAAGGAGGGGACAATGAATCTGCCTCTTGATTCTGATCTGGACTTTTTTAATGATGTTCATCAACTTTTATTTCTTCTTTTATTAAGGAGTTTAAAATTACGGCTTTATCTTTTGTTATATCGTTCTGTTAAGTTTTTTGATTTTGTTTTTTTTTTTGTAAATTATCATTAATTTTATCAATTGTAAAATGTAAACTATTTCTAACTGTCCTTCTCCAAAAGACACTTAAATTTTTAATCAACCTCACCCTAACCCTAAATGCTGCTTGTAATTATGTGACTTATTCTAAAGTAATAATAAAAAAATGAATTGGACTTGTGTTAATTTGCTGTTGCCCCTTTCTTTTTCCTTTTTTCCAAATTCTCCCCTCAAAATCCTTTTTATCTGATGCTCATATAAGTAAAGGTTGTCAAAACAAGCACACGTCATGTTTCCACATATCTACATTGTGTGATTGGAGCATGCAAAGAGAAAACAAAAGACAGATCATCTCATGATGTAGAGGACATCTTTTTCCATTTGCTCAACATTGGTTTTGCTCGAGCATGATGACTTCCTTACTGAATAGCTCAAAAGGTGAAACACAACCCACGCTGCTGCTTCTTCTTCACAAGGACTGAAGTCCATTTTGTTCTACAAAGGAACTGTTGAGTATCTATACTTGCTTGCTTGTGGATCAATACATGACATAAATAAGAGTGGGTGAGATGGGCTGTCAACAATGAGGTCAAAATATTTCAGTTGGCAATGTCACGTACACAAGTTTTCTGCAAGAAGGCAGGAAACTATTGCAGTATAAAGTAAGTTTAATTTGGCAAAAGAAACATATTGATAATCACTGAACCACTAAAATTGAGACTTCAGTTTCCAGTTTGCATTTCTAAGGAAAGCAAGGGGAAAAAAAGGATGGCTGGAGACTTCTTAGCACCTTCAATTGCTTTCCAGGCTCCCACATTACATGAATATTCTATTAGCTCTAAGAGTAGAGAATGGATTTGATATACACATTCAGTAGAGAAGTCATTTCCAGTCAAGTCACCATCATGTTAACCACCACCCTCCATGATACTGCATGCTGACTGTGGGCTGTCTCTCAGGTAAACGATGAGCACCATAACCTGCTTTTTTCTTGTTTGTGACTTAACAGAGGCAAGCAATCTTCTTCTTGCACATCAGGTCTGTGTGAAAAATAATTGGTATTTAGCCTTTAGGTGCTAGAGCTTGTTTTGCTCCAAATATAGCTGCCTGTGTGTCTGCTCATCTCGTCTGCCTTGCAGGGTTAGGATAAATGTGCTCCATATTCGCTCAGTCCAAAACTCACAACTTTATTTTATTTCAATTTACTTTTTTGATGTTACCTCCATTTTTTCTTATCAGTTGAAATAAATGGACCCGCTGTGCCACAGCAAAGGTTTTGCTGTTCATCATTCTGTAAGAAAATAGGCTATCAGAATAGTCCCAGAAGCTGAGACTTTATTAAACAATAGGCAATATATTCTACTTTTAAAAATAGCATCTTATGCTGCTATGGCAATACTCTGATCACCAGGGTTGTCTTGATAAAGTATTTATAAATGTTTAATGATCCATTTATAGATAATTAATGAATCAATTAGTGCTCTGTGTATTTTCTACGCATGCATCATGTAGCCACCAAATTTTGGAGCATTTATCTTCACTGATAGACATGTTTTTACCCAATTCCCAAATTAGTTTTACAATTATGCTGTGAGAACCAGCCTCTAGGGTGTATAAATAACTTCACAGAGAGTCCTTTGTGGCACGTATCCTTCAAGAGATAGTATTTCGAGCCGCCTGTGTCACTAAAAAGCCTCGAGGGAAAGGGTGTCATTTGTCTTAACGAGTGTGTTCTCTGTCTTTTCAGCCCGCAAAAGGATTTGCTAGCTCATTCCATGTGGATCTGTCGGAGACAGCGTGAATTCCTTTACTAGACCACCAACACTGATGCTGGAGACAGCGAAATAAAACTAAACAAACGGCAACCTGGACAACAGCAACCTTGGTTAAACTTCATTATCTTGGGTGGCGAACTGTAACGAAGCCTTGGCTGTGTCTGCTGAGGGAGGAAAGGAGAAATAAAAACTGAGTAGCTGTAAACCTCTAGATATCAAAAGAGCAATCCAAGGCCTTATTTCTCTCAGCAGGACTGAGACCGGGGCCGAAACTCTTGACCATGTGAAAATTACAATGTCATCAGCAGACAGAGGAAAGGAACTGAAACAAACAGAGGAATACAAATCATGTGTGATGATGAGGGAACGGTTAAGTCAAGAAGGTGTTTTTGTTGACTGAAGAGTTAGCCTCTAGAAATTTGTGTGTGCCTGTTTACATAAAGAAAAAAAACAAAAGAAAAAAAAAACAAATGTTTCTGTACAAACTTCAACCAACGTCACACGGAACCCTTTAGCTATTTCTATGGTCACCACTAAGCCAGCTGTACAGAGACTGTGTTGCGGGAAGGAGACAAACTGCCAGAGTGAAAGTGAGAGACAATTAGAGGAGAGAGAGAGAGAGAGAGCAGATGTTGTACAGGTATGAAAAAAAATCATGGTAAAGAGGGGCAAGCAGAGAAAATGTGAAGTATTATCAATTCTGTATCTCTGGTTTTTAACTTGACTGTCTTTATATAACTTCTCTTTTTTTGTTTCTGTTGTTCTTTCTGTGTGGTTAAAGTGTGCAAACTCTAAAATATTCCAACTTGCAATTACAGAAGGAACATGTGGTCTAGCGCTGAGTTCAATCATCTTTCCAGATAAGCCACTTCAGGAAGGAGCTCTGAACAAAAGTACTGCGTAGAAAAAGAAGCTCATTAGCCTCATGTTCAGTTTATCTATATAAAAAAAAACCACACACACGTACACACACGCACACACGCACACACATACACACACAAATGAATGTTCTCATTTCTGAAGTAGTAACAGTTCTGATGTTCCTTCCTGAGCTGACTGACTGCAGAGAAAGTAAAATTTCCTTTGATGAGGGTGTGGTTCCCTTGATGCCATTGGCCTATACATAAACAATCAGACACATTCAGTGGTTTTTATCATGTGTGCAAAGTGTTTACTGTGCTATTTTAAAAGCTTATAAATGAATATAAATCTATATATATAACTATATATATATATACGCATACAATATACTTTTTTCTGAAAACTGTGTAACCATTGGTTAGTTTCTACACCTCATATCGTCATTCAATCTAATAAAACCAAGTGCTACAAAATCAAGATGATTAAAGTGAAGGGAGAGTGCTTCAGAAAACCCCTTCACATGAACCAAGAATTAAGTTGATCTTATTTGATTGTTACTTTTCACCACTTACAGGTGCTGGGCCTTGCTGTGTGTAGCAAAGAACCAGTTGAGTTGTTTTGGCCTGTTGTGTATTTTTACTAACAGAACATATGATCATGTACAGGACAGAGGGCTATCACTGCAAGATATTGAAGGGTTTTGCAATCATACAGGGAAGGCATACACAAATACAGTACATATGAACATCAAAGATGGTGAGGCGCAAAGAATTGCACACACATATACATACACAGACCAAGTGGTGATAAATAAACAGTGTCATTGAAGTTATTTAAAGTGTGTTTTGTTGCATTCATAAATCAGTTAATGTTTACTCAGTTCACCATATCAGTTTAGTTATGGGTGTGCTAACATTTGCTAATTACCCCAAAAAAAGTCTGGCTGAGCTGATGGGAATGCCACAGGTTTTTTACAAGTTGATTTGAAGATGGTGCTGATGAAAAATTAGAGAGCTGCCAAATTCACTGTGCATGTTTGCAGCAGATTTTGTGACAATCTACCCAACAGTCAGAGACATTTAAAAGATTACACAGGTGTCATTAGGATTTCTCCTCTGGGGGATAGTATTGTCTGAATCAAATCCAGGCATAATGAAAGTTGGAAGGATTCAAAGGAAGAGTGCCTCTACCAAATCACACAACAGTGTAGTTGTTGAGATATTTCAGCTTATAAAACTGGCAAAGTCACTCTCATACTTAATAAACCGTAGTCTAGTGTCAGTGATATGGTTAAAACCACATTATAAACATTAACAGTAGCGCTTTTATATTTTTATGAAGAATTTTTTTTTTTTTTGGTGAACCTGTGAACCATTTGTTCCGCTAAGGCAACGAAACAATTTATAACTTCAAATCTTCACAGCCCACTTCAACTGCTTTGGTGTTGTTTTAAGCACATGGTTTTTCGTTTTAAAAAATGCATAGCTCTATCCCAAAAGATGTCTTGGATTTTCAAGAAGTAATCACCATGGTTTTGCTCTACTTTCCCCATTCCCTGACCTCAATAGCTTTTCATAAAAAAAAAAAAAAAAAATCCCTATCCCACCCTTTCACTCCAGTGTGATCTTCACATGGCCTGGCACAAGTTCACAGACACATGAAGAAAAAGAAGAAGAGAAGAAGAGGAGCACTGGAGTCTGAAATCATGAGGGAAACAGCAGTCCCTCACTTGACGTCCTAAAAACAGAGATGATCTGTTTGTGTCTATCACAAGATAGCCCTCATCAAAGAGCAGGGATACATGTGACCAGAGTATGTGACTAATCTGGTGGTTGCCTTCATGAATGAATTGCCTTTGGGGTACTGATCTCACCCAGAAACAATCCAGGGTATGTTTATTTATGAGACTGGAAAATTAGAGGAAAAGGAATGAGAAAAAAAAGAGGTCACAGCTTGGATTAGTCTTAATATGGTAAAATAGGGTAATACGTTGGTATCAACAAGTTTTGGGTTTTTTTTTTTGTTTTTAATCACGGTTTCTCTCCTGTTAACATTGTCCCCAAAATATTCTCATGAGAAATTTGGGTTAACATTATCCCATTAATTTTGAAAGAACTGAAATGGCAAAACTTAAAATTTGTGAGCATTAAAATCTATTGTTTAATATGGTTACTACTGACATCTTCTGACCTTGAAACAATTTCAAGTACGGCATGAATATTTTTCCCTGTAATTACCTCATTATGAAAATTTGATCTGAAAATTATCATCATGCAATCATGCAATTATCATTGCCCCACCATTACCCTGTTGTAACCAAAAAATTGGGGGCATTACCTTTATAAGTCCAAAATCAAAATTTGATAGATATGGGATCATACGTAACAGAACCATTTTTAATGCTACATTCTAAACAGATATGCGTGTCATTGGTAAAGAATTTGAAGTATCATTTTGAATCACTTAAGAAAGTAATCCAATTTAATTTGTAAATAACCCAAAGGCTTGAGTCTTTTGTGTTTCTTGACTAGGTTCAGGCTACTGTTTATAGCTGTTACAAATGGCTCTGTCAAGGACAGAAAGAAGCTGTTTTCACAGCTCTGATGACTTCACCAATCATTGCATTAAGTGTTATTGGACTGTCTGATGGTTAACTGTTTAAAAAAAGAAAAGAAAAAAACACTGTTGTATTTTAAAATGAATAGTTTTTAAAAAATAGAAGTGTTTCCTGATTTATAATGGCTTTAGTTCAGTAAATAAACAACTCTGTCTGCTTAAGTATTACTTATTTAAGTGTTTATTTTAAATGAAAATAAAATGACAATATAGACAAACATCTGGACTTCACCAAGCAGGCTGCATAATCTGAAGGTGGATACTGACATTCTATCAGCGGCTGTAAATTGCAGTGATGTGATTCCTCTTCTTCTTGATGGCAAACAGAGAGAATACAAGTCATGACAACTGATATGTCTTATCCATTTCATCTCCCCATAAAAGGTTGAGTGAGGTGACCAAGCTGTCTGTCTTAGCTACACAGCCTATCCCACATATTTCTCCCCTGGCAGACCTACTTCATTACTCTCACTAAATAGACTTTCAAGAGACCTCATCAGCCATCATTTACACAGCCTGGTCCAACCATCTTTCACCATGGCCATCTCATCAGACATACAGTGGGGCAAAAAAGTATTTAGTCAGCCACCGATTGTGCAAGTTCCCCCACCTAAAATGATGACAGAGGTCAGTAATTTGCACCAGAGGTACACTTCAACTGTGAGAGACAGAATGTGAAAAAATAATCCATGAATCCACATGGTAGGATTTGTAAAGAATTTATTCGTAAATCAGGGTGGAAAATAAGTATTTGGTCAATAACAAAAATACAACTCAATACTTTGTAACATAACCTTTGTTGGCAATAACAGAGGTCAAACGTTTACTATAGGTCTTTACCAGGTTTGCACACACAGTAGCTGGTATTTTGGCCCATTCCTCCATGCAGATCTTCTCGAGAGCAGTGATGTTTTGGGGCTGTCGCCGAGCAACACGGACTTTCAACTCCCGCCACAGATTTTCTATGGGGTTGAGGTCTGGAGACTGGCTAGGCCACTCCAGGACTTTCAAATGCTTCTTACGGAGCCACTCCTTTGTTGCCCGGGCGGTGTGTTTTGGATCATTGTCATGTTGGAAGACCCAGCCTCGTTTCATCTTCAAAGTTCTCACTGATGGAAGGAGGTTTTGGCTCAAAATCTCACGATACATGGCCCCATTCATTCTGTCCTTAACACGGATCAGTCGTCCTGTCCCCTTGGCAGAAAAACAGCCCCATAGCATGATGTTTCCACCCCCATGCTTCACAGTAGGTATGGTGTTCTTGGGATGCAACTCAGTATTCTTCTTCCTCCAAACACGACGAGTTGAGTTTATACCAAAAAGTTCTACTTTGGTTTCATCTGACCACATGACATTCTCCCAATCCTCTGCTGTATCATCCATGTGCTCTCTGGCAAACTTCAGACGGGCCTGGACATGCACTGGCTTCAGCAGCGGAACACGTCTGGCACTGCGGGATTTGATTCCCTGCCGTTGTAGTGTGTTACTGATGGTGACCTTTGTTACTTTGGTCCCAGCTCTCTGCAGGTCATTCACCAGGTCCCCCCGTGTGGTTCTGGGATCTTTGCTCACCGTTCTCATGATCATTTTGACCCCACGGGATGAGATCTTGCGTGGAGCCCCAGATCGAGGGAGATTATCAGTGGTCTTGTATGTCTTCCATTTTCTGATGATTGCTCCCACAGTTGATTTTTTCACACCAAGCTGCTTGCCTATTGTAGATTCACTCTTCCCAGTCTGGTGCAGGTCTACAATACTTTTCCTGGTGTCCTTCGAAAGCTCTTTGGTCTTGGCCATGGCGGAGTTTGGAGTCTGACTGTTTGAGGCTGTGGACAGGTGTCTTTTATACAGATGATGAGTTCAAACAGGTGCCATTCATACAGGTAACGAGTGGGGGACAGAAAAGCTTCTTACAGAAGACGTTACAGGTCTGTGAGAGCCAGAGATTTTCCATGTTTGAGGTGACCAAATACTTATTTTCCACCCTAATTTACGAATAAATTCTTTACAAATCCTACCATGTGAATTCATGGATTTTTTTTTCACATTCTGTCTCTCACAGTTGAAGTGTACCTCTGGTGCAAATTACTGACCTCTGTCATCATTTTAAGTGGGGGAACTTGCACAATCGGTGGCTGACTAAATACTTTTTTGCCCCACTGTATACACACCCTGCCGTTCACACATGTATGGCACACCCATGCAGACTTCCTCCTTTGCCTTCTTATCCCTGGCTACCTCATCAGTCTACATGAGCCCACACACACTCTCACAAAAACACTCCCATATCCTTGGGCTCTATTCCCCAGCCACCTCATCAGGCCAGAGCAGACAGCTATTACAGTGTGCGCTTCAATGCCTATTTCTACTCCTATCTCTTTCCTTATCTGTTGGCAGGAGAGGTCTGCAACAACCTACTGACCGGAGACGTAGCCTCGCTGCCCTGTTGACCGGAATGCATTTTGTGAACATTTAGCAGAATGCATTCTAGCTTTTCACACAACAAACTCCATTCAACAGCTGTTCATTTGATTCATTTCACCTCATGTCAGGCAGGGTTGGCATTGTGCTTGCCATCTAGGTCAAATATGTTTCTAGATCATGTCAATAAGATTTCAGCTCACTATAAAGAAATGATTTCATTTCTAATTTGAGCAGAAAAAACCCCCATTTAGAATCAAAAATGTATCCATCAAACTTACTGGTTGCATAATAAATCGTAATAAATTCAAAGATTAATCTTTAATTAAATTACTTATGGAACTTACTGTAAATGTTTTCAAAGTCAGAACAAAGAATTTTTAATTAGATTTCTGGTTAGACAAACAATGATTAATTAATCAGTCAGACTCAGCTCATCAGAAAATGAGGAGTGTGAAAAACAGGCACTCTATTTTCAATCATGCTGTTGTTAGTTTTTCTCAGGTTGTATTAGACACGGAGTCGAGACCCTCTTTTACAAGACTGTAGAAAGACTGTGATAGAAATGTAATTATTTGCTTTTTTCATTACTTTACTTTCTTCTAGGTTGCAGTAGGAGTTGCACATGGTTTGCCTAAAGCTGCAGTACAGTTACAAGGTATTGCTTTTTGATATGGTCACCATGTCAGATTAGGCACAGATTATGCAGTTGTAAATTATTTGCTACAGTTGGCAGAGACAAATGACTACATGTTGTATCTCAAGCAATCATAGCTTCCTGTTTTTCACACCCTACACAATGTATTTGGATAGGAGAAGCCAGGATCCAAATACAAGAAACAAAGATGAAAACAGACAACAGCATCAGTGATACAAGCACGGACAGATGATGGTGGTTGTCGGGGAAAGCACTGAAAGCAAAAAAAAAAAAAGGCCACTCCAGTCCAGATCGTTTGCCAGCTGTCATAAACAATGACATAGTTCTTTTGGTATTACAAAGGTCTATATCTATTTATTTCTGTGTTGATATATTTGCTTCAAACCTTTTTCGCAAACTTGTTTAAATAATCATTATGTTTTAGGTTTTAACATTGACTCTTGGTCAACATACTGTAATGAAGCAGGCATTTTTATATGTTTATTTTTAAAGCTACACTGATTAATATTTGTTAGAAGACTGATGAATGAGTATATATACCCAAGAAATCCATTTTATCTTACTTAAAAAAAACAAGCACAACAATTATTAGTATGTTCACAAACTGCATCTAGCACAATCACAATCAGTTCTCTGGGTTGTGTCCTTTCAGGACAGAAAAAAAGTAAAACAAACAAAAAGAGTTATGGCCGAGATAACAATTGCTCTGCTTTTCTGTAACACAACAGACACATGGTCACAGGGCCTGGAACGTTTTGCCCTCAGCCACCTTCTCATTCTAAATTCTGGACAGGAAGTAGTGAGTTGGTAACCTGGGGTGACGGAATCAGGCCTCTGACTCACACACCCTGACCTCAAGGGAGGGAACAACCCAGTGAGGACAGAGCTCAGCCTCCAGTGCTAGGCTACTGCAACGTGCCTGACAGAAACAAACAGGCTAACCACAGGAAGAAAAAAAAACAACAACAACACATCACGGAGAGCATTTAAAAAGCCCCCCCCCCCCCCCCCAATAAATAAATAAATAAATAAATAAATAAATAAATACAAGATGAAAAGAAGGTGGCTTGATGTTCATACTGTACATTAGTGGAACAAGAAATGGCATTCATGTAGAAATATAAGGGGAAGTAAAATATATTAATAGTTGTTGAAATTGAATTTGAAATAAATAGTGTAAATAATGTAAGACATATGAGTAGCAAATGCATCGCTGTATAAGAGAAAACTAACAGGAAATGCATAAGTGCCAAAAATGCTAAGAAAAAAAGGATGATGCCTACCCTGTCCCCAGCTGTCACAAAACAGCTTAAAACAGTAACAGTAAAATAAAAACAGAATATACCTGACCAGCTAGGGAAAAAAGCAAGAAAGAGCTTGGTCTATAGGAAAGAGAAACTTGAATTGCTGACTCAAAGCCTGGCATTCATTTCAAGGAGATGTGTCAAGCGGAGGGAGAGGGTGTTGCTGAGGGCATAGAGGTCTGCTGTAGGGTGGTGAAACAACAAAGCTAGTAACCTCTAGAGACCAACCTTATCTGACGCCTTGTCTCTCCCCCTCCCCACCTCCCAACCCTGCAGTTGCAGGTGCAGATGCCAAGTGAACATGAGGGCAGGCTTTTATATTTTTTTTCTTTGCAGTCATGCCCCCTCAGAAGAACACCTGGTCCCCACAGAGGAAAGGATAGAATAGGGGGAAGGGTTGATCTGGTGATAACTATCCCCTATGTATGTCTACTTATTTGCCCATTTTTCCCATTTCTTTTCACCTTCCACAAATTCAGGCCCTGTCTCCTCTGCCTCTCTCCCTTCTTCTTTCCTCTCCTGTTCTGCTATCTGGCTCTCAGCTGTCAGACTTAGAAATTGCAGGCGAGACAGGGGTCCTCTGCTGTTGGAGACGTGCAAGAAAAGACAGAGATCTTCAGTCGCACAGTCTGAGTTACATTTGACACACATATAAATGTAACATTTAGACCAGTCCTCACTTGCCAACCTGTGCATCTCTTGTTTTGTGTATGATAAAACAATCAAAAGAAAATGGATATAATCACTACTATTTTAGCTAAAATGACATTTGCTACTTATGAGACTTGCAAGGGCTCTTGATTTTGTCTGCACTCTCTCACTGTGGCCCACATTATGTGTATGAGAAAACATTAGAAAAACAAATTTTCTAGAGAGATATTTTATGTTGATTGCAATCAAATTTGAATGAGGTTGAAGCGTTATAATTGTGATTCAGTGATGAGCTCATTCTCAGAATAGCTGAAAAATAAATAAATAAAATAATCCCAGTTAAAATATTCAGTAAACACAGTTAACAGCAGTTTAATAGTATGGTAAATAAAAATGCACATTTATTAGGTGTTTGAATGTCTTCCTGCCATAGGTTATAACAGGTGCCGGGTGTAACATGTTCCAAAGTATAGCACGTTAATATTGTGTCCTGTTCTCCTAGAGTGTTGTCTGTCTCCTAGAACCTCTTCCATGCTCTTCTGACAATGGATCATATTGATGTACCATCCTGGAGGAGTTGGACTACCTGTGCAACATCTGTAGATTCCAGGTATTATCTCATGCAACTAACAGTGAAACTGACCCTAGCCAAATGTGAAACTGGTTTAAAACAGTTTCACTGGTTTAAAACAGCCAGAAAAGAGAAGAGGGAGGGGGAAAATGTCAGCAGCCTCCAACTGCAAAACCATTCCCAGTGGACTAGTTGTTCATTTCATTAACACCACTGAAACTGATTAATAACATTATCTGCTATTTTTGTGTTGATATGCTAACTGACCACATCAATATCCAAGACTGTTCATTTATTTACTTATAGCAGTGTACTCGTTTGTAACAAGATGGCATAAAGGAGGAATTTAGTGAAGGAATCTACTGTAAGCATCAACATCTTAAACTGAAATTAATCTCTGCTACACAAACCTAACACTGACCATGAACATCATACCCACTGTGCACCAGTCCAAAATAGAGCTTTACACACAGTATAGAAAACAAATCTGTTTGTTTTACTTTAAAATTCTCACTATTTTAATGCAAACTTGTAATAAGTTAGTATATCTCAGTTTGTTCTCCAGAATGTTTCACAATGTTAAAAAAAAAAACAACTTCCTGTCATATACAGATCCAATATCTGATTTAAAAATATTGACGACTGCCAGTGCTACACTTCAGCCTCCTAGTAGCTACACCTATATATTATTTTTAAAATCCTATGTTGTCATTGTTCTCAAGTTCTTCTCAAGTTATCACATTGACAAGATTTTTTAGAAAACTTCACCTCTGACCGCTGAGGTCAAAGTCACCAGGATTCAAACTCATCTGAGATTTTTAGCAGATGCATCTATAGTATCAGTTTCAAACTCTTATATTACCTCTTTCATAAGTTGTCACATTCACAAAATTTTCAGAAAACTTGACCTCCAGCCTTGACCTTGAGATGGAGCTCAGTAAGATTTTTAGGTATGGTATCAATTTAAAACTCCTATCTTGCCTCGTTCTCGAGTTATAGCATCCACAAACTTGAGTGTCCATGCCGCCCGTCTGTCTAAATGACTCCCAATGGGGTGACAACAATACCCCATCATCTTTTCATGGCTGAGAGGTAAAAACTGAGGACATTGCACATAAGCTTTAGAGTTCCCATTTACAAATGCCACTCAGCAGTTCTTTCCTTTGAATATAACCTCCCTTGTTTCGCTCCTGTCCTGTCTTTCTGACATCTTTCTCCATCTCTCATCCTTTTCTCTCCCTGGGAAATACAGTAGATGTAGCTTTAGGTAGCAGACACAGTGTGTGACAAACTGCATTTGTGTAACAAATTTGTGTTTGCTGAGATTTGGTGAGCCATTAAAAATGTTGTATTTGAAATTAATTGCCACAACACATTAATCCATTTACGCTCAATCCTCTTCTGTAGTGCTAGCTAGATGCTGAAGTAACACAATGACAACTTGACAACTATACACTATATGTGTCGCGCTGCTCCTAAATAATGCTCCATCAAATGACGTCTGATGTACCGCCGGTGTGCCAGCATCCCGTGACACACCGGCCCCACCTACCTGTGCTGAAAACAGAAGCAAACCCATGACACCACACCAGAGAAATCCCACCAACTCCTAATATAAGTGATGGATACACCTATACGATTGTTTATTTTTTATGTTACTCTCCATTTAGACTCGAATTGGTATGTTTGAAGTAATATCCTCAAATTCCTCAAACCTAAAGTAACAAGCCTGTTTTGAAAATGTAAGGAGTAGAAAATATAGGTATTTGTGTAAAAAGTTGTCAGAAAAATAAACACTCAAATAAAAAAATTCTACTTAAATACAATGATTTGGTGCTTGTACTTGCCATCTCTGTTCTGTCAGTACACTATTTTCTCCTTAACGCGTGAGCCAGTCTAAAAGAAATTTTGCACGATCATTGTGACACATATAGTGATTATTAGCATCTATATGTTTTAAAAAAATATTTATGATAAGTGACACTTCCCAATATAAAGCATCTTGAGGCAACTGTTGTTGTGACTTTGCACTATATAAATAAAACAGAATTCAATTTAATTGAATTTTGGGGATTTTCCTATATATTTTCAGAATTTCATCATCCCCTTGTGTGCAATGTTACGTTCTCTGTTTGAACTTATCATATCACGTTCAATGTAGATTACCGATGTGTAACTTAGGTCACCATTTTTATTTTATTTTTTTTAAATATGTGACTTTTTTTTTTCACCACAGAGTATGGAAAGACAAACTTGCAGTACTGTAACCTCCATTTCTGTCTGTACCTTTTTCTATAGTACAATCACTGTGATGATCGCTTTAAATTCTCTTTGGGCTACTTATCAACTTTGGGTTATGTTGTTAGTTTTGTGTTCACATTTTGTGGAACTGTAACCAAAGGTTTATATTCTTAACTGGTAATGCATCTCGGGTCATTTTATGGAGTAACACGATAATAATGTAATAAGTAGTGCTGTCAATAGATTAAAAAAAATTAACTAACTAATCTCACAATTTTCTGTTATTAATTGCGATTAATCTCAATTACTTTATTAATAGCCTGGCTCCAATTACATTTTTTTTATTCTTTATATTTTAAGATTGTAACAGACATTTATGCAACACAATGAAGTAAATGCAGAATAAACACAAAGAATGTATGCTGAAATTCAAAGAGAATTTTAATAGTTTTCATCAATCTTTAACACAGTGAAAACTTACAAAAAACCTTTAAGGCCATCAACAGTGACTGAACCCAGGCCTACAGGTTAAAGTGAATATCATAACAATAAAGGGTGCACAAAACTCAGTATTTAAAACACAAAAAGACACAGCTGAAAACCCAGAATGTTGAACATTTTTCACTTCAAAGGAGCAATCTGGATTAGTCCTTCTTTGCACTCAGCCAGTTACTGAGGCAGACTATTCTGTTTACATTGTCTGATGACAAAGAAGCACGCTTCTTTTGAATGATGTGACCTGAGAGTGAGAATAATCTCTCACAAGGCACTGTGGTTGCAGGGGTTGACAGGTACTTGCGTGCAATAGGTGCCAGCCTGGCATGTGCCCCTTCTCTCTTTAACCACCACTGTAGTGGACACTCTCCTATGTCAATTTTGGGCTCTGCTTTGTACAGATTCAGACAGCAGTCTATAGCATCTTCCTCTTCCTCTTTATCTGAATCAGGAGAACCCAGCAAGCAGATGGACATCTTGCTCTTCTTTGGTGAGGGTTCCTCTGTTGTCTGAGCAGATGGTTGGTGTGCATCCGTCTCTGACATCAGAAGGTCATGTACTGATGCCCACACCTCTCTTCTTTCATCTTTGGAAAGGCATTTAAGATCTTTAAACCTGGGATCAAGGGCAGTAGCGATCTTCAGCCATGTGAGATTGCTGCTGTCCCTCCGCTGAGCTAGGTCTGTGGTAAAAATCTTCTTAAACCTCAAAACGTAGACTGGGTCATCATCTGAGGGCTCCATAATCCTGAACAAATGACACAAGGCTGGCAACACCATGGAACAAGAGACATACCGCTCTCCTCCCAGCAGTTCGGTAACATATCTGCAATAGAAAGATCAAGTCTGTATTTTTCTATTAATCACACAGAGACAAACATAAAAACTACATATGAAAATACACAGAGAGGTGGAGGTGGAGAACATACTTGAAAACAAAGCTAGAATGCAAAGATAGACACACAATCATGAGAAACAAAATGTATTTACCTGCAAGGTTCCAGTAGTTCCTCCAGCTTTTGCAGTCTGCCAAGCTCCTGGTCAGTCAACATAGTCACCTTGCTGTTTTGTTGAGTCAGGATGGTGGTCAGCCCAAATTTGTTTCTCTGGATCCGCTTGATCATCTCTAGGGTGGAGTTCCATCTTGTTGGAACGTCCTGAACAAGCGGTTCTGTTTGATGTCCATGTGCAGCTTGCTGTGCCTTTAATTCCTGAGCATTTGCTGGACTATGCTTAAAATGTCCAACAATCTTGCGACATTTGGCCAGAGCCCTTTCAAATGCGCTGTCATTAAGAGAAACTGTGACCGTTCTTTGCAGAATGTGGGCCATGCAGGGCATGTGTTCAAATGGAAGTAGTCTGGCGGCTGCAACCATGTTACGAGCACTGTCGGTGCCAAGCGTGGTTACCTTGTCCTTGATTTTCCATTCGTTTGCAACATTCAGAAAATGGTCAGCACACGCCTCAGCATAGTGTCTCTCTTCAGTTTTACTCACTGTTAGTGCAAACGATTGCATAGTCCAGTCGTTATCAATAAAATGCGCCATGACCCCCAAGTAATTATCGTTGTTCACCGAAGTCCAGTGGTCTCCGGTGAGAGCGACATTCCTTACTTGCACAAGCTTGCTGGACTGCTGAGCCCTCTGGTCCCCATACAAAGTGTGCAGTCTCGACACAATGGTTCCTCTCGAGGGCAGATTGTAACACTCATCTCCTGATGCAGCATGAATGACTTCTCTCAGTCCATCATCTTCTACTATGCTAACTGGTCGGCAGTTTTTAGCTATCCAAACAACCAAGGAATTGGTTACCTTTTCTCTCACATTTTTTGTTATTCGTCCACAAGCACCATACTCCTGAAGCGTAGACTGGCGAGGTCCCGTAGAGGTGGATTCAGTTGGGTGTTTTGCTCTCAGGTGATACGCCAGTGATGAACTGCTTCTGTGGTACTTGAATTCAGCTTTGCAAATTGTGGATCTTACTCTCGTTTTGTCCAACAAGCCATCAGGCAACTTCTTAAAGAGAAACTTTCCACCCAAAAGTCCGCCCTCGTCCATGCTTGCGTGTGTTAGCTAGTGTTAGCTAGATAGTAGCATGGTGTCACTTCTTCTTCTAATCATTTCTGTCAGGCCAAACGCCAGCATAGCACACTGTTGCCCCCTCCTCCAGAGGTGCTCATGAATTTAAAGGTCTTAGATTACAGGAAATTAATAAAAAAACAAAATCAGCGTTAAATTTTTTTAATGCATTAAACATTTTGCGTTGATCTTAACAATTAACGCGATAATTTTGACAGCACTAGTAATAAGTAATGAGTACTGTAATTAATTTCGTTCTTTGGTGATTGCTTAAGTAAGATACTGAATTACTTTTGAGAAAAATAACAAGCAATGCACAATACATTAATTTGATTTAAGTAATGACCTCAACACTATCAGATGGATATAATTTTGATGTCTGAAAAGTGAAGCCATTTCAGGAGGCCAAAATGGGTTATCTTCCTTGCTTATAAAGCAAAGTCTGATTGTATAGACAGTTATAAAACAAAAACTTATCACTTATGAGCTCAGCAAACTCATTGGCGATGAGCTTATTCTCTCGCTTTCTAGGTTTCAATCCTGTTGAACAAAATATAATGCTTGTTTTACACTAAATCAAATGATAAAACACTACTTTAGAATACCATCAAAGTTGTTACAGCCATCATTTTTAGCGATTATATATTGTTAGAAGGTCACATGAATTCACTGGATCTGGCAGTTTGGATCTAGTCAAGTTACTGTGTCACACTATTCTATACTTTGGGCAGTGAGGCACGTAAGTCGTTTCTTCTGCTTGCAGTCCCTAAGACATGAGAATGATGCTAACATTTTTATCCAATTGTCAAAGTGAGCATAAAGAAAGTTAACAAATTGAATGAAAATACAATATAAAATGTGTGACGAATTATATAGGGATAGTTAGAAATTAGGTCACTATGAGACCTCTGAACAGCATCAATGTGCCTTCCAAAGAATTATTCCTTTTTTTTGGATGCTTGAGAATGTTGTTCAAAATCTCACATAGGTGTTTTACTGTTTTGAGATCTAGTGACTACAAAAGCCATAGCATGTTATTCTCATACCGTTCGTCATACCGGTATGACGAACGCGGCCGTGACTCTGGCAGACGAGCTGAACACTTTCTATGCTCGCTTCGAGGCTGCAGCGAAGGACTCCAACAATGCTAGTGCTAGTGGCGCTAACGGCTGCAGACAGGAAGATACTGCCAGCACCGGAAACGTGCTCGTCATCTCCGAGCATGAACTAAGGAGAGCCTTCAAGAGAGTGAACACCGGGAAAGCAGCAGGACCAGACGGCATCCCAGGTCGTATCCTCAGAGACTGCGCATACCAGCTAGCTCCTGTGTTCACTGAGATATTCAACATCTCTTTATCTCAGTCGGTGATCCCCACATGCTTCAAAGAGTCCATCATTGTTCCTGTCCCGAAGAAACCCCACCCTGCTTCTCTCAATGACTATCGCCCTGTAGCCCTCACCTCAGTAGTGATGAAGTGTTTTGAACGCCTGGTCAGAGACTTCATCATTTCTTCACTACCAGACACACTGGACCCACTACAGTTCGCTTACCGTCCAAATCGTTCCACAGACGATGCCATCTCTCATCTCCTCCACACATCACTTACCCACTTGGACACTAGAAGGGGGGATTATGTTAAAATGTTCTTCATAGACTACAGCTCTGCATTTAATACCATAATTCCCTCCACACTCACCACCAAGCTGGAGCATCTGGGACTCAGCTCATCTATGTCTCAGTGGATCTCCAACTTCCTAACTGGCAGACCACAGGCAGTAAGGATGGGCGGACATATCTCAGCCTCCACCACTCTCAGCACTGGAGCCCCCCAGGGGTGTGTTCTGAGCCCCCTGCTGTACTCTCTGTACACATATGACTGTGTGGCCACTACCAGCTCCACCACCATCATCAAGTTTGCTGACGACACCGTCGTGGTGGGCCTGATCTCTGACAACAACGAGGCAGCCAACCTGAAGGAGATTAGGAATCTGGAGAACTGGTGCCAGAGGAACAACCTCCTTCTAAACGTCAGTAAGACAAAGGAGCTGATAGTGGACTTCAGCACTAAGCAGGAGAGGAACTACCAGACCCCTGTCATCAACGAGTGCCCAGTGGAGAGAGTGGACAGCGATTCCGCTCCCTGAAGACCAACACAGAGAGACTGAGGAGGAGCTTCTTCCCGCAGGCGATATGGTCTCTCAATCACACCACCACACAGTACTGACCCACACATATAGTTCTTACACACACACTGGACATTCTGGACATTGTTTTCACTTCATCACTTAAATCACTTTAAGCATATTTGCACTGCACAAGACATCATATGGATTGCACAACACTGGTCACTATATTCTTCATTTCCAGTTAATACTTGTACAGCTGCTGTTATTGTGTATATATTTATTTATTTATTTATTTATATTTCTTCATACATTCTTATATAGTTCTATACTGTGTATTGTGTATTTTGTTGGACAGTTATTTTATTTTCAACTTTAATTTATATATTTTATCTTATTCTTTCCCAGTTAAATTTACCCTTCATTCTAATTTGTGTTGTACAGTTATTTCATTTTTAACCTTCATTTTTTATATTTTATTCCTTCCTAGATAAAATTTACCCTTTTTAATTTTTCATATTTATTTCCTATCTTATTCATAGCCTTTTCCTTTTTTTTTTTCTTTAGGTCACGAGCAGTTGTCTAAGCATTTCACTGCATATTGTACTGTGTATGACTGTGTACGTGACAAATAAAATTTGAAATTTGATCTGAATATTATTGACCCATTCGGTAACAACAGATGTCCTGTGTGTAAAGACATTTTTATTCTAGAAGAGCTCACTTCCATTAAAATACCAGTTTTTCAACACATGGTACATATTTTCAGTGCCTTCTATCTAAGGGGCAAACTTGACCCAAACCATGCCAGTAAAACGCCTTCCTCTTTATGCAAGGTTGTATAAACACTATTTTTAAGTCACATATGAACTACTCACTATAGTGCTATTTTTCTGGTAAGTGATAGACTTGGATATATTAGATCAAATGGGAATATCTAACCAGTGAGCTCACAGCCCATTCAATATCAGCGTGACATGCTGACAAGATCAAAGAAAACCTACACACTGTCTGAACTTTGTTCTGCATTTTTTTCAGACGGTGTATTAGGCAGACTACTTACTTGTTGCTCAATCATCAAAAACAGGACCTGCTCTATTGATGATATGGTTCAGAACTGATGAAACCAAAAGCCCAAAATATATGCCTCAGAGTTGATCAAAGTCTTTTTCTGCACAATACACAATATAGAATATCAGTGAAGCTGCTCCACTGGGGGCATTATGATAAAGGGAAATCTAAGGCTTGGTTATTTTGTTCCATGACCTGTTGACTTTCATGTTGATTTTAAAAGGTTTTAAAAGTCATACTGGAGACAGACTGGCCTACATAAATGCTAAAGCATTACTAAATGGACCTTGTCTTTTTTAACTTGGAAAAAAAAACAAATTATCATGTAGCTGCTACGCCATTGCACTTCTTTTAGAAATAAATTCTAATGGTCTTCTATCTTTGAAGCTGTGAAAAACAGTTATTAAAGAGTACAGACTGGAAGCAGGAGTTTGATGTTCAGTAGTTTCATTTTAATAAAGAGAGACAGAATCAAAAATTAGAGAACACCCCCCGCTCCAAATTACATAAAAACTATGAACTGGTTTGCATGTCAATTGAGTGAAATACATATTTGACCCCTTTCAACCATGGGCACAGAGATGACAGTTAATCAATCAATAGATGCTTCTGATCTCAACTTTTTGCATGTATAAAACACACCTGTCCACATAATCACTTTCTACCATTTCAACCTCCACCACAATGGTCAAGACCAGCGGTCCACAACCCCCGGGCCACCGTGCCGCGAGAGTTGAGGCACGGGTGTGAACTTTATGGTTTTCAGGTTTTTATCATGAACTCTGTTTCCCTGGGTCTTTTCCCGTGTTGTAGTTCTGTGTCTTATTTTGAAAGAAATATTTACGCATTACCATAGCGACCAGAGAGCATTAAGGGGCAGAGAGGAGGATATTACTCTCAATGTTGTTGGCGCATTTCAGGAGTACGCTGCTAATAATAATAATAATGGATTGGATTTATATAGCGCTTTTCAAGGCACCCAAAGCGCTTTACAATGCCACTATTCATTCACTCACACATTCACACACTGGTGGAGGCAAGCTACGGTTGTAGCCACAGCTGCCCTGGGGCAGACTGACAGAAGCGAGGCTGCCATATCGCGCCATCGGCCCCTCTGGCCAACACCAGTAGACATAGGGTAAAGTGTCTTGCCCAAGGACACAACGACCACGACAGAGAGCCCAGGGATTGAACCGGCGACCTTCCGGTTACAGATGCGCAACAGAAAATATTTGGAGAGACCTAAGACGCCAAAAATCAGCCAAGAAACCAAGATTTAGTGAGCTCCTGTAAAGAGATGTGGGCAGAGTCCCTCCTGAGATGTTTGCAATCCTGGTCACTACACTACAAGAAATATTTTGTGCTTCTCAACAAGTGATCCACCATCATAAAATTAGAGATGTTTGATGGTTGTGAGTGAGTGGCCAAACTTACAAATTCCACATGGGGGCACATAATTATTCTCCCAAATGGACAACAAACTGTAGCTTGCTTGTTTAATTCTGTCATAAAAACCAAAACGTGTCTAGACAGAACATAATGTAATCACTATTTATTGACTAAAAAAATTAATATTATTAATAGTATTAATATTTACAGTTACTTTTAGAAGATTCTCCTCAACTGTTCAGTCACTGGATGATTCCTCTTCTGTCCATTGTGATCCACAAACTCACCTTTAATAAGAAGATTGTAATGTAAGTCCTTTTTGTAAAAGCTTACAGCCACACAATATTTCATTGTTCTATTAGGACACTGTATCTTCCTCAATTTATGTTCCCTTTTTTGAAAAGCATTACCACCATGAAATACTATACTGTACATAGACACAGTTGTTCAATAGTAATGCATAATTCCTCTTAGGCTTATATGGCTCAAGGCTCTTTCTTCCCTTCCTGAGGTGTCGTCAGTGGGCCTTTGATGGAAAAACATGGCGTGTTAAGAAAAAAGGGAGCAAATGAGCATTTATGTTTTTATTCCTGCTGAGTATTGTATTGTTAAATGCTAATGGGAGATCAAAGTGGGTCTTTGTTCTGTGAAACATTTGTTGAAGTCTTGTCTACTTACTGTTTACGTTGGAAAGGAAATAAACTTTTCTTTTGACAACAGCTTCTAAAGGAAAACCAGAAAAATTGTAGATTGAGGCATGTACATCTGCTGAAAATGTATACACAAAAGAAGAGACTGAGACACAAGCAGTGGAGGGAAAAATTGATATCTCATACTGTCAGTCACAATGGGAAACCCCTTGTGTGATACCCCTGTGGCACTTTACCCCCACATTGCCAGTGGAGACAAGAGGAAACAAGCCACATCCGCCCTCAGAGAGAAGAATCAAGGTTTTTCCTGGCCGGCAAGTAGAGTTGTGAATAAAAAATGTCAGGAAGCAAAACTAAATAAAACTACATAAGCATGCTTGTAGAAAACCCAAATAGGGAACCTTTGGATGTCATTACATCATTTTTTGTAATCTGAATTATATCTGCATTGAAAAAACCTTTAAAAACAAACAAACATGAATAGAGGTACCCTGCTGCTTGGAGATATGGTGGGCAGGTTCTGGCATATACAGTGATTAAAAAATACTTCCTACTGATACATGCACATGGACACGAGCCAGAACATGTTTTATCAATCGGTTGACATTCACCATGACCTCCATGACGAAAATCCCAAAACACATAAGTTCTTTTCTCTTTTTTTGCTGATGTGCATATTAAGGAAACACAAACTCGAGTACATGTACAATGAATATATCACACTGAAAAGGTCTCATCTAGTATGAGATTTCAAATAAAATATCTATTTAGAAAGACACTGAGTTCATGTATTTGTGTGTGTGTGTGTGTGTGGCTATTCAGCTACTTCATTTACTTTAGAGAGTGAATTGTGCAATATTTCTTTTACAGTACATTTTCAAACCAAAGGCTAAGGCCATCTATTGCTATACTATTCTGCGGACCGTCTCTTTCTTCCTCTTTCGCACATGTGCACATGCACACATAAAATTACACAAATCACAGGTTTCCTATTCACAGTCATTGTGTATTACTTGCAGCAAGCATTAACAGTGTCAAAAATGACGTGACTTTCTCCTATTTAATAACACTGACTAACATCAGAGGTAATGGAGTGAATGGATGCAGCTTGACTTTAAAGATAATACTTTCAAACGAGACTCCCCAGACCCCAGTCAAATGGAGCTAGTATATCAAAAGACTCCCCATTACAGTAACTATGCATCTCCTGTGGTTTCCTCTCACTGTATTGCCACTTAAAATATGTAGCAACAAGGAATAAGGTGACAAGGCTACCTCTTGGCAGTCTGGGTCTGTCTGAATTTCAAAGAAGCTCTTTGAAAGGAAGTTGTTTTTATTGGAAGCATGAGTTGGTGCAAAAATAAGGGCCAAAAAAGAGAAGAATTGATTCTGTTGGTATTGCTGGAAAAGCAAGAGAAAATGGGCTATAGAAGAATTTTTTCTGACTTTGTCTATATTTTGTTGTCTGTGCACCACATCTGTTTTGTACCAAGTTGAAAAGAAATCAACAGCCTTTTCCCCTTTTTCTCTTTGTATTTAATTTCACTCAGCCTTTGAGGTTCTCATGAGTGAATAACCATGAATAACCAATAGAGAATGAAAAAGCTAGAAACGTCAAATGTCTCCTTACCTGGGGTGGCAGAATTGGAGCTGCATGGTTCAAACTTTTTAGGCATAATCAAGCATTCTAGGTTTTATCGACAAACACAAGAACACAAACAACAAACAACCCTACAGGAGCACTGAGAGCAAAAACGTGTCAGCCAACCAGAAGCGGGTCTCTAAGGTTACATGTTGTATTTAATCCCCTGAACCCCCAATAGGCCCGATGGAAGAATTTTGTTGATGTCTTGGGCTGTCTACACTGTGTGTGTGTGTGTCCAGTTCCTTCCCTCGAGCCAAAGTTAAACTCCTGTGACATCAGCAGCCATGTCTTATTTCCTTATTACAAAGGTCCCACTGTAACGCAGTGTGTCAGAGCAGGGACTTCTTTCTCACAAACACACACATGCTCATTAGCACACATAGTGTATCTCCATCTCACACGTACATGTGCACACACACACACACCTACAGACACACACATGCGCATGCACGCGCGCACACACACACACACACACACACACATACGGACACACACACATTCATCAGAAGGAGTAAGCAGGAGATCAGAAAAAGGCACAAAAACAAATTAAACCAAGCACAAGATAGGCCTTTCATTATAATTACCATATTCAATAAAACACAGATTAGATAAAGGAAGAGAAGCTCTGGGAAGGAGGAAAGGGTTTCTGTCTGTGTGTGTGTGTGTGTGTGTGTGTGTGTGTGTGTGTGTGTGTGTGTGTGTGTGTGTGTGTGTGTGTGTGTGCATGAGTGTAGGTGTCTAGGTCAGTGTATATGTGTGTGTGTATGTGTCTGTCTGTATTTGAGCATATTCCTTCACAGACTTGAAAGATGAGTAGAAGACTGTGCATAATTTACACTGTACTTTTCAAAGAGGCCAATATTCCACAGATGGTACAAATTATGGTGGATGTGCTCCTCCACTCCGTTTTACTCAAGCATCTAAAGTCTCTCTAAAGTACCGAACCTGCTGTAATTATAACATCCAATCAATTCTAAACTAATTTTAGGTTTGGCAGTTAGCTGCATGGCTGTTTTGTAGAGTTATATTTTTTCCAAGTTAGTTAACTTTGCAAGTATAAAGTTATTTACACTCACTTGATAGGCTGCATGAATTTAGTTTTCTAATATATCCAAAGAGTAGGAATTTGATTAATCTGTTATCTTTCAATCATTTTTGCTTTTTAAACATTTACATTTCCTACTGCATATTTCTTTGTGTACAATCAAACATAATTACAATGTTGCACCAGAAAAGTGGGACAATATTTTTGTTTAATGGCAGTTACAACACCTTAAATGTACATGTACTCAGGTGTACAAACATTATTGCATTATTTCAATTATCTTATACAGGACACGAATTCTTTAGCCAAGTAGCGCTGTCTTGTGCTGGACTGACATTACTATCATATATCATTTGTCTCATTTGATAATGAAGCTACTGTTAGCTGAAAAAAAAGAGTGCATGAAGGTGTGACAGCTCTAGATATATCTCGGAAAAACAAATAATTTGTTTTTCCGAGATATATCTATACATTATAATAGGCTTATAATGACTACTCTTAGTTGCAACACTTGAAAAGTGAGCATATCTGTTGAAATACTGACTAACCACTTTATGCATAAAATGTCAGAAATAAAGGAAAGAAAATGTTCATCAAAGATTTCAAGAGCCTAAGTTGATGAAATGCAAAGATCAATATATTTACATACATGTGAAACTGGAACCACAACGTTGACATAACCACATAAAATTTGCTTGATAAATAATTGTAATATTTAAATTTAAACATTCACATAAAATATTGTCATGCAGAACACTATATTGTTTAAGGGCTAATTTGGCCTTTGAATTTGAAACATCTCCAAAAGCACCCTTGATATCCTTTTAGTCCTTAGAGATAAACACTATATGTACTAAATGCATTGCTGTTATTCCTGTCATTTTGGTAATGTTGTGATTTAACAGATGACAAGACATCAGACATGACATGACTGTGACAGAATTGTTAACAAGAAAATAAAGAATAGATTATTACAACTTTAAAATTGAAGTAATGTATCCTTGTTGAAATTGGTTTGTACATTCATGACAATTTAAACCAAATTAGAAAAATAGATGGTAAAAGCCCTGGTACTGCTATGACAAAATATAATTTTTGTCATAGCAGCCTCCAATGTCATGCATTGGGGGCAATTTGGGGCTTAGGAGCTCGCCCAAGGCGATAATTGAAACACCAACCATTCAATCAGTAGATAACACATTCTACCTCCTGAACCACAGCCTCCACAAAGATATGTAACATGTAAAAATAGTTTTTTATATATACCTTTTTATGTTTGTTTGTTTGTTTGCTTGCTTTGGCTGAGTCAGAGCTGTGCAACAGCATGGCCAATAGCCTATTAAATATAGAATTACCAGCTGTGCATATAATGTAAATACTAGACATATGATTATGCCTTAGGTCTTTGTAACAGTAATTTTCACAAAGGCCTAAAATGTGTGGTTCCTAATCTATGTGTGAAAAAAGAAAACATTGTAAGTGAATATCACAGCTAAACAGAGCTAACAGTCACATACTGACAGACAGCTAGCTAACAGCAGAGTTGCTGAATGGCAGTGTATTTCATTGACTGGTTACAGATTTATGCTGCACACTGTTTAACATTTAAGGTATTGTAACTGCCATTAAACAAGTTTGCACTGTGGGACTGAACTGCATCTAGATTCTAAGTGTATTTAAAATGCTGCAATTAAAACAATTTAGTGTTATCCATTCCAGCTAAATCAGCCCTGATCCCTTTTCAAAGACTATTCCAATACAACCATTAAATGGTGCCATCCATTTAATTTAAAATTATACACAATGTTAATAGTCTACACTCACAGTAAACCTACAGAAAGTAAAGTCATTTTTTGAGTCAGTGTTATAAGCAATAGTGACATTTATTGAATCATAGGAATCAAAACTATTTGACATAATAATCAAAATTGAAAGCAAAACTAATAATTAAAAAAAAACCATATAAACTAACTGAAAGGCTCTTTTTTCTATTTAAAGTCAGCATGATATAAAATTCCCCTTGCAGTCAATTCTTCAAGCTTGGGTCCTTTAACACAGGCCTTGGAGCTTGAGGGACCTGCGAAGTATCTTAGCTGTTCCTGGGACTGCACGTTTCTGGACATAGATCTCTGATGTTGTTCCTGGGATCTGTTGGAGCCACTCACCTAGCTTAGGAGTCACTGCACCTAGTGCTCTGATTACAACTGGGACCACTGTTACCTTCACCCTCCACATCTTCTCGAGCTTTTCTCTGAGCTCTTGGTACTTCTAAAGCTTCTCGTGTTCCTTCTTCCTGATATTGCTGTCATTTGGTATTGCTACATCTATCACTATGGCCGTCTCTCTCCACTTGTCCACCACTACTATGTTTCGTTGGTTAGCTATCAGCAATTGGTCTGTCTGTATCTGGAAGTCCCACGGAATCTTGGCTTAGTCATTCTCCCACTTTGACCTCAGAACTTCCAGGCCATACTCGCCACAGATGTTTCTGTATGCTATGCCGGCCACTTGGTTATGGCGTTCCATGTATGCTCTGCCTGCTAGCATCTTGCACCATGATGTTATGTTGTCTCAAGGGCATCTTTACACAGCCTGCACCTGGGGTCTTGCCTGGTGTGATAGACCCCAGCCTCTATGGATCTTGTACTCAGAGCTTGTTCTTGTGCTGCCATGGTTAGTGCCTCTGTGCTGTCTTTCAGTCCAGCTTTGTCCAGCCACAAGTAGGATTTCTGATTGTCAGTCACTTCCTCTATAAGCTG
The DNA here is from genome assembly GCF_057382185.1 of Mchenga conophoros. NCBI lineage: Eukaryota > Metazoa > Chordata > Actinopteri > Cichliformes > Cichlidae > Mchenga > Mchenga conophoros. The sequence goes on from NC_140531.1 coordinate 37,137,924, forward strand.
TGTGCAGGGGCTTGTCCTTCCATGATGGTTCCTCCTCTTGCTCCTCTGCTTTCTTGGGTTTCTGCTGCCTGAGGTATTCACTAAGCACACAGTCAGTTCATGTTTGTTGTCTCATCCTGGACAGTGGTTCTGACACTCACCAGTCCTCTGCATTCTTTCGCTTAGCGTACAGTCTCAGGGTGCTCCCTCCATGTATGGTCAGGCGCGTCCTTGTATTGATGTCAGTGGCTTCTGTTTCCTGCTTTCGACATCTTATTATCGTAGTGGGGTAGCTGATCACTGGCAGGGTGTAAGTGTTGATTTCCCAGATCTTGCTCTTTCTATTTAGCTGACTCCTCAGGACTTGCCTTACCCTCTGCAGGTATTTACCCGTCTCAGTTGAAGGTATACCCAATCTGGTACTAGGGTAATGATAATGTTGTATTCTTTAGAATCATAATCAGAATACTTTATTAAACCCGGAGGAAATTATGGGGTCACAGTTGCTCCAAGACAGTAAGAACATTAATCTACTATAGTTAACCCTTTAAGACCTACCATAGAACCAAGTCCGCCAGAGCTTACTTTATATTTTTGCATGCTGTAGTGCCATTTTTGGGAGCATTTCAAGTTGCTATACATCAATACAACTGTTATAGCCCACATTTTAATAAAAGTTATGCATTAAATCCATAGTAACCACGTAAATTGCAAAAAGTGCAATAAACTAGAGAAAAATTGAAAATTGTTTTTGTTTTTGTTTTTTTTTCATATATGTCTAATTAGAGAAATTTAAGAGGCTTATCCCTCAAAAGTTTAAATACAAAAAAGTTGCAAAAAATAGTTTACAACAACAGTGTCTTCATAGTTTTATTTTTGAGATACACCAATTTTTATATACTGCAGAAAAAACTAAAAACAATCCTATAATGCAAATTTGCAAAGAAAACAGCATGTGCATCAAAACAAACTATTTAAAGCAGTGCAATCTGAGTTCTAAGCATCCTAGAAACTATTCAGAAAAGCATAAAATCAAACATGACTTATAAAAACACCAGTATAGGCTTTTAAGGCCTACAAGTAAAAAACTACATTTTCCGCGAAAATGACATCACTTCCGGTTTCGGGGAAGTCATGGTGGACATGCAATCGTTTGCACTAACGTCTATTTCAATGTAGGAAGTGTTAGGAACAGCTGATCAGATTGGCAAAGTGTGTTTCTGGAATATTGTGTTTTTGTTGCTGCAAGTGCTTTTTATGCAATTTTTGCAAAGCTATATGTGGAAGGAAACCATGACCTAGCACAAGCTGATGGCATGAGATGTAAGTACAACTCCTCCGGTTTCATATGCAAAATAAATTATTGCGCTAGCTTACGTTGTTCTGGTTCTACAGGGATTTAAAAATCCGACCCACTCCGACTGGCTTTAAAGGGTTAATTTAAAAATATAATACATTACAAAGTTACCAAAATATAACAAAATAGTCCAATAAATACAAATGCCTCTAATTATAAATATCCCAGTATGTTACACAAAACTGAATATATATAGTTGACAATGAGGCATACCATATTGACTTTGTAATTTTCTCTCTAGAGGATGTGATATTAAGTCATTTTTCTTGTAAATACAATGACTGTGTGTAGAGCTTAGCACTATCAAATGACCTATGCACAGTACAGTGCCTGAACACATCCTGTGTAGAGAGAGGACTGAAGCTGCTTCTGCTGATCTGCAGATCCTTCAGCGTCCCAGCTTCTGTTTTCTGCCTTGGGCCAACTGCTGTTGTGATTTGGTGCAAGAAAAATCTAATTGAAAAAAAAACTAACATAGTCTTAGTTGAGTGGCATGTCACATCCAGGTATTTTATGAACCTAGTAATTTAAAATAAACTAGAAATCACATCCTAAAATTTTAGACCCCCATATTTTGCATTAATCTGTTTATTTGTGTGTGTCTGTGTGTGGGTATGTATTTATGTATTACCACCCTGCGGTGATGCATTTCAGGGTGATTTATTTATTTGCTCCTTAAATTGTCAAACAAGGTCAAGCGCCCAAGTGACATTTTATCAAGACTTCTTTAGCCATTGTTTACACCCTAGCCAGACATGCACACAGATAGACACACAGGCCCACAGTCACACAGCCTTTTTATCTCCCAAACATTTACAAAGCTGTCGGTGCCCCCCTGCCAGCCAAAACTCAGCATGTCCTCCTTATAAAGTCAATGAATTTCATGCAACAGCCGTTGTGACATCTGACTATCAGTTAGAAGGGCTGTACAGTCCCATACTAATAAACCATAATCATCTCCCTGAAAAACACTCACAGCGAGACACTGAAATCCCTGCGTATGTATGCCAAACCATTTCCACATTCCAATTTCAGAAATACTCTTGTCTCTGCATTTCAAACACCGCCCAAGAATACACCTGCACAGATGCACACAGATATTGCCAATACTATGAAAGCAAGTACATGCTCAAAATGCACATATATAGACAGAGGCCCCTCCGAGTGCACACAAATTTTGTTCAGAAGTAAACACTGTTGATCAGTTTCATTCTCCTGGGTGGCTCATTGCAGCTAAGTCTCTTCCTCTGTGGGGTCTCCAACTGTGACTGAAGCAGAACTAATGCAGTTAGCCACAGAAGTCTGGCAGACGAAGTCATGAACATTGTGCTGTACCTGTGTGTGCCCACCCCACACACATACTTGCACATCCCTTCATTTTCCCTGGCACTAATGGATAAGCATGCCTGGAAATGGCAACAGGACTCTACATTGAAAAGGACATGATATTTTTTTTTCCCTGTGATATGTGTGGGCAATTTTGACTGCGTGAGTCCAGCTGGAATATTTTCTCTGGTTTCAAGCTTGTATGGAAATGTATGTATGCTGCTGATTGGTGTGGGCAGTGATAAACACAGCTACACTAATGGGGTAAAAGTAAAAATAATAAAATGGAGTGTGCAGCATTTGGGAAAAGGTTATGTTTTGCCCTAAGGTCAGAAGGATGACACTTTAACTAATTAGAGGGGCACTTGGGTCAACAACAAAAGTACTTTCAAGGTACTTAACCTGACCATACCAGGTGCCCCCTTTGCCACCAGCTATTATATTAAGGCAAAAATGGAGCGCAAAAATATCACATCAGTGCACACACATACCTGATAAATGAATGTTTAAGAAAACAATTTGGCAAAATGGTGACAATCGTCCATCCCCCGTGCATACCACTGCTGGAGGCACAGTCACAGTTAGAATAATCACCTCTTGAAAGGGTACTTCAGTAATTCAGTGTTGAAAATTTACAAAGTTGTGGGAATTGGTTGAACAGGTTTAAAATCAATGGTAAAGTCAATCAGTTAACGATTTTCTGCCTTTTTGTCTCTCAGATGGGTCAAAGATTAAAAGGCATTAGATCCTTCATGTCCAAAAAATACAAATTATGCTATATAATAATTCTTTATAAATACAAATATGTTAAAATACAAGCAATGCGATGCAGGTGTCCCTGGTCAAATTGACTTTAGATGCATTTTGCAACTGTTTTCACAGGAGTATATCACAAGGGGAGTAAGTTGACCTTTGTATGTAAAATAAACATAAATAAAAGCAGACAGACAAATAAAAAACAAATAATTTTCAAAACCCCATGTTTTGGTCTACAGAGAACTGCATGAAAACAAAACCACAAGAGGAGACAGTTTCCACAAATATTACAGAGCTCAAGAGATAATAAAACCAATAACAGGACTAGGAAATGGGGGGTTGGAGCGTGCCAGAGCAACCCAAGAACAAACTTAGATAATAAAGGAGCAGTTTACCAAGAAGAGTTTTATGTTTATGCTTTATTTAATTAGGTTTTCATACTATGTATACATATTTTAAGCAAAAAAATTTTCTGTCCTTAACATGAACTCTACTTAATTTAGGAACGCTTCTGATTTAAGATCCGTCTAAAAATTCAGAAATACAACTCTTTGTCTAATACTTTGTGAAATTAGTGAAAAAACATGAATATTAATATAAAATATTAAAAATATTGTCCCATATTATATCCTTCGTTTTTACCTTGGGAACTAGTAACAAACAGCCGAATATTTCTTAGTATTTTTCATCCCAGACTACATTGAGAACATTGTCAGGTCTGAACAGAAAACTGTATGTATCTCAGCCTGTGATGGATTTCCGGAAAGGTACTTGAGTTTAAAAATGGAATGAAAAACCCAAGTCTCTGAAATGGAGTCATTGTTTTGTAGTACCTGTGAGAGGCACAGAACTCAGTGCAAAAGTGACTCTGAAACATGGTTAGTTTGAAGGGCTGATATTGATGATGGTGGTGGTGGGAAAAGAGAAGGGGAAGGGCAGGGTGTCAGTGAACTAGCTCCAAATAAATGGATTTCAAGCATAAAAACACATTTCTTTTTTAACAAGCTTTATAGCTGTGGTTAAATACAATCATCTAAAAATGCTAGTGAGCCTGTAATGCTTTGATGTGGAGACTGACTGATGTTTCTGTGTAATGTCCACCATCTTAGTTTAACCTAAGATTTGCTAATCATCTCTAAACTTAGACTACTGATTATACTAAAGAGAATACCAGTAGTTTTGCAAGTCATAAACTGCAGTATTTAAAAAAAAGTTTAAAAAAGATAATTAAAGGCCTACATGATAACTTTCTAATTTTAAATTATGAAATTCGTTAGAATTTTAAATTTGTGGACCTTGACCATCATTTCATATTAAAGCAGACATTTCTGACAGACTGACGGACATAATAAAGGGTGTCACTTCAATGTGATTCTATACACACAGCATATATATATATATATATATATATATATATATATATATATGTGTGTGTGTGTGTGTGTGTGTGTGTGTGTGTGTGTATGTGTGTGTGTGTTTGTGTGTGTTTTTTTTATTAAATCTGGTGTTTGTGCTTGTATTTTGTTGGTTTTTTTTTTTTTTGTATTTTAACTTATTAGAATCTATTTTAATCTATTGTTTTATTGATGTCTTTTTCTCTTTGTAAAGTGACCTTGGGTTTTAGAAAGGCACACTCAAATAAAATGTATTGTTGTTGTTATTATTATTATATAATTCCCCTCTTGCCTCTACGGGTGGTCTATCCTTCCAGCTTGGGTCCTCTAACAGAGGCCTGGAAGTTTGAGGGTCCTGCGAAGTATCTTAGCTGTTCCTAGGACTGCACTTTTCTGGACATAGATCTCTGATATTGTTCCTGGGATCTGTTGGAGCCACTCGCCTAGTTTAGGAGCCACTGCACCGACTAGAACTGGGACCACTGTTACCTTCACCCTCCACATCTTCTCGAGCTCTTCTCTGAGCCCTTTGTACTTCTTCAGCTTCTCGTGTTCATTCTTCCCGATGTTGCTGTTATTCTGTATCGCTACATCTATCACTATGGCCGTCTTCCTCTGCTTGTCTACCACCACTATGTCCGGTTGGTTATCCACCATCATTTTGCTCATCTGTATCTGGAAGTCCCACAGGACTGTGTAGCTCGGCCAATCTCCACCACTCTAAGGGGCATCTCCCAATATACATTATTTATTTATTTATTTTTGCAATGTGTGGAAACTCAACAAGATCATCCATATGCCTGTCTGATGTGACAACAGGTACCAATCATCTCACTTTATATGCCTTGAATACAATTTTTTACTTGCAGTTTGACTTTGTGCTTGGGACACAAGCATATATCACTGTTGTGCTTATAGAGCATGGTGAAAAATCACTTGAGAAGAGAATTTAATTAATGACTTGTGCTACTTGAGACCAAATGAGTGTTTCCCTAATCTTTTAGCGTGCATGATAAATATACCTGTCTGAGTACTGCTGAAGACATGTCATATTAAATATCATTTAATGGTGTTTTTGCTTTAGAAAAAACAGGCTCTGGTGACAGCAAGAGAAACATATTGGTGTGCTCACTGTTTTGTTTTTTCATGCTCACTAATCTGATACACTACGATTGTTGTCTGTGATACCTTTGAGTCACTTGGTCAGTAGCTGGTAGGCAGGTCTGGTAATGCACAGACATAAAAATCTACACATGTCTTTATCAGATGTGCTTTATTATTGCACTAGGCTCTTATTTCAACGCCAATCACTGCAAAAGCAAACCAAGAACCTGGCAAAATAACTATATATTTTCTAGGCTTCGGTTTCAAAGAATCAATATGTGAATTCAAAATGCACTTCTTGCAAGAGTTTGCTTCATCATAAAGAAAACAATGTGCCAATAACAATATCTGCCTACTGTTGTTTGCGATCGCTTGTCTCTTCGAACAAAGAAGCTTTTGGCCAAATGCAGAGAACAAAAACACGCAAATTATAGTACATCAATGTGCTGCCTGGAGGGATCCATAACAGAAGAGCAATACAGAGAAAACCAATAGCCTGATTTTGAAAAGCTAGATTGCCTCTATCCAGATAGATTATGGTGCTACCAATCTAAGAATAGAGCATTTTATTCGAGTGTCTATCATTAGGTTGGCACACAGAAGAATGGTCACCATAAGCTACCCTCACAGGAATCTGCCATTACTGCTATTACCAAGATGGATCAATGTCATTGTCCTTTAATGGACAGGTGACCCATGTCATATTTGTGCGAATATTTTTTTTCCTGTAGTTCCAAAGAATGTGAAATTTATCAACACTCATTCTGACCCCATGATTATCAGAAGTTTCAAAGCAATTCACAAAACTCCATATAACACAAGCATTCTTTCTCTTAAATTAATTAACTTAAATTAGATGTCAAAATGGTTAATTATTATGATGAATGCTTTATTGCAATAATAGTGAGAGGAATTAGAACAATGTTAAATCGGGGTGCACACACTCAATGCTGAGTTGTCAGAGAGAGTAATGGGTATAATTCATTTAATGGGAACAAAAATACCCACAGATTTTAATAGCAAGGACAGAGTACGTGTGTGTGTGAGAGAGAGAGAGAGAGAGAGAGAGAGAGAGAGAAAAAGGAGGGGAGGAAGAGAGACAGAGGAGAAATAATGAATGCATCCGAAAATGCAACTCATCTCCCTTTGTCGTATAGAGCTAAATGAGCAGAGGCTGTAGAGAGAGTCTCTCAGCTCAGCTGTATTTGCCTTGCTTAACACAGAAGCACACTTTGAATAGAAATGAAGATAAAGCCCTCTCATAGCAGTGCTATAAATTGATAATAAATTATGCGAATGCTTTGACAACAGTCACAATATTAAGAGGTAATGACTGAGCTTTTCTTACATCAAGCACAGCTTGAGTTTCATATTTGTTATAGCCACTTCAAAGTCTCAGATGTTTCTGCAACTTAGTTCCAGACCTCTTTTTATGGATCCAGTTTTATCTCAGGGAAAAGATCTAATTAGGAAGTAAAAAGATTTCCAAATAGACAATGGAATATTTCAGCTGTCAGTCTCTATTCTTAAGTTGCCACTAATAGATATGAAAGGGCTTATTAAAATGATCCTCATCTACAAACTACAAATTATCTATCTTAACAAATGCATCTTAAACTGTTGTATGTTGATATGAGGCAATAAGACACAGCCTCTTTAAATACGTATCAAATGTGTCTTAATTCAATTTATTTGAATTCAGTTCAGCTCAAGTTAGTACACCCCATCAATCCATTTATCCATCCATCCAAATTTTTAACCAGCAAATGCATGCAACAGATCTCTACATTAATCAGCACGTATGTATGTATAGTACACAAAAGGAAAAATACTGTTAATCAAACATTTTAAACAATAGAAGTCACTAAGCTCAAACGATATATTTTAAATTGGTAAAATTATATTAATCTCAGGTTGTACCCTGCTTAATGTGTACTTTATTAATCCCATAAGAAATTGCTCTGCATTTAACCCATTCACTCAGTGAAGCAGTGGGCAGCTACCAATCCAGCGCCTGGGGAGCAGTGTGTAGAGACCTTGCTCAGGCTACCTCAGGGTAGCCGTTCAGTGGATTTGAACCCCCATACACTCTACCTACTGAGCTATCCCTGCCCCTATTTTTACATTATGACTAATTCCTTGAATGCCTATAGAATTCTAATAATTTTTCTGTACTTTTTGTCAACTGGTTATTAAAAAAATCTGTTAGGATGCTAACAGCTAAACTAAGTAGTAAACATCCAACTTACTAAACATTGGTGCAATAGCATTGTCCCTGAGATAATGTCACACGGTAACAATAACATTTATCTGAGTAAAACGATCTCACAGAGATTGTGTCTCCATGACTTTAGTGTCTTAGTGGCAGGTACAGTCACTGTACCAGCACAGTGCAGAGAGAAAAAAATTAAATTAAAATAAAACAAGCAGATAGCTTACCCCATTTTGTACTCGACATGGCTGTAATAGATTAACTGTTAAAAAGGGAACATTTGTTTCCAGCTGTGTTTTGATTTTTTTTAACAACACAAAGCTGTGTTCAGGTTATAATTTGCAAAGAAATATATTTAATTTAATATATCTAATACTATTATACCGTACAAATGTGACTTCCTATCGATTTATATTTATTTTATTGCATGCTTTGTGGTTTTGAAATATTTTCCTGAAATGTACATTTCTCCAACATGTACTGTTATATCATAAAACACATAAAACATGACATTCCATGAAATTTGTGTGTGATGTTTCATAAAACCTTTTTTCCCTACATTCTCTTACATAGATCTCCTAGGTTTAAGCTTTTGTGCTGTTTCATTAAACAGCATACGAATTTGTACTGTTCTTAGTAGATTTTACTAGTCACTGCTAAGTGTTTTGGGGGTTTGGGGGTAACACTTATTTCTTCTGCTTTATAAATCTGATATAAACCTGATATAAACTTACAAAACAAAGCAAAAACATTTTTTTCACTTATTTAGTCTGGACTATATTCCATATTCCAGAACTGTTCTTCCATCGAAGACTGTTAATCTCAAACGCCTTTAAATTACTAGAAATACGGCAGCTGGAAATTCTCTGGACAATTACCTACTCTTGCACAAGGAAGATGTCAGGGCAAACTTTTCACCCCAAACCGATCCTGATGCAACTGATGTAACTTGTGGTAATTCTGACAAAATCTAATTTCCTCCAGTTCCCTCTGGAGCTTCAAAAATGCTTTCTATAGCTATTCTCACACATGCAGTAGTATGCAGACCTGAGAAGAATGCTCCCAAATGTGATAGTAACTGTTACCATAGTAATAGTAATTGTAACTATTGCAGTGTCAACAAGATAATGAAACCATTTCTTAGTTTGATCACTACCATCATTTAATAGATATTTTATCAGCTTGTTTGACTGTGTTGTTGTTTAACATTACCCTTAGAATTTTAACCACTGAATCACCTAATGTCTTATCATTTAATCTGCCACTGCACTTTCATCATCTTCATGTTGAAACACTCCTTAAAGTCTTGGCCTTGAGATGACTGACAACACCATGAAGTACTTTGGTTTGATTGTAGCATACAGTGTATGTATTAACTACATTAACTGTGTTAGGGATCATCTATGCTTATTCTAATTCATTTATTAGCAAGCAGAGAATATTTAGTGTCAATGAGCTCCTGTGATAGTGTGAATGGTTGTCTGTCCTTGTGTGTTAGCCCTGCGACAGACTGGCGACCTGTCCAGGGTGTACCCCGCCTCTCGCCCCATGACAGCTGGGATTGGCTGCAGCACCCCCGCGACCCTGAAAAGGATAAGCGGTAGCGAATGGATGGATGGATGGAGCTCCTGTGATCAAAAGTGTTTTGAGGATTCTCTGTACTGAAGAACAACATTCTGAATGTGGAAGTATATGTAACCCACATTAATTGTAGTTGTTCTGTGGTATGATACATGATGAATTTTCTTTAATTAAAATATACATGTAATTGTACACTGATCCTCAGGTTGCATTTTAGTCTATCCCATCTATTATACAGAAAGCAGATTAAAAGTTTAATTAACTAAACTGTAATCAATTCATTAGTTACATTTAAAATAGACTGCAATTAACTGATCCTGTTACTTAATACAGTTAACTCTTTAAAACCCACCCAATTACAGACATGCATTCTTATCAACAGTATTTTATCTTAAGAGCCACATTAACACAACATTAAACTAAAATGCTTGATTCATCCGATTTGTCTAATCCAAGTTATTTGAGGATACAAAAGTTTGTCAGGCATTAAAATCTTTTGCAAGACAAAGTACCCAGCACAAAGTGTTGAGTACAAATGCATGCTATGCAGTGTTTGTGTGCATGTCTGAGTTGTGTTCTTTGTATTGTGAGACGTGCACTGAAGTGTAAGGGGTGTGATGAACTTAGGATCATCTCTTTCTCAGGTCATCTCCGCACAGTCTTTGTGCTTGGACTTCCTGACCTGACTTGTCCTCCTTTATTTGTCCAAATAGGGTTTAAGCTGTCTGGACTCACCATATGTTGGCTAACAACATTCCTGCCATGAATGACCCATTAACCCCTGCCTCAAAATCCTCATACATTTAAACATTGGATTGTAGTACATGATGTGTGTCTGTGTGATTTCTATAATGTAGACCTCAGTCACTGAACAGCAAATGTAAGTAAAAATTCTAGATGACAACGTACACAGCAATTTGAAACAGATTTATTTACAGTACTGAGATCAAAAGCTCACATCTTCCTGTGAATCTATAGAAAAAAGTTTAAAATTTCTAACACCAGACAAATGATTGAAACCTCTCACCAAGTAGCCAGGGTGCTGGTAAACAAAGAGCCCTCTACTTAAAATAAAAAAAAGAGAAACAAGGAATGGTAGACAAACTCAAATCTAGCAGCAATTTAAGAACAGCACAGAGCTATTTAGTGATAATATAGTGAGTTAATTGATAATACCAAGAACACAGTGCATTTCACTTGTTGTCAAGGTGTGTCAAGATATAGCACTAACAAAGCCTTGGTAAAATATTTTTGTCAAAATTTTAGAAAGATCTGCAAGAAATTCTGGAAAATATACTGGCAGTGCCCTCACTTAATGACCACACCAGAGGAGGGCATTCAATCATTTCTCATCTAATTGCTTCATAAAAAAATCAGTCAGGACTTTTTGCTGAAAGTATAACTGTCTGAAAATTACAATTGTCATAGTTCCCATATGTTTAATAATATAACTTATTATAGTATAAGCTTTGATAAAACTCAGATGAGGACTTTTGAATTATTGTTGAATTATATTTAGTTGTAAATGCAATACACAAATTGTTCCAGTAACCTTAAACTCAACAGGAGGGATGAATATCATTCTTGTTGTTACAAAGTCCTATTATTTTAACTTATTGGATTAATGGTGAAAAAAAAATATTTTATTGTTGCCCTTGAAAAAAATTTAAAAGTCATCCTAAAAACTGAAAATTCCTCCAAAATCACAATACGTAAGAGGAAAAATATTAATTTTCCTTATTTATTTTTAAGTTGAAGTTGAGGTCAAAACAGAAATGAAGAAAAAAACAGAAAATGGTTTTAGCTTCTTTTTTCTCTTTCTTTCTTTTTTCAGTGCAAATAGTGTAGAAATACAACATGTTGCATAAGGGATAAGTGGAAATAAATTAAAAATGTAAAACAATTTCCTAGATGGAAGATGGAAAAATATCAGTGTCACTTCTTTGTTTACATATTTTAGGAGGGTACTATATTTTTGATGCAAATCATAAACCCTAGTTTTGGAAACAAAGTCCCTACACTAGGAAATACTATAATGTTTAACTCATTCACTGCCATTGACGTCTATAGCCGTCAATTGCAGTGAATGAGTCAATGGGTTTAACTCATTCACTGCCAATGGCTGGCAGTGAATGAGTTAATATTATTTTCATTTAACAGTGCTTATTATTATTATTATTGTGATAATTCATTCCTTACTGAATGTGTTTTCAATAATTTTATGACATTTTAAAATACTCCTTAACCTGAAAAAACACATTTTGGTGTTACCCTGTTAACAATTGTCATGATGGCCTCTTTGTACACTCACAGTTTGTAGTGAACTGGTAATGGCTATGTAGTGGGCTGATAACATCAAAACGAGCTGCACCCAAATGCAGTGCAGGGTTTTGGTGAAACTAAATAGTTTGCACCAAATGGATTCAACACGAATGTCTGCAATAAACCTGCAACTTGGGGGTGTATTCTGGGTGAACTATCATTGACATTGAAATAAAACAAAAAAAATAAGAGAACTGAAGATGCTAAAATAAAGCTCTTGACACAGTGACAGCGAACTAGTTGTTTAACACTACCATTCAAAGGGAAAAAAATGTGTTATACCTTCTCATACAGCTGTACTGTAAATGTGAATGTATAATCCTCTAAGTGGGATGAACAGACGGTTCTGTTTATGTTCCAACAATAGCATACCTCAGCGTATCTGAGGCTCCTGCGAAAGAACATCTCTCAAAGTAGTCTTTTGAAGTTGTGATCAAGATGCAAGATTGCATGTCTGCGTGTCTGTCTATGAGTGTGTCTGATTTGGGTTACGTCTTCTCATCTGGTCTTGGCATTATAGAGTCAAGCTTGTTTTCTTTTTTCTCCTCCTTTGCCTCGCAAGTTGCTCCCACCATCTGGCACCAGGCTTTGAAAACCAGGCCAAGTCTCTCCCACCAGAACGGCATGAAAATATACCCACATATACCCAGCCATCCTGTCATTCTCTCTCAAGTCAACCGCAGACTATGAGCAAAGATAACATGTTTTGTGGGCTAAATGGAATACAAAGGAATTTCATTTGGTTAGGGGAGAGATTCTGAGATTGTAAGTATACTTGAAAATGGATTACGGCAAATTGTTCTGTGGTAGCTTTCAATCCAGAACCAAGAATTCAAAGACTGCTTGGAGTCTATTTTTGTTTTTTTTTTAAATCAAGGTCAGAGCTTTACAATCAGCTGATAGTTGCAATAATTTGACTTAGGCAGACTGCAAAAAGAGACAGAGGGACTGAAGGAGAGAACTGGTTCAAAAACCCAGTGACTTGTTTGTGTAGTTAACTTTCTGCTCCCGTCAGCGTGGAGGAACTCCATTGACTCCCTTCTGCCGGAGCCCAGGATCATTTGCATAACCTATTCCCCTCCCTTACTGCCAGTTGCCTTAGCCTTTCCCTCAGCCTCTGTTTACTCTGTGCGACCGAGGCCATGTTGGATCACTCCACTGCTGTGCTGTGTCGATTCCCTGGTCCGTGGCTGGGCTTTAATTGCCTTGGTTTTATGCTGGGTCAGGCTGTCTGTGATACACACTCTTTAGCAGGCCTCATTGTGACAATGACCTTTAAATTACTCCCTCTCTCTCTCTCTCTCTCCCACACACACACGCGCGCACACACACACATGCGTGCACACACATGCTGTGCTTGCATTCTTGAGTTTCTTTGGCTTTTTTCTTCTCTATTTACTGGGAACTTGCATCTTTATTTTTAAGAGTGACTCATAAGTAGGAGCTTCATATGTACATGTATTGTCATCAGCAGCACTGGTGGACTATAGCAGGATGACGAAGGTTAAGACTACGTTGCAGTTCATAACATTCCATGAATTTTGTGTGTGATGTTACAGAGCACACTAACAATCTGGTGATATCACTCTGTTGCAAAGCCTGGCTGACTGGAAAGTTTCTGCCTATAGCAAGAAGCAAGGTGTAATTTTCCCCACTATTGATGATCCACTGTGGATTTGTCCCTTAAAAGTTGATATATTATCCTCAACTTTTGAGCATAGAGGTTGCACATAATCATTTTCTTCATTCCACGTGGATGTATTCTCTTTTACCATTCAGTTTATCTGGAAATATTAAAACATATTGGGGGAGGAAGTTGGTCAGTGACATGGAAACCCTGGCAATGCAATCATGGCTACTTAGCTTTTAGAAATGAAAAACCTGCAATTGCCTAGTCATGAAAAATGTATACTATAGACATCAAACCCACCTTCTGTACAAGATTGGCTCTAATGGTACTTCAACAAATACAGAAATATGCCACAAATAATGTGCAGTTATTTGATGTGGCGATAAGCAATGAGCAAGCATGTCTTATGCTGCATGTGTACTCCCAGTAATGTGTGCATCTCTCGGTGTGAAACAAGTTGGTAATGAGGTCTGGGAAAACATGAATAACTTTTGGTAAAGTCTGAATTGTGGAAATGACATCTTCTGACAGTTATGTAGCACTGGCACAGGTAGAATCTTGACTGAATGCCACCCAGTTTAGTGGAGCAGCCAGCATCAAAGATCAAAGAGACAGACATCAAAAAACTGGAAGACTCAAGGATGGTGTGTTTCTGAAGTACCACCGTGTTCCTTTTCATTGTCTTCAATGCATCACCGTGCCCACTTATGTACTTTTATCACTCTTGACTAACTCCACAGAAGAGGTAAAATGAGGATGCCAGAACTACTTTCTGCATGAACTCTAAAAAGAGAAGAAGAAAAATAAATAATACAATAAGGATAAGAAATAGGCAAGATGTGAGCTGAGTGGTTGGAATGGGCTAAGATGTTCTTGTTGGCTTTTGTAAATCATTACTCTGTGGAGAAAAAAAATTTAATGACCTCTTGTGAATGTTAGATGACAAGTTTTGACACTGCACCTATGTCTGAAAAAAGTAATCCTGTTACTTTACTGATTACTTATTTTCAAAAGTAATTAGTTACTTAGTTACTTTTTAAAACATGATTTATCCCCTAAATAGGTAATAAAGCAATAGATCTTTTAGCCCAATCCTACTTTTTCTGCATAATCCATCATATAAAATGTAATCAAATAAAAAAGTATCTTTTAAAACTTGTTTTATTAGTTTTAATCTTTTAACTTTATGCATCAGGCAAACATTAAATTATATGCAACATTATATAGTTACAAGTAACGCGTTACTGTCCATCTCTGGTGACGAGAGATGGGAGAACTCTAGTGATCATCATAATCTAAACAAACATGATTGGCTGGGAAACATAATTTTTGAAAGGATGCATATTTGTATATTTTTTATGATTGAATGGGATAGCAAAACTGCCCTCCAACATTGTACAATGTAATATTTTTGGCATTGGTCATAATTCAGAATACAAGTTCTTCACTAAAAACTAATGATATACTGATTGTATGTGATTATGTTAATTAGATATTTGCCGTGTGACCATTATGTCCATCAAAAGTCTAATGTAAAATAGAAAACCAAACTTTTTTCAAAGCTAGCTACTGTAACTGATTACGTTTGCTGGCCTCAGTTTTAGCACACAGCAAATGATTAGGTTATTGTTCTTAATATCTAACTAAAAAAAACAAACAATCCAAACAAAATCACACTTTTCAAAATGCTGCCCAGTTGCTAACAAATAAGTCAAACTTGTTACTAAAGGATGCTGAACTCCACCAAAGCAGATGATGTAGTTCTATCAGTGTCTTTAGGGGATGACCTCACATTCAAGTTGTAGGAACAGAACAGAATACACTTTTATATCCCCAACTGAGTGTATTCAAAGTATGGATAAAACTTGTTCTGGCCTCCAAGTCCAAGTTACCAACAATATAACCATATTGAAGCCGCCACATACATACAAAGCAAAACATATCTAAATTTGTGAATAACACTTACATCAAAATCAAACATCATAAAAGAACAGTACACAAATTAACACAGAATACCTCTGCCTTGTTATAACACACAGTGTTTGTAAGGTGATTAAGGACTATGATAAACTTTCTGACTGTCTGCACCACTTCTAGCAACCTCAACAATCTTAAAATGCAGTTTTTGTGAGCTGATGACTCACCACAAGTGTTTGTGATTGTCTGGAGATGAATATATGTTACCATGGGTATCTGGGGTGATGCCACAAGCTACTGTAACTCTTGTCCCTAGGGGTGTACTACAAAACATGACTTGTTGATCTGTTGTTCTTAAACTTAATGTCACAAAGGTAGCTCTCTTTCACCCTATATAATCATGACAACCAATGGTAATTAATGGTAACACATTAAATAAACAGCAGGGTTAGAGTGTAGAGTTTTGGTCACATTTCACTCATTTTTGTTTTTTTCTTGCTAAAAGTGTGGACTAGATTACATTTATTGCCAAAATATTCAGCTGATTAATTAGTTTGACTTTGATCTGGCATCAGACTAAAATAACTTTAATGTCTCCCTCAGACTATGAAACAACGAGAATGATATATATTAAGTAAGCTTTAATGTTTAAATACACCAAGTTTAAAGTTTCAAAGCTCAAATGTTTAACTGTCACATTAGAACAACAGTAGCTACAAGCTACAAAATATATTAATTCATGAATTTACAAAATTAATTATTTTCTTCCAGCTTTGCTGTTTTGTCTTATTTGCAACAACAGTGTTCCATTGTGTTGTTGCATTTTTATGTTCACAATTTGCCCATTTTATGCTGTAGGTGAGAGAGAGGCCCTTTATGTGCCTGCACACATAAGACCGGCTTAACAGAGAAAGTTGATAACCACCATTGTGATTCTTGTTATTGCTGACTGCGCTTTTAGATTTTGTTGAGCCAGCTTACGCCAAGAATGGTTGGTTTCACAGAACACACTTCTGATGAAAATCTACTTGAAATTGGCTACTTGAAAGTATAGTGCAGAAACAATACCCAGTTATTCACGTTAATCTACAGACTTGACAATTTTTAAATCACAGCTTCAATAATTGCGTTAAGTTTATAATATGCCTTATAAAGGGAAATTAATTGATGAAATGTCACAATGACATTTTAGGTGTGTTGATGTGTTCATAATGTTAACTTATGTTCTCAATAACATCACAGAAAATGTTCCATCTTAAAAAATGTTGTTAGCTGTTATCCTATATGTTAACCAGTGAAGATGAGAGACATTACATGATGTTTTGAAATTTTGAAACCACTAAACAGTAAAAGTTACTAAAAAATAACATTGGCTTCCATTATTTCTCCTTCATTCACACAAAGTGCCTATTTCATCTTTCAGAACACTGTTGAATGTAACTGTCCATTTCTCATTATAAATGTTTAAAAAAGTATAATCAATGGAATGTTATCACTTTTGATCCAATGCCTGTTTTAATTTCAAATTAAAATCTCTCTGTCAATGGAATTTCAGTGGACACAAACTATTTATTTCTTAACATTGCTTCCATTGTAAAACATTTGCATAGCATCTTACATGTTACTCAAATGTGTTTTTACAGATTTTGTAAAACAGTGCATAAAAATATCTTTGGGTATATCTTGATCCCAACTGGTTACTAATTCATGTAACTCTACCACCAACCCAGACAATTGATGTGTGTGTGTGAAAGAAACGGAGAATAAGCTGAGGGAATGAGTCAGTCTAATATGTGATTATGCACTCAGAAATAGATGACTAATGTACGTAAACTTGCCACATTGCATTGCCTTATGAAGGAGACACAACTCCAGTTGTTCACCTGTCCTCCATACTTTATCATTCCATGTCATGACATCCCCTCTAAACAGCTGCTGCAGGTTGTAGCATCACCTTCAAGCAGCCATGGCATCACCACCAACAGCTATAGCAATACCCCCAAAGCCCGTGGCATTACCTCCAAACAGAAGTCACCTCCATGGCAGGATATGGCACTACTCCCAAATGCCACAGGATCACCCCCAAGTTCTATGGAATCACCCTCAAAAGTTGTGCCTTACTCAAAAAAACTATGACATTACTTCCAAATGCAGCATCATCCCTAGATGCTATGGTATCTCCTCCAAATGCCACAGCATCATACACAGATTTTATGGCATTACCTCCAAATCCCATGGCATTACCCAATTTGCACCTGCATTACCTCCAAAAAGAGACCACTGCCACAGCAGGTCATGACACCATCCCTATATGACTTGACATGAACCCCAAATGGCATCAACCTCAAAAACTGTGGTAGTTAGTGGCTTCTGAGGTTGCCACCAGGGCTTCCACAGTGATGTGCCACAATCTGAGCTTGCCCTTTTAATTGAATAGAGTGTGACTGACTTGTGATATGATAGTCTGGCATTTTCACCACATTCATTATACAGTGTTAAACCTAGGTCCCTAATTGTCTCTGTCACGGCTCAACGGCACGAGGGAACAGGGATGGACACAGGCGCAGAAACCAACCCGGAAGGGAGGTGACAGAAAACAAATGATTTATTTCCGCCCACAGGGAAAACAAAGGTGAAACACAAGGCGACGCCACCACACTAGTGGCGCGTAGGATTCGTCTGAGAAAATGAGGGCGACCTAGACACCTCTAGGAGACGGCTGAACAGCGGGGACAGCGGGGAGGTAGAAACAGGACTAGGTAGGGGCCGGGGCACTGGAACAAGAGGAGATCACGATCAGAGGGATCCAGCAGACAACCAATAATCCTCCGCAGTTGAATTGAATTGCCTTACTTGGTTTCAGATGGAGGGGACAGGTGGAGCGGAAAACCCGGAAGCGGTCGAGGCGTGGGGAGGCAGGCAGGTAGGTGAGCAGTGGGTCGGCAGGCCACGTTGTGTGAGCAGCTGGCGGCCCAGGTCCAGGAGGACGGGAGCGAGGGGAACAAGATCTCCACTCCGGGTGCTATCGCTGAGGACAAGAAAAGACAGGTCAGTCATCACACGGCGTTAAGACAAGGTTTGAGGATGCTCCACTGAACTAACATGGGAATAGCAGATACTCAGGCGATGAGTGGTTGAGAGCGCAGGTCTGATATACCGCTGGCACGATTGCTCACAGGTGGTCAGCCAGGGAGGGGCAACCTGACTCCGCCTAAAGGAGGAGGAGCCACTGTCTGAGACCTGCAGGTGCCCAACCAGACCATGACAGTCTCAGCCGTTAAGTGTCCAGTTTTAAAACACTGGGAAATACTGAAACACTTGAAACACTGTTTCAAAACAGTTTCTTCACTGGGACATTTTAGCTAGAGACTTCATGAAGTCCCACAAATGTTTGGAGTTGGATTTATAAAACTGTTCCTTTAAAATATGTTCATATTATATAGATTATAAATCCTACCTCTCTGTACTGAATGCAAGGAAGGTTTCTTCCTGTGAAAAGGGAGTTTTTCCTTGCCACTGTCGCCAAAGTGTTTGCTCATAGGGGGTCATATGATTGTTTGGTTTTTCTCTGTATGTATTATTGCAGGGTCTACCTTACAATATAAAGTGCCTTGAGGCGACTGTTGTTGTGATTTGGTGCTGTATAAATAAAATTGAATTGAATTATATGATCATGATTTTAATTTTTGTTTTGATTTTTTAAAATTAGTACCACCAAGTGTGTGGCCATAGCTCTGAGCTGGAAATTGCTGGAGTGCCTACTGTGGAACATTTTGCTGCCCCAAGTGGAGGAGTTTGGTATCTCTAGGTCTTGTCCATGAGTAATGGGAGAGAGGAGAGTAAGCCCGATAGATGAAACGACAGGGGTGAGGATGCTATACTAATCTGTTGTGGTGAAGCAAGAGCTGAACATGAAGCTGTTAGTTCACATTTGCACCATCACCTATGGCCTCTTTGGGTAAGTGACTGAAAGAATGAGCTTGAGATTTAGAATAGAGCAGCTACTCCCCCAGTTGAGGTGGCTGGGATATTTAATTAGGATGCATCCTAGACACCTCCTAGGTGAGGTGTTTCAGGTATGTCATACTGTGAGGAGGCTCCAAGACAGACCCAGGACACAATGAAGAGATTATATCTCTTGGCCTGGCTTAGTAAAACCCAGTTGTCCCCTGGGATGAACCAGAGGACGTGGCTGGTCTTCTGGATGGATGGATGGATGAATGGCTCTTGGAAGACTTCTGCCTCTCCAACACCACTTGAAGAGAGTCCAGCTTTGTCCCAGCAATGGATGAGTTTATTGAGTCTGTTGGGATTTGTGAACCTCAACCTGTGGCTCCAGCATGCATCACTGTGTGGCACTGCCCACAACACACTCATAGAAAATCCTGAGCCTTGTCCATCTCAGAAAATAGAGATAGCTTTCGTCGTTCCTCTATGGTGCAGTGGTGTTTTTAACCCCGTCCAGTTTATTGTCATGGATGGATGATTATTTCAAAAATACTATTACAGTTTTTGCTCGTTGCTTGAACACTATAAACCCATGCTTAGACTAAAGTAACACAACTTGAAGCTTTTGTTACCATACCTCAAACACCATACCCATACCTTAAACAAAAGTGCTGCTTTGCACTCTGGTTGCAATTATGCAACACACTTACTCCTTTATGCAACACACATGGTCCTGCATAGTACACTCTATTTTATACATAAGACACTTCGTTCAAAAATGAAATTTCAGGATGCCATTTGGAAAACACATGTATCCAAAATACAAAACACATTGGGTAATTGCAACCACTCAAATATACACCTGAAGGCACTTACTTGCAAAACTGAACACCAATTAGCCAACCACAAAAAGCCCTCAGTTTAGCCATTTCAAGAACTTTGCAAGCATGGATGGAGGGAGAGCAAGAGGAAGAGGAGGAGGAGGTCAAAGAGGCCATGCACGGACCCATATTTCTGATGATATAAGAGCAACTTTGGTGGACCATGTCATCAACCACGGCCTGACTATGAGGGAAGCTGGGCAGAGAGTCCACCCACATCTAAGCCGCTTCACAGTGGCATCTGTAATAAGAAAATTCCGACTAGAAAACAGGTCTGTCTTCATCTCACTGTCTTCTACTCTACTCAGATGGTTTTTATAGTACTGTTCTACAGTTACCATATCAAGTGTACAGGGTATTGCAGGGTGCTAATCCTCCTTTTGCAGCCAAAGTGGTAGTTTCTGTGAAACATACCATGATTACTTATATTGAAGTACAGTGTTGTACAGTGGATGATACAGTATATACAGTAAAGTACTGTAAGAAAAATAAGCAAACCGATGACAATATGTGGTTGTATTTCTCTAGAATGACTCGAAGACCTTCTGGGGGAGGACGCCAACGCCTGCTCACACAACGGCAGGAACTTGCCGTTGTGGACCTAGTGAGGGCAGACAATGCTATCCGTCTCCACCAGCTACGAAAGCAAATACTTGCAGACAGGCAAGTGTTCAACAGCATAAACCATGTGAGCATCACCACCATCAGACGCATCTTGGGAAAACACAGCATCACCATGAAGCAGCTCTACAGAGTCCCATTTGAGAGGAACAGTGACAGGGTCAAAGGACTTCGAGCTGAATGTGTACCATATCAGTACCACATGAATACATTCTGAGAGCTACACAGGTACCCGTGTGATGGGGTGAGGGTTCTGTATGTGTAGCACTGTAGTACAGTAATATGTTCTCTTTTTTTTTTTTTTTACAGAGAATCTTGGCCATGGATGGAGCTGCACAGCCTCATGAATTCATTTTCATTGATGAAGCTGGATTCGACCTGTGCAAAACAAGACGACGGGGTCGTAATGTAATTGGCCAAAGGGCAATTGTGCACGTTCCAGGGCAGCGCAGGGGAAATATCACATTGTGTGCCGCCATAAGCCTTCGAGGGCTTCTGCATCATCATGCAAAACTAGGTCCATACAATAGGCAACATATACTCACATTTCTAGATGCTCTCCATGATATAGTTGTACAGAACAGACCAGATCAGCCCAGGTTTGTGGTGATATGGGATAATGTCAGTTTCCATCGGGCTGCTCTGGTCCTGGTTCTCCAACCACAGTCAACTTGAAGTGGTATGCTTGCCCCCTTACTCACCATTTTTAAACCCTATAGAGGAATTTTTTTCGGCTTGGAGATGGCGTGTATATGACCGCCAACTACATGCCTGCATGCCTCTTCTGCAGGCAATGGAACAGGCCTGCGGCGACATTCAGGTGACAGCAATCCATGGATGGTTTTGACATGGAAGAGGATATTTTCCCCGGTGCCTAGCAGGAGGAGACATTGCTTGCGATGTTGATGAGGTCCTGTGGCCAGACCCCAACAGACGGCGGGATCCATGAGCCCACGTATGCACAATTGTCATGATTTTTTGTTTACAGTATAGTGTTTTTTCTATTACTGTATTATGGGTTTTTTGTTTTTGTTTTTTATTTTTGCTTTATCTGAATTCATGGTACTGCAATGTACAGTGCTGCAATGTACAATATTGAGTAGGCCTATTTGCTTTTTTGGTTGTTTGCAAATGTGTCTCCTGAAAATATGCCTTCTGAATGAACAATGGAAATCAAAGACTGCAGTGCTTTATATAAAGTAGACTAGTGTGTTCCCCCTGCTCTGTAAGTGTTTGCATATGATGCAAGTATGTGTCATTTTGTCAACAGAGTTACATTTTGACAAAGGAATGTCAGGTTTTGATAGCAGAGTTTAGGTTTTGAGAGTAGAGTTTCAATTTGGTGCAGATGTGAATGGTATATTTCCCAGTGTTGTGTCATGTTTACTTGTGTTTAGGGTTTTGGCACAATGAGCAAAGTTTTGCAAAATGTGTTCAGGCAACGGGCAAAAACTGTAATTGAAATGCTTTGGATAGTTCATGAAATACATTATCAAACTAATTTTGTTTCTGACTTTTGCAGTTGGCATCTTATGAATTTAGCCCCAGAAACAAACATTGCTCCAGTCACAGTCAAGTATAACTAGTAGAGGCAGTACTAGACTGTAGTTATACTTACTACAGTCAAATGACTAACATTTTGCATGTCATACGAGATAAGAAAAGAGTGCTGGAAATTCAAAAGGACTTTAGTTCAGTTTCTTAGATTTGTGTTTACTTTAGCCAGTATTATATTCAGAAGACAAAAAATGAGCTAACATCCCCATGTTGGCACTTCAATATAGCCCTATTTCATATTGATTTTTCCTTTAATATGAGATGTAGGATAAGCATAAGAAAGCAGGTAATAGCATGAGACGCAACAGCATGTTGGCACAGGTGGTCTATAACTGCTGTGTAAATGGATTGGGCAGTCATCTTATCAAGCTCTATAATGAAGTGGAGAAAAATATGATTCACACTGTGAAAAATAAATGTGTTTCCTTTACAAAAGATAGTGAAATGAAAATATGGGTAAATAGATGTAAGAGGACGTAGCATGTATCTGTTTACTGCTCAAGTGGAGTCAGTTTATTTTAGAGACAGATAAAGTAGAAAGGGGCATGAATAATGGATGAGGCAGGGATGGGAGAATGGATAGATGCAGGGTAGAAGAAAAGATTAATGAATTTCCACTGTATATCAAATTAAAGTAAAAGCAGAGATGGGATAGTTTTCAGACATTATAACATATCACTCAGAGGGGGGGGGGGGGGGGGGGGGGAAGCATGTAGGTTAAATTTTGTATTTGAATTGTTTTTTAATAACTTTAAATATACTTAGTATGAGCCTGTATAGACCAGTCAAGTCCTGTATACTGAGTGCATCACAATTAACAATAATGGGATGGAGTAGTAGTCTTGAAAATAGAAAGTTGCAGGAGGTTTTTGATTTTATTCCCAAGAAATTTTCAGTCACCTTCATCTTAATCTATGGACGCTAAGTGCTCGCCATGAAAGAGGCACTTGTCCAAAGATGACTTGGGTGTTATGGAACAAAACTTTGTAACATGTTTTACAGGAATCAGACATATATCTGGTTAAAACGTCTGGAATTGGACCATTAGTCCTAAAGCCAGTCATGCACTTTGACTTACATCTGCTGTTTGGTTGCTGGTCTGATAACAGTTCAGATTGTCTTAATTATTTGAATAATCTCTGTGTGTGTGTGTGTGTGTGTGTGTGTGTGTGTGTGTGTGTGTGTGTGTGTGTGCGTGCGTGCGTGCGTGCGTGTGTGCGTGTGTGCTTGTTTGTGTTTGAAACCAATTAAATGCAAATGTTAAAAGCCAGCACATTTTTATGAAAATAAAAAAAGTTCAGCCTCAGGAAGCTAAGAAACCCTGGGTATAGTGACAAGTTCCAAAAAAAAAAAAAAGTTACAAACAAGAGAAGGTGGGAGCATCCGAGAGGGACAGCATCAGTAAAAACAGATCTGATCATATGCAAATAATTACCAAACTAATTACCACAGCAATGTAATTTTCTTGGTAATTAAAGAGAAACTTATAGGCTGAATTAGCAACAAAAAACCTGGCACAATTAGTGTCATACCATGCTACTACTGCAGCTACTGTGCAAAAATAATAATAAAGCTGTCCATAATCTGACACGTCTTGGCAGAAGAAACAAATGAGGGATGACAGATTTTGGTATAGGCAATAAATTCACAGGAAATTACAGAGTGAGTAGTAAACATAAATGTATTATTCCCTGACAGATAATTTATTCTACTATCCACTATCAAAGTTTTAAACCTATTGTTTTTCAATTTTTGCTTGGCAAACATGTTAAAAGGAACAATTCTGCCTTCCATATACAGAGGAAAAAAGATTGGTGAGTGGCCTGTGCAAGCTAAATGACTGATAGCATAGTGTCACAATCTGTGAAATTACATCTGCTAAAAATGTGTTTAACAAAGCAACAGATGATACAATGCAAAAATGCTGTAGCTGATTGCAAATAAAAAAAAAGTTAGGATGGAATTTAAGGCCACAAATAACAGTTACTTTAATTACACTAATCTCTTAATTAATTTTCTAATTAATCAACAGCTTGATCTCATTAAACACCTTAACAACTCAATTAAACAGCTTAACCCAAGGCTATTCAGTTTCAAATGTTGAAAATGAAAGTGGCAAACACATCTGAAAAGCAAAAAGAGATATTGCCAGTATTTTTTCCACTTATCCAACTGAAGAGTACAGAGTTTGTAAGATGTATCTTTAAACATTTATTTGAAATTTTGAACTTTGTTTCAACAGCTCCAAAATCATTCACATTTCTTGCGGTCTTAAATATAACATCAAACTCACTAATTCATCAAAATCTTTGACAATAAAAATTTGTTTTCTGGCTCTGTTTAAGAGTTGACTCCTGCAGAGGTTGAATAAGTGCTATCTGCTGGGAAACTTTGTCAACATCATAATCATCTTTGATTGGTGTTTAGTTGCAGTAGAGAACACAACAGATGCTGCCTCATTACACATACAGTCCTGTCTGAATTTGTGCGCACACAGACACACGCACGCACACACACACACTTACATATGGGAAGTGTTGTCAAGGTGAGAAAAAAATAATGTAATGTCAGCGACAATGAGCAAATGAGGTTTGCTTTGCATGTTGAGTATATGTGGAGATTCAGTTCCATTTATTGATAATTTATGACTTCCGACGATTCAACAACATGAATACAGCACAAAATGCATGCGGGTCCCGCCGACAGAGAAGCGGTGGAAGTGGCGCACCCAGAGGTTTATGGATTAGTATAGATTTAAGAAGATTCCAGTGTTTGTAGATCTCTTAGTAAGTGTGTGTGTGTGTGTGTGTGTGTGTGTGTGTGTGTGTGTGTGTGTGTGTGTGTGTGTGTGTGTGTGTGTGTCCCATATCAAATTCAGCCCATCTTTCAGACAAGTATAAAGATGATGTTGTCACTTGAGATAGAGTCCTTTTCTTTCTTCTTCTTCTTCTTTTTCTGTTTTTCGTTGAGGGAGGGGTTCTTTATTTTTGGTTCCGGCAGTTACTAGCAAATGTGGAAGAAGTAAAGACATTCTTAACTTGTAAGCAGAAATACAGATACTTGTGCTAAAAAAAATACTCTGGTAAAGGTTGAATGACTCATAAAAAGAAACAAAAAAGCACACATATGCAAACACTACCAAAAATACAATTATACTATAAAATCAAATACTATTATAATTATATGAGTATATTTTTCATTAAATACAAAAATAAATGATTGGATTTACACAAATTAATTCAACAAGATGTAAGCAGCTAACTTGGCTGTCTTAATACTAGACAGCTTGCCATTGTTATAAAGGTGGAATTGCCTGAATTAAATTCAACTGTTTTTAATTTTAAAAAATGAGCACAAATACAGATACTTGCCTTTAAAAATACTATGATAAAGGTTGAATGACTCATAAAAGAAACAAGAAAAGAGTAAAGCTAAATGAACATATTAGTATTAGTATCAAATACTAGTGTAATAATATTAATATGTTTTTATAAAATACAAAAACAAATATTTCTTTATGTACAGACTGTGATCAGCTGTACATAAAGAGCTGCTGCTCTGAGGTTTACTGGTCTTAGTGGATTTACACAAATTCAACAAGATGTAACCAGCTAACTTGGCTAGTTTCTATTCCCTACACTAACTAAATACTGTCTTTATACTAGACAGTTTGCCATTGGTATAAACGTGAAATTGCCTGAATTTGTTTCAATGTAATTTTTTATTCAAATTAATTCAATTTTATTTATGTAGCATCAAATCATGACAGTCACCTCAAGGTGCATTCCAATTTAAGGTAAGGACGCTACTGTCATGACAGATCTTGATTGTGTTTTGGGCCTCTGTTTTCTTTCTTTTGCAGATCAAGGTTGGGTTGGGCAAGGTTGACTCCTCCTTTTGGGAGGGGTCTCTGGGGATACATACCTGTGACTCATTTTCCTGATTTGGCCAGTCAGTCCTTAAGAGCTAGTCCAGACATCCACTCTTTGCCAGATCATCTGCTTATCACCTGCCAAGTGGTAATCAGGCCTCTCCATGAATTTTCTAGTGTAGTGTTTCCTAGTGTGCCAAACACTGCTCTTCTTCCAGTCGATTTCCCAGTGGATCAGAGGAATCGCTGTCATCATACTGAACTCACCTATCTCTGCTATTCCCTTCAGAGAGTCTCTTAGTGCCAATTCTCTGTGTTTTGAAATCAGTGCTCTTTACAGTAAAGTTGTGAATTATACACCAGACTCAGCTCAGTCCACTCTTATCAGTGCTTGCGCCTTGACACGAACAATAACAGAGAGAAACCCCAACAATCAAATGATCTACCTTTGAGCAAGCACTTTGAGGAAAAAAGAAACCCCTAGAAGTACCATCTCCACCGATTATGGACATCTGCACCAAAAGCGATTTCTGATGATTCTGTGTGTTCTTGTATCTTTGCTGTAAATAGCCTGTAGTCAACAGGAGTTATGAAAGGGGTTATAAATTAAATAAAGAAATTACCTGTTTTGCGAGTATCTGAGTGCATTACTGTACCTACTCATTTTAATCAACCAGTTCTTTGGCTGCTCAATATGTCTTTACAGAGCTGTGATGTTTTGTTTATGTCTGCTGCCCTTAGACATCTCCCTTGAAAAAGATAATTTTAATATTAATGAATGTTTTTAACTTGGTAAAAACCACTTTGACAAAAACTGATTGCTACCTTGTAACAGAAATATTCTTTCTGGCCCAAAATGAGCTGATGTTATTCATGAGCGATATGTTTGACAGCTTATAGACCAACTCTTTTAAACTGTTTAAATAGCAGCAATCATTTTTTGGCACTTTTTGGCAGATGATCATTTTTTAAAAATTATACATAAAATAGGGGCTTTTGCCCCTTTTATCTATTTCTATGTGATAAGTCTCAGTGATGGATAAACTAACAGGACTGTTTTTTATGTATTGTTCCCTTCATTTATGCTCCAATCGGTTTGATGTTTGAAAGCATGCAGTGGTGGGAAATCAAAACTTCCCTCAAATGTGTTAAACCTAAATGAGCCTGTTTTGAAATGTAAGGAGTAGAAAGTACAGAAATGTTTGTAAATAGGCAGTAAAAGCAGAGATATTCGTACTTTGTTGCTTCCCAACTTTATTTATTAGGGTATGGACAGATGATATTTTCCTTTTTTTTTTTTTTGTGTCAATCATTGATATATGTACAAATCAATCTCTACTCAATATCTGTACTCACTTTAAAGGTTTTCGCATAGTAACACACACACACACACACACACACACACACACACACACACACACACACACACACAGAGAGAGAGAGATTTACTCAGCAGGGGTCTGAGGTAAAAAACATATCCAAATGTACTTTATAGATGGACTCAATTCCCCCTGAGTTTAACAAGCAGACTATTTTTCTTGAAAAAATCATCTCTTATATGGATACAAAATCTGTTACAGTAAATGAGACACTTTGTAGTGTGGAGCACGCACTGCTTTAGGAGCAGCTTCGGGAAATGAGCATTTGGAGATCCCAGCTGCAAACTGTCAGATTGCATAAGAGTGTGCCCCCACTAAAGGCAGTCCATTTGCGACTTTAAAAATAGATCAATAATGCATGTAGTAAAGATTACTGTAGTGCAAACTGGAAAAGCCAATTAAATTCTACGTAATATAATTTCCCTGTGCATCTAGCCAAGTTATTCTTTCTTTTTATTATTGTTTTCACTGGAAAACTGTTGTAAAATGGCTAGAAATGTGTTGACATTCATTTGTATGTATTTTTTTTTTAATTTTTGGAATAAGGAATGAGACTTTATTAGTAGTGTCTCATATCTCTCATCTCTTTAATCTCTCTCATAAAATAAGAATAATCTTTTGCAAAGAGACTATATTTTTGGTACCAAAAATTTTTCTGGTTTCTGTTTGTTGTTCAAGATTTATTGATTATTGCTGTGTAACTAGGCTTTGGTTTGAAAAGAGGAATTGCTTTTGTTGAAGAAAAGCCCCCACATACTTACAGTTTTGTTTTTTTGTTAAATTATATTAGATTTTTCTCTGTATTTGTTCAGAGCAGAGAATAGAACATGAAGTGTTATACCTGATATCCTTCATCTACTATCCAAATATTCTGACTACATGGAAGGTAATGAGCATAAGCCCAAGAGACTATAAGGGCCTATTTATGTTTGCCATATTGGTAATGTCACAAGCAAACAGTGATATTGCCACAGCTTCATACTATTTATACCAGTGCTAATGGCATGGCTACTCTTTGCAGAATCCTCCAAAACAATAGATGTTACCACTGGAAAAAAAAGAAAAACTCTCAGTAAGGGTGCTGGAGACTTTGTTTCGGAAGTTTTTCCCAGTAAAAATCCCTTTGTATAAGCTTTGACCTAATAGCGTTTGATAGTCCAAACAGCCACTGACAGGTTATGAGACAATTATTCATGACCTGAAAAAAGAAAAAAACATGCAAAATAGTTCAACTTTTAACAAGAAATAGTATCAGTCACTTCATAAGTAGGCTCTGGGTCAGGGTTTAAGGCCATGAGTACTATTAAGACAGCCTAACTACTGGGGGACCAGAATTTACTTCTGGCCAATGCACTGCCAGTCTAAAGTTTTTTGGCTCCTCTTTTTGTTAGGCATCTTATGCTATCTGCTTGCACCCTCTCTTCCTCTTACTACTCCCTCCCTCCTTTTGCCATCATTAACAACACTCTATCCACTTATATCTCTGCCCCACTTTGTCTTCCCCAAACCAGATGTCCCTCTCTTCATCTCAATCCATTTTTTTGCTAAAGCTATCTCCCCTCTGCCTCTTCTTCCTTTGAGCCCCACGGTATGAAAAACATGGAAGAATCCCCACCACCACCACTTACCCTCCCAATCTCAGTGACCTGACCATCTGTGACAGAGAATTCCAGTCTTTAACTAAACCCCCATCATGCTGGTGACTGCGGCTAGTGTGGATGAGTGTGTTGCGGCAGTTGTGGGAGGTGGCGAGGCTGAGGTGGGGGGATGGCAGTGGAGGGGTAAGCTCCACTCAAAGCTGTCGTAAACACCACTAATGCATCGCTAAACTTGGGGAATCTCTTGTGCTCATGCGTGCTTTTGTGTGAGTGTCTATTGCACATACAGAACTGACTAATCCCTCATAAACCTACATTTTATCACTTACCACACCATTAGCTGAGCCGTGGCATACTGCCTGTAGATGTCAAAACAGAGGGACTACAAGAGTCTGTGCAATTTCTTTGTTGCTCTACATAGAATCCACATTTCCCTGGGCCTTGTGAGAGATGAAAAGAATTATGTCTCTTTCAGCTGGGAAACAATGTAATATTAACTGCAAACACAGCGCCCCACTGCCCACCCCTTTAATTTTGGTTTTACACAGCTAAAACAAACTAGATGTGAAATTAGACACTTTGAAATGCAGCTCTAGGAAATATGTTGAATTTTGTCAGCTTTTTTTAAAAGTAAGCACAAATGCTGTTGGTATAGGAATGTACCACCTAATTGAAAGTTAAGCTAATATTGATGTGATTAATGTGTGGTGCTGAATTTAAACTGTAAGCACTTCTTAATTTTTGCTGGAACAGATTTGATAGAATATTTTAAATCTTTCACGGGGAGGAAACGTTTTTACAGACAAACACACAAACAGAGAAGCAGCAGGCAGACAGAAGTTGTGTGAGACTGTCTAGAGAGTGGCATCAGTGACAAAGAGCGATCTCCTACAGGGGGTTGAGCTGGGGAACGAGGTGACACTGTAACAGTCTCTGATCAACTGAGGAGCTGGGGAAGTGTGCATTTGTGTGTGCAAACACATGACCTCACCTGTCACTATCTGTCTTTGCATTTGTTTGTTTGCACGTCAGTGCAGGTGTCACCGAGTGAGTCTGTTGGAACACATTTGTGTGTCTTTATGTGCACGAGTATGTGTGTCTTTATATGAGTGCGTGTTTGTGTGTATTACTCAGTCTGCTCCTTACAAAATGCTTCAGATGTCAACCACAGACCCCATTTCCTCAAGGGCCTACACTCCACACATTTCAGCGCCATTTCAGTCACAGAGGGAGCACCTTTACACAGAGATTTAGGAACTTAGGAAGTTTGAGCAAATATAGAAAGTTAGTTTTAGAAAATTGAAATAATTATTCCCAAAACTAGGATGACAAAATTGTGTCAAAGAGGCTTGATTACTGAGGATGAGTCTTTTAATTGAGTTGGGGGGATAGTATATAGATTACAACATTTTAAGGGTCATCGGTGTGTTGTAATAGTCCATTGTGGTAAAAGGTTACCAAAATCTGCAAGTAAATCTGTCCATATAACAGTCAAACTACTATGGCCATGAATTGTGGATAATCACTAAAAGAAATGATGGCTGCCCCGACGAGCAGAACCCAAACAAGTGGTAGAAATATGGATAAATAAATACAAACAGTTTTTTAAAACCATCTGACGTCTTTTGATTTGTTCATTCTAATGTGTTCATAACACATCCCCAGACTAGCTTTAATCATTATGGCAATACCATGACTATCAATTAGTGGAAATGGGAAGTGCAGATTCTTGAATAATTATGTATTTTCCTGTATATTTTGTAGCGCACATAATTCTTATAAAACAGCTCCTTTGTTCTTTTCATACAGTTACTTTATAGTGACAAACATAAACCAAACTTGCAGCATTTATAACAATAGCCAACCAGATTATTCTCTAATTAAATGGATTGTGCCTCCAAAATGCATCATTATTGTTCGTTACCTAACTGCATGGTACTGTTAGTCAGAGGGTAAACAGAAATGGCATCCAAAGCTTTGTTTTGTTTGTAGTTGCCCTATTTCCCCAGCAAAGTCAATCCCCTGTTTGAACAAAGTGCCTAAATATGCAAAGACTAAATAATCTTTTTCAGACTGATAGTGAAAATATCCACTTTGTGGCGACCCGTGAGTCAGTCTACTTAAGACAGCAAAGACAAACACTTGAGCAAGGTGAGGCAAGGTTAAAGAAAAATCACAACAACATTCTCCAGGAAACAAACACTGAAAAATATGAAATAAAATGGGTTGTGTTTTCATGGTGTCAGCATTTGATTTTTTTGTTCAACTCTGTGTGGTTGCCTTTGGGTTTCTTGCAGTTTGACTCAGCTGTCATAGTGAAATCAAACATCTTTTATATGCTGCTTTGTTTTTATTATATTTGTTCTTTATTTATTTATTTGACTAGGTGTCTTAATGAGGAGTCAACTCTCAACCCCTAAAATTTATAAATATGTCTAATGCCACAGTTTGATTTACCATTTGCCCCGATGTGGTTAAAATTTGTTTTTTTTTTTTATGCAAAGATAGACTAAAATAGACCAGCAGGACTGTCAAAGACAAACATCTTGAGCTCTCTATTAATCTAAAACTCAAGACAAAAGACTTGATTTATTTTTCTTTTATTACAAGGCAAAAACAGGATCACTTTGAGCTTACAAGGCCATAGGCAGACGTGGAAGATAGAGAATTCGGTTCCTTTATCCAGATGGAAAAGAACAAGAATTTCCTGATTTCCCAAAGTAAATACTTTATCCTTGTCACGGTCTGCGGAGGCAGACCGTGCGGAAATGTGTGTGGTGGGCCCAGGTGCGAACACAGGCGAGGATGCAGGAGTGGATTTAAACAAAAGCGAGCCGTTTATTATGGCTGATGAAAAGGAACAAAACAGAGTGAAGGCAGCATAAGAGTAACAGTTAAAACAAAACCCTAAACTGGAAATAAACTAAGGAAAAGCTATGGCTTGAAATACGGAACACAGAGGTGGTAACACAGACGACGCGACACAGACTGTAAGAAACACAGAGACTAAATACACATGAGGGATGATCAGGGGAAGTGGCCACACATGGGAACGCAGCTGACACACATGAACTTAACGACAGGACAGGAGGAGTGAAACTGAATACACTGACAGTGAATGCAGGCCTTCAAAGTAAAACAGGAAACATGAGACATGAACCAGGGAGAAGTAGTACGGGGGGAGGTGACATAACTGACAGCATGAACTTGACAGTACAAGACACACAGACATAAACACACGAAGGGCAAGGGAGACGTGACGCAAGGGTGATATATACAAATGGCTGGACTAACTCAATGAACCTAAATAATCAATAAACATCAACATAGACTAAACACAAAACACTGGGTCGCACGACCCAGGACCATGACAATCCTTAAAGACTTAAGTCTCATATGTGTTTATATTTCTCTAATACTTAAAAAAAATCCAAATGTGATTGTTAATCCATTAAAATAAATATTAATTAGATCACTTTCATGATTACATTATGGTTGGGAAATTACATACAGAGTAAACTGCCATATCAGGCATGCTATCCATTGAACCCTTTCATGCTTGAATTATGACAACCTCAATTGGGATTATTTCTTAAGTATTTTTATTCATCTTTAGGCATGTAAAGATGAATAAAAATACTTAAGAAATAAAATCCTGATTGAGGTTTTCATAATTCATGCATGAAAGTGTTAAATAACAATAATTACAATGAAACACGTCATATTGTAACATTAAATGACCAGTGGGTGGCAGGGTATGGAGTGACACATCAGTGTCCAATGTAGTGGTTTATGTGCAAGTATAACCATCAATACTAACACAAATACAAGAAAACAGCCTTTGAATAGTTGTCCACTGTTAAAAAATGCAGGTGTTTTTCTTCACTTCTTCTACACAGTTAACGACAATTTCACCAGCACCGTAATTCTATTCTCAATCATTTCTGATTTATCAAATTCTATGCTTACTTGTTATTTATACGTCATTTTGTTCACACAATTTCCATGCTTTGTGAGGTAAGAAAACTATTGTTTTTACTGTTCTTAAGACTTTGAACTCAGCGATGTCTAAAGTGTTGTTTTTTGAAAGCTGCCATTAAGTGAATTCACCTCGGTGCTGAAACTTTGGTTTAAAACTAGTAAAGTGAACTAAAGCTGCATTTCCCAGCTATCTGCAAACAGCAGTGAACCAGAGGGACTGCTCCAGCTTTCTGTTCATCCAGTTCATCTTGCATTGAGAGCTTTGGTAGCCAAGACTGCATGCACAAGAATGAGTGCAATCAAGGAGAATCCGCAGAGAAACCTGTCTTATTGGTAATAACCCAAGGTCGGTATGAATTGTATAAACACAATCGTACAAAACCAAACTGCTTTCATACTTCTCCATGATGACCACTGAGACCAGCTGGCTCTTGCCTTCCAACAAAAGCCATTTATTAGTACCCTTACCAGAACCAACAGATTGATTTATGGACATCCAATAGGCAAAAGGAAAAGGTCACAGTTATTAAGACATAAAAACACTCAGTGTGGGATGTTGTGACATTCAGCACCACAGGACCAAATGAAGTTGATTTAAAGCCAAATGTGCATCCCTAAATGTCAACATAGTTCACACATGTTACAGCTGATTTTATTGGGGGATTTATATTTTAGAATCTGCTGCAGTTTAGGACTAAGGCATTGTAACTATAAGCTTACTCTACAGAGGATTAATATTCCTGAATCCCACAAGCTTAGGAAATAACTTATTGTGAGTGTTGAAAAAGCCGGTGGATCCTGCTGGGTATTTTTCTTCTTTGGGGAATACCAGCTGAGAAGTCTGCTATTGGACAGATAATGTTATCCTATGAAATCCCCAGTATGTGTTTGTATAAGCTCTGTCTGCACCATTTGACACACTGAATGTTTAGCTATAACAAGGACTTCCTCAAACAAATATGTGCCACTGAAAAAAATAAGTAAGTACCTAAATCACACATTGGATCTGACTGACTATTGTCCTACGTGTAGGACCTACGGTGTAGGACAATAGTCAGTTGAAACCAAAAATGTCAACACTTACACACACATATACATAGCTGTGTGTAAAGTGTAAATTAATACATATGTGCTGAAACACAGTTTCCTTTGATTTTTTTCTTTTAGACACAATCTTTGGTATGTGCTCTGAGAATGCTACTTCCAAGTGTATTTCAGTTTCTTTAAGTATGTTAAATTCATATAGATCATTTTAATGATTAGGTAATGAACAGAGTAAGAAAATTTCACTCTTATTTTATTGATGTTTTATAACTTTCTACCTTTACCGATTCCCTATTACTTATTCTCTTTTGTCTTTGCCAAACATGCCAAAATAACTGGTATTTTTGTATTAATCATTACAGTTTTACTTTCGTTTCCATTTGTTAATCTTTTACTCTTTAATCTTTTACTTTTACTTTTACTTTCATCATAACAAATGGTCAAAATGTAAATAGTTTTGGTTAGTTGAAAAGGCAAAATTGCAGCAAGCTCCTGACAACATGTGTTTTGTGGGTCTGTGCAATTTTGTGAGCTTCTGCAATTCTCAGTTCCTTATTTCACTTCATGTTTTCTCAAAGAAGACCTCTGATATTTCCTTCACCTGGGAGAATGGTTCCCATCTGTTGTCCCAGACATCATGCTACCACGTACGTACTTCAATACCCAGGAGAATTTTTGTTATGAAGAAAGAGACAAGGATCAACAATTCTGTTGCATATCTGAAGTGTGTGTTTGTATCTGTGTGTGTAAGTTAGAACAAGATACAGAGAGAAAGGAAAATAAATAACATACATAGAGGGGGAAAGAACACGAGGTGAAAATGTACCCCTTTGTGTCAAAGGGATCATTCTTGGTTTATGACTTTATTAGTAATCAGCAGACGACCGAGCATGTAAGATGGGAAGGTAAGAGATACACTAAACAAGGTAAATCATGCATATGTAAGGGCCTACTAGCCCCGTTATGTAGAGGTATAGAAATGCACAAGCTGCCTCGAACGACTAGGGGGTAGTGGGATCTGGGTCCGCGACCGCCCCTTGTACAGTTGACCCAGATACTTACTACTTTAAGAATGGTTTTAGCTGTCTGGCTGTTGCCCCCCCCCTGGAGCCCCCCCCCCCCCCCCCCCGGAGGGGGGGGGCTCCAGGGCTCAAACCTGCGAGTAACAGCTGCCCGCAGTGCACTATGCTGTCGAACATTAACTCACCCTAACCCCACATACCTGTACCCAACCAGATAACCCGGGTGCCCCTATTCCAAGGCAACCTGGTTTGACAGAAACATACTACAGTCACTTTTAAATCACGTGTAACCCTTTTATTTGTTCAACTGGCCCTCGTGAACCTAGACCATACACCAATGTTAACGGGGCCCTGGAGAACACAAGTAACAGAAAGAAAAAACACTCAAAAAAATTAAAAAGAAAGAAAGAATCCCAATAAAACAAATAAAACAGGCTGTTACTCCCCAAGGTTGTGAGTTCTCAACCCCTCCCGAACCACTCTAGCTACGGGAAAAGGGCCCAACCATCACAATACAGCAAACCAATGGAAGGTTAACACAGAAACTTTCTTATTTAGGATGGTTAACACAGCTTCATCACACAATTGGAAATGCCCACACCGAAAAAATAGTTTCGGTCTTTAAAGTAAAGTCTGATCCAGTGAATTGTTTTAGGTGTAGCTGTTGTGAACCGGAGTCGACTACAGAGTTCCAGTCTGTTAGGCTGCCCAGAGATTCCACAGCCAGAGCAGATTATCCAGTCCCCGGCTCACAAAAAAACAAAGAACACAGAATCTGTACCAAACCTTGGGTTCAGGGAAAAGCTATTCCAATTTGGCCGTGCTCATAAGGCATTGTAGCAACTCTTTCCTTTTGGCACTTAGATCATATACTTTCTATTTTAAAGAGCCCTGCTTTCTGAATCATTTGGTACTTATACAACAGAAAATGAAGGTGTGCAGATGTTCACTCACAATCTGTCCTGGGTGGAACAGGAATATTGTTAGGATTAGAGGAATGAGGCTAACCCAAAATACACTGGAAGCATAACTGATCCTAATTGACCTATCCATTGGAATTCGCTGTGAACATGCAGGATCGGAAAATAAAGGCAGGATGCAAATATTTTACAGCTTACACCAGGGGTCGGCAACCCTAGGCATGCGTGCCACAGTTGGCATGCGAAGGGTTAACTGATGGCACGACCATAGCTGGACTCGCCATCCGGCATACTGGGAATTTGCTCGGTGGCCCGGTGACTTTTCTTTTTCTTTTTCTTTGTAACGGTATAAACAATGAAAGGTGGTGGATTGGCCAGATGCTGGTCGGTGTGTAAAAATAACTCAGTTGTTTGGTGGTGGCTATGGTGGTGCTTCCTCAGATTCAGTAAAATTAACAAGTGGTGGAGGCCAGCAGGTTGATGAGAGAAAGGGGAGGCAGGAGGAGAGCCCCGAGGTATCCGTCGAGTGTCAGGTGAACTGAACTTCAGGTAAGAATTTAAGACCTGCAGTCTATCTGGGTCAGATATAAACCAAGTTTAGGTGTAGTTTATTTTCGTTGTGCTGACTTTTTACAGTCAGTTACAATAACTCGTACTGTGTACTATGACGGAGTTTCTATACAGCTGGGTGGGTGCTTTGATGTTACTGATGTTGAACTTTATTTAATTCATAAGGTTAGTTAGTAGAGTTTCCAACCGTCCCGTAAAATGACGGAATCGTCCCACATTGAGAGAAAATATTACGCCTTTCGTGTTGAGGTGAAAAGGGACAGTTTGTCCCGGACTTCAGCTAGAATGGCAAAAGACACAAAGCTGGAGTTATTCTGTTGTTACGCTGCAAAGCTGCCTCTTCTTCTCTCATTATCTCCCCCCTCCTTTCCTGTTTCTTCTTCAATCATGAAACTGATCAATGATCAGCTAATCAGCTTTTCTCTCTTGTTTATTTATCAGAATCAGAATCAGAATCAGAATCAGAAAGGGGTTTATTGCCAAATGTTGAGCAGGTTTACAACATTAGGAAATTGCTGCGGTGCTTCAGTGCAAACATAGTGTCATAAATAGCACTTAAATAGACATGAAAAAATAAAAGTAGGGATAAGAATTAAAAGTGCTACGTAGAAAGATATATACATGAGTGCAGGTGGTGATCAGTGCCAAACATGGAATGATGCAGTGAACACAGCGTAGGGTCATGTGTTAGTGGTGGGAACAGTCATACGGTTATTGTTCATGTGTCCAACAGCAGAGGGGAAGAAACTGTTCTTATGGCGAGAGGTTCTGGTGCGAATGGACCGGAGCCTCCTGCCTGAGGGGAGCAGGTCAAACAGACTGTGTCCAGGGTGAGAAGGGTCAGCTGAGATCCGAGCTGCATGCCGCAATGTCCTGGAGGTGTACAGGTCCTGCAGAGATGGGAGTCTGCAGCCAATCACCTTCTCAGCAGAGCGCACAACACGCTGCAGTCTCTGTTTGTCCCTGATAGTGGCTCCAGCGTACCACACGGTGATGGAGGAGGTGAGGATGGACTCGATGATTGCAGTGTAGAACTGCATCATCGTCCGTGTTGGCAGGTTGAATTTCTTCAGCTGCCTCAGGAAGTACATCCTCTGCTGGGCTTTCTTGATGACGGAGGTGATGGTGGGCTCCCACTTCAGGTCCTGGGTGATGGTGGTACCCAGGAAGCGGAATGAGTCCACAGAGGTGATGGGGGTGTCAGTCAGGATGATGGGGGGGAGTGGGGCTGTGTGCTTCCTGAAGTCCACAATAATCTCCACTGTCTTCTGGGCATTCAGCACCAGGTTGTTGTGGCTGCACCAGGACACCAGACGTTCAACCTCCCTCCTGTAGGCAGACTCATCCCCGTCAGAGATGAGCCCAATAACGGTGGTGTCATCTGCAAACTTGATTAGCTTGACAGACTGGTGGGTGGAGGTGCAGCAGTTGGTGTACAGGGAGAAGAGCAGAGGAGAAAGAACACAGCCCTGAGGGGAGCCGGTGCTGATGGTCCGGGAGTCCGAGACATTCTTTCCCAGCCTCACATGCTGCTTCCTGTCCGTCAGGAAGTCAGTGATCCACCGGCAGATGGGATCAGGCACATTCATCTGGGAAAGCTTGTCTCGGAGATGGTCTGGAAGGATGGTGTTGAAGGCAGAGCTGAAGTCCACAAACAGGATCCTGGCGTAGGTTCCTGGGGAGTCCAGATGCTGCAGGATGAAGTGTAGGGCCATGTTGATGGCGTCGTCTACAGACCTGTTGGCTCTATATGCAAACTGCAGGGGGTCCAGGAGGGGGGCCGTGAGGGTCCTGAGATGGGAGAGAACTAGGCGCTCAAAAGACTTCATGACCACAGATGTCAGAGCCACGGGTCTGTAGTCATTTAGTCCAGTGATCCTAGGTTTCTTGGGGACAGGGATTATGGTGGAGGACTTGAAGCAGGCAGGCACATGACATGCCTGCAGTGAGGAGTTGAAAATGCCAGAAAACACTGGGGCCAGCTCGTTTGCACAGTGTCTGAGGGTGGCAGGAGACACGCCGTCTGGGCCGGGAGCTTTCCGAGCATTCAGGTTCTTAAACTGCTTCCTCACATCTGCTTCATGAATATGAAGAGTTGTGGTGGGAGGAGGTGGTGTGAAATCCTCTTTTGTGTGGGGTGAGGAGGGGGGTGTTGTAGGTGAACAGTTTGAAGGTGGTGATGGCTCTATGGAGGGGGGAGAGGTGGGGGAATGAGTGTCCAAAGTGCCTCTATTGTTGGGGCCGTTGGAGGTGTGAAGGCTGCCTGATGGCTCGTCAAAACGGCAGTAGAAGTCGTTAAGGGTGTTGGCTAAGAGCAAGTCATCAGTGGAGTGGGGGGTTTTAGGCTTGTAGTTTGTGATATTCCTAAAACCTTTCCACACAGAGGCCGAGTCATTCTCTGAGATCTGCTGCTGCATCTTCTCAGAGTGCTGATGTTTAGCAATGTCCACTTCTTTAGTGAACCTGTACTTGGCCTCTCTGTAGCAGTCCCTGTCTCCGCTTCTGAACGCCTTTCTCTTTTCCAGCCACAGCTTTTTGAGTTTAGGAGTAAACCAGGGTTTGTCATTGTTATAACTCACCCTGGTGCGTGATGGCACAATGCTGTCCTCACAGAAGTGGATATAGGAGGTGACAGTGTCCGTAAACTCGTCCAAGCTGTTAGAAGCAGCCTTCATTGTGTCCCAGTCTGTAGACTCCAGACACGTGCGAAGCTCCTCCACAGCCTCGTTGCTCCACAGTTTTTTAGTCCTCACGACAGGTTTGGAGAGCTTCAGCCTCTGTCTGTATGCGGGGATTAGGTGGATCATGACGTGGTCAGAAAGTCCGAGTGAAGCGCGGGGCACCGCGCGATAGGCCCCGCTGATCGTGCTGTAACAGTGGTCTAATGTCCTCTCCTCTCTGGTCGGGCATTTAATATACTGCTTGTATTTGGGAAGCTCATGGCTCAGATTGGCTTTGTTAAAGTCCCCAAGAGCAATGATGAGAGAGTCCGGGAATGTCCGCTCCATGTGCAGTATCTGCTCCGCGAGTGCGCACTGAGCTGCCTGCGCATCTGCGTCTGGCGGGATGTAAATAGTGGCCAGGATGAATGAAGCAAACTCCCGCGGAGAATAAAACGGTTTGCAGTGGATAAAAAGATATTCCAGAGAGGAAGAGCAGTGCTGAGCAATCACTGTCACATCTGTGCACCAGCCACTATTGATGTAGAAGCAGAGACCTCCACCTTTGGACTTACCGGAGAGAGCGGCCTGCCGGTCCGCGCGCAGCAGATGGAAGCCCTCCAGCTTGAGCGCGCAGTCTGGGATGTTCTCACTGAGCCACGACTCCGTAAAACATAAGACACAGGAGGAGGCAAAGTCTCTGTTCATGCTTCTCATCAGGACCAGTTCGTCAATCTTATTCCCGAGTGAGCGTACATTAGAAAGGAAGATCCCAGGAAGAGCAGTTCGCAGTCCGCGTCTCCTCAAACGCACGAGTGCGCCGGCTCGCTTCCCTCTCTTTCGGCGTCTCGCTTTCCTGGTCAGAGTCAGCAGTAAATCTGCCGCAGATGCGACAAATATTGGAAATAAATCCACAGGCGTTGTAGTCCTGTAGTTAAGGAGCTCTTCTCTGGTGTACGAGTATCCAGAGGAGTGCCCAGACACAGAAGAAATGCACAAAAACAAAACAAAAGTAACGCACTGAAGCACCAGGGCGACCATACGCGGCGCCATCTTGGTTCTTGGTTCGCCCACTTTGCGCCAGAAAGAGGAAACCGGCGGATGTCACGCTAAACAACAGCAGCACATTTAAGCTTGATCAGCTGTTGTTAAAATTTATTTAATATTAATTTCTAGTAGCTGATGTTTGCTGGAGCCACAGCTGTAAAAGCTGCTGGTCATGATATTGGTTTGTATATCTGGTGAAAGGGAAACATGAAGATGAAACCAGGAGATGTCCTTACTGAATCATCAGAGCTGAACAGGTGATGGAGAAACAGGTTTACCTTTTAGGTGACATGAATGAGTTGAAGGGAAGTTATGAACTGTTTCTGAGAGACAAATAACACCAGGATCCTTTTTTTTATGTAGCTGACAGCTGGTAACTGTGCAGGGGCGGGTCTAGCAAAGTTTTGCCAGGGGGCCAGGTAGGGCATTAACAGGGAAAGGGGGGCAAATAAATACTTTCTTATTCTCATTTAAAATGTCTCGCTTTTATTAAATAATTATCTGAAGCTTACAACCAAAGTTTTTATGTGATGTAAAATGTATAGAAATCACACATATAACATCGAAGCAGCTGGAATCCATAGCTGTGCGTGTTCATGGAGCTCGCATTTTCGCCTGCTGGACATCACTACCTGACAAGTTTAACTGTCTTCAGAACATTGCAGAGGCCTTGTTGACAGTATTTGGCTCTACATATCTGTGTGAGCAGATTTTCTCTCACATGAGTGTCCTCAGGTAGCCGTCTGAATGCTGGACACTTGGAGACCTGTGTCTCTGAGTGGAAGACAGAAGATCAGAGTATATTAACAAAACATGCCATATTGGCCCAGTTTATTTTTTTTTATCATTGTTGTGAGGACACCATAAATAGCATTTGCATTTTCTGTTGTACAGTCCATTTGCTGTTATGGAGTTCTTGTTATGGATAAAAAGTGTCTTTTTTTTGTTTCAAAATAGCTGATAACTATTCGCTGATAGCTGCCAACATCTGCGAACAAATATAATTCTATAAAAGTGGTTCTATATAGTGTGTAACTGTTAATATAGAGAGTTATTAAATTTATTACTAATGCAATCATATGGCACACTGACTTCTGAGGAAATTTTAAATGGCACTCCTCATCAGAAAGGTTGCCTACCCCTGGCTTACA
The DNA here is from genome assembly GCF_057382185.1 of Mchenga conophoros. NCBI lineage: Eukaryota > Metazoa > Chordata > Actinopteri > Cichliformes > Cichlidae > Mchenga > Mchenga conophoros. The sequence goes on from NC_140531.1 coordinate 37,179,752, forward strand.
CAGTGCGTTGGATATATTTATCGGTCACCTAAGGTTATAAAATAGAGAACTCGTTGGTTGGACCAGTGACTAGTTTTATTTATTCGTCTGTATTTATGCCTTCCATAACAATGGTTTTCAATTTCAGCCTGAGCTGCACTACCATACTAAACAGCATTCATTTTAGACAGATAGAAAACATTGTGTTATCAGGACTTTTAGCCTTTGTGCAAACAACCCTTTTAATTAAGACTGCTGAGTTGTGTTCCAACTCTCATATTTGCAGATAGATGGGGATGGGTGAAATAGAATATGCAAGACAGAACAAGAGAAAATGAAAAAAAGAGAGAGAGAGACAAAGGAATGAGACCAGACCAAGTGTGGACAATAAGCATCACATTCTGCTGCCAATAAAAAAAATGTCTATTTTCAGTTCCTATACCACTTTCAGTTACTATACCAGTCGGTTCAATGGAGTCAGTATGACAAATTGGTGAAAGCTACTTATCAACTAAAATTGAACTTAGAATCAAACTCTAACACTGAAGCAAAGTGCAACAGGTGAGCGCCAAAGTACCCCCATTTTGGATATTCTCAAAGCTGGCACACACAACCACTAATAATGTATTGACAATTTTAAGTAACCATACTTTCTAGACCAAAGGAGGCTCACCATGTTAGGACAGTAAAATGTGTTAATTAAATGCTACAGCAAAGAAAATAGCCAACTGTTTAAACAAATGCATGTCTTTAAAATACTTTTTAGTGAGCAGAAGTGGTTATAGCTACCCGACTGTTTTCCAATGCAAGGCTCATAGGGAGATCCAAACAGAGGGCTTTTGAATCAAAAGTAACAGCTGTGACCAACAGCTTTATGTTTGATTATCCCATAGAGTCTAATGGATACTTTGTATTGCGAGCTTTTGTTAATGCAACTATTTCGTTCACCAAATCGTGTTTACAGTGCTGTATTTTCATTCTTAAGGATACCTCAATCAATGCTGTGTGAATATAGTGAAAAGAATGTCAAAGTAAAGAAAATCCTTTGAATAGCTGACAGAAAGTGACAGGGTCAAACTTGCAGAAAAAAAATGCTTTTATACATTTGGTAGATTATGCTGGTTTAACACTGTGAACGAATAACTGAGCGTAAATATGATTACTACTGGCCTTTATAAGATTTGTAAACAGATTTTAATTAGATTCATAAACAGTAAGAGCGTGTGTCGGGTAATTTGGGTCATTTTTGGAAAGCAGGCCTTCCTGCTAGTGGAGGATTCACCCTGAAGAGAAATGCACACAGTTGCCGTGAAGACGAGAGGAAGGAATCCGAAAAGCTCAGCGAGAAAAGTGGGTGGACTACGTGGCAGATTTTGGTATTTTTGTTTTAAAAGCAGATTTCTGAAGACCTTTTTCTTTGTGTTTCTTTTTTGAGGAAAGTCTGTGGTGCAGCACAGAATAACAATCAACACAATAAGTCTGACATGTTAGTTATTTTTTCAGTTTTCACAAAGAAATAAAAACATTTTTGCCACTATAATGCTTACATTATCTTTTTATTAAAGGAAGAAGTGGTGATTTTCAAGAGCTTAAAAATAAAAATAATAAAGCTGCAGAGGAAGCTGCCTGTATGAAGAGTTAAAGCGCCAATGAGGTCTTGCTAATGGGTTGGAGAGTTCACGTTGAGGTCCACATTCTGTTTCAGTTAAAGACTAAAGAGTCATTGTATTTGTGGTGCCTCTTTTTCAGTGACACCCATGATTCTCAATAGTCCTTTATTGAAACGTATTCACAATGGTCACTATAAATACTGGTCTGTCTTTGCAAGAGTAGCTGCATGTGAACTTATTGCATTCATATTTCCACTGGGGAATCTCCTCCTTGGTTCCAGAGCTGCTAATCAGTCTCTCTACTTTACAAGACTTCATCTTTCTGAGTGCATGTGTGTGCACGTGTATCCATGCACGCGTAAACAGCCATCTCCCTCAGACAGCTGCTCCTGAATAAACATTGTTTACTTCCTAATCGAGCAGGGAGAGCACTGAGGGCCTGAACTCTCACTGTTACCACAAACACATGCACAGACATGCAAATACACAGATAAATGCAATATCACACACCTTCATAAACACTGACAAAAAAGAAAGCACACAGGTATTGGCCTTTTTAGCTATAATCATATACATCCTTCATGCATTAGACAATAAAGGTTTTTTGTTTTGTTTTGTTTTTTTGCTTTTTAATGTAGCAATATCAGCGATGAAGGATGTGAAAGATAATTCCATAAATGGTATCAATGGTGCGCTACCCTTAAAATCATGAATATGCAAATCTCCAATGTTTAATTTATTGATTTATTTTATTTTTTTAAGACATTCACTGAGGGATACGTGGTCATACTTTAACAGACACACACACACAAACTGGCACACACATGCCCAAACACACATATCCTGGCTGGTGTTGGGGGAGCAGGACACACTTGGTTCTCCTGCAGGAACAGATGGCATGAACTCTGGAGGGATGATCACAGGGAGGATGGAGGTCAGGAACCAGCAAGGGAGGGAGGAAAGAAGAGGGAGGGGGCAATAGCTAGAAGAAATGATCAGAGTCTGCTGAATGGCAAGATAGGAAATATAAAGAGTTTGCAAGGAGGGGTGATATTTGGAAAGAAAAACCACGATCAGAGAGAAGGGCAAAGGTCCGCAGCCATACAGGAGTGTCAAGGAAAGCTAAGCACAAGAGCAGGAAAATGGAGGAAGTGAAATAGAAAGCTAATTGCAAGGGAGTAGGAGGTAAGAGGGAGGAAGCAAGCAATCTATAGAGATAAGAAGAATGGTATATTCAGAGGAGGGATGATGGCTGGAGAGAAAATGGGTATAAGGAAGGGCAGAGAAACTGAACAGTGAGCATGGGTTAAATAAAAAGATATAGGTTCTCTATAGATAAGGCAAACGACTGGAGACAGCATAATTATAAAAAATGGGTAAACGGATGTGAGAAGGATGAGATAAGAATAAAGAATATAAAAGTCTAAAGATATTGATATAGCGGTCAAGTACACTAAAGATAATGGTGATAGTGAAGCTGGAGATGTTAAGGTAAATGGAAATAAAACAGAATAATATGATTAATCTGTAACTTCATAACATTACATTTGATCTCAATTGCCTCAAATGACAAGATTTGCCAAGCAAGTCAAAATTAACTTTATTTTTTACATTATTATCTTACTAATTCATCGATAATATAATTAAAATATGAAGAGTGTCTTCAACATGGTTTTTGCCATTCTACCATATGTTCTGTACATTGCTTTAAAATCAAGCAAGGACTGTGTCAGTCCCTAGACTTAACTGGATTTAATTTGCATTCAATTTCCAGTTCTGGGAGCATTTAGTGTTGTATCTGTATGTGATGTGGCTACCTGTAGACGCCTCGAAATAAAGGCCTTTAAAAGTTCTAGTAAGGTCCCCAAACATCATCATCCTGAGGTTATAACAGCAGTGAAATATAGTTTGTTTAAAAGCCACATTGGGGGTTGATGGTTGGGTCACTAGCTGTGTCTGACTTATGCACATTGCAGGCATGCTGAACCAATCCTTACCCGCCCCGCCATTCAACAGCCCTAACTTCCTCATATTCATCTCTCTCTCTCCTAACTCTAATCATGGCCTTGGGGCTCAATGAGCGGACGGCTGAGGTTAACACTCCCCGGAGGAAAGAAGTGAATTGTAAATGAGGCAGAGGTGAAGATGTGCGGGTGAAACAAGCAGATAAAAGAGATGGTGAATGAAGCGGATGTGTGGAAAGAGTGGCTTTAAAAGAGATTGACACATGGGAGAGAAGGAGAGGGAAGGAGAAGCAACCTGAGAACTCTTACATGAGTCAGTTATGATCTTCTTTTCCTTACTTCTCTAGCTTTCTTGTTGTGGCACTTCACCTTTGAATAAATATTTTGATCACTACCAAACACTACTCCACAAGCAAAGTCATCTGCTATCACTTTTAAATGAACACACATGTATAACCGAAATCAGAGATGTATTTGAAAAGATGGGAATTATTAATGCCTATTTTTCCAAAGGAAAAAAATGCATCGAATTATTATGTAGATGCATTTTTTATAGTACACGTGCATGAATGTGCTTAAATTACTATGTGAGCACAGGATTTTTCCTGATCAGGAATGATTTATTATCTGGACTGAGTTAAGAATTGTATGTGAAAGCTTTTTTTAGATGTGTAAGTGACATGCTGTTTCGATAATACATGCATGACTATTCCTTCTCTGTCTGCTATACAGTTTAAAAGCATGACTTTATCTATGGTATTTTGTTCTTTGTGTTCCCCCAAAAAATCATTGAATAACCTACATTAATGTCAAGAGCGATATAGACAGGCAGAGTTTGTATTATTTCATATTTTGCTAAACTGATACCGTTGTGTCACGGTCCTGGGTCTTGTGACCCTGTATTTTGATATTCATTGTTTATGTTTAAATTAATTTAGTCATCTTAAGCTCCTAGGTTGCTCACTTTTAGTTCCTTGTTTATTAGATCCCTTTATGTCATCAGCCCTGTGTTTAAGTCTCCCTTGTTGGTTCGTGTGTCTTAACCTGTCATGTGTCATGTCTGTGTGTCCTGTGTTGTCAAGCACATGTCATGTCTGCATCCCGTTATGCTCCTTGTTTCTATGTTCATTGTGCTTAGTGTTACTTTTCCCTGTGGTGTCATGATATTATTCTAGTCAGCTGTTTCCCCATGTGTTTCCCCTGATCGCCTCCTATGTATATTTAGTCTATGTGTTTTCTTTAAGTCTTTGTCAGGTCATCTGTTTGGTTTCATGTCTAGCCTTGTCATGTCTCAGAGTTCTTTGTACTGATAAGATTCCTGTTTGGTTTATAGTTGCATGTACCTGTTCAGTTTCATGTCCGTGGCTCTCGTTACAGTTTTCATAGTTATTTAGTTATTTCCCACTTTAGGTTTCAGGTTAGGGTTTGCCCTGTTCGCTCTTGCATTGTTTTTGCGTTTACATTTCGTCAGCCAAATAAATGGCTCACCTTTTGTTTAAAACTCAGTTCTGTCTCCTGTGTCTGCATTTGGGTCCCACTATTCACTCAAACACACATTGATTATATGTTGAATTAGCTATTAACTCTTCCAGTGGAAATATGCCAATCAGTGGATTATTTTGATCCTGGGGAAACCAAGTATTGTGCATATTGGGAAGCATCTTATTTTGAAAAGCTGCTTTTCTTTGTTCTAAGAAAAGTCATGTAATTCTACTGTAATTATACTAAGTTGAAAAATCAAGTGGTGATTTCATTTCCATTTAGTATACTGTATGACAAAGGATTAACTTATCAACCACGTCTAGTTTTAACATGGGTTGGAGGCTTTTCTCCCCACAGTTCCATTATAATTTCTTTTCATCATTAATGTGCTTCCCCATCCATCTGCCACTGTTATTTTATGCTCATAATTAAGGTCAGATATCATGCAGTGAGTATAGTGAAAATGTTTTAGTAACATGGCCAAATGTGGCCTCGGGCCTGCAACCTGTGTTGATGGTACATGCGTTAGAAGCAATGAATGATCTCTTACACACACAAACACACACTACTAAATGGGACAAAATAAGATTTTATCTGGCAATAACCTTTAATGTTTATTTATTTGTTTGTTTTGGAAATATAACGTTAATAGCATTGCAATTTTGGGGGGTTGTGGATATTTCTATGGGGACAGTGTGGCTGTATGTCAACATTATGATAAAAATCCATATTAAAAATCCCCTGGGGCTTTAACAAACAGCGCTGCAAAAGAGCAAAATCTACCAGTTCTATTTTTCTTTAGCAAGAAAGAAAAAGAGAAACATCTGAATGTGGGCAGAGATGGGTGATTCCTAAAGCATGTGATGAATAAAACACAGAGTGCTCAATTGCTTATTGCTGAAGAAAGAAAGAAATATGAAACTAATATGAAGAGAATTCACATTATCCCTGTTTAAATTCCTGCATCTGGAAAGATTTCTTTTTAAAGATGGGTCCTGTGTGGATTCCCATTTTGCTGACTTAATATTAGTTTCAATGTCCAGTGGGAAACATTCTGAAAGTCAGTGAATTAAAGACAAGATATTTTGGCTTCAGCGAATTTGATATAGCTAACACTATAGCAAAATATAAACCAGTGGGGACATTAGCAATTTTTTTCTTACTCCAAATAAATGAGTGGAAAATCCATTTACCAGAATCTCGATTCTACAACTCATTATAACATCCAGGCATAAACCTTCCAACTCATCATATGTAAAACAGGCCACATTCAGGGCTTAAAAAACTGCCTAAAGCACTCAGTTTAAAAAATAAACACATTAACAAACGTGCTATCAAACATTATCTCCTTGGTTGCCAATATATCCTTGTCAGCTTAAAACACTTCCCTGAGGGCTAGATGCACCAAACAGAAAGCTGGATATGACTTCCTGAATCCCCCCAACCCCTATAAACACAAAGAGGTTGAAGTTCAAAGGTCAGAGCTTGTCTCTGCGCTAGTACCTCATTGACTGGGACATGTTTGGTTCAGCTGTGCCCCAGGGCTTTGATTTCTATGACCTGATATGCAGTTAAATATCCTTCCTCTACTCTAAAACCCACCCTTTACATCCTGTCTCTCTACACTTCTTCCCCATAGCAGCCCTCAAGCTAAGCTATGTCTAATTTAATTAGTCACATTCACCTTTTTTGCTTTTCTTTCTCCGCTTCTCTTTTGTCTTTAAAACGGGGTTTCTTCAATGTAGTGATTCCCCTGCCCCTTGCTGACCTAATTTGCTGCTGCTTGAGCGTTAATAATGCCAGAGGAGTTGCCGCAAACATGCAATAAAACAATAACATGAAAATTTAGCATTTAGAAAGTTATAAGCTGCAGTGATCATTTTCCTTTCTAGACATGTTTTGGGTGCATTTTTTTTTTTTTGGTGAAATAACAAGAACTACACATGAGTAACAAAAGAAAGGGAGATCAGTCACCACAAAGATGTGTTAACTGTGAGTTTGGCAGGATGCTGGTAGAAGCAAAGAAAAGTGTGTGAAAGAGAAAGCTAACCATCCACCTGTCTGTCTCTGGTGCCCACACAGTCTGTCATTAACAATAACCCATCACTCATACTGAGCGAATTCACACACAAGCATACACAACAAACAAAATAAAGCCAACTCATTTTAGATGAGAGACAAATATGTGAAAAGCTTTTTTTAAAGTCACTAAAGCTCACTTTTCTTCCCAATATGTGCCCCTTCTGGCAAATCCCCAGTCAACACAGTGACATTCCCACGCGATATTGAAAAGGTCTGGAAAACAAAAGGCTCTGCCAGTCAGACTACTTATTCACTGGCTCTGACATCTATTGTTATTTGAAACCGCTGTCAGACAAACTAGTCAACACACATGCATGTGCACGCACACACACACAAGTCTGCCTAATCATCTGACAACAAGGAACCTATTGTGCTGTGTTATGACTTTGTAGAGCAGCCCACCACCCAGAGGGAAGAAGCACCTCCGAATCAAAGGCTTACACTGGCCTCCAAGGAGCCGGATATCACAAGCCTAGCATGTGAGGTTAGAGGAATACAGATGTAACCACAGATCATGTTAGTCAGTTGAGACAGTTTTCCTCTTTTCCCCGCTATCCTTGACCTTCATCAACTGCCAGATGGACAAAAAGGATATTCAGGAGTCACTGAAGAATGTTTACATGGATTCTTTTTAGCTTTTGTCAAAAAGAAAAGTTGTGTTGAAATAATAAACCTTAAGTAAAATGCTAACATATGTAAATAACTTAATGTCATTGGTCATGTTTACTGAACGGGAATTTGCTGCTGTGGATTAATGTTGCAAAAAATGACGGATTAGTTATCAGTTGCTTAGTATTCTATTTAGTCTCATACAGTCAGCAGTGACAAGAAAAATTGGAAGATCAGCACCAACATAACAATGGAAGGAAGGATCTGACTTTCAAGTAGCTACATTCAGAATGAGTTGCTGAAGATGATACTCTATGGCATACCAAGGGCATCTTGCAAAAGTAAAAATGTTAGACTTACTGATTAATACTCCCACTTGTAATATTATCAAGAATATTGGGCAGTTAAAAAATTACTGCTGATAGTAGTCTTACATTTAAATCATACGCTATATTGCCAACACTCACCGATCCAGATTATTGTTTTCGGGTGTTCCTATCACTTCCAAGGACACAGCTGTATAAATTCAAGCACCTAGGCATGTATAAGGCTTTTACAAGTATTGCAATATTTGTCAAAGAAAAGATCGTTCTCAGGAGCTCAGTGAATGTCAGTGATAGGTTGCCATCAGGACATAACAAGTCCAGTTATTACATATAGTGTATGTGGGCTTGAAGCATCTGTCAGCCTATTTGTCCCATTGATCATGTTGCTACTAATAAATTCTGTGTGGTGCAAAGAGCATAGCCAGTAGGTTTCCAAGACACCAATTGTAAAGAATGTTATTAATGACCCTTTATGTTAGTTATTTTATTTTAGAATTATGGTAATGACCCATCTATAAAATTAGTAAATGCCATCTCTGTCATTTGAAATTCTTGCCTGATGAATGAGCAGTGAGAGACACATTTGAAATATTCTATGAGGTTTTAGCTTAAACCCTATCCATGTCAGTGCCATTTCTTTTGTGAGATCTTATTAAGATGACAAGCAAAGAATGCCAGCTAAAAATGTTCAGCTAAAAAGACCTTTACAAAGATTTTCAGAGGGTGAACAATGAAACGATATTTGAAGACAATATTATTACTGTCATCACTAAGTGGTGTAAAGCTATGTTAGCTGCGTCTAGCTACAATAAAAGAAATTTGTTTTACCTCTGAAAGCCAATTTGGGCACTTCCTGTACCATAGAGAAGTTTTACTGAATTGTCGGGAGTGCAACAAGTGTTCTTTGTTCATTTTCTTTTTAAAAATCGGCCCATCCTGGACCATACACAATGAGGAGTGAGGGAAGACTGGTTGCTATGGAGGTCATGGAGTTGACAGCTTACTCAATCCAGGTCTGAAGTCAGGGGTGTTTTAGCCCATTTTGCCCCCCAAAATTAATCAAAGCACCCCCAAAGATTTCTTACTTTTTTTGACAGTATTTGCTGTGACACACTACTAAAAATATAAAAAGCATGCAGTACTTGGTTGAGAAGTAATGTTTTACCCCCCTCCAAAAAAATGGTTTGTTCCAGCTCGCTTCTCCCCTACTCTGGCTCTAGCGCCCTTTCTGCAGAGCGAACGTGGCTGAGACGCAGCGGAGCGGAGGTGTGAGTGCCTGGCTTAAAACAGGACATGTTAGCTGCATTTAACCTGCAGTTACTCTTTATATAGTTAGGTACAGTGGCTTGCAAAAGTATTCGGCCCCCTTGAACTTTTCCACATTTTGTCACATTACAGCCACAAACATGAATCAGGTTTATTGGAATTCCACGTGAAAGACCAATACAAAGTGGTGTACACTTGAGAAGTGGAACGAAAATCATACATGATTTCCAAACATTTTTTACAAATAAATAACTGAAAAGTCGGGTGTAAAAGTGTAAGATCAAATGATCCATCAATAAAGAATAATGTTGGATCAGTGTTTCAATAAATATATCTTTTATTAGATGTTCATGTGGTTTGGTTATTTGCCTTTTGGTTGAAAGTACACTGACAGAGGACTTTTTTATTAGTGATCTTAATAGTGTTTTGTTTTTTTTTTTCATATTAATGTAATTAATAACTAATGACGCATGCCGGGCCAAAGCAGAGAAGGATGTTTGCAGTGTCGTGCATTATGCCTTGACGACTGAACTATGGATGAGCAGAGATACGCAGCCCTACATGAGCAACTATCCATTTCATTAACAAAGACTGCACCCTCTGCGCTCGCTGTTTACCGACTGCGTACTTTGCAAATGACCACAGGTCAGGTGGTATATCGTGATATATATCGTTATCGTTATATAAAATAATTCATATCGTGATAAATATTTTGCCATATCGCCCAGCACTACAGGAAATAGTGACAAGCAAAACAGAAACCGTTAAACTGCTTGAGAGAGTTGGCCACCAAAAGTGATAGACACATTTGCCAACCTCAAGGTGAGGCGAAATAGGTTAAAATAAAATAAAAAAATCTGCAGAGCCATAGTAGTATCTGCAATAAAGATCTTTTCATACATAGTATACATTGTACCATAGGCAAAGCTGCCTTTTTTTTTAAATTAATATTTTGTACATTTGTACATTTCAAAGACTCTTCTATTTTTGGAGTGCATTTTATGTATCTGCATTATATTATGCATCCACATTAAAAATGAATCTCTGTCCAAAAAATGCACCCAGTTTACTTTTTACTCACTATGAACATCATTCATTATTCTCCCCCAGTAATTAAGGTTAGGATATGTATTTTATTTTATTTTTTTATTCCAATCCATTCTTCTTTTGCAGCATTTAAATAACCTTGATCAGATTTGATGGTTTTGTTACAGACTTTTCAAAAAAGTTTTTTGCCTTTCTTTCACTAATGTGGGGATTAAATTGTGACAAAATGTACAAAACAGTGATATCATGTTTTGTGATGAGGACCCAGGCACAGAGAGACTTGATGAATTTAATAAAGAAATTTGCAGGTTTGAACAGAGATGGCAAAATTATGATGACTGATAACAGAGACGAAGACAACAGACGTCTCATCGTGACGAGTAAAGTTTATCTAGCCTGGCTGGGCAGCTCTCTGGGTGCTCAGCACCCCCAAAGCTCTCATCCTAGAATCGCCCCTGTCTGAAGTCACCTGGCTCTTGGAGTTGTAATTCTTCAACTTTCAGTGCTCGCAACTGTGGTCATCTACTGTAATTAAAATGGAAATAAGTGTCAAGAAGATCGGGGAGATCACAACACTCTTTCTCCCTTAATGCAGACTGAACACTGTAACCTGCAGAATCAGGGCTATTTACTTTGGCTGTTCTTGAAACTAATACGAAAAAGGACTTAGTTGTAAAATTTAGAAGTGTGTTGGACAAAGCCCACCTTATTGCTCTACAACAGATTCACAAGGTAGGTCATCTTGGAACCATCTATCAAATAGGTGCAACTGAGCTGTCTGAAGATCAGTGAGTCTTACTGGGTCATACCTAGTCATGTTTACCAAGCAGGACTCCTTGCAGAACAAGATCAGAGTCTGCAGAGTTCATTTACTGAACATATCATTTTGTCATATACGAGGGACTAAAGAGGACTCAAACATGGGACTAAAGAAGGACTAAAAAGTTTAACACAACCATCTCCCCACGGTCTCCAGATCCAGAGCGTTCTCACTCCCGAGGCGTAACATGTCGACGTTTTGTCACGTCCCGCGGCGTTCCTGAGGAACGCGAAAGGAGACCTTCGGCGTTTTTATGGTACGCGGCGGGTTATGGCTGGAATCCAGTGCAATGACGCTCCCGCGGTAATAGACGTTCCAGCCCTGTATTCCAGTCCTAAACCTAACCTTATCCCTAGCCCTGACCATAACCTTATTCCTGACCTTAACCAGGACTTTAATGATGTTAAATAGCGTGTTTCTAAGCGATTTGAAGAAAGAGAGCGAACATGTGTAGGTTCAGTCCAGACGGTTCTCATATTTCCTCTTTTTCCGAGGTCGTCATTTAGGAACGTGGTGGGTAGCCGAAAACGTAATATGGTGACGATTTGTCACCTAGCGTAAAATGTTACGCTTTGGGAGTGAGAACGGGTTGCCAGATCAGGTAAAGGGCAGGTACCCTGGGAAGAATCCCAGAGTTAGAGTTAACCCATTCACATACCACAATACATACCATGTGGGTTCCATAAATTTTTACCTTATGTTTTGTAGTTAAAACAAGACAAGAGGTAACACGTCAAATCTTTCGATAATTGTGGCTGCATTCACATTCTGTGAGCACTTGGAGCTTACAGAAAAATGCTAATATTCATGTGCATATGAAGAAAGCAAAGTTACAGATTGTGATATTGATTTGCTGAACACAAATGCAAACCAAATATTGCTTTTCCTTTGATCAAAGCCATTGGTTTCTACCTCCATGGATGGATGGTTTTATTTTAACCCATGAATAGTGTAATTAAACAAATAAATTGAATTAAAACTCATTTAATCTGGAACAAAAGGCAAATTCACTTTATACGACTACGGATCCTTTTATATGTATTAACTGCTGAATAAATCAGATGAGTGAAGCAGCGCAGAAACTGATAAGAGTCATTACAGTGTCCTTATGGAATTTTTCATGGTTATCTTCTCATAAAGAGATCAAAAAGCACACGCACACATGCATGCTATGTTTTTCTTGGGAGAACACCTGTGACAGTTAGTTCCAACCCTTTCCCAGAATAACTTGCTGAAGCACAACATATTTTAAGATATATTGTTATTAAAGATTACATGGAATGTCTAAGTCTCTTCCCTTCCACTAAATTGGATTTTGTGTCAAGAGAAGAAGAGGTTTCGTAAAAGACAAAGTATTCTGTATTACCTAAAGAGATTTAAGCCACTGAAGGTAATTAACTTTCGATGGAACTTGCACCGTAAATGTCAACATTTTTAATAATGAGGCAGAAATTGCTTCTCTGCAGTTTACCTCCAGAAAAAAACTGACATGAGCAGTTGATTAGGTAGTTAGAAGCTGTTTTAGTTTACCAATGACACACTTTTTAGATGCATCGTCTATATTTGGCTCAAGCTGTAATTAAAGGCAATCACTTGCAAATCATACAATCATAGAAGCACTGTTTATAATCTTTTGTGATGTGAATTCCAGCTCCACATAAAAGCAAATCAATGTAAAGCTTTTCAGCAAAGCAGCTACTCAGCCATGTAAAGTATAAAATCAACTGATTAAAAAAAAAAGTCACAAGTGGCTTGTGGGTTGTTTTTTGGGTTTGATTGTATTTGGTTGTTGTTTGTAAATGTTTTAGTAACTTTGTCGGTAACATTTGTGCCTCAAAACCAATATCTCATTTCAGTTTTTTGAAACCAAGCTCTTTTTGTTAACAACCTACTTCAGGGGAACATAATCAATGCTTAATGAGACCCTTAATCATATTATGAACAATATAAAATGAATAATAAAATCTCATCAAACTGTAATTGGTTAAAGTGCCATAGAAACATTTGTAATTACTTGATTACCTGTGCATACAACTAATTAGTGATAGTACACTGTTCGTCAGTGGTTTTAATGTAACGTGGCGTGATTTGTTCACTGTGAGATGAAAGCTGTCAGCACGTTTAACTACAATGCTTGTTGAATAATACAACCAGATATGAAATACCCTCCCCTCAAACTTTTTTGGTGTAATATTTCTAATATGACAATCTGACAAGCACGTTCACATCGAATAGTGATGAGTCATCATTCTTCGCACAATGCAAATTTCTTTTGAGATGACCTTTTTTTTCACTTGAAGTATGGACACACAACCCTTTTAATTGTATTCCTCAAAGTGGTATTATTCACAATTTTTTTGTATCAGTTTTAATTATGCTATTACTGAAGCGTTGTTAAATGACATGTTTACTGATTTAATGAGGTTGGGGGACTGAGAGACAGATTTCATAATAAAAATGTTAAACGTTATCCAGCAGAGGCCAAAATATCTTGGCTTTTAGTGCTTATATGAGACAAGCTCCAAAAAAATCCTGGATCCTTTCCTTCCAATAATAAAACTCTCTGCTTGTTAAATTCCCATATGTTTCTAATTGCTACTGCTAAGCCTTAAAAAAAAGTACTTTCTAAGCTCAAACTGAATATTTTACGTTAAGAAATCTGAGTAGAGCACGCTTTTAAAGCATAAAACTACCAAAAACAGACAATAAAGTGCCCTTAAAAAATAAGAAGCTGATAACGTAATTTTTGGACCACCTACCATTTGATTCAGTGTGATCTCACAAACTACAAAAAGAAGAGGGATGTACTTTTAAAAAAGAATATGGCCTATCACAGGATGGGGCAGTGTCAATTCAATTCAATTCAGTTTTATTTATATAGCGCCAAATCACAACTACAGTCGCCAATACAATAATGCATACAGAGAAAAAAAAACAAAATTGTATGACCCCCTATGAGCAAGCACTTTGGCAACAGTGGGAAGGAAAAACAACCTTTTAACAGGATGAAACCTCCGACAGGTTTCTTCCTGGGAGGGGAGGCCATCTGTTGTTGTTGGTGGTGGTAATTTATTTCAAACATGTGAACAATATACAGGTACATTTAGAAAAGAAAATAAGAGAGAAAAAAATACTATACAAAATACATGGTAAATGGTCTGTATTTGTATAGCGCTTTTCTAGTCCCTAAGGACCCCAAAGCGCTTTACACACCCAGTCATCCACCCATTCACACACACATTACACACATGCAAAAAAATGTTTTGATTAATTTACATGTTGAAAGGGAGTGGGAAGAAGTAAACAGTTATTTAATCCCACCCCTTTGCCATAAATTATCAGTTAATATTTAGTCAGCTTCCTTACAGATATAATTTGTAATAAAAATAGTGAACAGATTTCTGATATACTATATACTATAATATCACATCATGCATTTTTTTTAATAGAGACATTCATTTAATTTCCTTTTCTTTATAGTTTGAGAAGATCATATTTTTATAACTCTTTTTGAACAGTTTTATGCTTTGACATTGATTTAATTCCATATTCGGACTGTTCCACAGTTTCACTCCATGAACAGAAACACAAAAGCCTTTTCTTGTAGTACGTACCTTCCCTGTTTTGAAGTAAAAAAAAACCCTTAAATTATAGCTTCCTTCTTTCAAAAAAAAAACATACTCAGAATATTACCTGGCAGTTCTTTATTTTTTGCTTTGAATAGAATTTGTGCTGTTTGGAATTTCACTAGATTGTCAATTTTCAATATTTCAGACTGCAAACATAGTGAGTTTGTATGTTCCCTATAACCTGCATTGTGGATGATTCGAATTGCTTTTTGAAGAGTAAAAGGTGAATGTAATGTGGTTTTATAGTTATTGCCCCAGACCTCTGCACAATAGCGTAAGTACGGTGAAACCAGTGAACAGTATAGAATATGAAGTGATGTTCTGTCGAATACCTGTTTTGCCTCGTTTAGTATTGCAATGCTACATGATACTTTGGAATGAATATATCTTACGTGAGCTCTCCAGTTAAGTTTTTCATCTATTATTACCCCCAGAAATGTATTTTCACTGACTCTTTCAATATCAACACCATTTATTTAATCTTAGCATTTATATTTAAACTACTATTTCCAAATGACATAAGTTTAGATTTATTCAAATTTAATGATAATTTGTTTTTATCAAGCCAGAACTTCACTTTACTTATTTCATTAGTCATATCCTCCAATAAGTTCTGCAGATCATCACCAGAGCAAAAAATTTTGTATCGTCAGCAAAGAGAACCATTTTTAATACTTTGGACACTTTACAGATGTCGTTAATGTACAAGTTGAATAATTTTGGACCCAAAACTGACCCTTGGGGTACACCACAAGCAATGTTCATACATAAGGAGCAACTACCATTTAATTTCACAAACTGCTTCCTGTCACCTAAATAACTCTGGACCCAATCTAAAGCTACCCCTCTGACACCATAACGTTCCAGTTTTCTTCTTAATATATCATGATCTATAGTGTCAAATGCCTTTGTCAAGTCTATGAATAACCCAGCCACATATTGCTTTTTGTCTATGGAATTTGTGATTATTCTATTGAATCTAATAGTGCCAATGACTCTCGGTGTGCAGGCTTAGCTGCGACCAGTGTCAGCAACACTGTCAGCTAACAGTATACACTAGAAAATGTTGTGGGGATTCATGATGCTAGAAATTATCTTGAAATTATTATATATTCTGATGAGCTACCACTAACATCTGCATTACTATGGAGAAGACAGTGGTGCACTTCATAATTCAAAAACACATTATTCTCTGTCACCATTGGAAACTATTCTTCAACAGAAGCTCTTTGCTGTGGGATATCTCAGGGTTCAATCTTAGGTCCCATCCTGTTTGCTCTACACATTCTTCCCTTGGTTTAAATCATCAATAAACATAATACAGGGAGTGCAGAATTATTAGGCAAGTTGTATTTTTGAGGAATAATTTTATTATTGAACAACAACCATATTCTCAATGAACCCAAAAAACTCATTAATATCAAAGCTGAATGTTTTTGGAAGTAGTTTTTAGTTTGTTTTTAGTTTTAGCTATTTTAGGGGGATATCTGTGTGTGCAGGTGACTATTACTGTGCATAATTATTAGGCAACTTAACAAAAAACAAATATATACCCATTTCAATTATTTATTTTTACCAGTGAAACCAATATAACATCTCCACACAGCAAAATCTCCAGTGTTAAATTAACACTGGAATATTTCTAACATTTTGAGTTATTTTCCTCCAGTGTTAGAAAATCAGCACTGCTCAGTGTTAGTCTTTGTTAATCTTCAAAACTGACTAGGTTACTTTTAAACATATAACACTGTCAAAAGTGTTAATTTAACACTCAACAATGTTGTATTTAACACTCAGAGGTGTGGACCCATATAGACACTCTCCAGTGTTAATTGTTGCTGTGCACATTCACAAATTCACTCATTCACATTTCTGACATTCAAAAACAAAACAAAAACAAATCAGCGACCAATATAGCCACCTTTCTTTGCAAGGACCCTCAAAAGCCTGCCATCCATGGATTTTGTCAGTGTTTTGATCTGTGCAGCAGCAACCACAGCCTCCCAGACACTGTTCAGAGAGGTGTACTGTTTTCCCTCCTTGTAAATCTCACATTTGATGATGGACCACAGGTTCTCAATGGGGTTCAGATCAGGTGAAGAAGGAGGCCATGTCATTAGTTTTTCTTCTTTTATACCCTTTCTTGCCAGCCATGCTGTGGAGTACTTGGACGCGTGTGATGGAGCATTGTCCTGCATGAAAATCATGTTTTTCTTGAAGGATGTCACAGCGACGGATGGCCGGTACTGAATAGGACTCAGGTGCAGAAACCCAGAGCGGAGACAGTAGATGATTTAACAGTTTATTACGGTTAAGTGCAAAGGGGGAAAAAAAAAAGAAACGTGGCAAAGACAGAAAATGATGAGACGTGGAGCCTTGGTGTGGCGTGCCCAGGGGAACGTGGCTAGGGCGAGGGAACGAGGCCTGAGAAGCGGAACGGAGCTGAGTGGGGAACAGTCACACTGAGGGAAGAGGATATAGGAGTTAGGCAGGTAGTGAAGGCAGCTCAGAAGTGGCCAGTATAAGAGCAGCAATTCTTACTTGCAGTTAGGGACCTGGAGTGTTTGAGAGGGGGGTGATGAAGATCCAGGGGAGGCTGAGTGGCGTGGAAAGGCTGACCTGAGATCCGGGGCTCCAGATGGAGTGTGATGGCAGGAGGGCAGGCAGGTGAGGCACAGAGGGATTTCCAGAATGATCACTAGGTATCCCGAGTCCGGAGGTGGAGTGTGAGCCAGGGTGGGTACAGCAACTGTAGTACAAAAGAGTCTTTGTTAGTAAGATAAATCACAGCGAGAATTTGAAGCACAAGACCTGTTACCAACATGGGTTGATGACAAACTGGCAGTGAGTGAACATCGATGTGTGGTTTAAATCCCTCTGGCTTGATTGCCTGCAATAGGCTCCAGGTGTGCAGGAGCTGGAGTTGGCCCTGCCCAGGGGCGGATCCCAGGTCAGTTCAGGAGCCTAATGGAAACTCCAGCCACCCACCGTAGACCATGACAGTACCCCCCCCTCAAGGGACGCCACCCGGCGGCCGACCGGTCCCCAGCCCGCGACGTGACCTGAAAAAATCAGAGACAAGAGCAGGATCAAGGATAAACGAGCGAGGAACCCAGGCACGTTCCTCAGGCCCATACCCCTCCCAGTCCACCAAAAACTGGCGACCCCGACCACGGTGGCGGACGTCAACGATCCGCCGAACCGTATAGGCCGGATGACCATCGATGAGCCGGGCGGGCGGAGGGGGGTCGGAAGGGCGAGATGACCGAGTGGATGACATACGGCCCAATAAACCGAGGAGCCAGCTTGCGGGAGGAAACTTTAAGGGGAACATCCTTAGCCGACAGCCACACCTTCTGCCCTGGAGCGTACCGAGGAGCTGGTGACCGTAGACGATCTGCATAGCGGCAGTGGCGGGCAGCAGCTTTCTTCAGTGCCTCCTGAGTCCGAGTCCAGACGCGGCGGCAGCGCTGGAGATGGTGCTGGACAGAAGGCACAGCCAAATCAGCCTCTTCCTCAGGGAAGAGGGGAGGCTGATAGCCCAGGGACGCTTCAAATGGAGAGAGACCAGTGGATGCGGAAACATGAGAATTGTGCGCATACTCCACCCATGGGAGATGTGCTGACCAGGTAGCCGGGTTATGGGAAACCATGCAGCGGAGCATGGACTCCAGCTCTTGGTTGAGCCTCTCAGTCTGCCCGTTGGTTTGAGGGTGGTAACCAGAACTGAGGTTGGCTCGAGCACCCAGGGCAGAGCAGAAAGATTTCCAAACCTGGGATGTAAACTGAGGTCCCCTGTCAGAAGTGACCTCGGCAGGAATCCCGTGGAGTTTGAAGACGTGGTCAACCATCAGTCTTGCAGTGGGTAGTTTCTCCAGGGCAACGAAGTGAGCTGCTTTTGAAAACCTGTCGATTACAGAGAGTATCACTGTTTTACCTGCTGACCTAGGCAGTCCAGTGACAAAGTCCAGGGAAATGTGGGACCAAGGACGAGAAGGTACGGCTAGAGGTTGTAGAAGACCGGATGGTCGCTGATTTCGGGTCTTGTTCCTGGCGCACACGTCACAGGCAGAGACGTAGTCCCGCACATCATGTTCCAGAGTTGCCCACCAGAAGTGACGACGTAGTAGTGCGATGGTGCGGCCGATTCCAGGATGGCAGGAAAACCGGGAGGTATGAGCCCACTTAATTACAGCCGAACGGGTTGCTGTGGGAATGAAGCGGCGGCCCGGAGGACCTGTGCCAGGGTCTGGTTCATCCTGTAAAGCACGCTGGATGGATTCCTCTATGTCTCAGGATAAAAACGCTATGCGGCAGGAGGCAGGAAGCACAGGAGCTGGTTCGGTGGGTTCAGCGTCTGGGTCGTAAAGACGAGACAGGGCATCAGCCTTGGCGTTCTTGGAACCTGGACGGAAAGAGATGGCAAACTTGAAGCGATCAAAGAACAGAGACCAACGGGCCTGGCGGGCGTTTAGACGCTTAGCTGTTTTGAGGTAAGTAAGGTTTTTATGATCTGTGAAGATGGTGAATGGGTGTTCAGCTCCTTCCAATAGGTGACGCCACTCTTCCAGGGCTAACTTAATAGCCAGCAACTCTCTGTCTCCTACATCATAGTTGCGTTCAGTTGACGAGAGTCGACGTGAAAAAAAGGCACATGGGTGTAACTTGGCCTTGGAACCTGAATGCTGTGAAAGGACCGCTCCGACGCCGACGTCGGACGCGTCTACCTCTAGAACAAATGGCTTGGAGTGATCTGGGTGACACAATACTGGAGCTGAAGTAAATAGGCGCTTGAGCCTACTGAATGCTACCTCAGCTTCAGGTGTCCAGATGAACTGTCTTTTGGTGGATGTGAGTGTAGTGAGAGGAGTGGCTACCTGGCTGTAGTTGCGAATAAACCTCCGGTAGAAATTGGCAAACCCGAGGAAACGTTGTAGGTGCTTGCGTGACGTGGGCGTGGGCCACTCCAGGATCGTGCGGATCTTGGCTGGATCAGTCTTCACCTGCCCTCCTGCGAGTATATAGCCAAGAAAAGTGACAGATTGTGCATGAAACTCACATTTCTCGGCTTTGACGTAAAGTCGGTTTTCCAGGAGGCGTTGGAGGACTGCTCGGACGTGGACATGGTGTTCCTGGGGGGTCTTGGAGAAAATGAGTATGTCATCAAGATAAACAAAGACAAACTGGTTCAGGAAATCACGGAGCACGTCGTTGACCAGGTTCTGAAAGACAGCGGGGGCATTGGTTAACCCAAACGGCATGACCAAATACTCAAAATGACCTAGGGGCGTATTAAAAGCCGTTTTCCATTCGTCCCCCTCCCTGATGCGGACAAGGTGGTAGGCATTGCGGAGATCCAGTTTGGTGAATACGGTGGCTTCATGGAGGGGTTCGAAGGCTGAGCTGATAAGGGGTAAAGGATATTTGTTTTTAATGGTGATGTCGTTTAACCCTCTGTAGTCTATGCATGGACGGAGTGATTTATCCTTCTTTTCCACAAAAAAGAAGCCGGCGGCCACTGGAGAGGAGGATGGGCGGATGATACCTGCAGCTAATGACTCGTGGATGTACTTTTCCATGGACTCTCTTTCTGGTCTGGAGATGTTGAATAGCCGGCTAGAGGGAAGCGGAGCACCAGGTAGAAGGTCGATAGCGCAGTCATAAGGCCTGTGGGGTGGTAAGGACGACGCTTTGTCTTTACTGAAAACTTCCTGGAGGTCATGGTACTCAGGTGGGACGAGTGTGAGGTCAACCGGATCAACGTCCGAGGTGTTAGTGTCAGGGGCACCCGGCGGTAGGGCAGACTTGAGGCAGTGGGCTAGACAAAAAGGGCTCCAACTAGCGATTTTACTTCCAGACCAGTCTATATGAGGGTTGTGTTTCTGTAGCCAGGGGTAGCCTAGGATGAGTGGTGAATCAGGAGAAGAGAAGGTGAATAAGGTAATGGCTTCATGGTGGTTTCCAGAGGTGACGAGGGTTACTGGGCCAGCCTGATGGGTTATCTGAGAGAATATTTGATCGTTTAATGCGGTAACAGGGATGGGAGGATCGAGAGTCTTGAGTGGCAAATGAAGGCGTCTAGCGAGAGCTAAATCTATTAAATTTTGCTCTGCTCCGGAATCAACGAGAGCATGGAGGGGGTGAGAAACCTTATTTAGACACAGGGTGACTGGTAGAATTAACCGGGGTTTGGAACTGAAAGAGGATCCGCCCACCTGTATCCCCGAAATTACCGGCGGGCAGAGCCTTTTGGCCGAACCGAACACTGCGCTAACCTATGCTCCACTGAGCCACAGTAAAAACACGCGCCCGACCGAAGCCGTCGTTCTCGCTCCTCTGGTGTGAGACGAGAGCGGCCGATTAGCATAGGCTCCGGAGCGGCGTCCGTTTCCACGGAAACGGGAGCGGATGTTGACACCGGACGTGACGGTGGAGGAAGTGAAAACGTACGAGGCACAGGTTTACGATGTTTCTGGTTCTTTTCTGCCTCCCTTTCCCTCAGGCGATTATCTATCCGAAGGGAAAGGGAGACCAAGTCTTCAAAGGATTCGGGCTCATCGCGGGAAGCGAGCTGGTCTTTGAGCTCGTCGTTTAAGGCACGACGGAACACTCCCCGAAGGGCATGATCGGGCCAATTGGCCTCGGCGGCTGCGGTACGGAAGTCGATAATGAACTCAGCGACACTCCGGCTCCCCTGTTGCAACCCGAGCAACCTTTCATCAGAACTACCCTCCGATACTGGGTGAGTAAAGGTCTTTTTAAACTCGCACAGAAAATCATCAAACGAGCAGGTTGGGAGCGGATGAGCCGACAGGTACGCCTCGGCCCATAACAGCGCCTTGCCCTGTAGCTTAGCCACCAGATATGCTACCCGAGCTGATTCGCTAGTAAATGAACGGGGTGAATGCGTGAACGCGAGAGAACATTTCAGTAGAAAGGCCGTACAGCGGCCCCGCTCCCCAGAGTACGGCTCGGGTTCTGGGAATGCAGCATCGCGAAACACGGAGCCCGAAGGGGTCGGAGCTGGGGAAGACTGGGGAGGTTCTGCCACGGGCGCAGGGGACGCGGAGGATGGGCCTGGAGGAGGGGAAAGAGCCGACTGAATCTCCTGCAGGGAAGCTAAGATCCTAGCCTGGGTCTCGCCTATGGCTTGACACCGGGTGTCGAGAGCCTGCAACGCTTGCTCATGAGCCCCTAAAATGGCTCCCTGCTTGGAGACTGCTGCACGTACTGGGTCTGCTGAGTCCATTTGTTGGCCAGTTCGTACTGTCACGGCGACGGATGGCCGGTACTGAATAGGACTCAGGTGCAGAAACCCAGAGCGGAGACAGTAGATGATTTAACAGTTTATTACGGTTAAGTGCAAAGGGGGAAAAAAAAGAAACGTGGCAAAGACAGAAAATGACGAGACGTGGAGCCTTGGTGTGGCGTGCCCAGGGGAACGTGGCTAGGGCGAGGGAACGAGGCCTGAGAAGCGGAACGGAGCTGAGTGGGGAACAGTCACACTGAGGGAAGAGGATATAGGAGTTAGGCAGGTAGTGAAGGCAGCTCAGAAGTGGCCAGTATAAGAGCAGCAATTCTTACTTGCAGTTAGGGACCTGGAGTGTTTGAGAGGGGGGTGATGAAGATCCAGGGGAGGCTGACGCTTGACTTTTCTCAGTTCATGGGCAGTTATTTGGCACCTTGGTTTTTCCACATGCTTCTTGCGACCCTGTTGACTATTTTGAATGAAACGCTTGATTGTTCAATGATCACGCTTCAGAAGCTTTGCAATTTTGAGACTGCTGCATCACTCTGCAAGATATCTCACTATTTTTGACTTTTCTGAGCCTGTCAAGTCCTTCTTTTGACCCATTTTGCCAAAGGAAAGGACGTTGCCTAATAATTATGCACACCTGATATAGGGTGTTGATGTCATTAGACCACACCCCTTCTCATTACAGAGATGCACATCACCTAATATGCTTAATTGGTAGTAGGCTTTCGAGCCTATACAGCTTGGAGTAAGACAACATGCATGAAGAGGATGATGTGGACAAAATACTCATTTGCCTAATAATTCTGCACTCCCTGTATATCCTTTCACTTCTTTGGTAACAATACTCAAGTTTATCTTCCCCTCACACCCAACTAGTCTAGGCTGGATAGCATCATCATATCCCTTGAGGAAATTAAGGATGGATGGTGCAGAAATTTCTTCTGCTAAATGAGGAAGACAGAAAATGTACTTTTTGGCTCCCCTAGTTCCTTTTGAGGGTTTTCTAATCAGGTAGAAAATCTGTAAAAATTAAGCATTTCCTTTCTGTGAGATATTGCAAAATTGTCATTCATGCACTCATTTAATGCTTGGACTATTGTAATTCACGTTACTGTCAGTCAGTCTTCTCTTTCCCATCTACAGCTTGTCCAAAGTGCTACTGCTAAAGAAAGATACTTTGTTGCTGTTTTGCTCTTCTTCACCAAGAATGAATGCTTTTTTTTTCTTTGTATCCTTTTCATTTGTAGCCATGTGCATATTTGCACACTCCATGCTCCAAGTGTTTTGGAGGAAAGCAATTCTTGCAGGTCTGGCTTCAGAAACCAGGATTAACACAAGAACACATATTTAGTTCAGAAAGCAGTAAGCAATTTCACACCTTTTTGCCTGGCTAACCTGATTGCAAAAGAAGGGTGAAACAGACACTCTGTCAGTGTCTAACACTTTGTTGTTGAGATAGTTTTTTCATAGAAGCAAGGTTTAGAAAGCAGAAACAAACAATGGGTAAAGGAGCATGAAGGTAAGCAAGGACCAAATGTGTGCAGGAGATGTTTGCTTGTCCTGTATTGATCTACCTCATCCATCTGCTAAACCACAATCCAGTTTGAGCTTCTTTGCCAGGTGACTGCAATGAACAATCAGATTGTGAAAAAACAGTGTGAAAGCTGGCTTTCTGGTTGGCTGCCTTGTGTACTGCTATAGCTAGGCGCTGGTGCCAGTGGCTTCGGCCAGTGTTACTGCCACACTCAGGGCTCTTAGATCAGCAAACACATGGCTGTCAGTGGACTGGATCCCGACTCAATGCATCCAAGATTAAATAAATTGTAAAAGAAACAGAAGTGAAACTTAACATGTGGAGTCAGCAGGCTGGTATTGATGATGCAGGTAGCAATAAGAAAAGGAGCAGAAAAAACATGGGGGGAACATTTTAAGCTGTGACAAGAGAAGAGAAGAAGCGGTGCAGGTTAGAGAGGAAACATTGAAGAGAAAGAGAGTAGCAGAAAAAACTGACAGGGGAATGGAGAAGAATATGATGGAAAGGTAGACACAAGTTAGAGGTACAAGGGAAGATAGAGACAGGCCAACAGTGATGATGACAGCAGAAAAGAGGAGAGAGAAGCGCACTACAGACAGAGAC
Organism: Mchenga conophoros; assembly: GCF_057382185.1. Classification (NCBI taxonomy): domain Eukaryota; kingdom Metazoa; phylum Chordata; class Actinopteri; order Cichliformes; family Cichlidae; genus Mchenga; species Mchenga conophoros. Next base: position 37,203,961 of record NC_140531.1, read on the forward strand.
AAGAAAGGGGGGGGATATGTGGAGGTCATCTGTCACTACAGAGGGAGATGATTGACAGCTCTGTGGAATGTGAGCTTTGGCAGAAGAATCTGAGACTATCCACTTTAGCTGCAGCCTACTCCAATCACAAGTTTTAATAAACCCACCTTTGCTGGACTTTGTTCTTTTTCATCCAATCATTTTCTGCCCCAAATTCAAATCTGGGTCACATACTTATTGTGGTAACTCCATGTCCTTCTTTCGAACCATGTCCTCTAGCTTTATCACAGGAATTTCACTGATGAGATGGAATATATAGTACTGCCAAAGATCTTCTTGGCCCTGTTGAACAAAATACTTTGAAGAGGAATCTTCTAGGAAGTGTATTTCTTTTATGTACGGTAAATCTCAGGTTTGGAAACAGTCTCCCAGAAAATGTTCATCGTACAAACCAAATATGTTATTGAAGCCTTTGGATTTCACATTTTTGAATAGCACATCAGATATAGAATGCATGTAAATATTTAGTTATCAAAGTATATACATCATTACAGTTCAATCGTAGTTGGGGGCATTCATCAGATCCCTGATATTGAAATTGATTCATCTGACATTGACTGCACATATGCCAACTCTATATCTGCAGTACAATTTTTGCTATTGTCTCTCACTTTCTTGCTCACTCCTCAGTTTCTATCTCCTGCAAAGCAGCTTCACTACCTAAGCAAAATATTCTAACAATCATGTCTGACGAAGACGAAATAAAAGAAAACAGAAAGTGGGAGTAAGATTGGTGAGATCCATAAATCTGTGGAATGAAAAAGAATAAAAGTGAAAATGTTTCTTTCTTTCTCAAAGGAAACTTTCTCCAAAGAGCTTGTCCTACTCTACGTAGAACAAACGATGAGCCCCCCTTGTTCTCCTTTCCTTCTCCCCCATCCTCTTCTCTCTTCCTTACAGTACAATAATTCTAATTATGTTCAGACAACTAAACATGCCAGCTCTAACGACAGGACAGATATGGGGAAATTGGCTCATTTGCACAATAATAAATGTAGTTTTGAGCCCATAGAAAGCCTATTAACATTTAAATGATACAAGGACGTTATCTCTAAAGTATGTGCTTATCCAGGGTGGCTTTCTGTGTGGATGTGCATAGAATGATCAAACAGCCATGTGTCTGCCTATGCCCTGCACTCCTCAGTGTAACACTGACAACCCTGCTGACAGTGCTTTGTAATTGGGAGGAGAAAATGGAGGTGGAGAAGGTTGGGAGGGGGCACTGAAGAGCACACTGATCAGCATTGTATGAATGGGGGAGGGGAGTGAAGTGTGGAGTAATGAGTATGATAGATGTTGATTTTTGGCACCAAAAGGTTGAAGGAGAAGCACACACATTTTCACTTCTGCTTCTCCTTCAACCTTGATGGTGAAAAGACAAAAGACATAAGCAGCCTTTCCAATACAGGAACTTGGGGCAGAAAATGTGTCAACAGGAAGAATACACCCTTACAGCCTTTTGTTTACAATGAGCTTTCCCATTCATAAGGTACTATAAATTGTGGGATGACAGTTTATAGTCATCCCAGATGAGATTTTTTTTTTCATTGATCCAAGACAATTGCTTGATTGATTTACTACTGAACAACACCCTTGCTCTTAATTTCAAAGTGCAACTTCCACTAATCAGCTAACTCCAGTCCTTCCCATCCTCAATATTTTCCTAAAACTCCAGTCCCCTGCTCAGGAATGAGGAGTGTTAGTGAAACAACTCCAGCACACTAGGAGAGCTGGTGTCAGTACACTGAGTTTACTGAGGCAGCAGAACAAGTAATGCCATTGCTACTGTAGTTGCAATCCATGACAGTGGAGTGGAAGCCCACTCATGACATGAGGAACGTACTTGAAAGGCAGCTAATAACTGTTTATTTATACAGTTTATAGATACAATTTACGCCGTTTTATATACTCGGTTATTTAAAAAAAAACATTACTACAAGCACACATGCAGAACATACTGCATTGCTATTACCAGAAATGTTAGATAATTATGTAGAAAAACAGATTTCTTTCATGTAGGATGCCTTGGAGTCAAAAGGTGTCTTTAATAATTTTGCGACAGCTTCAAAAGTAAAATCAGTTCTGAATGCATCAAAATAATGTAGGTTATTGTAAATATAAAGCTATCTGAACAAAACAATATTGCAAAAAACTGAAATGCCTGCTGCATTGGTTTTTGGTGTGTTGTTGAAACCACTAAGCATCAAGTCCTGATCAACAGGTTTTGGGGGGTTTCTCAAAAACACCAACCCTGGAGTAGTGGCTTTTTTACTGAATGGTATCTTGCGTGATTGTTAAATGTTCATATTTCAACATATATATGGACTAGTTCTTATATAGCGCTTTTCTATGGTACCGGCACACTCAAAGCTCTTTATACAACTTGCCTCACTCACCCATTCATACCCTTTTATATGCTTTTTCTATGAAAGTGCTTTCTATCTAACATTCAACAATATTCAGCATCCAGGGATCAAATCACCAACCTTCCTATTTTCTGAGCTACAACCATTATTTGTTATAAAGGATCTAAGGGAACTAAGATAAATCAAAACCCAAGGTGGAGGAAACAAATTGACCCTGGGTATAAACCCTGCAATATGTTTATACGCACAACATGTTGGCACCAATGTCTACATAAAAATATAAATTTTTACAACAGCACACTGTAATAGTCTAAAAGGCAACTGAAAAACTGACAAACAAATAATTTAATGCAGGTAAGGCCAGTTGATTTCATAACATTAAATATCTGTTGTTAATCATGACAAATAAAAATACATAAAGAGGTAGTTGAAAGTGTGGAATCTTAATTCTCAATAACATTTCATTTACATTTTATATGTATGGAGGCCAAAGAGATGGCCCAAAGCTGGAAAAACACAACAAATAAAAAGCAAACATTGTATCAGTGCCCAAAGTAACAATCCAGCACATTAATAAAAGTGACAAATGCACTGGAAAACCTGGAAGACAACACTGGAAGACATCATAGAAGACAATCGGTTGACACCATAGCTATTATAATACTACACTTAAGCCAGGACTTACATGAAATGTTAATTATACTGTTTTCCAGTATAACTATAACTGTGCAAAAAACCTATCTAGCTAGAAAGTGGTGATTTGTTTTTGCAGGAAGTATAAACAAAAGTTTTTAGTGAACATTGGCTGATTTTAAAATGCCAGTCAACCAAGTTATACCAGCCTACATCTAAATTATTTTATGAACTTGGTTTAAAGAGGCTGAAATGTGGAGATCATAATTATTTTATTTTATTTAATTATTATTATTTTTTTACATGTACAGATACCAAATTTGTTTTAATAACTCTTTGTTGCTGTTTATGCCTACTTGTGATGTTTCACTTGAACTTTTTTTTTTTTAAATAACAACAATTAAATTAATTTTCATGGTAATATAAAAAAGGAACAGAATTTTTAAGGCATAAACCCATGTTAAAATGTCACCTTCAACACCCCTGCAAAGACTTAAGTCTTCATTTGGTCCAAATTGACCTCATAATTATGGGCTTCTGCAGTGCATTAAATCTAAAGGTAGGCTACATGGCATAAAAGCATTGCCATTTCCTTTGTTATTACTAATGTGGCCTTTAACTAGCTCAAACATGATGACATGCTATTAGACTTGAAATGCCATGTATTTTGGGATTTGACATTAACAAAAAAGACAAGGAACAGAAATCACATTACAGCATTATATTAAGAAATCCTCTACAGAGACCTGGGAATCAGACAGGAAATAAGGGAAACCTGTTTTCCTACTAAAACAGGATGACCGGTGCCACTAGTTGATCACAAGACATTGCATATATAAAACTTATGTGGCAATCGTTGTATAATACGTTTTTTTATAAAATACACAGCACAACCATGTGCTCAAGCAACAGTAAGTATATGCTACTTGAACAATATAATTATTGGTAAACACAGCAATGTATTATAAGCCTGAAATATAAACCTTTTGTGTTTCTAAGCAGCCAGTGTGCTGTCATAGTTTTCCCAGTGAGTTATTTTAGGTCCCAGGCTGTTGAGGATGCCAGCTTGAGTAATGAGACATTGCTTGGACATTGTTCCTTCGTTTTTTAAAACATTCAATAGTTAAATAATCCATTAACTGAAAAAATAAGCACAAAAGAAAGAAGTAAAGAAAAGATGACTTGCAATCTAGGTGATTCAGTGACTCAATACAAAATCATAATGTGCCTGCTTTGAAAATATTTTTCCTCGTTTTATTTTTAAATAGAATACAATTTTGATTTTATTATTTTCCTCACTCAGGGACATTCAGGACATTTGTCATTCTTCTCTGACATTTTGCAGAACTGAAACAAATATGTACAACAAATAAGATGACACAATACTAGAAATATATTTTATGGTATAACGGTTGATGTTCACCATTACTGTTTCGCAATGTCAGATTGCATCGAAATTTTAAACATTTCTGGTTTAAATAACTCAACACTAACTCATCTAAAAATAACACATGCAGTGTGCTCATCATGACAAACACACACTAGCACTTTCTCTTCGCCCCCTCTTTCTCTCTGGTGGGAAAGCAGTTTACCTCTTCAACCCTCATTACCATACCAATAGCAAGTAGACAACTAAAGCTAGTTTGTCAAAGGTATTTTAATTACCAATTAGAAACTTGGCTGCCTCTGCATGAGCTAGTTCAATATCTTTTTTTTCCCACCAACTTTCTTGCTTTCTTGTACTACACACACATAGGTGTATAGCCAGGAGCACAAAGTTCCCTGGTGCCGTAGCCTTGACAAACAATGTCCTATTCAGCTCCATATGAATAATTAAGGGTCGAGTGTTGAGAAGAGGAGACACTTGTTTATTCAGAGAGAATAGCCTTGTCGATGGCTGTATAGCGGGGTTACAGAGATGCCAGAGGAGTTTATGGCCTGCTGTGACATTATCTAAATGGCACACTTACAAAAAATTCTAAAAAAAACCCACAGAAATTCTGTGCATGTGTACTGCGACACATTAAATAACATTCATAAATGATAAACGAACTGGATAAATAGCATGGTAAATATAAAATATTGATGTGGATTTGGCAGACAAGGCAGGTTATGTTCTTATTAACAGAATTTCTTTGTGTGTGCACAGCTTTTTAAAACCTATGGATTTTGTTGGTTCAAAGGTGACTCTAGTGAGCGGAAAAAAGAGACCAATATATCTGATAAATATTTCCTTCCAGCAGAAAAAAGCTTTCCTGTAAAATTGCAGTGATAAAACTTGAAGAATTGGAGCTGTGGATGTCAACCTGGCAATTTCCATAAGGGTTATGACTATGAGTAACAATTTGCATCTCAACCATTAGACTTGCTCACAGTTCCTTTTAAATATATAATGCAGAATCTTTGTCCCTTTGTTCTTTTCCTCCTCATACCCTTTGACTTGATCTATCAGCTTATATTGACTGCATAACTTACTTCACCCTGTGGACTTGGTAAGAAAAGTGCAGATTTGCAAAATCGTGGGCATGTCAGGAACTATACATGCAATGATGTACATTCAAAGGAAATGAATCTCCTTAGAAACAATGTCAGAATGAGGCAATGTTTTTCATGTGAAGTTCAACCTTCAGGATTTAGATCTCAGTATTTACATTTCATGTGTTTGGGTTCTTCATAAAGTTAATGTGAATAAACTCATACAGAACATTTGCTTTTTTGTTTATGCTATAATCTCGTTAATACCCATATGCAAAGGTTGGTACATAGCTTGTAGAAATCACTTAGCAGGATTGTTCCAAAAACACAGCTTTGAGCCTGAGGGGTTATAGTTTCTTTTCGACTAAAATGAAAACGATCAAGGACAACAGTGAGGCACTAGGCACAGCTTAAGATAGGCTTATACACTATAACAGAGTGGGTTTCAAGTACTTCAGTTTCTTTTCCGGTTCTTTTTTCTCTAGAATGAACACTTGTTTTAGCTCTTCTTGTTATTTTATTTAGTGTTTAATGCTACCAGCTGACAGGAAACAGAGTAATAAAGATAGATGTGAGTACACAGCTGGAGCTTGTAGTCAAACCCTGCAGCCAGGGTATATCATACTGGCAATACAGAGCACCAAATTGCTGAGCCACAGGGGAACTAAGAGACAAATCTGAAATCTGATGGATTGCTTTTCAAAATCTAAGTTAAAAAAAAAAAACCTGAAGCAAGAACACAAGTGCCACAGCATCAAGCTTCACTTCACTGGACATTAGCAAAAACAACACCATGTTCATCTAATAACTATTTAGAAGGCTGAGAGAAGTATTATTAACAGAGCCATATGCTAAGCAGTGATAATAATATCATTATGTTCTTTGAGACTTTTATTATAAATATTGTTATTTTAAACTGTGGTTGTCAGATTCATTTGTAAAAAGTCTAAAGTCTACTAAATTAGCAGTCCTGTTTCTGTGAGAGAAAAAAATAATGATGTTCAAGCTACAAAAGACTGCTAGTGATGTAAGGGCTATGATTCAGCCTTTGTTCTGTCTATTTAATGAGGTTCAAAACTTAAAGTTGCATCAATCAAGAAAAGGCAATAAATAAATAAAATTAATGAATACAACATATGAAAGTAAATAGCTACCTGCCGCTGCTCCTCCACATCGAAAGGAGCCAGTTGAGGTGGATCGGGCATCTGATAAGGATGCATCCTGGGTGATGTGCTCCGAGCATGTCCCATAGGGAGGAGGCCCGGGGCAGACCCAGGAAATGCTGGAGAGATTACATTTCTTGGTTGAGGTGGAAATGACATAACCTAGTGATGTGTGATACCACTGATTTCCAAGTACTGATCCGATACCAATACTTTGTACAAAAATGTAATGTTTTATTGTACTTCAAATTATAGCTTCACAATGATTACACAACATCAGACTACTTGTTCTTATTGCTTAATAATGCAGAATTATCATATAGAAATAAAAGACCTGAAGTTGTGCACTATTTGAACACGTTGCCTGCCTGCAGCACTAAAGGACTCCGCAAGAGATGTCTGTCTCGCCCTAGCCACACCTGTCCCTGTCTTCTCCTCCTCTTCAATTTGCCTCATCATAAGCTCATCATATTATCTGATATGATTTACTCTGATGTGTTTGACGAGGTTAGTGGTGTTGCCACAACACCTCATTCTCTTGCCACATGTATCGCAAACCGTGTCTTGGCTGTTTGTGGAAGTAAAATACGTCTACTCATGACTCTGTTTACGCTCAGCCTTTGTTGTGAATGTGCACGCCAAGGCGCTGCAACACATTTATACAGCCGTATTTCGCATATGACTATGAAAGGCGGAAGAGGAAGTAGTTCCTTCCAAGTTAGACGATCCAAATAATATAGTTTCGTTCCACTGTGTTCCTGTTAATGATAAACTACAAATTTAGCCCAAATTACTAAAATATAGATATTTTAATATAAGGATTGATTCTAGAACATAAATAACTGGTATTGGATGAATCAATATTTCAATATCGATCCACACACCACTTACATAACCTGCTGAAGTTGAAACTGTACATCCAAAAGAAAGGTAATGTAATGTAAATTAATTTGAATGTGGCATGAGTGTTGGTGCTAAGGTCAGAAGGGAATGTCTACACTGCTTTCTGCTGAAGGCAGACAAAGGCATTTTAGAATGTACAATACTATGAACCTTGAAGCAGGTGGACCGCTAAATGGTAAATGGACTGGTTCTTTCAGAGCACTCAAAGCACTTTTACACAACTTGCCTCATTCACACGAGCATTTTTTTCTGTGCTCTTTCTGTCTAACTTTCACACACATTCATACTTCAATGGATGCATCGGAGAGCAACTTGGGGTTAATATCTTGCCCAAGGATATTTGGCACACAGACTGGAGTAGATAGGGATTGAACTACCAATTTTCCGATTAGTAGGTGAACTGCTCTACCGCCTGAGCTCCTGAAAATAGGAAAGTGAGACTTCAGTTCACAATTGCACACCAAAATTTTAAAAAGAAGATTACAAAACAAACCAAAAAAATTAACTGGTGTCATGAGTTTTGATTTCTGCTGCAACACTCTGGCTGAATTTGGTATAAACAACAGGAAAGCATGGGCCCATCCTGACTTGTATCAATAGTTCAGGCTGCTGGTGGTGTAATGGTATGGGAGATATTTTCTAGCGATACTCCTTACGCTCCTTATTACCAATTGAATATTGTTTAAGCTCCCCTACCTGCCTCATTATTTTTAGTGACCATGTCCATGCCTTTATGCAAAAGCAGGGAAAAGGGTGGGAAAAGTATAGACATTCTTCACCTAAGTAGAAGCACAGATACTTGTGTTAGAAATATTCTGGTAAAAGTTGAAGTACTGATTTACCTTCTTTCCTCAGTGAAAAAGTACATGCTCTGAACTTGACAAAAGCTGATATTACATGAGCTATTGAGACCCCCTTTATAGTATAAAGCTAAAATTCAGTATGTGAATCTTCTCAGCATCTTGAGATTAACTCAAACAAACATAGTATGACAGATGAGTTTATTAATACAATGTATAGCATGGGACTCTGTCTAGTGATCACTAAACCCAGCAGGATTACAGCACAGTCAGCAACCTTAATAGACAATATATTTACTAATGAAATAGAAAACAGATCTATAAGTGGTCTCCTAATTAATGACATCAGTGATCATCTACCTGTTTTTGTAGTGTATAACAGCAATTACAGGAAGGTCAAACAGGAAAATACAACAAAATACAAACGAGTGAGAACAGAGGAGTCCATAAATGCAAAGTGATTTACTTAAGCAAGAATGGGAGATGCTGTATAAGGAAAAAAATATTGATAAAGCTTATGAGATTTTTTTAGAAAAATTTAAACTGTTATATGATAGTCGTTGCCCAGTAAAGAAATATAGTAAAAAACAAAAATATGCAGCGTGCCCATGGATCACAAAAGGATTACAAAATGCATGTAAAAAGAAAAATACCTTATATAGAGAATTTATAACGAACAGAAGTACAGAAGCTGAAAATAAATACAAGAAATATGAAAATAAATTAACTAGTATTTTGAGGTCATGTAAAAAGGAATATTATGAGAAATTATTAAATATGAATAAAAATAATATTAAAGGGATTTGGAAAACATTAAATACCATCATTAAAAATGGTTCTAGGCAGTCAAATTATCCTTCGTATTTCGCTAATAATGATAGAAATATTACTAACATGAGTGATGTGGTTAATGAGTTCAATAAATTCTTTGTAAGTGTTGGGCCAGACTTGGCTGATACAATTCCTGATATAACAGATTCTGCAGAGAAAGAAACTAAACTCGTTGACTGTAATCCTCATTCAATGTTTTTAACGGTGGTGGAAGAAAAGGAAATCATTGATATTGTTGGGAAATCACAAACAAAAAATTTTACAGACTCTGATGACATTGATATGGAAATCGTTAAGAAAGTGATAGATGGCATCTCCAAACCCTTAACACACATTTGCAATTTGTCTCTACAAACTGGCGCATTCCCAACACAAATGAAAACAGCTAAAGCAATACCACTGTTTAAAAATGGAGATAGACACCAATTCACAAATTATAGGCCTGTTTCTCTACTTTCACAATTTTCAAAAATACTGGAAAAAGTTTTCATTAATAGACTTGACAAATTTATAGATAAGCACAAAATAATAATGGACAGTCAGTATGGTTTCAGACCAAATAGATCAACATCTATGGCATTAATGGAACTAATGTCAGGTTATTTCAAATGCAACGTTTCTATCAGCTTAAAAACATCAACAAACACAAACTGTGTGCAGTGGGTCACACAGTGTGTCTGATAGCTAAAGCTACAGCTGCTGTATTACACAGGGAGAGAAAAGAGTGGGAGGTAACAGGACAGGAAGAAGAGAGGTTATATTAAAGTTAAGGACCGCTCAGTGGTATTTGATAAACTGGAAGTGTCTTACTTGGAGAACACTTTAAACACATGAAAGCCTGTACTTTCACTTATAGCTGAGTAAAGAAGTTGAATCAATACATTTACTGGAATGTTTTTTTAAATACCAGTACTCAAGTACTAATGTTTAGAAAAGTACTTAAGTACTTCTACTTAAGTACAGGATGTCTGTATTTTTGCCACCTCTGATTAAACAATGTGCTAGAAACATTCCTGAGAGATTTTAGTCCATATTAACATGACAGCATTACACAGTTGCTACCAATTTGTTGGCTGCACATCCATAGTTTTTTGTTTGCTATTGTTAAGTTCCTCCATCTTTGTTTATCCATGTGTCTCTTGTCCGCTCATTCGTTCTCTTCATTTAGTAAGTCTTCACCTCAGTTTTGCTTCCCCTGTTTCGTCAGTTAGATTATGTCCAGCTGTGTTCCCCAGGTGTTTCTTCTCAGCCCTGTCTATCTGATCTCCCTCTTTCTGCCAGCTGTGTGTTCTGTCACTTTCCAGTGTAGTTGCCCTGTTAACATTTCACAATGTAGGCTTAATTTAGTTCTTTCTTTCTTTTTTTCCTGTTGCCCGCAAGCTTACTAATAAAGCTGTTTTAAGCCCTGTCCTGCCTGTGAGTCTACATATTGGGTCTGCTCCTCAGACCACCACAAACAGTGTACAGGACAACTAGTTTCAAATTATATGAGATTTTTGACAAAAAGCATTGTCCTGCAAAGTGGTGGACATGGTCAGCAACAATACTCAGGTAGGCTGTGGTATTAAAATAAGGCTCACTTGGTCCCTGACACCACCACCACTGATACAAGCCCATAGATCCATGCAAATTTAGAGCAGCCATCATCAAACTAGGTGATATTTTCTTATATTGTCCATTTTTTGTATGTATGCATATATATATATACATACATATATATATATATATATATATATATATATGTAACCTGTTACAATTAGAATTATAGAATATATATTAAACTTATATAGCACATCATATACTGCTCATTAAGTAATAAATAATAATATTATTATACAGCTTAAATTATTATTTTAATTAACTATAGCAATATTGGTTATAGAGGTCGCAATTAACTAATTTTCCCCAATTGTTGGGATTTATGGGTAACCCATTGTGGGCTATATTAAATAGTGTGTTGCACAGTCTAAACTGGGTTGAGTGACAAGATTGCCTATAAGAGGTAGGAACTCAAGTAGATTTCTCCAGATGACCTTGTTGCATAAGTATTTGTGGGATGTCCTTTCTGAAGGCACAACATAGAGAGAAGAATATTTAAATCAAGTGAACAAAGCGATTTACTAACATTTTTGACATGTGATTTACCTTTGCCCAATATTTAATGCCAAAAAAATACAGTGAGCTGACTGTGACTGTATTTATAAAACAGCACAACTTTGTAAATCACCCGTAAAACTAACAACACTTATAAGTGCTTTTTGTGGAATTTGCTCGCATAGGATTTTGCCCCATTTAGTAAACCTAGCCCTAAGTCTCTCTGCAGCTCTAATATGCCCTGATAAACAGAAGTATCTGATAATGCCATGATATTCAAACCCATAGTCTTACTTTTCACTTTATAAGACTGTTACAGATAAAAATACCAAAACAGTGGCTTTAAATTCACTAGAAAAATTCTGCTGATGATATGTGCTTTATTGTGCCGGATATGTGACTATTAGGATTACACTGCCTTAGCCCTATGACCTAGGACACACATCACACTAGGCAACATAAAAACAGACAGGGTTGCCTAATGCACACTGACATCAATCTCCATCTTCCCATCCATCTCACTACTGTGTAATCGGCCTTATTTGACCTGAAATGAGGAGGTCAACAGGGCGGACAGATGTTTCACGATAATGGTCTATGTGTGTGTCAGTGGATTATGTTAGCATGCTGCTGTACGATTCACTCCCACTCAATTTTTTTCTTTTTTTTCTCCTTTTTCCTTTACTCTTTATGGCTTCAGGTCACATCAGTTGAAATTAAACCGTTGTCCCTCAACTAGGATTCACAGATTTTACATTAAGGAGATGGCTTTATCTCACTGTGTGTGTGTGTGTGTGTGTGTGTGTGTAAGCACAAGATAGCGAAGCATACTTAACCCTGATCTCAATCTTCCAGAACTGCAGGGGGTATGAAGGGATACCCTCAAACAATGAGTATGCACACTTACTTATGTATGCAACACAGGCATCTTCTCCCAGTAATCCATTAATGCTAAGATCCTATTGCAGGTCCAACCAATTTCCGACTATCACAATGCCCATAAAAAGAAACCTAAAGCCAATAACTCCCTTAAGGGTCATAACTCACTCTTAATCGTCTTGTACTTCTGTTGGATCTGACATCAGCTCAGTTCACAATCTGGCAAGATCTCAAATCTTCCACCTTTCCTTTAGCTCCACCCCACACCCTCCACCGCTCCTCTCCTTGCTGGCTCCCATTACAGAAGTAATCGGAAAGCCTTTTCCTTTTTCAGCTCTGCACCTGATGATTTCACTTCCCTCACTTTCTGCCCTAATCCTCTGATATCAAGAGTCTGATGAATCTCAAAGTGAAACGAACAAAAAAAGAAAACAATTTGGTGACACACTTCTGACAATCAACCACTGGATGTCCAACATAAAAGGGAAGTACTCAGCATGCTTTTAGTATTTTTTTTTTTAAATTAATCATTATGCATGCCATGCCAGCAGATGGCAGTAAGGAAAAGGTTCCTTTGGGGAAACCACTAATAAGGTAATTGGAAGGGGAGGAGAAAGAATGACAGAAGAGTCCCCCAGATTGCAGACAGGTGACCTCTGTTATAGTATGGCAACCAAGGTGCTGTAGTACATGCTGTTGAATTCGCATGGTCACGAAAGGGGCAAGATTTGCATGTGTATACTTGTGTTATACAGACGTACACACACGCTGACACAATTACACAAACACAGTTCAGAAAGACACATAAAAGGAAAACACATGCAGGAGTACCATACACAATTACTGTCTCCTCGTCTTTGACTGTACTGGTTTCCAGAGTAGTGTAAAAAAGGGTGGAGTGGGGGGGTGGAGGAAAATTAGTACTGCTCTGGGGCCCCATCACACAGATGGACGGGGCCCAGTGCATATGCTGACAGAACATTATACGTCTCTCTCCACTTCCCTGTGTAGAGCCCCGCCCGAGTGCACAGGGGCTCGAGTGGAATATTAATGTTCCCAATTCAATTTGTAGGAGCCAAAGCTACTTCCTGGATGAGCAGTGTCGACACTTCTCTGTAATGGATGACGAGCATGCAGGGATTGTGTTGTTGACTTAATAATGAGGTAGGGCTTAGTTATCTAGGAATGCTGCCGTTTCCTTCGATAGAATCTGTGAATGATAATACTACTAATAATAATAACAGCTATAAGGTCTGAACTGGAGTATATAATGCAAGTAGTTACAGCCCACATAAATTCCCATACCTTTTCCTGCCTACTTGGATTTTGCATTTTTGGTATTGTATTAGAGTACTGTAGCATACTTTAGGCGATATGGCCTAAAATCCATATTGCGGTATAATTTGAAGTATATGCGGTAATGATATATGACATCATCAACATGCGCTATCGCAGCAGAGCGGTATATTCAACATCTCTTTCCCGTTGGCCAAATTCATATCATTTCTACCGTATACCGTTTATATCGCCCACCCCTACTGTAGCGTCTATAAATTTTTCACTATTTGCTTCTATGTCACATCTACACAGCTGAAACAAGCTTGATATACACTAGCGTGTCTGTTTATACACACATACTCTATAAACATCAATTATTGCATCAATTTGTCAGTTTTTTGTCTGATAAATATAAATCAAGTTCCAGTTTTCTTTTCGCTCTCTTTGTTCTGCTAGTTTTTGAGGAAATTGTAGTTCTCTCTATATTTCCACTTAAACTAAAAAAACTTATTTTTGCTGTAGTAAAGAATGATAAAAAGTCTATAACAGTGTATATTCTTTTGTTTGTTATTTGCTGTCAAGTAGCTAATGATAAAGATTTGGGGGAGGAGCATACAAAAAGCACAAATTGTTTTCTTGCTGAACAATACAAACACAAAGTTACAGGTCATCCCTGCATGTCTTCACTTCTGGTGTAGAAGAGAAGGGCGCATAGAAAAACTAACAAACAAAAAGGTTGTTTTGTTCCTTTGTTAAAGCAAACAAACTACACAGATTGCACAGTCATGGGCATACTATTGTAATATCAAGTTTTTTCATTATGCATTTAATTTGTTTTAGTGTTTTACTGGTCATTCACATTTGTATTTTCTTGAATCTCTACTCGTACTTTTTGATACCTGAGAAGCCTTATAATGTTGCCAAAGTATGGCACACAGAGATTTTAATTTTATCACTCTTAACGAATACACACAAGAGTTTGGATACACACACAATAGGTTTTACGACATCAGTAAGCATTTACCATTGTTTAGAGTGTGGAATTAGTATATTGTGTAATGTATGTAATATGTTCATTTAGCTTAGCTTGAAACATCATTCTTCAGATTATATCATAGAGCACAACGGTGTCCTTATGTTGCCTTACTTGTTCTCTGTCTGTGCTGCTGACACAACTCATGACGCTTTCTGGCTTAGAGCTCATCTTTAAGCCTGCATTGTAGCTGACTGCCTTTCAAAAGCCCAATTGGATGCTTGAAAAACTGTCTCACTCTCCTTTTTGTTTGGCTCTGTAGGAAGTGGAACAGTTCTCATGTTGGCAGTGGGGCACACAGACAGACACAATACATGGTTAGTTCTTTTGGGCAGTTTAAAGAAATCACTATTGTTCTGTTTCCTTTAGTTCCCCCCCCCCTTTTTTGGGGGGGGGGGGGGGGGGGTTTGCTGGCTCCAAACACATAACCATTACTCATTACTCCATTATCTCCATTACTCATGTGCATATGCACTAATGCTTGGAACTTACACTTAATACTATTAAAAGTTGCTTATTTCATACCACCTGAACATATTCTTTTTGAGTCCACGTTGCCATTAATAAGCAAGACAAGCATAAATACATTTAGAGGACAAAGATTATCTGGGCTGTAGATCCCAAATTACAGACAGAAAGCTGATGGATGTCAGTTTGAAGGGGGGTAGGTAGATAGCATTTAGCTTATCCTCATTGTACAATCTTAGTCTTGGCTAGCCACCCAGTCCCACTTAATAACAATTTAGCTTGGGATTTCCATGGCAACCAGCATTTGATTGCTTGCCCTAATCTTCTTTAATGTGGCTTAATGTTGTTTGTATCTCTCAAAATTTTGCTTTAGTCTCTCTCACGCTCTTGCTCTCTTTATCTCTCTCTATCCAGGCAGCTGTCCATCATCCAGTGCAGAATGAATGGTTTGTGTAATATTTACTAGGAGGAATTTCCTATTTGACTTTTAAAATGCTTTTAAAATATTTAAATGCCTGTCTATTTTTTTTTTATATATGCCTGCCTATTTTATATATATAAAAACTGAAGCCATACTGGCCCTCCCCCATGAATAGGATGAGGGAAGACCCCAGGTGCAGGCTGTGTAGAAATGTTCCTGAGACAATACAGCTGGAATGTAAAGGTGGTTGAGAATAACCAAGCTAAGATCCTTTGCTGATGGCTAACCAACCGAACATGCATCAAAGACCAAAAACAAAAAAAATATAGAAATAGTGAGCCTTCTCACGCTGCTTTAACTTAGTAAGAATTAACTAGCCCAATTTTATCCTACAGTGGGGCAAAAAAGTATTTAGTCAGCCACCGATTGTGCAAGTTCCCCCACCTAAAATGATGACAGAGGTCAGTAATTTGCACCAGAGGTACACTTCAACTGTGAGAGACAGAATGTGAAAAAAAAAATCCATGAATCCACATGGTAGGATTTGTAAAGAATTTATTCGTAAATCAGGGTGGAAAATAAGTATTTGGTCAATAACAAAAATACAACTCAATACTTTGTAACATAACCTTTGTTGGCAATAACAGAGGTCAAACGTTTACTATAGGTCTTTACCAGGTTTGCACACACAGTAGCTGGTATTTTGGCCCATTCCTCCATGCAGATCTTCTCGAGAGCAGTGATGTTTTGGGGCTGTCGCCGAGCAACACGGACTTTCAACTCCCGCCACAGATTTTCTATGGGGTTGAGGTCTGGAGACTGGCTAGGCCACTCCAGGACTTTCAAATGCTTCTTACGGAGCCACTCCTTTGTTGCCCGGGCGGTGTGTTTTGGATCATTGTCATGTTGGAAGACCCAGCCTCGTTTCATCTTCAAAGTTCTCACTGATGGAAGGAGGTTTTGGCTCAAAATCTCACGATACATGGCCCCATTCATTCTGTCCTTAACACGGATCAGTCGTCCTGTCCCCTTGGCAGAAAAACAGCCCCATAGCATGATGTTTCCACCCCCATGCTTCACAGTAGGTATGGTGTTCTTGGGATGCAACTCAGTATTCTTCTTCCTCCAAACACGACGAGTTGAGTTTATACCAAAAAGTTCTACTTTGGTTTCATCTGACCACATGACATTCTCCCAATCCTCTGCTGTATCATCCATGTGCTCTCTGGCAAACTTCAGACGGGCCTGGACATGCACTGGCTTCAGCAGCAGAACACGTCTGGCACTGCGGGATTTGATTCCCTGCCGTTGTAGTGTGTTACTGATGGTGACCTTTGTTACTTTGGTCCCAGCTCTCTGCAGGTCATTCACCAGGTCCCCCCGTGTGGTTCTGGGATCTTTGCTCACCGTTCTCATGATCATTTTGACCCCACGGGATGAGATCTTGTGTGGAGCCCCAGATCGAGGGAGATTATCAGTGGTCTTGTATGTCTTCCATTTTCTGATGATTGCTCCCACAGTTGATTTTTTCACACCAAGCTGCTTGCCTATTGTAGATTCACTCTTTCCAGTCTGGTGCAGGTCTACAATACTTTTCCTGGTGTCCTTCGAAAGCTCTTTGGTCTTGGCCATGGCGGAGTTTGGAGTCTGACTGTTTGAGGCTGTGGACAGGTGTCTTTTATACAGATGATGAGTTCAAACAGGTGCCATTCATACAGGTAACGAGTGGGGGACAGAAAAGCTTCTTACAGAAGACGTTACAGGTCTGTGAGAGCCAGAGATTTTCCTTGTTTGAGGTGACCAAATACTTATTTTCCACCCTGATTTACGAATAAATTCTTTACAAATCCTACCATGTGGATTCATGGATTTTTTTTTTCACATTCTGTCTCTCACAGTTGAAGTGTACCTCTGGTGCAAATTACTGACCTCTGTCATCGTTTTAAGTGGGGGAACTTGCACAATCGGTGGCTGACTAAATACTTTTTTGCCCCACTGTAGTATAACCACTAAAACTAATACAGTGTTAGTAGTGAGTGACTCCAAAAACGTTCTTCACATTCCTTAGGACAGGAAGAGAAAGTTCCAAATATAGAACATACTCTGTTGAGATCAAATTGCAGCATGTAATATTTCAGATGTTTTGCAATTAAATACAGACAGCATCACCTAAAGGTATAATTAAAATGAAATTGAGCCTGCCAATCACTGCAAGAACCTCAAGGTATGAATGCTGAGATTTTAAATCAATACTTCTATCTCCGAACACACCCATCCAATCTCACAGACACCCTCTAGAACTGATGGATGAAGCTATGTACTTTTTATGCAAATCAATATCATTTTCAGAAAACTGCACAGAAATAAAAATAAATGTAAAAGAAAAAACACATTGCAACTGTAAAAGACAAAATGTATATATATGTACAAATGTATATAACTACATGCAATAAAAGATTTGGTACAAGAAGTCACTTTCACAAGCAATGCAAATGCAACGTTGTTCATCTCTAGCTGGGTGACTTCAAGATTAGTTGTGTGTTTTACAGTAAATAGAAATATTTTCATGCAGTGATATATTAATATATTAGTCTTCATTATTCAGAGTTGGATTTTATTTATTTGTGGTGTTAGTTTAATTCACCCACAAGAAGTTTATATAAGACAACATATGCAGTGATCTCCATATTAATTGTATCATGTACGATCTGAATTCTGTGAGCTGTACGACTAAAGAAAAAATGCCTTGACTTATTCATATGTGTATTATATGTCTATAGACATGAAGATTAGATTGGTTGAGTGTTACTTTCCTTCCCTGTAGTCATCTCTGAATGTATAAGCTACATAAAATGTACTTTATTCAAATAAAGGCATTTTTATTCAACTTACAGCTTTAATACTACTATTAAAGTGTGTGTGTGTGTGTGTGTGTGTGTGTGTGTGTTAGGTTGCCCTTAATTAAACAAAACTCTTTTAACTTGTATGTCTGTGGTATCATGCACCATGCACATTTCATTGTAAAGGTTGTTTACTATTTTGAAGGTCTAGGGAAAGGCCTGTAAAAGCTGTCCAGGTGAAACCTACATAACAAATAAGGGAACTCCTTGTGATCAAAGTGAAAGAAACCATGTAAATTAGGTCAATAAAGACAATTAACTTAAACAAAGATTGAGGTTTGCGTGTTGCACTAACATTTCGTTCACTTAAATGTCAATATGAGGTCCAAAGAGATGTCAGTGTAAGCAAAGAAGATCATACAGAGGCAAAAAAACACCCCGAAAAACGTCACTATCCAAAAATCTATACATCTGTTAATGGCTGATCCATATAGGGACTGCAAGTGACACACATTAACCCTCTCGAGGCAGGCGTTGCCGATTTGCAACAGTTAAAAACTAACAACCTGATTACCCCACATACATATTTTATGAGGTTTTTTTACCACTGCAGGACTTGGTTGTGCATTAGCAACAAAAAGTTTAATTTGAGCCTGAGAGGGTTAAAACTGAGGTGTACTAACAGAAAGTGTATTCACAAGAAGTGTCAGATCGGTGCTGTCAGCTTCACACAGACAAATGCATACGCATATACATTTAAGAGACACAACTAGTCCTCCAAGCACACACGGTGCAGATGTGCGGCTGGCAGAAGTGTTGGCCCAGCTGGCAATGTGTGCTTCTCAATGGCATACTGGGGTTCTGTTGAAATTATAGATGTGCCAACAGATGTTTGGCAGTGATTTTATGGGTGTGTGCCACTGTCTGTATGTTTACTTGTGTGTGTATGTGTGTTCCAGTATGCGCTTTTATGCACACTTGCATTTGTTTGTGTGTGCTTTCCAAATGTTGTGTTTGGATGTTCTTTGCGTTTGTGCATGTGTACAATTTGTGTTCATCTCTCTATGGTTTTGAAAGATAGTGCTAGTCTGTGTGTGTGTGTGTGTGTGTGTGTGTGTGTGTGTGTGTGTGTGTCCCATGGAGATGAATTAGAGGAATGTAGAATTTATGTGAGTGGTTGAACATGAGCAGCCGTCAGTGGTTCTCTTTGCAATATTGATAGTGCATTGTAACTAGAGGCAAGTGAAGCCTTCGGCAGGATAAAACAGATGAGGGAATACAATAAAGATAAGGAAAAAGAAGGTGATTAGGGTGGTAAAGTAGAGGCAGTGGAAAAGAGGTGAGAGTTTGACAGAGGGATCGAAGAGGATGAAAATGGAGGGAATAAAGTGTAACAAGGGGAAAGTTGAAATCATAATGCAGAAGGAATTAGAGAGACAGGTTGTATAATTTTATGGCATTTTTTTCCTAAAGAATAAAAGGGCAAGAAAAAAATGAGATTGATGTGGATCAAGGAGACATAGATGAAGACTGAGCCATGTCAAGCATGCAAGAAAGAAGTTACAGAAATGCCAAGAGACATTAAAAGAAAAAAGTGCAAATGCAGTCTCAGCAGCTTAAAAAATAAGTGCTGCTTCCCATGGGGTAGCATTTACTACTGTTCTCTGTTTTTAACATATAATTATTAAAACCTTTCCTTTGAACAATCATTGTGGTACAATACCACCCACTGGCCTCTCTCCATATAAGCAAATCAGTGACACACTTTTCACCTCACTGCTGTCGTTCACTTCCAGCATGTGCTGACAGGAATGACAGGCAGAGCAAAGCACAGTAGGAGGGAAAGAAGGAGAGAAGCCCCCCAAAAAGTAAGGCTTGATGGAAAGTATACAAGTAAAGAGTCTGTGGGAGGCAAATTCAAACATAGTCAAATGGAACAGGAAGAGGACAGGGGGAGGAGGAAGGATGAATCAGGAAAAAAAAACAAATACGAAGGAAAATGAAGGCACAGAAGCAACATCTACAAATGAAGCTGAGAAAGTAAGTGCTGGGGTATTTAAAATGGGGTATACAACAGTTTGAAACAAGAAGGACTGAACGGCAGAGGGCTGCAGAGGAAGTAAAACAGAAAAAAAGTGAGAGATGAAGTGAGAACAAGTAAGCCTGACAAAGACGGGGGGATGGGTAAAAGAGGGGAGCTAAAGGAGATAGACAGTATTGCCATAATTAAAGCTGAGGATGAGGTCACTGCCAGGGACACAGTGCGACTTTAATAGCCTAGAGATTTGGCCAGAGTCCCATCGGCCCTTTAACTCTGCATTAAGCTGATTACCCCCACATTTAACCAAAACCACCGCCCACACTCACTTCTCGCCTAATATCACTTTAACTAAAACATTTTTTGGAGGTAGGGTGGGGTCTTTGGAGCAAGAGAGAAATACAGAGAAAGAGAGCAAATGGCATACCATGAAATCCATTTCATTTATGTGTTTTTACCACATTCTCATAATCAGAGTGTGTTTTATGCATTTTTCACTAATACTCTGGTATTGTATCTATTTATTTTTTTAATGCACCATTTGTTCCAGTGCTACAAGTGGTGCACTTGAATTATACACTGTATGCAAGCACGAATCAAATCCTGAAATGAATGGTTGACTTGTTGTAGCACCGTGTAGAAGGGTTAGGTGCACAAGGGATTAATACCAATAATTGCAGCTTTCGGTGAATGACTCATTGTTTTAATGCTGCTGTGTTTAACATCACAATCATCAAAATGATAGTCTGCATGTTTATTCAAAGTGGGAAAATTTAGCTAAAACAAAAAAACACAATACCCATTGTCATCGTCAGGCACACTCATATCCAGTGCTCTCAGGAGGACTTCTAACCCCAACCATCTTTATTATTCAAAGCAATTAGAAAAAAAGTAGTACACGTCTGTGGGAGCATTACAGTGCAATTTCTAATGAGAACACATTCAGAGTTTTACACGTTCACGTTCACAGTTCAGATAGCACATGCCAGTTATTGAAGTGATCAAATATTCAATCCTGTGTCACAAAGATGGTATTTAAGCTCACGTTACTTTTTTCTTTTTTTTCGTGATCATTACCTCAATTTATTTTGCATATTCACAGGAAACAAAACGCTAATTTAAGTGTCTTGACTATATCTCAAATAGAGTATGTCACTATGGTTTATACTAATATACGTATGTATGCCAATGCACCTAACCTGTATCCTAGTTCAAGGATCCACTGTTTCCATAACTACAACTAATTATAAATATTAAAACAAAAATTATTCTGCAAGCCCAGCTTTTCCTGCCATCCAAACTTCATATTAAACGCATTTTAATGACTTTAAATACCTAAAATATTGTTAAACGGTCTTAGTAAAAAGATTATAGACTAACAGCCACTGTTCATTAATAATGCATTGGCAAATCAAGGCAACAGTTTTTGGATTTTTTTGACAGGTCTTAAATATTGCAGTCAGTAATGGAACATGAGGGAGTAGCCACAGTGAGCTGTTAGATGAAGGGCTGCAAACCACTTGGTTGCACACCTACAATTTCTCAGTACATATAACTTTGCTGAGCTTGGATGTTGTGTGAAAACTATTTTTCCCACATGCATCATGGACCAAGATGATGATTGCCCATGGTATGAAGGGAAAAAACCCAAGTATTTGGCAAAATTGTGAGTTTGTGTGACTGTCAGCATTGATGTCTATTGCATTTCAGCCTTTGCCAAAGGAGTTTCTACAATATTTAGTAAGCAGCATCAGCTCTGTATAATTAACAATATACTGGAGTTTTATACCAGGTGTCTGTTGAACATTTACAGCAATTTATTTTATATCAACCATCAATGAAAGGTTGGTCTTGGCTTAAAAAAGTGTGACTATATAGTGATGAAGATGGAGTATTGTGGAAAGTTTAATGTAGCAGTCTTACTGGTTCATCAACAAGAGCAATCGATTTTTAGAGTTTATGAATTTTGTAAAAAGTTGAAAAACAGTTAAGCAAGATACTGCTCCTGGGAGGGGTTGGGGGTCCAACAATTGTTTATTGTTCATATACACAATCAATCGTGCCGTTTGTTTTTGAGAAAGGCCCTGAGTAGGCGGGTATCGGGCTTTCTTCCAGTACCCCACATATCTGGTGTTCACACTTGGCTGAACCCATAGAACTTTCCTTAGTTACATGCACTTCTCTCTGTTATTCTCTTCCTCTGTGCAGCCACAGGATTAACAGTGAAGGGTGGAAGCACTTCAGCTAAATCTCCCTCCCCTGCAGCGACCGTGCAGCATGGACTGCTCTGGATTGAAGCGCACCACTCAGAGACAAGTCTTTGCACAAAATGGTGTGTGAGAAACACATCTGGAGTGCTAGGCCATGACCCTCTTTTTTAGCACTGGGGATATGCACCTTTTTAGCACTGGGAAAAGCAGATGAACATTTTTCAGTGACAGCGGTGTGTTTGCCACATTCACACAACTTACCCTTCAACACTTTACCCCTTGACACTGTTGAAAATTCAGACATCTTGTGCTGCCAGTGGCCTATTCTTAGTTTGTATTAGCAAACTACTTGTGCCATCACTGAAATTATTTTGTCCCCTAGATAAACAATTAGACTAAACATTTATTTGTCACAATTTTAATGAGGTGAATATAGCCAGTAGTGATCTGTCAGTGATGATATTAATGCTGTGTGCGACAGTTTTTACTCTGCACTGTGCTCATTCACATGCAACGTACAAGTCATATCTAAATACAGTCCTCGTCTATGTCGCCTTTCCCTATCTCCCCCCAATCCTTTGATATCTGCGTTGACTTCAAAGCAGTGGGCTACAGCGTTACCTGATGCTAATAGTCCACATGAAAGAGAATCCGTTTGAGGTATGAGCTTTTGGGAACTGACGGAGCCTCTTGGGGGGACCCCATTCGCTTCTCCGTCAGCCCAGACAACCTATTCCCCAGTTTCTAGTTAGTGGTGACTTCTAAAAGACCTTCAGAGATACAGGGAGAGATAGCATGCATACATCAGTGGGCTGCAGACCTTTTAAACATGAGCCACAGGAAAGTGAAGGCCAGTTCAAAAGGATTTATGCTGTCTGCACCCTGATATATTACTTGCATGTGGTTTTGGTTTACTGACTTGACAAATATGGAGACAAAAGCTTTAGTACTGACGCCTAGTCCAGTCAACAAGTGTTAATAGGAATATTATAATTTAGTACTACTGCTTGACGTGATCCACTAGTTAGCATAGCTATACATCATCCTGTCAGATAGAGGAGCACAAAACTGGCTGCAGACTCTGAGGAGTTAGGATCTTATTAGCATGAAGATCACCACAATGTGCAATGATTTATTAAACCAAAAATACATATATACACTCAACAAAAATATAAACGCAACACCTTTGTTACTGCTCCCATTCCCCATGGGATGGACGTAGAGACCTAAAATTCATTCCAGATACACAATATAACCATCCCTTCCAAACAGTGGTCACAAATCAGTCCAAATGTGTGGTAGTGGGCACATCTGCCATATTGAGATAATCCATCCCACCTCACAGGTGTGCCACATCAGGATGCTGATCTGACATCATGAGTAGCGCACAGGTGTACCTCAGACTGCCCACAACAAAAGGCCACCCTGGAATGTGCAGTTTTTTGCGCTATTGGGGGTCTGGGGACCCAGAACCGGTCAGTATCTGGTGTGACCACCATTTGCCTCATGCAGTGCAACACATCGTCGCATGGAGTCTATCAGATTGTCAATTGTGGCCTGTGGAATGTTGGTCCACTCCACTTCAATGGCTGTGCGAGGTTGTTGGATATTCGTGGGAACTGGTACACGCTGTCGTATACGCCAGGTCAAGACCCCGATGAGGACGACGGGCATGCAGTTGAGCGTCCCTGAGATGGTTTCTGACAGTTTGTGCAGAAATTGTTTGGTTGTGCAAACCAATTGTTCCAGCAGCTGTCTGGGTGGCTGGTCTCAGACGATCTTGGAGGTGAACCTGCTGGATGTGGAGGTCCTGGGCTGGTGTGGTTACACGAGGTCTGTGGTTGTGAGGCCGGTTGGATGTGCTGCCATATTCTCTGAAACGCCTGTGGAGACGGCTTATGGTTGAGAAATGAACATTCAATGCACGGGCGACAGATCTGGTTGACATTCCTGCTGTCAGCATGCCAATTGCACGCTCCCTCGTTGCTTGTGGCATCTGTGGCATTTTGCTGTGAGACAAAACTGCACATTCCAGGGTGGCCTTTTGTTGTGGGCAGTCTGAGGTACACCTGTGCACTACTCATGATGTCAGATCAGCATCCTGATGTGGCACACCTGTGAGGTGGGATGGATTATCGCAATATGGCAGATGTGCCCACTACCACACATTTGGACTGATTTGTGACCACTGTTTGGGAGGGATGGTTATATTGTGTATCTGGAATGAATTTTAGGTCTCTACGTCCATCCCATGGGGAATGGGAGCAAAAACAAAAGTGTTGCGTTTATATTTTTGTTCAGTGTATGTGGTCTTACTAGAATACATTTTGTAGAGACAGGGTTGTCATCTCAGTTCTGGTGCCCAAAAGATGTAGTCAAAGCTTTAGCAGCTATGGAATGACTGAATACTGAGCCAACCAATGTCAGTTTGTGTCACATGAAAGTTATTTTTATTTTTTCTGATTAGGTGTTAGGAGTGACTTTGGATGTTTGAAGTTGTTTTGTGCTTTTTCTGAACTTAATTGTTTCTATTCCCTAGGCAGTTTACAGTTAGTACTCTTGCTGCAGCATTTTATATCAAGACTCTTCAGGGAGCTTGTAGAGCAACCTGATAATAATGAATTATAACATTCCAGCATAGAATTAATAAATGCATGACCTAGCTTTTCAGCATCACTCTGAGACAGGATATTCCTAATTTTAGCAATATTGCACAAATGAATGAAGGCAGTCCTATAAGTGTTTATTGTGCACGGCAAAGGACATATCCTGATGAAAAAAATGACAAAAAATTCCTCGTAGTGTTACTGGAGGCCAAAGTAATACCATCTTTCTAATATTTTACAAATGACTACAATAAACACAGTTTTGCTTGAAATTTAAAAGTAGGGAATTAGAGGTCATCCAGGGTTTCATGTCTTGAACAGTCGAACCCCTAAGAAAGTCATTTTGACCCCTAGGCATTTTAAAAATTGTTTGAATCCATCATCCCATGTTACATGACTTTTCCTACAGTGGGATTATTCATCAAATACCTAATATTTGGGTGTGCAGGACCCAAAGAAAAAAAAGTATGACCACTTAGCACAGCTGCGGATGTCATTTGGACCCAATGGAAATTGTTTTAAAATCATTACTGGATTGCCTATCAACATGATTGTTTATGCAAATTTTGACATGAAGGCTACTATAACCTGAGCCAAAGCAGGCTAGACATGATTGAAAAATAAATATTTAGTAAACTATAGTTAGATAAAAGATGGGTAATAACTGCCGGACTAAGGATGGGATTTTGAGCTGGAGCAGAGTGGGTCAGACTGGGGAGTGTGTGACGGAATGCATGGAGAATGGAGCAAGTAGCTGTCTGTGCAAAGCAGCGGGACAACTGTAGCTGAACTAAACTGAAAGTCCAAAGTGAGAAGAACTAATCTATGCAAATAAAGATGAAATCCAAACCACAACAGTGAAACAGCTTTCAGGTCTGAGCAGGAGAGTTGAGACAAAGCGGCGCACTGTGAACACTTTATGAGAAGCTGCAGATTTGCTAATCTGAGGCAGATGTGGATGAGATGAAAAACTCTGCCTGTTCCGCGTTTACAATAATTATTTAAAATGTGTTTCTTACGTGTTTGTAGCTAGCTGTGAGGTCTGTTTTAAAATGTAGGCAATCAGCTGTTCAATCTGTTTCACAATGAACAGTCTGTTTTTACTTTAGCGCAACTAATCCCACAGATCTCGCAACTAGATCTGTTGGCTGTTGTATTATTTGTAGCATCCTTTGTTTATTAGATTTTTGGTTAACTGGGTAATAAAAGGCCAGCACCTTAAAGTAACCAGGATCACCTTATTATTATGACGTTATGGCAATCAATCAGTATATAAAAACTCTAATCCAGAGATATTACCATTTTATTTCCACCAGGTTATCATATTTTTATCAACATATTATTATACTATTACTATTTGGTTCTGCCCCATATGCATACATTTCTTCCCACATTATTAATCTCAATTTATGGCCTGTTATTACCCAGTTACATAAATTTCAGTGTAATATTACCAAGCTATACCCATTGTTGACAAGATAATTACTTGGATATTACTTTGGCAATATGGCACTTGTTTCTACCTTATTACGCCACTATTAACATGTTATACCACAATTAAATGAAACAATCAATAGATTGGTTCAAAAAACATCACATTTATTTAACTGTACATTGTACTACTATTCAGTAAGTAAGGGGTGACAAGTACTAATCTACTTACTTTTCTTTTCATGCAAGTGCGGTTAAAACAAAGGCAAATATGAAACACGTGGATTCACTGGTTTGTTTTTTTTTGCCATTTGAGGAGGTCAAAAAGGCATATTTATACGAAAACAACATTCTAAAATGACAACATAAAATAAAGTTCATTTTTAATTTTGTTAATAATAAATGTTCCATACAATTCAGTTGATTATGTTGCTTTTTTTCTGTTGGCTGTGTTTTTGTTTACAAGTTAGTCTTTCAAACTGACACAACCGGGCCTTGATATGGCCACACTGTGGAAGAAGCAGGCTTCTAAAAATGTGTGAAACCAAATAAAACAAAGCTGTGTAACCAATCCCACTATAGCAGCATGATTTCAAAAAATGGCCCACAGTTATGATGATCTGCTGGCTGGTATAGAAACCAAATGCTCATCAACTCTTCAGCTGCCGCTGTCCTCAGTGAAGAAAGTTCTTAAATGGAATATGATACAATGAAAGCTGTTTTTGTCTGAAAAATAAAATGGCCTGATAACCTAACATGGCCCAACACTCATGTTATAGTGTTATATATATATATATATATATATATATATATATATATATATATATATATATATATATATATTAGGGGTGCAACGATACACAAAATTCACGGTTCGGTTCGGTTCGATACTGTCATGGTCCCTGTGCCCCGCTGGTCAATCCTCTATTGGGCAATATGTTTGTGGTTTGTTTGCTCTCTCGCCCTCTCTCTCTCACTCTCTCTCTCTCTCTCGCCACGGCGATGCTCACTGCGGGCTCCCGCTGCTGGCCCACACACCTGCTCATCACCACACCGGCCGCTGATCCCAGCTGATTACTGCACTACTTAGATGACGAGTCTGCACTAGTCTTCGCTGGATCGTTGAGCTATCAGTGTCAGTTAGACTTGTGTTTCGGCTAACCTTCACCTTGAGAATTTCTTATTATTATCCTGCTAACCCGACGTTTTTTGTGTAGATCGTTTTTGGAACCCGATGCGGAGAGGAGTGATTGAAGGGGGAACTTTTTGTACAGAAAGTGTGGAACACCCTTCTCCCAATCCTGTTTCCCACGGACCCTGGCGACCCGGACCCGTTTCCCCTGCACGTTGTATATAGCCACTTGGTGTATGTGTTCACTGTAAATAAACGCACTGTCCTTCGCTTAAAGGAAAACCCTGGCCTGCGCCTGAGTCTCTTTCGGAACCCCTAACAGAACGATCCAGCCATTATGGACTCAGCAGGACAGGACCCCGTGGGCCGGGCTCTGGCCGCCCAGGAAGCCGCGCTGGCCCGCCATGAACAAATGCTCGGGCAGCTACAGCAGGATGTCGCCACATTGACCCTGGCGGTGGCGCAGTTAATACCGCTGGAGGGAAATGCGCAACCAGGGAATCCCCAGCCGCCCAGCCCGGCTCCCCAGGCGGCACCGCCCGCCGTAGCGTCAGGTAGCTCACCGCGGGTCGGTACGCCGTCTGACGGACCTTTACCCACACCGGAACCATTCTCGGGTGAGTCTGACAAATGTGCCGGATTTTTGGCTCAGGTGTCTCTGACGTTTCGCGAAGATCACTTATTTAGTTCAACTTCTGAGGGGCCGTGCACTAAAGTGGGCCCAGGTTGTGTTAAACTCTGATCCTGTCATCACCTACGCTGACTTTCTCTCCAAATTTAAGAATGTGTTTAACCCAGGCACCGGGGCAGAGGCCGCTGCTCTCCGTCTCCTCAACTTCAAACAAGGTAGGAGAAGCATGTCTGAATACGCTATCGACTTCTGGATTCTGGCAGAAGAGGCAGGGTGGAATCAGGAGGCGCTACGGAGCACGTTGCTGAACAATATCAGCGAAGAATTAAGGGACGAGCTAATCATGCGTGATCTCCCTGCCTCCTTTAATGAGCTAATGTCCCTGTGCATTAAGGTGGATGAGCGGTTACGGGCTCGCCAGTCGCAGCGGAACTACAACCTCCATGAGGCTGCGGGAGTCTCTGGCACCGGCGCCATGGCGGATGCCGGCCCCTCCCGGACTCACGAGAGCGGGGACGGAGAGGAACCCATGCAGCTGGGCGGCTCCCATCTCACCGCGGCGGAGCGTCAGCGCCGGATTACCGCCGGTGAGTGCCTCTATTGTGGTCACAGGGGACATGTTGTGGCTACCTGCCCTTCGCGGGCAAAAGGGCGCGCCCGCCAGTGATGGTAGGAGTACTGGTGGGCGAGCTGAGCCAGGAAGAAGCTCCTCCCCGTTTAACACTACCGGCCACGCTTTCCATTCACTCTAAGAGCCGCTCCCTATCGGTGTTAATCGACTCTGGGGCGGAACAAAACTTTATTGACTGTCAGTTAGCCCGGCAACTTGGGTTACTATTGGAGCCCCTGCCTCATGCATTACGTGTTACGGCATTGTCAGGTCAACGCCTTCCAGACATCACTCTGGTGACTGAGCCTGTCGAGCTCACCCTCTCTGGCAATCATTCTGAAGAAATCTGTTTTTTGGTGTTTAAAGCAACTCGCACTCCACTAGTTCTCGGCCATCCTTGGCTACAACAGCACAACCCTCACATAGATTGGCTAAAGGGGCGTGTCACTGGGTGGGGGGAGGACTGCCACATGACCTGCCTTAAAGCAGCCTCGCCTCCAAGCACTGAAACGCCCTCTCCTGGGGTATTGAAATCAGCTGATTTAACTAATGTGCCCTCTGTTTATCACGACCTAGCTGAGGTGTTTCAAAAGGCCCGCGCCCAGTCACTTCCTCCGCATAGACCCTATGACTGTGCTATCGAACTGCTCCCGGGAGCTCCTTTACCCACCAGTCGGCTATATAGCATCTCACTTCCAGAACGAGACGCTATGGACAAGTACATCACGGAATCCCTGGCTGCCGGCCTCATTCGGGCCTCCACCTCTCCAGTCGCGGCAGGCTTCTTCTTTGTCGAAAAGAAGGATAAAACCCTCCGGCCATGCATTGACTATCGCGGATTAAACAACATCACAGTAAAAAATAAATACCCTCTGCCGCTCCTCAGTTCGGCCTTCGAGCTCCTCCAGGGGGCTACTGTTTTCACCAAACTGGATTTGCGAAACGCATACCATCTGGTTCGCATCCGTGAGGGCGATGAGTGGAAGACCGCCTTCAACACCCACCTCGGCCACTTCGAGTACCTTGTCATGCCCTTTGGTCTCACTAACGCCCCTGCGGTGTTCCAAGCCCTGGTGAACGACGTGCTCAGAGACTTCATTAACCGTTTTGTTTTTGTCTATCTAGATGACATCCTGATCTTTTCCAGAAACCAATCCGAGCACGAGACCCATGTCAGACAGGTCCTGCAACGACTCCTCGAAAACCGATTGTTCGTCAAAGGAGAAAAGTGTGAGTTCCACGTCTCCACCGTTGCATTCCTGGGGTACATAATCGACCAAGGAAACCTCCGCCCGGACCCTGTGAAGGTAAAAGCCGTTGTTGAGTGGCCGGAACCTCCTAATAGGCACCAACTGCAACGTTTCCTTGGGTTTGCCAACTTTTACCGGCGGTTCATTCGGGACTTCAGCCGAGTTGCCTTGCCGGTGACCCAGCTAACCTCTCCCAAGCTTCCTTTTCAGTTGAACAAAGAAGCTCAGGCAGCTTTCCAAGAACTGAAGAAACGATTCGCCTCAGCCCCCATCCTGATCCAACCCGACCTCACGCAGCCATTTGTGGTCGAGGTCGACGCGTCCGACTCAGGGGTTGGAGCGGTTCTGTCGCAACGGAAGGACGGTAAGCTCCACCCTTGTGCCTTCTTCTCCCGCCGTCTGTCCCCTGCAGAGAGAAACTATGATGTCGGGGATCGGGAACTGCTGGCGATAAAACTAGCCCTGGAGGAGTGGCGGCACTGGTTGGAGGGCACAGCTCAGCCTTTCCTCGTCTGGACAGACCACAAGAACCTGGCATACCTACAATCAGCTAAGAGGCTCAACGCTCGACAGGCCAGGTGGGCCCTGTTTTTCACCCGTTTCCACTTCTCCATCTCTTACAGACCCGGTTCACGGAATGTCAAACCCGACGCCCTGTCCCGTCAGTTCTCAGTCTCGGAGGACACCACTGAGCCCGCTCCCGTTCTCCCCGCCACCTGTGTCGTGGGCGCCATCTCCTGGGGGATCGAAGCAGCCATTCGGGAGGCTCAGGTGTCGGAACCGGATCCGGGAGGTGGGCCAGCCCAACGGCTCTACGTCCCTCAATCAGTACGTTCTCAAGTACTTCAATGGGCCCACACTGCCCGCTTTACGTGCCACCCAGGGGTCCACCGCACTATCAACTTCCTCCAGCGCTACTTCTGGTGGCCCTCTCTGACTAAAGACGCTCGGGAGTACGTCTCCGCCTGCGCGACCTGTGCCCGGAATAAACCGTCTCATCAGCCGCCCGCTGGACAGCTCAATCCCCTGCCGACTCCGTCCAGGCCGTGGTCCCATATAGCTTTGGACTTTGTAACCGGACTGCCGCAATCAGCAGGCAACACTGTCATACTTACCATCGTAGACCGTTTTTCTAAAGCTGCCCACTTCATAGCTCTACCCAAGCTTCCCACGGCCATGGAGACCGCACGACTGCTTACCCGTCATGTGTTTCGTTTGCATGGGATCCCGGAAGACATTGTGTCTGACAGAGGCCCCCAGTTCACGTCTGGCGTCTGGAAGGAATTCTGCTCCTCATTAGGAGCAAAGGTCAGTCTGACCTCCGGTTACCATCCCCAAAGCAACGGTCAGTGTGAGCGAGCTAACCAAGAGCTCGAGGCAATGTTGCGGTGCACAGCGTCCTCCAACCAGTCCATCTGGAGTGATGAACTACCCTGGATTGAGTACGCCCATAACAGTCTGACTTCCTCCGCCACTGGTCTGTCTCCCTTCGAGGTCTCACTGGGTTTCCAGCCACCTCTCTTCCCCTCTGTCGAGGGTGAGTATTCTGTACCATCTGTCCAGGCCCATCTACGTAGGTGCCGACGAGCTTTGCGGGCCGCACGGACGGCGTTGCTGCGCACAAAGGACCGAACCAAACAGACCGCAGATCGCCGCCGCACACCAGCTCCAGCATACAGCGTGGGACAAAAGGTATGGCTGTCCACGCGCTTTGTTCCTCTCAGGACTGAGTCCAAGAAGCTCAACCCAAACTTCATTGGTCCTTTTGGGGTTTCGGCGCTGATCAACCCCGTCTCTGTGAAACTCCGGCTGCCGCGCAACGTGAGGATTCACAATGTGTTCCACGTCTCCCAAATCAAACCTGTCCGGAATAGCCCTCTGTGCCCTCCTTCCGGGCCCCCTCCGCCCGCCCGGCTTGTGGACGGCTTGCCCGCCTATTCCATCACGCGGATTATGGACTCTCGCCGCCGCGGGCGTGGCTTCCAGTACCTTGTGGACTGGGAGGGCTATGGCATTGAGGAGCGGTCCTGGGTTCCGCGGGCCGCTGTCCTGGACAAGCGTATGCTGCGGGCCTTCCATCTGTCTCATCCTGGTAAGCCTGGTGGGTCGCCGGGGGGCTCCCGTTGAGGGGGGGGTACTGTCATGGTCCCTGTGCCCCGCTGGTCAATCCTCTATTGGGCAATATGTTTGTGGTTTGTTTGCTCTCTCGCCCTCTCTCTCTCACTCTCTCTCTCTCTCTCGCCACGGCGATGCTCACTGCGGGCTCCCGCTGCTGGCCCACACACCTGCTCATCACCACACCGGCCGCTGATCCCAGCTGATTACTGCACTACTTAGATGGCGAGTCTGCACTAGTCTTCGCTGGATCGTTGAGCTATCAGTGTCAGTTAGACTTGTGTTTCGGCTAACCTTCACCTTGAGAATTTTTTCTTATTATTATCCTGCTAACCCGACGTTTTTTGTGTAGATCGTTTTTGGAACCCGATGTGGAGAGGAGTGATTGAAGGGGGAACTTTTTGTACAGAAAGTGTGGAACACCCTTCTCCCAATCCTGTTTCCCATGGACCCTGGCGACCCGGACCCGTTTCCCCTGCACGTTGTATATAGCCACTTGGTGTATGTGTTCACTGTAAATAAACGCACTGTCCTTCGCTTAAAGGAAAACCCTGGCCTGCGCCTGAGTCTCTTTCGGAACCCCTAACAGATACTTTGGTGTCACGGTTCGATATTTTTTCGATACAAAAAAATGTTCATGCATTTTTAATTTGTCATTTATTAAAATTATAAATATATATTTTAACTCAAAAGTACAGTTTTTAAATTTAACCCTAACCCTTGTGCGTGTTTTTTATTTTGACAGCAAATGCGCACCTGCGGACCACTTATGTGCAGCCCTGGTTATTGAGCTCATCATATTGCAGCCACAGAAATTCTTTTGTCCATGAAACCATAAAGCTGCACTTTCTTTTTGCCTCATAGTCTGATTTGTCATAACTTCTCCGTTTTGTGGTAAGCTTTTCTTTGGCTGTCACTTCTTCACCCTGACCTGTCTTATTTGGCTCAGCAGAACTGAAATGCTTTTACACACTCACTCACATAAGCTCAGCGATTCTCTGCGCGATCAACCTCTCACATGTTTAAGCTTGCTGCGGGAGATTTCACTTGTCATGTTTGCATAGTAAGCTAATGATTAATAAGACGATGTCAGAGGAATTGGTGCACAAATTATCATCACTCACAGATCAGTGCTGTCGCTCTCTATACACAGTTTGCACGATTGCAAAGTGAAAGCAAAAAAACAAGCGCAAATTCAAACGCGATTTCAATATGTCACATATTGACAGTGGCTCACAGATGCCAATGACATAATTACCCAGCTACATTTCCGAAAGAATGCAAAAGCATTGACATATATTTTTCCTACAATAGCCCGATGGGCAGGGAAGAGATAGATTTTGGTAGCCCGACTGAAAAAATCGCTAGCTCCGGGACGTCGGGCTAGCGATATTGCAAGCCCTGTATCTGATTGAGGAATCACTCATCTTTGGAAAAGAGAGTTTATTACAGAGAAATGTCTCTTTCCAAAATAAAAGCTATACTATCCGCTTCTTCTGGGCTATATTCTCAGCAGCATAAGGAGAATCATGTGCTAACAGCTGTCTAAATGACTCGGCTAAAGTTAGTAGCATGCTTGCTTTTTTTTGTCTGCTTCCACTTGTCTTTGCACTACGATGATGTCGGCGTAAATGTGCAGTCATATTCGTTGTGTTCCCGCTAGAGCTTTCAGGTTAATCTCGTTGAAATGACCTTAACGCCACAACACGGCGCCACAACAGGGTCACACGTCACATGAAAACCAAAATAATTCCAAACGCCAGATCTGAATGACGTTCAATTTGCCTGTTGCAAGGAGAGCTTAACTTCTGTCTCGCTAGCTTGCCCTGCGCTCTTCTTTCTGACGATGCTGTCTGTGTTGAGCGCTCAGTGGATCTGCGCTCGACAGTGCAGCCTAGGCGGAGTAGTCGAACACAGATTCACTGAGCGCTCAACACAGACAGCATCGTCAGAAGGAAAATTGATAAAATAAATTACAAATGTTGTATTGTTCGATACATATGCGTACCGAACCGAAAGCACTGTATCGAACGGTTCAATATCGATACGAATATCGTTGCACCCCTAATATATACATAAATACCTAAACACCCAGCACCCTGCGGGCGGTTTATCCTTCAAGCTCGGGTCCTCTACTAGAGGCCTGGGAGCTTGAGGGTCCTGCGCAGTATCTTAGCTGTTCCCAGGACTGCGCTCTTCTGGACAGAGATCTCCAATGTTGTTCCCCGGATCTGCTGGAGCCACTCACCTTGTTTGGGAGTCACCGCACCTAGTGCTCCGATGACCACGGGGACCACTGTTACCTTCACCCTCCACATCCTCTCGAGCTCTTCTCTGAGCCCTTGGTATTTCTCCAGCTTCTTGTGTTCCTTCTTCCTGATATTGCTGTCATTCGGAACCGCTACATCGATCACTACAGCCGTCTTCTTCTGTTTGTCTACCACCACTATGTCCACCACCTGGGGTCTTGCCTGGTGTGATAGACCCCAGCCTCTATGGATCTTGTACTCAGAGCTTGTTCCTGTGCTGCCATGATTAGTGCCTCTGGGCTGTCTTTCAGTCCAGCTTTGTCCAGCCAATGGTAGGATTTCTGGATATCAGCCACCTCCTTTATCTGCCGGTGGTACATACCGTGCAGGGGCCTGTCCTTCCATGATGGTTCCTCATCTCCCTCCACTTTCTTGGGTTTCTGCTGCCTGAGGTATTCACTGAGCACTCGGTCAGTTGGGGCCATCTTCCCAATGTATTCTTGGATGTTCGTTGTCTCATCCTGGACTGTGGTGCTGACACTCACCAGTCCCCGGCCCCCTTCCTTCCGCTTAGCGTACAGCCTCAGGGTGCTGGACTTGGGGTGAAACCCTCCATGCATGGTAAGGAGCTTTCTTGTCTTTATGTCAGTGGCTTCTATCTCCTCCTTTGGCCAGCCTATTACCCCAGCAGGGTACCTGATCACAGGCAGGGCGTAGGTGTTGATGGCCCGCATCTTGTTCTTACCATTCAGCTGACTCCTCAGGACTTGCCTGACCCACTGCAGGTACTTGGTGGTTGCAGCCTTTCTAGCGGCCTCTTCATGGTTCCTATTCGCCTGCGGGATCCCCAGGTACTTGTAACTGTCCTCTATGTCTGCAATGTTGCCTTCTGGTAGTTCAGTCCCCTCAGTTCTGACTACCTTCCCTCTCTTTGTTACCATCCGACTACACTTCTCCAGTCCGAACGACATTCCAATGTCATTGCTATATAGCCTGGTAGTGTGGATCAGTGAATCGATGTCTCGTTCACTCTTGGCATACAGCTTGATGTCATCCATGTACAGGAGGTGGCTGACAACTGCTCCATTCCGTAGCCAGTATCCATAGCCAGTCTTGTTGATCTCACTGAGGGGGTTCAGGCCTATGCAGAACAGCAGTGGGGACAGAGCATCTCAAGTAGAGAGAGAGAGAGAGAGAGAGAGAGAGAGAGAGAGAGAGAGAGAGAGGGGGACATATATATATATATATATATATATATATATATATATATATATATATATATATATATATATATATATAAAAAACACCCAGCACGCCCCTGCGGGCGGTTTATCCTTCAAGCTCGGGTCCTCTACCAGAGGCCTGGGAGCTTGAGGGTCCTGCGCAGTATCTTAGCTGTTCCCAGGACTGCGCTCTTCTGGACAGAGATCTCCGATGTTATTCCCGGGATCTGCTGGAGCCACTCGCCTAGCTTGGGAGTCACCGCACCTAGTGCTCCGATTACCACGGGGACCACCGTTACCTTCACCCTCCACATCCTCTCGAGCTCTTCTCTGAGCCCTTGGTATTTCTCCAGCTTCTCGTGTTCCTTCTTCCTGATATTGCTGTCATTCGGAACCGCTACATCGATCACTACGGCCGTCTTCTTCTGTTTGTCTACCACCACTATGTCCGGTTGGTTAGCCACCACCATTTTGTCCGTCTGTATCTGGAAGTCCCACAGGATCTTAGCTCGGTCATTCTCCACCACCCTTGGGGGCATCTCCCATTTTGACCTCGGGACTTCTAGGTTATACTCGGCACAGATGTTCCTGTACACTATGCCGGCCACTTGGTTATGGCGTTCCATGTATGCCTTGCCTGCTAGCATCTTGCACCCTGCTGTTATGTGCTGGATTGTCTCTGGGGCATCTTTACACAGCCTGCACCTGGGGTCTTGCCTGGTGTGATAGACCCCAGCCTCTATGGATCTTGTACTCAGAGCTTGTTCTTGTGCTGCCATGATTAGTGCCTCTGTGCTGTCTTTCAGTCCAGCTTTGTCCAGCCACTGGTAGGATTTCTGGATATCAGCCACCTCCTCTATCTGCCGGTGGTACATACCGTGCAGGGGCCTGTCCTTCCATGATGGTTCCTCGTCTCCCTCCTCTTTCTTGGGTTTCTGCTGCCTGAGGTATTCACTGAGCACTCGGTCAGTTGGGGCCATCTTCCCAATGTATTCTTGGATGTTCCTTGTCTCATCCTGGACTGTGGTGCTGACACTCACCAGTCCCCGGCCCCCTTCCTTCCGCTTAGCGTACAGCCTCAGGGTGCTGGACTTGGGGTGAAACCCTCCATGCATGGTAAGGAGCTTTCTTGTCTTTATGTCAGTGGCTTCTATCTCCTCCTTTGGCCAGCCTATTACCCCAGCAGGGTACCTGATCACAGGCAGGGCGTAGGTGTTGATGGCCCGGATCTTGTTCTTACCATTCAGCTGACTCCTCAGGACTTGCCTGACCCACTGCAGGTACTTGGTGGTTGCAGCCTTTCTAGCGGCCTCTTCATGGTTCCTATTCGCCTGCGGGATCCCCAGGTACTTGTAACTGTCCTCTATGTCTGCAATGTTGCCTTCTGGTAGTTCAGTCCCCTCAGTTCTGACTACCTTCCCTCTCTTTGTTACCATCCGACTACACTTCTCCAGTCCGAACGACATTCCAATGTCATTGCTATATAGCCTGGTAGTGTGGATCAGTGAATCGATGTCTCGTTCACTCTTGGCATACAGCTTGATGTCATCCATGTACAGGAGGTGGCTGACAACTGCTCCATTCCGTAGCCAGTATCCATAGCCAGTCTTGTTGATCTCACTGAGGGGGTTCAGGCCTATGCAGAACAGCAGTGGGGACAGAGCATCTCAAGTAGAGAGAGAGAGAGAGAGAGAGAGAGAGAGAGAGAGAGGGGGGGACATATATATATATATATATATATATATATATATATATAAAAAACACCCAGCACGCCCCTGCGGGCGGTTTATCCTTCAAGCTCGGGTCCTCTACCAGAGGCCTGGGAGCTTGAGGGTCCTGCGCAGTATCTTAGCTGTTCCCAGGACTGCGCTCTTCTGGACAGAGATCTCCGATGTTATTCCCGGGATCTGCTGGAGCCACTCGCCTAGCTTGGGAGTCACCGCACCTAGTGCTCCGATTACCACGGGGACCACCGTTACCTTCACCCTCCACATCCTCTCGAGCTCTTCTCTGAGCCCTTGGTATTTCTCCAGCTTCTCGTGTTCCTTCTTCCTGATATTGCTGTCATTCGGAACCGCTACATCGATCACTACGGCCGTCTTCTTCTGTTTGTCTACCACCACTATGTCCGGTTGGTTAGCCACCACCATTTTGTCCGTCTGTATCTGGAAGTCCCACAGGATCTTAGCTCGGTCATTCTCCACCACCCTTGGGGGCATCTCCCATTTTGACCTCGGGACTTCTAGGTTATACTCGGCACAGATGTTCCTGTACACTATGCCGGCCACTTGGTTATGGCGTTCCATGTATGCCTTGCCTGCTAGCATCTTGCACCCTGCTGTTATGTGCTGGATTGTCTCTGGGGCATCTTTACACAGCCTGCACCTGGGGTCTTGCCTGGTGTGATAGACCCCAGCCTCTATGGATCTTGTACTCAGAGCTTGTTCTTGTGCTGCCATGATTAGTGCCTCTGTGCTGTCTTTCAGTCCAGCTTTGTCCAGCCACTGGTAGGATTTCTGGATATCAGCCACCTCCTCTATCTGCCGGTGGTACATACCGTGCAGGGGCCTGTCCTTCCATGATGGTTCCTCGTCTCCCTCCTCTTTCTTGGGTTTCTGCTGCCTGAGGTATTCACTGAGCACTCGGTCAGTTGGGGCCATCTTCCCAATGTATTCTTGGATGTTCCTTGTCTCATCCTGGACTGTGGTGCTGACACTCACCAGTCCCCGGCCCCCTTCCTTCCGCTTAGCGTACAGCCTCAGGGTGCTGGACTTGGGGTGAAACCCTCCATGCATGGTCAGGAGCTTTCTTGTCTTTATGTCAGTGGCTTCTATCTCCTCCTTTGGCCAGCCTATTACCCCAGCAGGGTACCTGATCACGGGCAGGGCGTATGTGTTGATGGCCCGGATCTTGTTCTTACCATTCAGCTGACTCCTCAGGACTTGCCTGACCCTCTGCAGGTACTTGGTGGTTGCAGCCTTTCTAGCGGCCTCTTCATGGTTCCCATTTGCCTGCGGGATCCCCAGGTACTTGTAACTGTCCTCTATGTCTGCAATGTTGCCTTCTGGTAGTTCAATCCCCTCAGTTCTGACTACCTTCCCTCTCTTTGTTACCATCCGACTACACTTCTCCAGTCCGAACGACATTCCAATGTCATTGCTGTATAGCCTGGTAGTGTGGATCAGTGAATCGATGTCTCGTTCACTCTTGGCATACAGCTTGATGTCATCCATGTACAGGAGGTGGCTGACAACTGCTCCGTTCCGTAGTCGGTATCCGTAGCCAGTCTTGTTAATGATCTCACTGAGGGGGTTCAGGCCTATGCAGAACAGCAGTGGGGACAGAGCATCTCCTTGGTAGATCCCGCACTTGATGGTAACTTGTGCTATGGGCTTGGAGTTGGCCTCTAGTGTTGTACGCCACATCCCCATTGAGTTCCTGATGAAGGCTCTTAGGGTCCCATTGATCTTGTACAATTCTAGGCATTCCAGTATCCAGCTGTGGGGCATTGAGTCATAGGCCTTCTTGTAATCAATCCAGGCAGTGCACAGGTTGGTCAGTCTGGTCTTGCAGTCTCGGCTGATTGTTCTGTCTACCAGTAGCTGGTGTTTTGCACCTCTGGTATTCTTGCCAATTCCTTTCTGTGTCCCGCTCATGTATTGACCCATGTGCCTGTTCATCTTAGCCGATATGATGCCTGACAGGAGCTTCCATGTAGTACTGAGGCAGGTTATTGGTCGGTAGTTGGAGGGGACCGGTCCCTTCTTGGGGTCCTTGGGGATCAGGACCGTCCGGCCTTCAGTTAGCCATTCCGGGTGTCTCTCGTTAACTAGCAGCTGGTTCATTTGTGCTGCCAGACGCTCGTGGAGTGCAGTCAGCTTCTTCAGCCAGTAGGCGTGAACCATGTCGGGCCCTGGTGCTGTCCAACTCTTCATACTGGAGACCCTTTCTTGGATATCTGCCACTGTGATGGTTACTGGACCCTGTTCAGGGAGGTCGCTGTGGTCTGCCCTCAGATCCACTAGCCACTGAGCATTGCCGTTATGGGTTGCATCCTTCTCCCATATGCTCTTCCAGTATTGCTCCGTCTCCAGCCTTGGTGGTGCTGTTCTCTTATTGTTCCCTTGCCACTGAGAGTACACCTTTGCTGGTTCTGTGGAGAACAGCTGGTTTATTCTCCTGCCTTCTATCTCTCTGGTGTACCTCCTCAAGCGGCTGGCCAAGGCTGTGAGTCTTTGCTTGGCAGTTTCCAAGGCCTCAGGTATGGACAGCTTGCTGTATTTCTTATGCACCTTATTTGTCGCACCTTTCTGCAACTCTGTTAGTTGGCTAACCTCCCTCCGTGCTACTTTGATCTTGCCCTCTAGCCTCCTTCTCCATGGAGGGTACTGCCCCTTGTGGCTGTTCAACTTGTAGCCAAGCATCTCACTGATCACTGCTGCCGTATTGTAGATCAGCTTGTTAGTGTCGGTAATCGTGGTTGTAGGTATTGCCCGTAGTGCTGCATTAACATCATCTAGCAGACCTTCTGAGGGTACTTCACGTAATCTTGGTAACCGGCTACGGGGGATCCAGGTTTCAAGCTTGGCCATGATCCTATTTTTCAGGTCAGTTCCTCTCGCACTCAACGATCCTTCTCCTATCGCACTTGGGGCTATGTACCCAATCTCGGGTGGGGGTGATGATATCTCCCCCCTGACCTGGCGTCCTGACTCCTCCTTGCCGTAGCATTTGTGTTGTACCTCGTCAATCTCTAGCTGTGAGAGCAGTCCCTTCTTTCGAATGTTGGAACACTGAGCTACTAGTTGTTTCGCCGTCATTGTGGATGTTGGGTATCGAAGAATCCATATATATATATATGTTAATCATTTGGACTTGGTTCTCCATCTGTATCTTTGATTTTACACGACTTGTACAGTAGTTAATGCCAGCTGTTGGGAAAAATATTCCATTTGTTGTGTTTATGAGTGCCTTAATGTCTGTTTCTTTATGGCTATGAAATACTACCACTTACAAAAGCATTTATAAAACAAACACAAAAAACAACATATGAAGTCCAGGCAGCAGCAGTATACACTTTCACATCTTATGTCATAGTGCGTTTCGTTGATGCACTTTGTAACTCATGAGTCTGTTGTCAAGGTCACGACCGACAAAGATAGGCAAGAAAATTTTGATTTCAGATCAGAAGGATCAACTCCAACTATTCCTGGGTCAGTCAGGCCGGTAGAGATAATTTCATACAGAGAATTTAATAATTTAATCATAACTTTGTGTTTAACAGTGAAAAGTTTGTTTTTTCACAGCTTTTCCAGTTGTGGTTCTGAGGTTTGATTTGAATCCTGAAAGCGCTGTG
This sequence comes from Mchenga conophoros, assembly GCF_057382185.1. NCBI lineage: Eukaryota > Metazoa > Chordata > Actinopteri > Cichliformes > Cichlidae > Mchenga > Mchenga conophoros. Next base: position 37,245,035 of record NC_140531.1, read on the forward strand.
GCTGCCTAAACACCCTTTTCATTTGACTCTAGTCATTTGGAACATTTTCTCATTCAAACCAGGGCTTTGATTAAAAACAAAGGGCTGCTTATCTCAAAGGGCTGGGTTTCTTCCACTAGCCTTTGAAAACAGCTCGCAGCAAATTATGGTAAATAAGTGTACAAAAGCTTCTCCTTGTGTATATGCAGGTCAGCTTTCTTCAAAATGTTGGCCTACAATATGGCAAACAACAAAGTGTTGTCATGCATGTGGGCAAGACAAATAACGCTGATCTCTGTCTGTGTTCTTTTTATGTGTTTCTTTTTTTCCCTCTGCCTCATTTCCTTGCTTCACTTCAACATCAATCAGTTGCAGATGGAGAAACTAATAATTTCCAACAACTCCTGATAGGCAGCTTATCTCTAAGGAAAGTGGACCTCTTGCAGCCAGCATCAATGATACCGGCTTTTTCATGTTCCAAATTAATTCCTGAACATAATAACTAGAGGCAGTTTGGTGAAAAGAGGATTTCATTTATAATTAAACAACACTCACAGATGTATTAAATGACTCAAAGCTTTTGGCTATGAAGTTCTAACCTCTGGACAATCAAACAGCAAAATAAGGAAACATGCTGAAAAAAATATCAGTGTTCTCAGGCAAGTAAAAACATGTTACTCTGTCTTTGTTCCAGTAAAATTACTCCTCTGTATTCTATTCTTAGAACACTATATAAGTGGTTGCTTCATGTCACGGTTCTAATCACAATTTCATGTTATCCTTCTATTTCTCATCTGCAGAGGCAAATTATTTGGTGTCAGGCAATTGCACCCCAATTTCAGTTCATTCTAATGTTAGTCTTGTGACATGGACTCTCTTGCAAAGGAGCTGCAGAGGAGCACTTGTAATGGATTTTAAATCAAGCCACGTTCCAAGCCTAACTGTGAATATCATGAGGATCAGTTTGAGATAATGATGTCCTGTGGTTTCTGCCCACACTATTAGGCAGAATTTGTTGCCCTATGTTAAAATACCTGCTTCTTCGGGCCCAGTTACTAGAGTTTGGCATCACATTGCATCCAATTGCATCATGTTGAACCTCTTTGAAGTTCCAGTGACACTTCTTACACCCTTATTCAGGCTTGTCTTCCACTCCTTTGACCTAAATATAAAGAAAATAACAAATGAAAAAGCTATCCAGCAACAGAAGTATGTGATGCTGTTACAATGTCACATACCAGAAAGGGACAATGTCATTCTCTATCAAGCACCTGTTTGTGTATCTTGTAAAATGATTAAAATGGATTTGGTGTGCAGTCATGTTCTTAAAGGGCTGGACTCAGATCTCAGACCTTTGTGTTCTTTTCTCTGTCAGTTAATAACTCCAGACTCACGTCACATCACTCATATCTGTTTCTGTTGTTCTGTCTTGCTCATTTTTTTTTATCTCAGTCTATGCATCATTTGATCTTATTTTATTTGCACCTCACTCTGCGTGTATTTAAATGAACACCTATTCTAACTATTCCTCCAGGTTTCTATAACTACTCCTTTCATTTCATTTTATTATCCTATCACTTTTGGTCCTTGCTATCGCTTGCTCTGCGCATGTCCTCATACTCTCTCACTCGGTAGAGCAAGACATTGTGTGCAGACGCTGCCAGTCTCCAAAGACTGAAGCCAACTAATGCACAGCAAATACTAACCAGCCAAGCCAGGCATGCATAACGTAAAAGGATGGGCTCTCGTTTTTTTGGGCTGGAGCCAATACACTCGGGCATTAACACCCTCCTTTCCACCCATACATTCCAATAAGCCACTGGTAGTTTGCACAGCTCAAGCTGCTGACATACGTATTCAGTCAGGACCCAAATTATTGGTTTTCTCACCAATCACCCACAGGGACCTGTAAGCCAGAATGAAGGATCGCATGAAAGAAATGTCTCTCGCTCTCTCTCTCTCTGTCTCTCACTATCTCTAGCTCTTTCTCGCTGTTATCTTCTATTTGCCCTTGAAGTCATTTCATATTCAATCAGCGGAAGCTGAGGAGGCATTGCACGTTGTTGAGCATGCAGGTCATTTGTAAAAGCTAATAGACACTAAGTGAAAAGGAAGGAAGACTGCTCTGTGAGTTTGCCAACATTTGGTAAGTCCCGGAGCTTACAAATGTGCCCCCAAAGTTGCAAATGAACAAGTCGCTCAGCAGCTGTGTGAGAAAATACATTAGGTCATTATGCTAACATAGTTAAAACCCTTGTATGGCTTCAATATTGACACAGTAGTCTTAATCCAACACTGAATATATCAAAATTACATAGTCATGCAAATTTAATATCCAAGTTTCTTCCAGCTGAGTTTGCTTTCCATTCGTGCTGACATGACAAGCATTTAATATGTACTACAAACCCCCATAAAAAGCGTACAACGAGAACCATTGTAACACAGCACAGAGATGGTTAATCACAAAGAATCTGGTGACCTATCAATTCGAAGAATGGGAACATGAACAGCTAGCTTTATGATATCACAGCTTAATGAAAGTAGTGCCTTTGTTCCTCCTGTGGTACACAAATGTTGGAGCTGCTTGAACCGGCATAAATAGGCATTTGAATTATATCAGGGGTAGCATTTTCATCAGATGAGAAACCCGGCAGACAGGCACCCCTGCAGTGGATGACAAGTGGTAACATATGGATTGATAAAGCATGAGCTCAAACAAAATCACACCAAGGCTGATATAGTGTTGCAGGCAGCATACTATATGTCAGCAATAAAGCAAATTGTTCCATTTCAAAGTTAGAGCGACAGCGAGGCTGTGAGAGATAGACCTAGAGGCAGGTAAATTGTCCATTTCATTATTGATAAGCATCATAGGCAGAAACCAGTCATCCCTTATGATTGACAGCTGACGCTCAACCACTGATTTTCCACATGAGAGAGAGAGAGAGAAGCAACTAAAGCAATGAAGGATGTGATAGTCCAATTTCACTTCAAATGGAGCCCTAGGTGCAGGAAGACAGGCAAAGTGAAAACATATCAATGTACCTTTTAAAAAGCAAGTAATTCAAAGAAATATTAACTAAATAACATATTCTGCTTCACATACTGTTGCATACTGTGTTTATGGATTTTAAATGGACTATTCTGTTAAAAAGTAATGAAGATAAATAATTAGTCCTCTGTGATTTCATTTAACACTTTTCTTTATTACACATCAATTACGAAGACTGAACAGTAGAAGTTGCTGTTCTGAAAGGAACAGACCTGTTTTCCAACCCATTTGGCATAAAAAATTAATATGAAGTAATTATCTCTCTCTCTCTCTCTCTCTCTCTCTCTCTCTCTCTCTCTCTCCCTCTCTCTCTCACTCACACACACACACACACACACACACACACACACAGATGATTACTTAAAGGTGTTAGCAGTTCAGAAATAAACTCGAGTAAAAACTCAATTAATAAGAATACTTTCATAAAAATCTTTGAAAACAGTACTTGACTTTGGAAATGTTATAAAAAGCACCAACTAAAAATCATTCTCTTCTATAAAGAACATAATAAAATAAAATAAAACTTGACAAACGTATGTCCAATTTAAGAACAACAAGCCAAAACCGACAAGAGTTGGGAGTTCGCCTTGTAATTGGAAGGTTGCCGGTTCGAGCCCCGGCTCGGACAGTCTCGGTCGTTGTGTCCTTGGGCAAGACACTTCACCCTACTGCCTACTGGTGTTGGCCAGAAGGGCCGGTGGCGCAATATGGCAGCCTCGCTTCTGTTAGTCTGCCCCAGGGCAGCTGTGGCTACAACTGTAGCTTGCCTCCACCAGTGTGTGAATGGGTGGATGACTGGGTGTGTAAAGTGCTTTGGGGTCCCCAGGAGGGACTAGTAAAAGCGCTATACAAATACAGGCCATTTACCATTTGATGTTTTCATTGGCATTAGAGTGAAAGTTTTACTATTGTCTCTTTTTGTCAGGACCAAAACAACGTTAAGCTACTGTCAGGAAAAAAAAGTTTAAGCTTTACTATTTTTTACTAGCTCTACTCATAACATTGATCCGCTTTTGTACCATTTGACTGTGATTGATTGTACTTCATTACAGACACAGAGCGCTGGAGAACCATCAGTCAAGTAAATGGCCTGCATTTGTATAGCGCTTTTCTAGTCCATAGGACCCCAAAGCGCTTTACACTACATTCAGTCAGTCACCCATTCACACACACATTCACACACTGGCGATAGCAAGCTACATTGTAGCCACAGCTGCCCTGGGGCGCACTGACAGAGGCGAGGCTGCCAGACATAGGCGCCACCAGGCCCTCTGACCACCACCAGTGGTACATAACAGTACTCATTTCTGTTATGTTTAGCCTTCTTTGAAGGCAGTTTGAAGTCCACCGAATGGAGTCCATGCATAATTGGTGTATTGTAATGTAAATTTGGCACAGAGAAGTCCACGTGGTCACAAAAAAACAGGGAGGCATACAAACATCAGCAAGGACCTTTAAACTCACCATCTGAGGATGAAATTTATGTCACTCAGACACGAGCAGACAGTAGTAGACTCATGGATGCCGAAACTATAATCGAAGCTTAAGAAGTGATTATGCCTTTTAAAGTACTCAAATCACTCAAAGTTACTGCAATAGTCATTTACTTGTAAATGAAATAAAATTGTCAAATACAAATGCACACGCACATAATATGGCAAATTTAACTGCAGGTCTGATGCTGTGAGATATGTACCTAAATAAAGACTGTAGCACTATTTGACCCAGTCAGAATGATCCCAACCCAAGGAGCTGGCTCTGTATGCCTCTTTTCAAAATGCTCTTCATGCACCCACTACAAAAGCCAAGAAATGGCTTTGTGGGCTGCACTCTCCTCTCTTGTCCTGGCATGTCCACAGTGGTGGCCCTCCACCAGACAGGTTTTATCTACCACCATGTGGAGCACACTGCCTCTGGCATAGAAGATCTGCCTGCATGTGTGAACTGCCAAGAATGACTGCCATTTGGTGTAAGCACAGAACATAGGTCTGTTAAAGCTATTCTTCAGTGGATCTGGATAATAGCAGATGTGACGAACAGGGCATGTTTCTCCTAAGCTCTGTGTATCTGACCCTGAACCCAACCTGAAGCTACCTCTGACAATGAGGAAAACACAGTATTGCTTGGATGAAAGCATTTCTGTTTTTCTGCAGTCCTGCTTTCTTTGCTGGTGAGGCATTTAACTGCTGGCAGTAAAAGGGACTGCTGAAGAGATCAGAATCCCTCTTGATGACTCCCTGTTGCATAGTCTCACATGATTTTAATTTCACAAACCAGGTGAGGCAAGGAAGTGATCAAACATGACACATCCTATTTAAAAGAAAAAGTATAGTGCAGCATTATAAAAGGAGAAAATAACTGTGTCAGTTTTGTATTTAGCAATAGTTTCAGACCAGATAAACTATTGTGTTAATCAGCTAGTGGCAGTGATGGGTGATAGTGGGTAGTGGGTGAGAACATTGAGGCAATTTGTTTAGACAACTCAAAGTCAACTCATCGCTAACTCAAAGTTAACTGTAATTTGTCCTTATTGGTTTATCTTGTAAGGAAAATGCATTACTTAAAGAACATACTGTAAGCTGCACAACAGGGTGAGATGACCCCAGCAGATGTTTTTTACTCATGCTTGATTCCCCCAAGAGGAAACTCTGTGCACCATAACACAAACACACAGTTAGGAAATGAGAAAAGATCAAAAGATAAAGAGCAGCAGACAGGTAAAGAAATTTACGCTGCCAACACAGAACACAGAAAAATAAGCTCTATGAGTTTACCATATGCCTTCACTGTGCTGCAGAAGTCACCTGGGTGCTTAAATTCAAAATGACTCACATCAAACAGAATGCAAAAGAAAAAAAAGGCACTCTTAACAGTACATGTTAAATGTTACAAATCAAATGAAAGCAGCACTGTTAAAATCATCCATTCATTTGTTTACAGAGGCTATAAGTATACATTTTACCTAGCTGTATGTTAATGCTTTAGGTTTGCTGTGTTTTATAGTTTCAGTTTATCAGATTCAAAACATTGTGCTCTGTTAGCTCAGGAGTGGCTGGAGATACATTGTTTTAATGGAACCAAAGTACAGTGGTTCTCACTAATGCATGGAAATGGTTGTCAACAGGCTTTCAGCTGCTGCACCACAATTAGAGCTCTGTCACTGGCCGACGGATGGCTAGCTTCCCATCGCACTGAATTACAATGCTGTCAAGTGTCTCATATCACTTATGAGGTTGGCAGCACATATCCTTTCCTAAAATATCAAGGCTGGTTCTGACACTGCACAGTTAATGCACGCTTCATATTCAAAAGTCTGTCAGAACTGATTGGCAGTAAGCTGAGTGAGCTCATTAATTTTCTTCTGTGTGCAACTAAACCAAGTCACAGCTAAAGAACAGAGTAATTTAACTCTCCATACTTCTGTTTCTTTTTTATCCTCCATAGGAATGTCCACATAAAGACTGGTGAACAAGTGTTAGTTTTAATAAAGCCATAACCATAGCTCATTAACAGCAATGTGAGATAGCTGGCTCCTTCGAAACATGCCTTTTAATGACCCCCCTGGGACAGATCATCTGAATATGCAACAGTGATCTTTTTATGTATAATAGCACACTCTCTAGGGCTTGCTGTGAATTGGCAACAACCATGCATGCACCTTCAAAAACCCTCTTACAGATACTGGCGTGCATTCACACAAACACCGCGGTATTACAAATTTGCTAGACAACTACATGGCTAACAAAGAAGGGTCTCCATGGAAACAAATCTACTCTGGAATTTCATTCACTTCAACAACTGCTTGTACGTTTGACAATGTTCCCTTAAAATTACATTGTTTTCCTTGCATCTTTTATGCATTTATTGGCTCTTGCCATATTGACAAACTTAGTGTCATGTTATACTATATACATTATTCTAGTCTAAGGAGCTTGGAAAGAAAAGCGTCTGGACTTCTTTGAGTTGCTTGAAGACGTTTCACCTCTCATCCGAGAAGCTTCTTCAGTTCTAAGGTCAAATGGTGGAGAGTCCCAGATTTAAACCCAGTGGGAGTTTCCCCCCAAAGAGGGACAAAGGACCCCCTGATGATCCTCTACCTAATCACATGAGCCAAGGTGTGAAAGCGGGTGTGGGTGACAATCAGCCAGGGTTTCGGGTGAGCTCATTGTGAAACCCTATCATGTGATTTTCTGAGGTCAGATGGCCCAGGATGTGAGTGGGCGTTAAGGTGCCTGGGAAGGGATCGCAAAACTGGATTATAGATGCCAGACAGTTGGTGTCGTAAAGCACCGCCTCTGTTCAAAGATGGTCGCTCACAGTGGACGTAAATGGCTTTCACTCCTCTTTCAAAGCATCTGTCCTCTCTGTCCAAAATGTGAACGTTGGCATCCTCGAAAGAGTGACCTTTGTCCTTTAGATGCAGATGAACTGCTGAGTCTTGTCCTGTGGAGGTGGCTCTTCTATGTTGTGCCATGCGCTTGTGAAGTGGCTGTTTGGTCTCTCCGATGTAGAGGTCTGGGCATTCCTCGCTGCACTGTACAGCATACAACACATTCTTAAGTTTGTGTTTAGGAGTTTTGTCTTTCGGGTGAACCAGTTTCTGTCTGAGCGTGTTGCTGGGTCTGAAATACACCGGGATGTCGTGCTTGGAGAAAACTCTCCTGAGTTTCTCTGATACACCGGCTACATAGGGGATGACAATGTTGTTGCGTCTGTCTTTCTTATCCTCAGTCGCTGGTGTCTGATCTTCTTTTCTGTGCATCTTTGCTGACTTTATAAACGCCCAATTAGGATAACCGCATGTTTTAAGTGCTTCCTTTATATGTGTGTGTTCCTTCTTTATCCCTTCAGGCTTAGAGGGAACATGTTCTGCCCAGTGGTGCAGGGTCCTGATTACCCCAACTTTGTGTTCCAGAGGGTGATGGGAGTCAAAGAGGAGGTACTGGTCCGTGTGTGTGGGCTTCCAGTAAACTTCAATGTTGAGGTTGCCATTCTCTTCAATGTGCACAGCGCAGTCCAGGAAAGGCAAACAGTTGTCCTTTGTGTCTTCCCTGGTGAACTTGATGTTTTTATCCACGGCGTTAATGTGCGCAGTGAAGGATTCCACTTCTTGTCTTTTGATTTTGACCCAGGTGTTGTTTACATATCTGTACCAGTGGCTGGGTACTCTCCCTTTAAAAGAGCCAAGAACCTTTTCTTTCCACTTCCTTCAAGGTTGGCTACAATAGGTGACACGGGGGAGCCCATGGCGCAGCCATGTTTTTGTCTGTAGAAACCCTCGTTGTATTTGAAATATGTAGTGATGAGGCAGAGGTCTAACAGTGTGCAAATCTGATTGGTTGTGAAGTTGGTCCTGTCTTCCAAGGAGCTGTCTTCTTGTAGTTGTTTTCTGACAGTCTCCACTGCCTCCGTGGTGGGTATGCAAGTGAAGAGAGAGACTACATCAAAGGACACCATGGTTTCATCTGGGTCCAGGGTAAGTTTCTGGACCTTGTCGGTGAAGTCAGTGGAGTTCTTGATGTGATGTGGGGTGTTCCCCACAAGAGGTGCTAGGATGGTAGCAAGGTGTTTCGAGATGTTGTAAGTGGCTGAGTTTATGCTACTGACAATGGGTCTGAGCCGCATATTTTTAGTGCTTCCTAAAATAAGTGCCACTGGCATAAAACTTTACTCAACTGCATTGTTTGAAAGTTGCAATCCAACAGATGGACTCACTGCCTAAGGTTCCGATCCAGCGCTCTTTGTAAAAGGTGCCAAGTTTCTCTTTAGAAGAGATGTTTTCTTTGCTTCTCCAGCTTTCTTGACAGCACTTTAGCATTAGCCAACTTCTTCCAACACATGAGGCACTTAAGCTGGGAGCTGTTAACATCTCTGGTTTAGCTCAAGACTTCTTATGAGATACCTTAAGACAAACTTTATTTTACTTATTTATTTATTTTTTAACCCAATTAAATATAAAATGCAGTTTTAAATTTTAAGCTACCTTTAGATGCTTACTCATCATTAGGGGTTACTAAACAATTAATTTGGCAGCTTCACTCCAGGTGCAGCGCTAAAGGGAATTTGTCTCTCCAGAGGGATTGAAACCAGCACTCTTCCCTTTGGCAACCGAATGTGCTAATCATTACTATGGAAACACCTACTGTACCCGGGGAACCCCCCCCCCCAACGTCCTCTTCCTCATTAACTGTCATTATATTTTTTGGAATGCTAAGTATAATTTCAGCAGCCATATCCAGTGCTGATTACTGCCAGACTTGTTTGAATCAAGAAATTACTTTATTGGAGCCTGTTTCATGAAGTAAAAACAGAGCTAACAGATCTCCAAATGAAACACATCATGCCACAATCTACAGAAACAGATGATTGACAAATTCTCTGTCTGAAAAAGATCAAAAAGCCATTTCTTTGACTTCTGGTATTCAGTGAGGCAAAGGTTAAAATATCAATACTACAGTCTAAATATCAGGAGAGCAAATCAATATGCTTTCAGATGTGTGGCTACATGAATTCCAGAAGTCAAAGAATTCATTATCCAGAAAACTTGGAGTAGTGGTGAATCATTCCAGAAAAAGGCCAGCCTACCAAAATGTTTTCAACAGCACAATAACAACTCATCCAGCAGCTCCAAAAAGAACCAGGAACATCTAAAGAACTACACTTTCCTCAGTTAAAGTCAGCATTGTTCTTTCAGCAATGAGTTTCTGCCCTATTAGATCTGGCATGAAACTAAATTTCCTAAAAAACAGAAAATCATGCCAACAGTTAAAGTTATGGTCTTTGCAGCTTTACCACCTGGATGACTTTCCATAAGTGAACCATGAATGCTTCTCTTATCCTGATGGAGAACCCCTGGTTGTCAGTTTGTGCTCTGAAGATCAAGCATACTTGGGTTATGCAGCAAACACACAATTTACACACACAATTGCATTTACTTGGATTATCTTTGTCTAACATTAAACTATCTTTGATTATCTTAAACATGCAAGTGTTTAAAAGAGAAGGAAATCAGGAAGGAGGCAAATGCTGTTTCCATCACGGTACTTTGCAATAACGTACAATTTTACTTTGTTCTTTCACTTAAGACAATATTGTACTATTAAAACATTGAACATGCTATTATATATTCAACTGCAATTGCTTTTTCTATTTTTATTTCCATTTTTAATCTCTGTTTTTTACTTTCTATTTTATGGTTTTCTTTGTATCTGTACTGTATTACATTATCTTTTTATGTTTCGTCAATAGATTCACAGGCTTCATCTATAAAATAAATGGGTGGCAGAATTATAAATCACATGCAAAAAAAGGTTAAGCATTAATTATGCACTTTAGGCAACTTATATATGATATGAGGTCATTATAACTGCACATATTATAAGTGCATAGAGGAGTGCAGTGCTTCATTATGAACTCACAGAAAAATCTCCCCAAACCTTTTTTTTTTTTTTTTTTTTTACCAAGACAAACTTGTTATATGGGCCTCTATGTGTGCAGCTCTTTCCTGAAAAAGTGTTTAATACAACTGTGTGATGCCAGTTTGGCATGCTTTTTTGGCATGGCTCCTTTTTGCACAAACCTTTGGAAAAGAAGCAAAATGGCACATTATCTCCTGCGTACAGAGGTATTTACAAGAAGTACAGACAGCCAAAGTGTAGGTGTAGTGAATGTTCAGCTCATAGCATTTTTAAAAAATTGCCAAAAAGACTAAGTATAATGTCCCCAGTTCTTATTGATCACTCTTTCTTGTTATGCCAAGGATCTGAAGGGGGAAAGGGGAAGCTCAACACCAAAGAAAGAAAACATGTTCACTGGACTGAAAGAAAACATTTCATCAGATTTATATACATACTGTAGAGTTCACTTAGATCTCTATCACTATGTGTAAAAAGCAGGACACAATAAGTTCTTTCTTTCAGCTGTCATTCAAAGACTATTCCCACACCTTAGTAAGTGGGACTTTTGAGCATGAAAATGGACATATAGATTCAAGATCTTTTATTTGTCACATGCATAGTTATACACAGGGGTGCACATAAGCGGTCCGCAGGTGCGCATTCGCTGGCAAAATAAAAGACACACACCAGATAAGAAGCTGCAACGCGCGTTTGCGTACATAAAGGCACTGTTTTTGTCTGCTAGAGTGGGATTTTCACAATCTCTGTGCGTTCATCATTTGTTTGAAGCCAGCTCACCTCCTACAACCACTTTTCCAAGAATACGCGCTTCTTTTGCGGTTGGACTCCTGACATTTCTTTGGAGGTGGAGGAACACCAAAGTAATTGCTTAAAGAAGCTTGCTTCTTCGACATTTTTAAGAGTTCTAAACAAATGTCTGTCCTCCTCCAGAAAATCTTACGTACACAAACGCGCATTGCAACTTCTTATCTGGTGCGCGTCTTTTATTTTGACAGCGAATGCGCACCTGCGGACCACTTATGTGTACCCCTGGTTATAGAAGTATAACGCGCATTGAAATGTGTCCTGATACGCTCATTGACTGTGCAAAAAGAGAAAACATTATATACAATAAGTAAGAAAAATATATACAAAGACGACATTATGTGCAATAAGTGACTGAATTATATCAGGCATGATATGAGAATGCGAGTCCTGTCTCAGTCAGTTATGGTTGATGGGGGGGGCATATGAAAGAAAAGGGGTTGTAAATGAGTGTTTGAGTCAAGTTAATTCATATGGGGATTTCATTATAGCTGTCTTTTTTTTTTTAATTAATGATGACCACCAGAGTGTTGCGATTTGATTATTTTCCTCTTATGCAAAACTGAAGTCTGTTGCAGCTTCTGGTAGTTATTCACAATGTGTTCACTGTATGTGTATGGAAACAGTAGAGTTTTGGCAGTTACGTGTGACAAATGGTGCTAAGACCCCTCTCCGCTATCCATTGGTCAGTCGATTTATCCATCTGTTTATCCATATGCTAGAAAACATTTTTGATAAAAGTCAGAAAAGAAATTTTGGGCTATATAGACTTGTGTTCAACTGTCAGTCTTTTTCAGCATCAGTCTGTGGAGTTTGACAGATGGCCTATATCTTTTCTCACCAGATAGCCACATAAGAATGTGACATAAATGCAATGTGTCAAGATCTACATTTAAAAAAAAATGCATAATGTACAAAATATTTTAGCAAGTGCATCTCGCCAGTTTTCAGTCTGTTCTTTTTATTAATCCAAAAGATTCTCCACTGCTTAATTTATACAGTGACATTTCAAGAAAATCTCTCTTTTTATCAATTTGTTTATTAAATAAAACTTCAAGGAATGACTGATTTTTAGCTATGATAAGTGCATTGCTCTAAAGTTAGATAAGGATGTGTCCACATGAACTCCCTCTATATTAAGAAACAGAAATTACGCAGGCAGAGCTGCTGGTCATCTTTTATGCTCTGACTGTTGCAAAGCAAGCAACAGCACATCATAATGTGGATTTCTTGTCACTTTGAGTAATTATTTTACTGTTTACACTGAAAATCAGCAGGCATGTTGGATACTGACCCAGTGAAAATATTTTATGAAGTCCCAACAAAATACAGGAAAATACTAGTTACCAGATCTGTTTTCCTTGCTAATAACTCCCCCTGGACAACCAATTGCTGGCAGTCCTGATGTCTTTTGATGGATGTGTCTAATACAAAAACTAACTAAAGACTAAAAAGTAAGAAGTAGTGTTGTGATCAGCAAGGCAACATGATGGAGGATGTTAGGTTAGAGTCTGTCTGAAAAAAATAAAAATGATAAAATGACAAAGACTAGAAATGGCATTAATGGATTTATAGAATATGGCAAATCATTATTTGAATTTTAAGTTTCCTCTGCATTTATTACTTTTTATACAAATTTTCCTGATTATCTCTTTTCCCATTAAACTTTCATTTTTAATTATTTATATTCTCATTTATATTTCCTTTGAGTTTTTTTCTTTTCAGAAAAGCTTGTGAATTTTTATATTTTCTTTTCACTGTTCTACTGCAGTATACAATAAGAGGGCTGTCAGTCAAAGTGTATCATGGGGTTAAGTTTGCAATCACTCACTGGCTTGAAAAAGGGATGCATACAATCAGAAGATCATTGCATAAATTAGGTGCTTAGCTAATCTAGCTGAAAACAGTCCTATGGGTTACTGATACTGTATGTTTGACCATGAAATGGCCTAGCATGTCCTCAGCACAAAAGGAAAAGTGTGTTTGATGACTCAAGGTTAGCATAAACAGGGACATGCTAAACGATGTATTCTAAATGTGTGAGTCTTATGGTGGGTATCAAAAAAATTTGCATTGTTTTGCAGGTGTTTAATGTGACAGTAAAGAATGGGAGAAATAATTGGTTGATTACCTGTGGACTCTGTAAGTTTGCTCACTTAAAAGAAATCAACAGTCTAATTTTTAATGGTAGTTCCTTTTTAAGCTAAGCTAAGATAAGATAAGATAAAACTTTATTAATCCCTCGGGTGGGTTCCTCTGGGAAATTCGGTGATTTTTACTGGAGAGAGACAGAATATCAACTAAAAATCTAGAAAAAACAAATTACTTCAAAGTATAAATTGTTTTGCATTTTTTGCACTTGTCTATTTCTTCAATTCAAACCTCAATTTATAACTGGTATGCAATTTGTTTGTTTGTTTGTTTAGTTAACGTTCCATCACTCTTAAAATGAAACTACCACTGTTCATTTCTTTGCAAGTGAGCAAACTTGCAAATTCATTTACAAATTTTATGAACACAGACTAAGTCAGTTCATTTCTGAAATGGCCAACCAAGCCTACCAAAAGCAGCACAGGGTGGCAGAAAATATAACATAATAAAGTTTTAATTATGATTCTCTCCAGAAACAACATACCAAAGCAGATCAGGGACAGGAAATGGAAAGAAAATTGAAATTATCTGTATATGGGTAAGATCTAAGGTCAGACCGTGAGAAGAGCTTTTGATATTCTGTGGATGGATCCTAGTAGCTCACATGGCATGCAGGATTCAACCAGGGAAGGCAGCTTTGATATAAACCATTTTCATACAACTGATATGCAGGTTTCTTTCAAAATAGAACATGTTATCCCAACCATTCTGTTGTTAATAAAGACTGTTTTGATTTCCCATGGTGAAGATCTCTGCATGTGTACTCTGTTGAAAAAAAAAAAAAACACACACACACAAACATTTGCATAAAAAAAGAAATAAAAAATTCATCTAAACACTATATGCATTTTTCCACTGTTCCTAGTGAGTAAATTCCAAAAATATTGTTTCTTATGCTAACCAAGGTTTTTGTGCTGGTATGTATAATATGTCAAATGTCAAATGCAATACTCAGTTGTCAGTTTATTGCATATAGTGGAGCATACTTTGTAAAGGAAGCTGCAGTATAGGTGACTTAAAAAGGTACAACAATAGAAAACAGTTTACAACAAAGTATTTCATCTGTTAAAGTTAATTATATTTATTATTCATGAAACACATGCTATCAAGCTTTTCTCTACAGAATTTCTTATAATAAATATACTCAATTAATAACAAGCATTCAATGTATTTTTTTCCCCTTTTTTAACTTTTAAAGGGCTTTTGTTTTAGATCTTGTTTTCCTGCTGGTTTCTTTGGAAGAAACAGATTGTCATCTGTTATTAACATTGCCTAATATTGTTTTGATGCACTGTAATGACATCTGCATCATTCCTATTTGATATACCTGTACTACAAAGCAAAATTTATTCTCATCCAGGTGATTTCAAGGTTACCACTGGGTTTTCTGTACTGCGTAGTTGGCTCACCTCTTACCTGCTCCAGAGCAGGTCTGAAAGAACTGCGTTTTCACTGAACCTGTCATGGTCCCGAAGCTAGTGAATCCGTGTTTATGTTTTGTCATTATTAATGTTCTTCGATTTACTTAGTTTATAGTTATTTATTTATGATTTCTAGTGTTTTGGTGTTACTGTGTCTCCCTGGTGTCCCCTGTGTTATCTCCTGACATCCTTGTCTCTACATTCATGTAGTTCCTGTTTTACTTTGACAGCCTCGTGACCCATGTTCAGTTTTTTGAGTTTTGCTTTCTGTCACTACCTGATCCGTACCGGAAACCCGATCCGTACCACGCATGCGCAAATGTTACATCACTTCCTCCCTGATTGAATAAAAGCGCTGTAAAATAGGAAGAATGGCGCATAATTACAGACTTAATAGATGGAGTACTTTTCTATGCTGTGGTGTGCTGGGGGAACAGCACAGCAAAGAAGGACTCATCCAGGCTGGAGAAACTGATCAGGAGGGCTAGCTCTGTGGTCGGCATGAAGCTGGACACTCTGGTGACAGTGGCAGAGAAAAGGACATTAAAGAAACTGATGGACATTATGGACAATGCCAGGCATCCTCTGCACACGGCCATAAACAACCAGAAGAGTCTGTTCAGTGACAGGTTGCTTCTCCCCAAGACAAGAACTAACAGACTTAAAAACTCCTTTGTCCCACACGCCATCAGACTGTTTAACTCCTCTCTGGAGGGGAGAGGGAGGGGAAACAGGAGGACAAAGGAGGGGGGAACAACTAAGCTGTAGTGCCTCTTCACCTCACTGTGCAATACCTTTTGTGCAATACTTTTGTAAATAGTCAACGGTGCAATAGACTCAATACTTGAAATGTGCAATTCACTTGTATTTTTATTTTTATTTCTATTTATTCTATTTATCCCCTTCGTATATTTTATTTATATTGTCTCTGTATTTATATATATGTGTGTGTGTGTGTGTGTGTGTGTGTGTGTATGTGTGTGTGTGTGTGTGTGTGTGTGTATATATATATATATATAGATAGATATATATAGATATATATAGATATATATAATATTCTGTAACTCTGTAACTTCTGTCGGTGCTGTGCTTTTTTTGGAAATCAAACTTCCTAGAGGAACCCACCCGAGGGATTAATAAAGTTCTATCTAATCTAATCTAATAATACATACTTAGTAATGTGTCACATGAAGATTCATCAGCCAGATTAAGTGTTTAGTGACAATTGACAGTGATAGCGGACATCGTCATCACTATTCCAATCAATCCTCTCCACACAGACAAGGTATCACTAAATCAAATTTGAAAAGGAAAAAAAAAGAAGAACAACGCTTGGACACTGCTAGCATAATGGGCAGGGTTTTGACAGGGCTCCCACTAGCGATGTGCAATACCACTCATCACTTAATAATGCAGAATTATCATGTAGAAATAAAAAACTGAAGTTGTGCGCTAATTGAATACCTTGCCTGCCTGCAGCACTAAAGGACTCTGTGAGAGACGTCTGTCTCGCCCTAGCAGCACCTGTCCCTCTCCTCCTCTTCAGTTCGCCTCAACATATGCTCGTCATATTCTGTGATATGATTTACTCTGAGGTGCTTGACAAGGTTAATGATGTTGCCACAACCATACATGCCAACCCTCCTGATTTTTCCGGGAGAATCCCGAATTTCAGTGCCCCTCCCGAAAATCCACCATTCTCCCGATTTTCCACCAGGACAACAAAATTGAAAAAAACATATCTCAGAATAGCGCGGCACAGCCAATTCCAGTTTCCAACAATGGCGGCAGCTACTTAGTTTTAATATTACTCTTATTTCTCTTTCTGGGTCGCAAAAAAACCTTTTAACATATTTTCAGGTGAGAATGTAGCTGTGTAAACTTCAAATATCTGAGCTGCCACATCGTCTTCAAACCCCCGCGGTCTTTCACTACTTGGCTTAAACATGCTATATAAGTCACTTAGATAACTTAAAAATGTTATTGTTTGGCTTTTTCAGTGTTTTACTTGTTTGTGAGTAAATCGGTTTGGCTGAGAATAAAGTTATTAGAGTAATTTATTGCAGTTTACTTGTATTTGCTTAATTGTTTACTAAATTTTTGAGGTGTGAAATAAACCGCAATGGAGTTTGAAAACAAAATATGGGTGTGTGCGGTTGGAGAATGTGTTTGTGGGGGGGCAACATTTTTCTTGTAAAACAAAGGGGGGCCTAGCAAAAACAGTTTGGGAACCATTGGGAGCCACTGCTCTAGCAGATCATTACATGAAGGAGCCTTTCGAATACAAGCGTGCTCATGCTCACAGGTGTACACACGGGTGCTCACAGACACACCCTACACCCTTTTTGGCTCCTACCTCAAAGCACACTGTGCGCTGTCGATCCGATCTTATGTGCTGCACAATAATATTCAGTATTTAGTATTTACTGTTATATTCACAATGATTATCGTGATGATGTTGTTTATTATATTGCTCTCCTTTTTTGCTTGTTTTCTCTTTTTTCTTTCTCAACAGATGATCCAGGTGATTGATATATGTATTTTTTGTCTGTTTGTTTTGTTTGTTTTTGTTTTTTTCCCTTTATCACCGTTCCTCTTCCCTGCTGTTTTTTTCCCTACCTCTCTTTCTTTCTCCCTTTTCTTTGCCCCAGTCATGTATGTCCCGTGTGTAGCAAGTGAAAATAAAATAAATAATAAAAACAAAGGTCAATCAAATGGACCAATATGGCAAGGCCGGGATGGTCCATGCTCGGATGGTCCATTTGGTAAAGTAAATCCGTTGGGCATCTTTCTTGGCCTTTAGACGATAATTCTGATGGCAAAAGAACCAAATGGGACAGGCGGGAAAAAAAAAAGTTCAGTTTACAATCGGGTTCATTCGCTCGGTCAGCAAGTGGAGGTATCCTCGTAAACTGGGGAGTAAACTGCCATTAAATGAATAGGAGAAGAAGAGAACATCTGCACATGCACGGTACGAATTGGGTAGACCCGATTTGTACGGTCTCAACTTTGCACATGCGCAGTAAGGACCGATGAGTTCTGATCCGTAACTATCCGTAACTTTTTTTTCCCGTTTTTGTCTACATTATATTGAAATGTTTCATTACTGCAAACATTTTAAGCGATACTTATTATTGTTTACATCTTAACAGATACTCTGACCCATAACTATCATTAAATGCTTCGAGCGGAAGTAGTGGCCTTTTGCACATGGGTGGCACCGATCGGGTTTCCGGTACGGATCGGGTACTGACATGTCCTCTCTATCTCGTCTTGTCTGATTAATCTCAGCTGTGTTATCTGCCTGTCTGCCATTTCCTCATTACCCTGTGTGTATATATAGTGTGTGCTTCCTTCTGTTCCTTGTCAGTCTCTCTGTGTGTCCTTCATGTTTCCTCTGCCAGCTTTCCCTGTGTTTCCTGGTTTCTCACTCCTTGCTTCTGGTCTCCGTCCTCAGGTTATATGTTTATGCTTAGTTTTCCCCAGTCTAGGTTTTAGTTAGTTTTATCTGTTCCTGCTGTTTGTAGTTTTTGTAAAGCCGACAGTAAAGGCTTGTTTTACGTCCCCACTCGTCTCCATTTGCCTGCACTTGGGTTCTCAATCTCCTTAGCCTCGCTGTCTGCCTCGCCAGACGTGACAAGCCATTTGTTTACAGCATGTTTTAAGGACAATATACATCCTCTAGTGGGGGAATGTGTTTTATATGTGCAAATTCTTAAGCTGTAGCTTAGCAAAACCACAGACTGAAACATGCATTCATTTGGTGATACAGAAAATTTGCAGCACTTTTCTTGTTCCACATTTTGTAATGTTACAGGCTTATTCCAAAATATATTAATTTTCAACTGAAAATTCTACACACAATACTCCATAATAACAAACTGAAAAGTTTGAAATTAATGCAAATTTATTTAGAATAAAAAACTGAAATATAACATGGACACAAGCATTCATGTTCAGGTGAATCCTATTTACACTGATCATCTGTCAGATGCTTCTTCAACCTGATTTAAGTCCACCTGTGATAAATTCAGCAGACATGATTTGGAAAGGCGCACACCTGTCTATATAAGGCCGCTTAGTTGACAGGTCATAGTACAAATCAAACCATGAAGTCCAAGGAATTGTAGACAGGATTGTGTCAAGGTACAGATCTACAGAACAGTACAGAAAAGAAATCTGCAGAATTAAAGGCTCTGTTACATCCCACAGGATGATGTTGGTTTTCTTCTCTCAACTAACTCCTTATGTTTTGTCTAGGCTCCACCTCTTCTGTCCTGATTGGATGCTGCTCAGAGTCCAGCTAATTGTTAATCAGCAGAGCACTACTTAAGGCCTGTGGAGCTGTGTTTCTGTGCCCTCTGGCCATTTTGGTTGCCATGCCTGTACAGGCTTGCATGCCTTTGTGGCCTGTATGTGCATTTTTGTTTTCATGTTCAGACTGCTTGTAGGGGAGAGCTGCCTATTGTTTTGACACCCTGTTTTCTCCTGTTTATGTGTTGTTAGGTAGGTTATGGTTATAGGTTGTATATTTGGTTTTCTTTGGAGTTAGGTAAGTTTCTTTTATTTTCACACCAGGGATGTTTTTTTTTGTTATGTTGGCCTTGGCTCTCCCTGAAGTTATACCTCAGTCTGAACCCAAATTTCATCACTAGCATTAAATAAACCTTTTTAAAACTACCATCTTGGCTACTTCTTCACTATCCACCTTTATGTTTGTCCCTTCAAACCCCCTAGACTAGCCAGGGGACATAACAGACTCCAATGAGCACAGTGACCTCCATCATTTATGAATGTGAGAAGTTTAGAACCACCAAGACTCTTCCAAGAGCTGGACACCCACCAATCTTACCAATTGGGGTAGAAGGGCCTTAGTCAGGGAGATGATGAAGAATGTGATTGTTACTTGGACAGAGCTCCAGCATTGCTCTATGGAAACAGCCATTTTTGCAGAAGTTATGATAGAAAAATCCATAGACAAGAAGGCCTGGCTCTCAGTCTTTGCTCTAATTCATCCTAAAGATGATGTGTCGAGTCAAGATCAGGACTGTGCAGGCCAGCCAAGTTTTTCCATGCCAAACTCGCTCATCCATGGCTTTATGGAGATATAAATATTAGTTGGAACAGGAATGGGGCCATCCCCAAACAATTCCCACAAAGTTAGGAGCAAGAAATTTTCCAAAATGCCTTCATATGCTGAAGCATTTACAGTTCTTTTCTTTGAAAGAAGAGTTTATCTGTGAAACAATTCTTTTAGACAGGTGAGATGCTACCAAAACCACCCCTTTCATGTGAATATCGAGGGACAAGCCCAGGTGGACCAAGGTGATTTGATGACAGTCTTAGGTTACGTCCACACGTACACGGGTATTTTTGAAAACGCAGATTTTTCTATGCCTTTGGGCCTTTCGTCCACATGTAAACGACATTATGGGTCACTGAAGACGGTGATTTTTAAAAACTCCTGCCAGGGTGGAGATTTTCAAAATCTGTTTTTGCGTTTAGGTGTAGACGAGGAAAACTGAGATTTACTCGTGCAATGTCGTATTCTTCTTCTAAATTTTATTAGCAGACTCACGCAACATCAAAGGGGTGCGCCATTTTTGACATCATGCTGTGCGCCACGTTTCCAGAAAAACAAACTTTTCAGAAGTACTTAAGGTTTTGTGAGGGTACAAAACCCTCTTTCCTTCACAGGCTTCTCGACTTCTGATTATCCAACATTTCGTTTTTAGCGTTTACATGTCGACGGAGATATTTTTTCAAAACTGCACGTGTGGAGGGGATGTTTAAAAAAATAACCAAAACAGAAAATTTCTGTTTTCAAAAATACCCGTGTAAGTGTGGACTTAGCCTTAGTGTGACCATTTATCCCCGTTGCCAGTGTTAGGGTAACTCAATTTGTAGTACAGGCCCAATATCTTTGTTTTGAATAGCCAAAACTGATCATTTATATCAAGATATGCTTGAAAGCGGTATAACTGAGAGACGGAGCAAGGCAGGTTTGGCTGGAATAAATTTTTAAATTAGTTTTTTTAATTTGTTTTTTTTATTCTTCATATAATATACACTGTTTTTAGATCAAGAAAACAAAGGCAAAGTGCAGTGAAAACAACGGTACCATCCATGACAATCCTTACACATGTACGATATATGAGAAACAATATGAAATAATTGTAAATTTTACACAATATGTACATACTATACCTAAACAGGAGCAGGCAGAATTTTAACACTTATTGAGACCTACTTCCTTTTCACTAAAATACAATCTTGATGAAAACATTCAGCTTAGTTTTCTGTCTTATTGATCAAACAAAAAAATGAAGACGAGGCTTCAAAAGAACACAACGAAACAAATCAATCACTGACAAGAACATTTCCCTTATTCATGCAATTAGTTGTTTTTGAACAAACGTGAAATTATGTATTGATGTACTTTGTTCACTTCATTCATAGAATTGTTATGCAAACTCCTGTGATTGCAACGCTGTAATATTTTACATTAGTCCTTACTACTGGCTTGAGGATAAGGATTCCTCTCAAGTCATGATAATTTGGTCTCATTTGTGACAGCTTCTGAATGAGATTGGTTGTTATATACATAATTTTTGCAGTTTTGATGTTACCCAGGACTTTAAATTATACAGTGCATTTAATGTGATAATAAGTAGTTTGATGGTTGTCTTGAAGCCATTTTACTCATTATAATTATTGCTTTTTTTCCTTGCAGAATGTATAAATGTATGTTGGATGAGTATCTGCCATACTTCCACACAGTATGTCATGTAAGAAAGTATGGTAATAATGTTTGATTTATAAAATCTTCAACTCTAAAAAGAATTGCAAAAGACTTTGATATTTTGCCTTTAATATAAGTAATGTGGAATTTCCAGGATAATTTGTGATGTATTATTATCCCAAGAAATTGGATTTCGGTCACCTTTTCTAATTCTATTTTTTTCGTCATTATTTCCCCAGTGATAGAATTTTACAATTCTCAGATATCATGGATTTTTTTTTTTTTTTTTTTTTTCAAATTCAGTGTTAATTTATTATTGTCAAACCAGTTATTCAGTTTATTTAATTAATTAAAATTAACTGAAGTTGTTCCAAGTTCCACAGCACAATAGTTTGTGTCATCTGCAAACATTACTTTTAATGTATTTAAAATTGTGGATATGCCAGTAATGTAAATAAGGCCCCAAAAACAGATCTTTGGAAGACCCCATAGACAACAGGTTCTAATTTCAATTTTGTGGTATTTATTCAGGCAAACTTTTTCAGTTTGGCCATTAACCCTCAATAATGCCACCCCTCTAATCCCATAGTTTAGTAAAAGGTCATGGTCATGGTCAACTGTACCAAATGCTTCTTTTAAGATGTAAGAATTTTTTTACAGAATATTTTGTTGTTTTAAAAAGCAGGTGTTACTTTATCTTTAAGCTTAATTAAAGCATGTATTGTGTGTTTGTTTTGGTTTGTTTGTTTTTGGGGGATTTTATTTGGGGGTTTACTAAACATGTGCCGCTGTTCATATAGCACATTGCTTTTTGTGATGAAGTCATAAAATCTAGTGGAGAATATTTTTTCTAGTATCTTACACAACTGGGAGTACAGATATCAGTCTAATGTTTCCAGCTAGAATCAAACCAGCAACTTGTCAGTCACCAGTCAAATTTGTTAACCATTACACTCTGGAGCCACAAATGTGCTAAGCAGGAATATCGTATTAACCTCAAAAAAGGACTAAAGGTTGGGATGTCACTTTTCAGTATGCATGCTTTAGCTAAATCTCTTTAATGTACTATAAATAAAAAAATCTGCATTGGTCATTAATTTGGTATGAATTAATTTGCTAAGCTCTTAATGCCACTTTTATTTCACTAAAGCTATACATTTAATATTAATGTATGAATTGAATGAGGGGACCATTTAATCCATACCCAAAGCATTTAACACTCACTAATGTCAAAGCTAATCCAGAAATCCAAAGTTTATCCAAAAACCCACATGTAAGCAATCCTGCTGGTGATACTCTATTGCCCAGTTGCATAGTATGTAAGCATCAAACTGCATCATTATAAGTGACAGAGGAATGGCATTAAAAAATAATTAATCTGAAAATCACTTTGACTACATTTAAGTGATCCAATATTTTAATACTATGGCTTTTAATTGTATGTCTCTGACACTGCATGTGATAATCCAGATCCTGTATCATCTACATCTGTTTCTACTTTGCAATGGGCATGTCTGAATAATATCAGTCCCTTGATAACATTGTGAAAGCATCAAGAGACCTTATATTAACATAGACATTTTATGACGATGAATAACAGTAGGGAAAATGCATGTCAATCTATTATTTGGGCCCTACATAATGAGGATACTCAAAAAATGCCAACTTAATCTTTCAAAAGACCAGTTTTGGTTAACACTAAATTTAGCACAGACGAAAAAACAAACCTCAAGAAGCAGAGTCAGAAGAGAGCATCCCTGCCACAGTCTGAGCAAAAGGAAGTAAATATCCTAATGTAAAAGGCTCTTCTCTTCGTCTCTTTCCCTGCTAAAGTTGAAGAGGAAACTGTGTGGAGTGGAATTGAAATAACAAATGTCATTAAATGAGAGTGTGCAATAGCAACTGCTCAGTAAATAGTGTGCCTGCTGCCTGTGGTAGATAAGCAAATGGGAGACTGTTTTTTGATGTCGACTGATGGTCCAGACTGTGCAGGCAGCATGGTCACTGGGGAAACTGTCTTCATCACTTTGCACCGAATTGTTCTCCAGTCCCTCCATTAAATTCCAGAAATGGTTGACAAAAATCCACCATTCATAAGTTGATAAAGGATGCCTACTGTTTAGTGGCCACACCCTCATCATTCACATGTAAATTACCTCAGGTTTGACAGTAACTTTAAAGAAAACTTTGTGGTATAGAACTTGACAAACCTGAACTTAATTTCTAGTTTTATAAAAATTCATATAATACACGATAAGAAAAAAATATACACCGCAAATGTTATTGAGCAGCCATGGCTGAATTTGAAGGTTATAGACATGTACATACATGTATGCATAATAATTCTAAAGGGAAAGCACTGTACCTTCGTATAAAAAAACTAAATTAAAATCTCTGTGTGTCCTATTAAATGGGAAATTAAGCAACAAGAGTTTTTTCAGTTTTTTGTTTTTTTATAGGGATAAAACTATACTGAACATAAGTGTCTACTCACACAAACACCTGTTGTTGACTCTTTCCTGTTTCTCTCTCTGTTTCTCTCCGCCTCCTTTTTCTCTTTTAAGCATTTTTGCCAATACCACTTCACTCCCTCTATCTCTTGCAGTTTTTCACAGTTCTGCTCCTGGATAAGTGTTGAAGCAATAATTCATGTATGTGTTAAGCTCAGACAGCTTTTTTCCAAAATTACACACCTTTTCTAACTGGAATGTGTCCAGTTAGAAAAGAAAAAAAAACACACTTTGTCAAAAAAGTAAAAAAAAAATTTCGTGTGGGGGATGAATTTATATATTTTTAGGGTAACAATACATAAGTAGATCATTAGTGAAGGAGCATCATTAGGAAGCACAGCCTGCGTTCTTCATTTCATGTGACCTGCTGCTACAGTTAACTTTAGTTTGTACATCCTCTTGCTGAACACTGTCTCAACAACTTTAAAGTGAACTGCAACATTTTGATTCGGAATTGGTTGAACAAAGATGGCAATTTTCATAAAAGCTGTACATCCCTGCATTTTCAGTCTTCTTCTACAGTTTACTAACCTAATTTTTTTTAAATTCATTCAGGCTAGTGTTGGAAAAATACTAGTATAAGTGTAATGGAGAAATGGGCAGATAAATATAGATTACAGAATGCTGTAATACTCTTTTCTGACAAAGTTGCATTTTTACTCAGTTGTATATAGATTTTATATTCTATTTTTATCCTATTGTATATTTTATTCTATTTTATTCTATTGTATATAGTATTTTATTTAATTATATTCTGTACAGTTGTACAGTATATTAATTGTATTGTATTCTAATTTTTGCTACATAACATTTCCACTGTCCACTTTCTGCTGTGACAAAACAAATTTCCCCCGTGTCGGGCTAATAAAGGTTATCTTATCTTATCTTAATCAAGCTTGTATAAGAACACACCCTTTAAAAAGATCTGTATGCACTTATCTGCCTGAATTCCTGAACATATGGGCTCTACAATGTTTTTCATCATCTCCTCTTTCCCATGCTGTCAAACTCTGTTCTGCTTTCATCACTCTGAACCAATCATTTTCTAGCTGGCCTTCTGCAAGCCAATCAGTCTCTGTACTCTGGGCTTCAAATCTTAGCGCCTCTGGTCGATCTACATAACCCTATATCCATGTTTTGATAATATGTTGTTTCAAAATATACGTTTGTATAATCAGTCACAGTAGTCATGTTTGATGTTGACTTAATGTGAAGCCATAGTCATCTCAGCAGGGGACAATTGCATCAATGCACACTGCTTGGGTAAAATCATAATTGCAATAGCCTTTAACCCTCACTAACTAAATGTAATACAAAATGAAGATACAACATTTTTGCAGTTTTGTCATGTGCTTGGCTAAGTGTGTGCACATAAGCACAGTCTAGCAAGTAAATAGTTAAAAGAATTTAACCTGCTTTCTGTCTGTGCACCACCAAAGCCAGGTAACTTGATTATATGTTCCTATTAGTTGTCACCAGGTGGCACACCTGCCAACATTGGTGTAGGAAATGCCAATCTTCAAGCATTTTGGCATAGTACAGAAAGAAAACAAAACATGTGACACTACAAAAACAGACTTTATTAAAAAATTACCACATTATATATGAAGGAGAACAGAACTGGATTTAGACATGTTGCTCCTGGCCTGCTGTCAAAATGAACAGAAGGCAGGAAATGATGAGGGGAAGAACCTGGAATAAAGCAAATGATATGCTCCTTATTTATGTCAGTCAAAGTGGCATATGTGGTCTAAATTATCATTTAGCTATTACACTAGTATGTGCATATGCACACACACGCACAAACACACACCATTTGACAGCCAAGAAATGACATGTTAATTGCAGCTGCTGGTTAAAAGGCCTAACAGCCATTTAGAGTAAAAGGGAGAACTCAACAATGGATGATAGGAATTTGTCTTACTGCCAGAGCTGTCGTGCTAGACAAGGAGACTCATCAGCTGCACTCTGTTTCAATGGATATTTACACTGGTGGAGCTAATGCATTTAGGTTGGCTTGCAAGATGGAAAAAAAAATGTCAAATCTCACTGAGCTCTGATTTTGACATTTTCTTATTGTAGACAAACATTCTTTATGGAGTATTGACTTGTGATTGTGTTTAAATTTTGATCATTTACAAATGATTACTAAAGGAGCAAGCTTTACATTTTGATATTCATTATATTTGCATCATTTTCTGTAGGATTGAAATTAAATGAATCTTTATAACATTTCTTACTCAGTTGTATATAGCATTTGTATTTCTATTTTATTCTATTGTGTATATTATTCTATTCTATATAGTATTTTTTATTTTTTATTTTATTGCATTCCAGTGTTTTTTAATTTCTGCTACATAACTTTGCACTTTTGCTGTAACAAAACAAATTTCCCACCTGTGGGACTAATAAAGGTCATCTTATCTTATCTTATCTTATCAAAGGGAAACGCAAACTGTTACAAACAGTTAAGATTGTGTTCTTTCCCTGTAAAACACATTAGGTAAAAACACAAGCTAAGCAGACTTTTGATTTTGATGCTGGCATGGACATTCTTTGCTATCCATTACTACACTGTCAGTATGCCATTGCAGGTAAGCAGCAAATAAAACTCAAAAGATTAGGTTCAAAGTTAGTGAGAAATTATTTTAAAGAGTGGAATAGCACTGAGCGCAAACAAAATGCAAACTGATAACACACTAAATTACTTGGCTTGTTAGTCATATGTAATTTTGTGATATGGAACTCAAAGTCACACAGAAACGTAGCTCTGTGGTTCTAGACCACCGTGCTGTCTCCCTTTCCTGTACACTAGCTCAGCTACTTGGTTGTGCTTCTCAGTGTTCACAGTCCCAGGTTGCACCGTGCATCATGCTATTACTTGTATGTCTGTGGATCTGGTACTTAGGGCCTGTTCTTGTGCTGCCATGTTCATGAAAGCCATGTTGTCTTTTATGAAGTCTGCTTCAGATATGTCCCACTTGGGGGCTACTGAAACAAGGGACATATGGACAAATACTAACTAGATATGCATAACATTTAGACTCAAGTAATCATAATAATAACTGAAAACATTTTGGTTAAATATAATTAAGCTAATATCTAGCTAATGTATGAGAAAACTGAATCATTTTTTCACTTATGGATCTTGTGTACATTTTTAAACGTGTTACTCTGCTTGATCTTATTATGCTTTTTAACAAGTTTGACCCTACCATTATTAAATTATATTTAACTGTACTTAGAGCTCACAGTGACACCAGTTGACAGCAATCCTCTTTGAAGCAGGTCAGCCTGAAAACCAGCGGCAGCGGGAGTCTTGATTAAGACTGGGCATTTTAGATTAATTGTCGACTGGAGCACTCATGGCAGGGGGTATCTCCAGGCTGCAGTTGGGTCCATCAGATTTAACCAATTTATGCAGTGCCTGAATGATAGCTTATGTTCCTGCTAGTATTTGTCTTCTATATTAGAGCTAGACGGGCAAGAGGTGACTGGGGAAGATGGTGTTATTAGAAAATGATGCCCATAGGTAGGTCTCTCTGTGGTGACATGGCTATTAAAAAAATACAGAGTGGATATGATGAGGATCAAGTGAATGTGTACAAGAAATGATTAAAGGAGTGGGACTTAGATGATAAAACACAAAAAACAAAACAAATGCTGATGTATCACAACACAAACAAAAAAGGGAAAGCAGTTCTCTCCAAAATAGTATTTAAGCAGCATTACAACAAATGCCTAAAGCCCCAATCCTAGTCCACGAGGGCGGGTGTCCCTGCAGGTTTTATATCTCACCCTGGGTCAACACACCTGAATCACATGATTAGTTCATTATCAGGCCTCTGGAGAACTTCAAGACATGTTGAGAAGGTAATTTATCCATTTAAATCAGCTGTGATGGATCAAGGACACATCTAAAACTTGCAGGGACACCGGCCCTGGACTAGGATTGGGGACCCCTGGCTTAAGCTGATAACAATACAGTGACTTTTTTACTGAAGCGGTCTTCAATTTTAATACACATTTGTTTGGAGAAACAAATCAGGTCCTGTGTGTACAGGAGCTAGCAACATGAAGAAGACAATTTTACATGTAAACATAATGTAAATCACAGCACCACCTTTAACAGTACATGTAAAAAAACAATAAAATGCTTAAACTTAGAAATGGTATTTTTGTAATTGAAAATAAATAGTTTTAAATGTGATGTAAGCAACACAGTTCAAAAAAGTTGAGAAATGGGTAAGGGTTTATATATAGGGCTTTATGTTTTATTTATTTATTTATTATTTTTATTCTTATGTTGTAAATTTGCCCTGTACAGCCTCTTATTTCGAGTTTATGATTTTATATTCTTTACTTTTGTGTGAATCTGTGTGCTCCATCTGCCTGTCACTTTGCTGCTGGAACACATGAATTTCCCAAATGAGAGACGGTAACAGATATTTCTATTTCTTTTCTATAGGTTCTCGATTTGTGCTTTCAGAAGCAGTTTCACAACTTATTATCCACACTTATCGCATCGCACTGATTTGTTATCCACCAAGTCAGTATGATGAGTATGATTATCCTAAAATGATTAGCCTGGATACTTTGTGTGATTTTTGTTTAAATTTAACTAAATGCAAAAGTCAGCAAAAGTGAAAAATGAATAAAAATATATATTAACCCTGAGGAGAGATTCACAAATTCCATGGCAATTCACCCTGCAGTTTTTAAAGACATGTCAGTTACAATCAAAAATGCCATCCTGCTCAAGACAATAGAAGAAAAACTTCAAATACTGCACAGTTCAACCTCTGGGGACCACAAATCCATTCAGTGTTTTCTACCATACAACATTTCAATGTGGACCAGTGTGCTAGATTGAGCAATGTGCTAGTGACTAGTATGACATTAAATCCTTGAGGAACTCAATTAACCTCTAAGAAGTCTGTCTTACAAAAGATTTATTCATTTTACATTTAGATATCAGCATCCAATCAATAGTTTATGACCTAATGTATTCTATATAAAAAGTAAAAATATATTAAAGTTTAATTGAAGGTTCCATGGAATCAGGAACTGAAGCAAAATGAAATAAATAGCGCGTTCACTGAGACTGCACTACCTTGATCAAGACCTACGCATTTAATAATGATTTGCAGGGACAGACTATACCGCTATACTGTGTACACAAGTGACATGTGACCTTTCCGTCAGGGTGCCTCATTAGACCGGCTGTCAGAAGATTTTGCTGAAAACGTCTTCTTTGTGATGTTCTTAACACCTTTTTCTGTTTTACACTCACACTGGTATTGGCTATGTTGGTGGCCTTGCCATCAACTCCCGAAAGAAGTCCTCTAGAACTTCCATGCTGTTACTTTGATTTATTAAAAATCTTTTGTTCCAAGAGCTGAAGGGTGATTGTGAGTAGTCTGTCTAGTCTGTCACAATGCAGACAGGTATCCACATATGTATTTTTTTTCTTACCTGGACATAGCCTTTAATGCATGATTGCCATATTCATTCATTAGCTAGCTAGATTTGACAGAATGGCAACTTGCCAAGAGTGCTGAAGTGTTGAGGGATGAAATATTTTGTCCAATACCACATAGGACTGTATGTGGGCATTGACTGAAGGTGAAGCAGTAATACTCCAAAATTCTACATTTCACTATGAAATTATCATCTCCAGTCCCTTCAAGCGTGAATGAGTAAGTTTGGTTTAAAATCTTCTTTGAATGTATGTTGATTCCAAAGGACTTTTATAATCCCAAGTTTTGAAAAACAAAATGACAGAAACTCTTCAGACCACACCTAAAGCATAATCCATTTCTCTGCACCCTTAATTCTCAGTTTGTTTGAAGCAGTCTTCATCTTACCAAAAGATTGTTAAGTACACTGTTTTGTACACTGCCTCTTCCAAAATACCAGAACTCCGACAGAGCCATCTGTCACACTGCAAACACACGCACACAGACAGCAGGAATGGTCTGACAATTCTCTTCAGATAAAGTAAAAGGCTGTCACTATTGGAATTCCTAATAACTGTCCACTACTGCTTCTATGATGAAGAAGGAAATTGCATTTTATAGCCATCTTCCAAGTCTATAAGGGGGTCCATAGCTGCCTAAGCTTGTAAGCTTACTAACAGAACCAAAGTTCACACACTTATTTGTAACAGTTCAATCCTCTTTTAAAACGGGTCTAAAAAGCATGCGTCTTTTGTGGCACATTTAAAATCTGGCAGTGGAAGCTTTTAACAGGGGAATAAGTAAAGCTAAAGCCTTACAGTGTCTTTGTCTATGTTAACATAAAATTGCAAATTTTCCAAAATAAATATATATAACATTCAGTTCATAAATGTCCTTGGAGCCCATAGCAATAATGGCTGAGCACAAATGGAAATAATTCCAATATTGCACTGAAATCATCAGCCATCATCGTTAAAAATCATCATTTGCTTTTGCAACAGACCTGAAGTAATATTAAGAATATGCTCAAGAATCATTTGTGATTTCATTTCTTTTTTTTCTAGGAATGTACTATCTATTTTCCACTAAAAGAACTGCACTCCTGTAAAAAAATATTTGCTATTTTCCTGATTTTTATTTTATTTTATTGTGGTTTTGGCATATTTGTTAGATTTATATGTTTCAGCTTATCTAACAAATTATAATATTATAACCCAATTAAATACAAAATGCAGTTTTTAAATGATGATTTCATTTATTAAGAAAACCCCAAACTTTTCAAACCTATCCAGCCTTGTGTGAAAAACTCACAGCCTATTGACCAGTTGATTGTCTTGAAGCCTAGGGCCACTTCGTATAGAATATTAATGTGTAACCATTAGAATAATCAATACCTGTTATACCAGCATGTGATCTACCACCCTCTGGCCACCCATATACTCACCCACAAGAACACCCCTTACCATCCTTCTAATGATCAACCAGAGTGCCCAGCTTCCTTACCAACACTCTATATAATTGAAGTATCAATAAAACAAAACAGCACTGGCAGTTGATCTGTGGGTCCTGAGATAATGCATGTGATAAGGAATTGACACTGATGTGAATGGTCAGAGCAAATGCACTCTGGGTAAAGGAAATGAATGAGAGACAGGGAAGACAGGAATAGTGAGGGGGATGTTATTGCTGTACAAAGCGATGCCACATGGTCATTGACCCCGCTGGTTTGAAGTGTCAGTGTGAGTAGATACAGTGTTGGCGATATGAGGACTCAAATGGAAAACAGAAAACCAAACACTTGTGGGCTTAAGGGGAAGATAAGTGCAACAGATAGAGGTTGTGCATGTGTGTGTTTGTGTGTGTGTGTGTGTGTGTGTGTGTGTGTGTGCGTAAAATGACAAGCTATTGAATGAAGAGGTTGTGAGTGGACCATTGCAGTAAAGAAGGTAGTATATTTTCTATTTTTTGTAATGTTTAAAGTCCTCTACTGAGAATACTTCTACCTATTGGAAGGGGGCAAAGTTTTGGGATAATAATGAAAAATCGTGTATTTACATGAAATCCCAATAAAGTCAACTATCTATTCAATGTTCTCTTATTATTATCTTGTTTTACTGAATAGAATCTCAAATTGAAACCATCTACAAATCACAACATGTAATAGCAAATTTTTAGGAACTTAAATTAGTTTTTCTTGCAACAAATGCCTCTATATTCCCGAGTTTATATCTGGAAAGGACTCAAATGTTTTTCTTTTTGTTTGTTTTTTTTTTCCTTTCTTTTGAATTAACAACTTTACTGACTTTGAAAATGGCTATAAATACAGCCAAAGCCACAATTCACCTATTTGAGAGCTGATAATGCATCATCAAGTGCAGCACCATTGTACTTCACTCAGAGTTAGTTGATGCTAAAAGCAAGCTGTAATAGGTTTGAGTTATGCATTTTTCCACACATAGCTCTCAGCCCCTGAAAACAACTGTGGCAGACAGCAGTTCCAACCGGACACTGTATTGCACAAATGTATATTCACAGTTGGGTTCCTCCCTCCTCTTTTATTCGCAACATAGGGGTCCCACCCTGGGTTCTAGCAAGCGCCATCTAAAATGAAACACTGGAGCTTCTATCCCTGACAAATGACTGAACTTCATAGCAGAGGGAATTAACATGCTGAAGGACCATAATTTAACTGCAGTTTCTTGGAAATACCACTGAATTTGAGCTTAACCTCGCCTCTTTTCTTTCACTGCTCTTGGTATGCAGTCATTAACCTACCAAAAGAACATAAATAAATTACCACCTGCTGACACTTAAATCATTTTGAACTTCCTGAATTAAATCATCATGAGTGAGACTTGGGAAAGAAGCCAGAGAGAGAGAGGCATATACAGTAAGTAATAAAGCAAATGAGGCACCCAAAGGCAGTCTCATGAGAAATCTAGTCCACTTAAGAGCTGACTTCTGAAAACTTTCTCTGGAGAATCCTAGATTACAACAAGGGTGCATCATTAAAAACATGCAAACTTGGGTCAGGGTTCTCTATTCTGTGATTTTACACTCATGCAAAAAGTGAGCATTTTTGTAGAACTCATATTTTCTGTCAGGTTACAGGAACTCTCTGCTTTCAATTGCTTGAATGTGGCTACCCAACATGTAAATTGTCTGTAATAACATGTACACTAATATTGATACAGACTGTATTTGGAAAAGTAACATTGCAATGGCACACATGCTCTGTGTGCAGTATGAGTAGCTTCCTTTTACTTGACCTTACAATGTGTGGTCCTTTATCCATTTGTCCTCAATACTGCTGATAATCATGGGCACAGTGATCACTCTACATCTCTCCCTTTTCCCATCATTCCGTTACCTTAACTGCTTTTATGATCTCTCATTTCTCTAAGCTATCCTCTCATCACAGTCTCACTACATTTAAGTTACTCTTTTTTTCTCCTTCCATCTAATCGTGCTGTTAGCTTTTCCTCTCATTCAATTCCCTGCCTCCACTTTCATCCACTCATCCTCTAAATCAGTCTTCCATCCCCATTTCATTTCCTCACCACTCTTTCATGTCTCCAGTTTTACTTTTCCTATCCATCTTGTCCATCCACAGGTCTTTTTTACTCTTGACCTGTGTCTACCCTCTGTTTCCTCTGTCTTTCAGCTACTTTCTTTCCTCTTTTTTGGCACTCCTTTTACGTTACTCTGCTTTTATGTTTTCCTCTACCTCCAGTATATCACTTTTTCCCTCCTTTATACTCTGTTCCTCCTTTTTTTTTTAACTTCCCTCCCTGTTGATTCCCTCCTGTCTTGCTTTTTCTTCACCTCTGTGTTTCAGGCTCACTGTTCCCAGTTCTCTCTGAAACAATAGCAGAGGGTGTCTAAGGCTCTTACCAACCACAGTAGCAGACTGCATTAATATTGCATGCCACTGTCTTATCGACCACAGAAATGCCAGGAATACAGAGCTGGCTACAAGACAAGTTAGTGGCTAGAGTGGCTGCTCATGGACACACACACACACACATGCATGCTGTATATAAAGCACTGGTAACACCTAAAAAACCTAATGTGTGGTTTGAGTGGTGTTGATTTGGGGTTCAGTGGGGTACTGAATCTACACCTGGTGAAAAGATTAGATTTCCTCACCACTAAATAAACTGGTACATTGAGAGAAATGCATAGTACATTTCATAGAGATACAACTACGTCTTTGCAGACTGAAAATGGACCAAAATCTTACTTTAGTGTCTCTAAGCTTAAATCGGGGTCCAAATCTTAAGTCAACGAAAAACAAGTTTTTCAATGGAAATGTTTTCTACAGTGACAGAAGGAAAAGGGCACAAGCAGGGACAAAGTAATACACAAAGGCACACATACACATAAACCCAGCATGTGTCTGTGCCTGCTGGCAGGCTTTTTCCATCAGCTGGACCTATCACAGCTTATTATCAGCTCCTTTGAACCGTGGGCTCAGAGCATGATTGCGCTCTCAATTAATGCCTGTATGATCTACTTTGACGGAGCGAGTAATGACAAGTGCCTTGCCTGTGTGTGATTGTACACATGTGCTTTTTTGCACGCACATACACACCCAAACGTGGACTTTTTTTTTGGCTGTATGTTTATATATAACCATGTCCTTTTGTGTCTTTCCATTACACTTAGTACATGTATGTTTTCAGAGTGTGTGTATGTGTGTGAATGTGCAAATGTGTTGTCTCGTCAGGGGGTAGTGAACCAGTTTAGGCTAAATTGGGAGAGACATATGTGACTCTGCATCGAATGTCTTTTCAAAGGCATCCTTTTATCTTTGGCCTCCTTCATAACCAACGGAATCTGCCTGCAGAGCGGCTGAAGAAGTTTTTGATTATTTCACCGTGCTGTCATCTGTGATGGGCTTTAAGATTAAACCTAGCACCTCTCAAGTTGCTCTATTTATACCAGTCAGAGGAAGATAGCATATAGAAAGTTTCAGCCTTTGAATACTGGGTTAGGTATACAGACATAAAAGCTTTTCTCGCTGCATGTTTGTATGTAGCAATGTCCACCCAAAAAGATAAAAAGCAGGCCAAAGTTGATTGACATATAGAAGGATGAAAGCTCCCCAAAGCCTGAAAAACCCAGACAGCCCGTCATTGTGCTTGTCTGTGTCTCTGTATGCATGTTCTTCAAAAACACAAATAAAGATGAAAGTTGGTAAGCTGTGAGACTTCATTTGACTGCAGACATTTTTCCCCCTCTATATTTGTGTATGACTGAAATGCAGCACTGGAATACCATGTAAAGTGAAGTCAAGTCATATCCCGTGGCACATTGCATTGAGGCAGACCAAGACTTAAATGGGTTGAGAACAAGAGAAAGGCAGGGGCAATGTTTTCTTCTCTGTAAGCTAATAAATGTAAAGAGTGAAGTCAAGCTCACTATTGATTTTCTGTATTTTCCCATCTACGTAACACAATACTGTTTATTGTGTTAGGTAGATGCGTCTAATAATTTTCTAATGTAACTATAGTTCTTACCAAAATGCATGGAAAACAGACCTACATTTCACAATATCTTGCTAATAGTTTAACGGCTGACACTCTTTGTGCAGTTAGTGACTGTCAACACAAATAATTTTAGGTCATAAAATAAACAAATCATTTTTGGCTTTTAGGTTATAACTGTTTCCTTACTATAACTGCACCCCTTTTAGCTAGTCCCACCCAGTCATATTTTCTTTAATCCTAACTGCTGTAAAGACATACCCAGAAAGTGCATTCATTAGTGAGCCGCCACCACCACACACTTGACCTTTGTGTAGTGCACCAGCAAAAGGGCAGGCATTGCTCAGTCCACACACAGTTGGCAAGGTCATAATATATAAACCTCCTCAATCATGCTTCCAGAGAAATTGCCATCAAGGTTCAAAACCTTTCTTCCATTAAGACTCTGAAGACAGTTACTCTTTGTCTCTAGGTTTAATAATGTAGAAAGTGTGAAACTGAAGTAAAAATATACCTCATTTACAATTATACAAAGTATAATCTTTAAATCTCCTATTGTTCTGTAGCACATATTTTGTTAGAGTAAGCATAGTTGCACTCTCAGCCCATGCAACTTTAACATTTTTTTACAGACCAAACTTCACCAGTGTTGCAAAATATAATCATGATATTAGAGGTAAGTAATAAGTAATAAACAAGTCCCATACAGACGATGCCACAAAAGATAAAGGAGGGCAGCTATAAGTGGATCGGGACCATGCACAAACTTCCTTCAAACTTCCTACTTTCTTCCACTTTGTGTAATGTGACTGCATGTCAAAATGAATCACACAATCGCCCATCGAGGGTGCTAAAAGTACAATCACATCAATGCTATCAGCGCATCCATACCTAATCAAATACATAATGGTGACTATCTCAACTAACAAAATCTAGGTTTTTAGTTGTTCCATGTTGCTCAAATAATGGTTCCTTAGTCAGTCCAGTATTTTGTAATGTTGTAACATTCTTTGTTTCATTTGATTGCTTTGTCTTTGGCTGAATATAGAATAAGCAAGACTGTGCTCATTACCCATCATTAACACTTACCCAGTGTGCAAAGTGACGTCAGAGTCTTTTATGTGTCATTTTTGGAAGTCCAGTTTTGGTCCACTGAAGGCAGTGTCTTTTTTAAAAATCTACTGAACGTCTGGTGTTGACGTCTGTAGGACCTCTGTATGTGGGTTATCTATGGGTCAAATGTGATTTAGACTCATTTTAGTTGTTGTTTTTATATGGCTTCTATAGGTTCTGTAGTCCCATGTTTCCAGAGGATGGAGGACATGTTTTCTATACACTGCCAGTTAATTTTAAAAATAATCCGCAGCTGAGACAATCAAATGAAGCTAATGGAAAAGGATCTGGAACAGAATGCCAACTTTTGAAATGGAACAGGAGTTACGTTCTAAAAATAGTAAGTAAAATTCACGAAGTAGCCAGCTTTATTTTTTACAATTATTATAGATGTTTTAAGCCTGTAAAACCCCTCACTACACACTTTATACACTTTTCTCAGACAGGCTGAACATTTTCACACTTTTCTCTCTTGTTTAAACACTCTCAAAGTTCAAAGCTTGTAGAAAAATAAGTGCAGTATTATAGAATGAAACCAAAGGAACATGCAGGTGATGACATTTCGTCAACATTCTTGTTTTTTGGGAGAATACTTACGAACATACAGTACAGCACTTCAGAGTCACACTACTAGCGATCGAAAATTTATGTAAATTTGACAGGCTGAACGCATTCTGTACTGTGCAGGAGATACTGCACAAGATTGACTGACAATGGTCTACAGCCGATCAGGACGCAGAACACAATGCACTGTAAAAAAACAAAAATAAAAAAAAGCATGCAAAATTGCACAAAAAAAATCCGCGAACAGCAAGGCCATGAAAGGTGAACCACGTTATAGCAAGGGACCACTGTACATCAGTTATATACTTATATGTGAAGGAATGCAGAGTGATCAGCAGACATCTCCAAGATATCTTGACGCTAAAACAAAATTGAGCAGCTACAGTGTGAATTCCCCAGCTTCTTAGAGACTGTTTAGCAGATTGTCCAGTTTAAACATGCATACTGGCACAAACTTCTCCTACTTTCCACCATAACTTCTCTCAGTCCAGCTAACAATTGCAACCACACTGATCATTTCCTCTTACAATCAAGAGTTTTTCAAAATAAAACAGGATTGAACCGTATATAGGGCAAATGTTTTTGTAAACTTCTTGTAAACACATTGTACTCCTTTCAAAAACAAATTCCCAAATTTTTCTAAGGACCTTAACCATTATTATTTTAAATTTTTACACAACTTTCAGTACATTTTATTAAATGACAGATTTAAGCTGGTTACAAACAAATAAGCTGATTAATTGAAATAAACAAACCAGTTAAAGAAAAACGGGAAAATGTAAAATAAAAAAAACAAAACATGCAATAAATAAATCAATAGGCTACCATATAATAAATTGTCTTTGTTTATATACAATCTGTATTCATATGTATCATGCTCATATGTATCAACAATGTTGACAATTTTAAATAAAAAACATATTACATTTAATAATCATGTAAATTTCTTGCACCTGTCATAGATGTCTACATGACGTCTAAAGAAATTAGCCAGTCCAAAGTTCAAATGTTGAACATCATATTGACGTCCAAGCCATGGTTGGATGTCCAAATTGTGGACCTAGTTGGGGCATTGTATAGATATCAGAATTGGTCATTGACAGATGGACCCAATATTGACATGATCTGCACGTCTATCTGACGTCTCTGTATCTATTAGACCATCAAGTGCAGTAAGTGATCATATATTTATGGACATATCAAAATAAATATCAGCATGAAAAAATGAAGAAAACATAATTTTTACAATATCTTTCTGTAAATGATATTTCAAATTATCTAAATTATTATTTAGTGTTTTAATTAAGTATTTGAAAACTGTGGCACGATACATGTTTTCCGCATTGACTTAGAAGGAAAAAAAAACATATGAATTTGCTTGATTTTGCAATTACATAATTTTGAGTATCAGTGGACTGAAGATAGTTTCTGCAAAACATGAGTGTCATCTCTGTCCTCCAGAGAAATATGCCTACTTTAATAAAAACATCACACAATATGGACTGACAAAATAAAGACCTCATATATCTATAGTTGGATCTGACCGAGGCTGGCCATTTGAGAGTTAAAAAGCAAAATCCTTAAGTAAGTGCTGTGCTGGGTGTTGCCAGGCTTTCTGCCACCTTGCGGTTGTTTCAGTTTTATAGTTCAGTATAATCCATTTTGGATTACCACTGGGGTAATGCTCCTACGATTAAAAAGGATTTTCCCTCTAGGGTTTTAATGAGAATCTCAGCAGTATTTGTAGTGTTGAACGTCCTCTGGTCTCTCTGTCAAACCTGGTGCTTTGCATGTATGTCAATCCAAGTCAATCCATACATGTGTGCTTATGGATGTGCATTTCTCTCCTTGTGTGCAGCCTCATGCTTAAATTTTCAAATGTCTGTTTGCATGTGTTATAAACTGTTATAAACAACTATCTATCAGAAATAGAATTTGGATTACTGATGAACTGAAAGAAATATGAATAGTGAGGAAGGAAAAAAATAACACAATTAAAATGACTCAGTGTAATTTGAAGATAATTTGGTTTAAATACATTAACATTATTGTAAAATATGTTACTTAATATGTTAGCTGATGGTTTATTTTCTCTTTTTTAGTAATTATGTCTTGTTTATAGGCAATACACCCAAAGTGTACTGCTATGATAATTGTGCTTAATCCAGATAATTATAGAAGATATTTTCCTAGAAACAAAATAAAAACCCAAAACA
The DNA here is from genome assembly GCF_057382185.1 of Mchenga conophoros. Classification (NCBI taxonomy): domain Eukaryota; kingdom Metazoa; phylum Chordata; class Actinopteri; order Cichliformes; family Cichlidae; genus Mchenga; species Mchenga conophoros. The sequence goes on from NC_140531.1 coordinate 37,283,953, forward strand.
AATAAATTATTGAATAGTTTTTATTTTATTATTTTTTTAAATCGTAATAACAAAGTAAATTGGGATACAAGTTATTCAACAGTGGCTGAAGGCTTTATAAAAACATTACCTTACAATCAAACATGGAGTGTTTTAATAGTCAAATAAATGAATATGGAAAACCCTGTCCTGGTTACCAAATAGTTTCCATCCTGGCAACAATCAGGAGTGCCTAAGTGAACTCTAAATGAGGTAAATACTACACTGATGATGGTCGTTCTGTGCGGCGGGGGGCATCTTGTATCCAGCAGTTCTTTTTCATATTCATGGACTCGGGATTTTCCAGTGGGAAAGGAGGTATGTATGTAATTTTAAGAAGCAGAAAACTGATAAGGTATTTATTTATTCATAATGGGGAAAAATGTTTTTTTTCTTCTTCTGAAATGTCTGAAGGGGATCTGACCTTTCAGAGTTTGTAATCTACATGACTTTCTATCAGCTTAAAACATGTGCTGCCTTGGAATAGGTTCCTCTGTCTCCCCTCCATCCACATGCTCTTGTCTAATGTTAATAACAGTAGCTGTGGATTGACAACAAAGATCACAGGACCTGGATCAGAATAATCAGACGTAAGGTTTGTCTATAGGTTTAATAATGTAGAAAGTGTGAAACTGAAGTAAAAATATACCTTTTTTTTATGACCAGCACTGAACACAAGGCTGCGATCGCTTCATTTTTTTTATTGCTCATACATAATTGTGCTTTTCTGGTGGCTACTTCAAAGTCTAGTAACTCTTTTCTCTTTACATCTCCTGTGTGTAAGTGCAGGTGTTGTTATTCTCCTTTCCTGACTCTTTAGCTTTTGTGATGTTCATACATACACACTTTTTGCCCTTGACACTTTTTCTCTATATGTTAGTGTGCAACGACAAATCACAGGAACACCACTGCCCACTTCTGTCTCTGCACGTGTATGTGTGAGTGTGTGTGTGTGTGTGTGTGTGTGTGCACCATGGCTTTATAATGGTGGCAGTAAGGTAGAGGGTGCATGTATGCCAGTGTGTGTGGGTGTGTGCATAGGTGGTTGCATGTGTGTGTTTGCCAGACTGGCCCCAGGGTCCCAAGCCATCACGCTTTATGAGGTATGGCAAGGTGAGAGCAAAACATCTGCTAGCCCAAAGAAAAGCCCTGGTTTGGGACTTGTACTGGGTTTGGACAGTGAACACATACACACACTTACTCACATACATTTAACTGCTTTAAAAAAATACATACTTGCCTGAGACACACTGCCAGAACCTTTAAGATACACAAGCCTTGATCTTAAGAAGCAACACACCATATACAAGCAAACCTCCATACATATTGAAGCACACTTAGCTAATACAATAGACATGAACACACACAAAGTCCTCTAAAAAAAAAAGAAAGCGAAAAGAAAAAAAACAATTCTGAAGCAGACATGAACATCCTCCTCAGGCTTTCTTTTTTGTGATCCTCCCTTCTTGGCTGCCTCTTTCTTCCTTATTGTAGTGTTTCCGTCATGTCAAGGGCATTGGAACAATCCCCTAGTACCTGCCATCGTAGCCCCCCTCCCCATTCCTCTATTCCTCTCTTCCAGCAACCCCTCCTGTCTTCTCAGAACACCCCGGAGAGGAGAACTGCCATGTAAGGTCTAGTGGAGAGAGGATAGACACAGAAAGCATTCAGACCGCCTCTGACATCAGAATCACTGAACCTGCCCACATCTATTCTCCCCAACCTTGTCTGTCAAACTGCCTGTCTGTATGTTGTGTGTGTGTGTGTGTGTGTGTGTGTGTAGTTCTGCCTTTTTAACCCCTTTTTCATGCAGTCAAAGTTAGCTGGAAAAGTAACTTTCTTCTCTCTGAGAAACTGTGATGGGAGATGTTCTTTCTTAGTTGCCAATAATGTATCAACAATGTAAATTTATTTGAGGTAGTGCTGAGGATTGGTTCATGTATATTAGTGGTACTTATAGCCTAAAACAGTGACATGTAACCCTATAGCTCCATCTATTGGGATAGTGTATTATCATTCTGAGCTCAGGCCACCTTTAACTTGTGCTCTATGTCTGTTTGATATAACTTGGAAGCAATGGTTGAAAATCTGAACAAAAACATTGAGACATGTCCAGTTCTCAGCTAAAAGAGTGCCATGACTGAACTGAAGCCATATCTTGTGAAGTAAAAAAGGATGCTGTCATTCTTTTGCTTTCCAAAAAGCATTTGCCTTGTATAATATGCCTTGTCAAGCACCCCTGAAGAGGTTTGGCTAAATTACAGTCATCGGTTGAATACCGCTTGATATTTTCCATTTTAACAGCAGCAAGTACAATTCTTTTCTGTCTTCCACTTGGCCTCCCTTCCCGTCAACATTATTTGTCTGCTCTGTCTGGCTTGTAATTGTAAAACACTCCAAAACAGTCTGAAAGCGTATAAACAAATGGAAATAATGCCCTTTCTTCCGACTTAAATAAAGAAATGTAATTCCAGTTCATACTCACTGAATTTCAGTCAGGATAACAACATAAATCACAGCAGACACTAAATCAACCCTAAAGGTTTAATCAGTCAGTCAATTGCAGGATCTAATTAAAGGGAAATGGTGTTATTTTCTTGGATAAGTCTGAATTTTTTACATCTTTCAGCTTTGGACATAATTTGTTCAAGGTATGATAAAATGTTTACTAAAAAAAAAGAACAACAAGATCAACTGTCCAAAAGACGTTTATTAATGTTCCGGAACACCTGAACACAAGTTTACAGTTATCTTGTCTCACCAAAACACATTATGTGTATCCTTAAAGCCCATAAGATGTGCAAATTCAGGGGAGAGAAGAAATGGATTCAGCACAAGTAATTACAAATATTCTAAAAAGCTTCTCTTGTTGACATAACTGCTAGCTAGCTCTATTGCTTTCATTGGTTCATCCATCTTCTTGTAGGGTCATGGTTAGGCTGGAGCCCATCCCATCTGTCATAAAGCATGAGGCTGGGTGCACCCAGACATAAGAGGCAACCATACAAACATTGACACCTAAGGGCAATTTAGAAACACCAGTTAACATCTTTGGTCTGTGGGAGTATCCCAGAGCACCTGCAGAGAATCCATGCAGATAAGGAGAAATATGCAAATGCCGCGCAGAAAGGCACCAGCTGGACAGCAGATTCGAACACATGACCTCCTTGCTGAGAGGCTACACTGCTAATGGCATAATACTATTATATTTTCTTGTTGATTCTCCCCAGCTGCAAGTAAGTGAAATGTCATGAAAATTGCACAGCCACAAATTTGTACACATTGTCAAGTAAATGTAAACCTCACCCAAATAATCCTTGTAAGGGTTAAAGATTTCAAGAACAGCTCTCAAAATTTGCATGCGTTTTCTCATTTTTAGTCTTGTTGCCATGTTTTGAGTGATTGGTGAGTAGAGCAGGGTAATATGACCAAAAATATTTATCACGATATACATTTGAAAATTTGCGATAACGATATAACTGACGATATAATTGACACTAGACAAAATACTTTACAACTCCACAACTTTATTAGTGCAAAAAACCCCATCAATGTATTTTCACTTAACAAGCAGCTGTTTTTTATGTGCATTAAAGTTATATAAAAACGTAACAGTGCAAATTCCTTGCTGACAGTTTAACCAAAAGGCATTTCCAGGGAAAATTGTCCGACACATCCTCAGCATAACCATGTATAATATCCACAAAATTTAAAAAGAGGTTATACACACACAATACGGTAATATTATGTTGAGGCACAGTACGTATCACTCCGCGAGGCGCCTGCCTACGATAGCCGTAATGCTCCGACAATCCAATAAGCTGTGCGGGTTTATAGCTTAGCAAAGTCGTACTAAAACATTTGACAGATTTTCGAGCGCCGTGTACCACATAAAATCGTTTCGAGGTCAGTAAACACAACCAGAATTCATACATAAGGCACATGGGATTATAAGGGGCACTGTCGATTTTCAGAAAAATCAAAGGATTGATTTTAAGTGTGCCATATTTTCCAAACAACACGGTAATAACAACAGCCTGCTAGCATGCTCTACCAAAAATAGTGCTTTGTTGTGTATCTGACGGACGAAAGCTAAACCAGTTCCACACCACTGAAGTTGCAGCATTTTTACAAACCAATTCTGAGTCATCCATTTCATTTAACGATCCACTTTCGCTCTTCTCATTCTGCGTCACCGCCATGTGCGTATGTAAACATAGGCACTGCGCATGCGCGTTTTACCCATATTCTATCGCGATATTTCATTTTCCTATTGTTGCCCAAAATTACACCGGTATTACCATAAACGGTATGATATAGCCCAGCCCTATTGGTGAGTATGATATTATACATTACAGAAGATTGAGGGACTGAAAAGACATCAGCTTCCGGGATACTTCTGAGCATGCTGTGGTGCATTTAGTGGAATTGCAAGCATTGTCTTGGGTGGGTACGATCAGCTCCGGTGGCTGCACTTGCTCCATGCAGTTGTATATGCTATATTTCCAGGGTAACAAGACCTTTCTGTATTTGATGGACTAGTACCCTCTCTAGGGTGTAGCCCGCCTCTCGGCTGATGTCAGCTGAGACATCAGGAACTCCTTCCTCCTGCCCCATGCCACCCTCACTACCCTAGTTAGATAAGCAGTTCAGAAAGTGTATGGCTGGAGCTTGCCTAAACATCTGATTAGTTCTGTATTTAGGAAGGAAATTATGCCTCTGGAGTGAGTGAAATTGACTTCTCATTCAGCTTAAATTTATGGACATGGCATGTTAATATATGCTATCATCTTCACATAGCATGAGAGCGCTAGAGTATACGTATGCAGGAAGTCCCTAAATGTACATAAATAATTTTTAACATTATTTATTAGGAAAAAAAGCATTTTGCACTCATAAATATACACTGATTAGTGTGTAATTATATCTTCCAACAATTTAATGCATTCTCATAAATTTAGAATTAAGCTATTAAAAGTACATAGGAGTGGGCACTAGTTTATGAAAGCCCCAAAGTTTCTTTGAATATAGTGGTTGAGACATTGTAATTCCACCTAATCATATAAACACACGTAGCATGCCTAACCCTTTAATTTAATGATCAAAAATAGGTCTTTCAACCTATATATTAATTTGTCCATTTTCTATTGTTTTTTTTCCTTCTCCATCACCGTTCTCTCTCCCACCTCATCCTCCTCACCTCACCTTCTCTCCTGACTGGAAGTCAGGGTCAAACAAACAAAAACATGCATAAAAATGCTTATTTATTCGTCATTTTCCTGTCTCAGGAGCTAACAGGGAGCGGGCTAAACCAGCGGTCCCCAACCTCAGGGCCGCGAGAGTTGAGGCTCAGGTGTGAAATGTATGGTTTTCAGGGTTTTTATCGGTTTTCAGCGTTATTTTGTTATCGTTTTTATCGTTAACTCGGTTTTCCTGGGTCTTTTCAAATTCAAATTCAAATTTTATTTGTCACACACACACAACCATACACAGTATGACATGGGGGTGAAATGCTTGTAGCTGTACAATGCCCGACCATTAAATGACAGAAGAAAAGTTTTACAATATTTACAATTTACAGTTTACTACAAAAATTTAGAAATTAACTTAGGAATTTACAGTAAAGAATGTGCAAATAGCAGAAGAGATTATAAAGATAAGGATTATAAATTATAGGAATTATAGGATTATAGGGAATGTGTGGTGGTGCGTGTGGTGATGTGTGTGAGAGTCCAGTCTTATAGTGACGTGTTTGGGAGAGTCCAGTCCTACACGTGTGTTATGAATAAATCTTCTTTTTTTCGGTACCGGTACTAGTTTTATTTTGTTGTATTTATCCGCGACACCTTAAAGGCCGGTCCGTGAAACTATTGTCGGGCATAAACCGGTCCGTGGCGCAAAAAGGGTTGGGGACCGCTGGGCTAAACAATAGCAACCCCTGGTTATAAGCTAACATTATGCCAGCTAATGGCTAGATCGTCCTAAAATTCACACCTTCCCTCTGATAAACAGTTTGTCTACATTTTCACATCGCATGACAGTTTCTTTGCTTTGTAACCAAGTCCAACAATGTTAGAGCCACCAAAGAAAGTTTCACTAAAGCTGGCTAACAGCAGCTAACAATACTAACTAACAATACTGGATCTCACAGCAGAGGCGATTCTAGGATCAGAGGTTTGGGGGTGCTAAGCACCCAGAGAGTTGCCCAGCCAGGCAAGATAAACTTTACTTGTCACGATGAGACTTCTTCCCTGTCTCTGTCAGTCCCTGCATCCCTAAATGTCTCCAGTTGTCCCGAGTTCTCTCTGACAGTCTCCTTGGTGCATTTAAACCCCTGTTCCTCCCTGTCCTTGTCGTCTGTTGTCTTCGTCTCCATTATCAGTCATCAGAATGTTACCATCTCTGTGCAAGTCTGCAAATTTCTTTATTAAATCATAAGATTCCTAAATTCATCAAGTCTCTCTGTAGTCGTCACAAAACATGACATCACTGTTTTGTACATTTTAACACAATTTAATCTCCACATTTGTGAAAGAAAAACACTTTTTTGAAAAGTCTGTAACTGTCAGGGTCCTGGGACTGGGCGACCTAGGACCCCTGTGCAGTCATGGACCTGTATTATTATTATGTATTTTTGGCGTCGTTTCCCCTTCTCTGTGCGTGTACATATGTGTGTGTTTTTCTGTGCTGTGCTAGTCTGTGTCCCACTCATATGTTTAGGCGAGGTATGGGTGTGTATGTCTGCGGGTGTGCCTGGAGGATGGAGCTCGGCCACCTGCAGGCTTGAGGGGTGTGGCCCTGCGGAGGGACTGGCCACACCCGAAGTCACACACCTGCTGCTGATCAGGCCTCGTCGGGGGAGCTACTTAGGAGAGAGTTGGAGCTCCCACCGACGCGGGATCATTTCCTTGAGGCTCCACGTTAGTCGTCCCGTTGATTGAGTTAGTGTGTGTGTATGCCCGCAGTTGTATGTGTCCTGACGGCTGCGTCTATTGTTTCCCGCAGGAGGAGCGTGGAAGACACGAGAGCAGCGAGCACCGGGGGGTGCTGACACGGGAGCGGAGAGCACAGAGACACGGACTATTCACGGAGAGACACGACACGGGAGTCTGGGAAAACACGGGGATTTATTGTTACTTTGTTGCACACTGTAAATAAACACACTGTTTATACATAGAGCACCGCGCCTGGGTCCTCCTTCCCCACTCCTTCCACGGTTTGCCATGCCATACCGTGACAGTAACAAAACCATCAAATCTGATAAAGGTTATTTTGCTGCCTTGCCATATATATGGTTCCCCCACCTGCCAAATCTCACTTCAACCAAAGCTTGGAGGCATATGAATCCAAAGAATTCTTTGAAACTGACTCTTAACTAGAACCAGTTTTCAGTTCCCATAACTAATTTTCACATCATTTAATTTTCTTGACATTTTTTAAACCAGTGCCAACAACTGTTTATGTTCCTAAAATGTTATTATTTGTTTTTTTTTTCTTCAAGCCAAACTGATTCTTGCATTTCACTTTGATACAGTGGGTTTATTTAAACCTTTGACAGAAAAGTAAGTATTGCAAAGTATCAAAGAAAGTAGTAGTGTATAATGCTGCTTTTATCTGAGAGGGTTCATGACCCCAGTTATTCCATACATCACTGAGAGTAAAATTATGTAAATAATGACATGTATACACACCCACATACTCTTTCTGTTATCCTTTGGTGACATATACAAGCACCTTTAGGAATCCTCATTCATGAAGAGTAATTAGTCACATAACCAAGTCGAAGACTGTATGAACAAGTGCTTAACCAGTTTAGGCATGAATTAGTGACTGTGAAATTACCCATATGAAGAACAAAGAGAAAAAGAGCAATCTGGGGTCTGACATAATGAGAAATAAAGACTTTTCAATAAACGGAGAGGAAGAAAAAAAAATGAGAGGGTGGCTTAAGGACTTCTTAGATGAATGTGCACCATGACTGTGCCACTGCAGTGGGCTGCCAAAGCGAGGAAGTTAAGTGGCAAATGCAGATTTGCTGTAAATAAGAGGCTACTTGTTACAGAAATTATGCAGAGGTGCGGGCATGTGTGAGTGAGAGTGTGTGATGCATATGTAGTAGCCATAATGGAAATCAATCAAAGCAGCATTTTTAACTCCGAAATTTAACAAACTGGGGGATAAGGGGTTCTCTCGTGCCAACAATAGCGACACCTACGATAAACATTCAGTTGTAATTTTTATACAATATTCATTTCAGATTCAGTTTTTCTGCTACGCTCATACCACTCTATATCAAGTGTCTGCCATCAACACAGTCTGCAGCAATCTAGACAGGCTTTAAGGTAGACGTAACAAATTGGAGACAATAATCATTGAAGACTTTCTGGACAGCAAATTAGGCAGCACATGTGCAATGAGAAGGCATGAAGCAGAGAGTGGGAGGGGGGGCGCAGGTGTTGGGGTGACTTCCAGGAAGACAGTGGATAGAGAAAATAAAAATGAGAGCTATGTGAGTGAAAGAACTCAAATAAAAGAAAATGAAATATTGAGGTGAGTAAGATAATAAAATGAACAAAATAATCATTTAACCCAATACATGGGCACTTTTCAAAGCAATCCAATTAGTTTTAATTTTTAAGCCCACATCTTGAAAGGAAGGAGTTCAAACACATACATGAACACACGTACACTGGAAGAATGTCAGATGATGGCACATTGATTATTCAGCAGGCATCTGGTGAGCAAGCCCACACAATCCAGCAGAGTATGCAGGCCTGGGCCATTTGTGTGTAATATAGTAGTAGTAGTGGGTATTCAGAGACTGTCTGTGCTTGCATGTGTATTCTGAAGGCTTGTACATGTCTGTGTGTTTATGTCGCGCATCAGGTGTCTGTAGGGACAGCTGCTCCATAAATAAAATTATTGTGTCTAATTGGGGATTACCAAGTCATTGTGTAGCGGGGGAAACATAAGCAGATGTACAGGAGCCAATGAAGAAGGAAAAAATTAGTGTGCATCCACACGCATCAAGTTTCTATCCAAGTGCAGTCCAAATTTTAACTAGCTTTCTATAAAACTGGCAAAGAAGCAATAAAATTGGCAAAATTAAATTCCAGTTAATGCCTGTTTCCATGTTTGACTCATCAAGATGAACAGTTGGTGGAACTAACTCTCCTGTTGGGTGCCATTTACATCACTAAAGAAAAAGAAAGTCCAATAAAATAATGAAAAGATCAGCAGTTATAAATCTAAGAACTGCAAATCAGTGAGTAAATATTCCATTTAGGTTTATTTAAAGATGGGTATAGTATTCATCACTCCAAAGAGATTGTGTTTTTTGTCTTCGGATATTATTTTAAGATTAATTTACTATTCAAAGAAGAAAAGCTTCAGTAAATAGTAGAGATGGCACGATACCACTTTTTTATGTCCGATACCGATATCATAAATTTGGATATCTGCCGATACCGATATGAATCCGATATAGTGTTTTTTAATCAACAAAACTGTTTTTTAAATATCTTGCTGCATTTTGTATAAGTTCATACTCAAGTTTAAAACAACAAGTACACTAAAGCTATTCTGTTATACCTGTATGCAAAAAAAATATTTCATAGTTCAGCAATACTGATCAATCTAATAAACTTAAACCTACACCATCCTCCCTATTCTGGTATTTTAAAGAGTACTTAGCATAAATATTAAGCAACCTAACTAATAGGGTTCCAACTCCCAGCAACAACAAAAATAAATAAATAAAAAATAGGGAACCACCCCTCACGCTCCACCTCATGATGCTTAATCGACGTAATCAACCTTAATTTGATGCAGTGTGAAAAAAAAAATGCACAGAAATCAATTATTTTTCAAGAAATATTAAATAGATTCAACATCTTTCTTCAACAAAATTGCAGACTGCACAGATGGTACCTTCCCAAAGGAAAAAGTACTATAGCTTACTAGGGTATATATATTAGACTTAATAGTTACTATATACAGTAATTGACTTCTATTCATTTTACATCAAATTAAAACTTTGGGTGTCAGATAATTATTTATTAAAAGCTAGACATTTTAAATGAGAATAAGAAAGAAAAGTATGTCTTTGTGCCCCTTTTCCCTGTTAATGCCCTATCGGCCCCCCTGGCTAAACTTTGCTAGATCCGCCCCTGCACAGTTACCAGCGTCAGCTACGTAGAAAAAGATCCTGGTGTAGAAAGTAATATTAAATAAATTCTAACAACAGCTGATCAAGCTTAAACGTGCTGCTGTTGTTCAGCCGCTGGTTTCCTCTTTCTGGTGCAAAGTGGGCCAAAAGCAACTAGAGACACAGACTCGCGACAGAAAAGCCGATCAGCTGATCGTTAAGCAGTTTCATGATTGAAGTAGCAGCAAGAAGAGGCAGTCGCTTGTTAAGCTTAACGCAGGAATGCTTTACAAACATTCAGAGATGGACTTACACACTTGCTTTACTTCTCTCGGGATAACTTTGTCGGAGATGAAATGCCGGGTTGCTAGCGAAGCTCCAAATGCTATCCAGACCACCAACAGGTCCCGCATGCCACAGCCGCTCTATCAGGTGATGCATACTGCTCCGACTGCTAACGTTCTGAGGTGAGTTACGGCGTGTTGCAAGTTTTGTGAGGTGCTTTCGTGATATTTAATGGATCGGATTACATTTTTTATTTTTCTCCGATATCCGATCCAGTAATTTAGGTCAGTATCAGACCAATACCGATACGTAATATCGGATCAGTCCATCTCTAGTAAATAGTCATTGCACATAATTAAATTATGCCATTGGCAATCAGTGGCTGATCATTGGCAGCACTGGTTAGACATTTTTTCCCAAAGTTTTTGTTGTTTGCCAGCTTGGTGGTCTGTTTTGTTGTTAATAACTTAATAGGTGTTGCCTTCTTCTACTTTGCTGTGACAACAAACTGGAGGGGGTGGAGCCTATTCAAGGTGCCAAACATTAAAATGTCCACACCAATTTAGGGCCAATTTAGGATCAGCAAATCTTTTGACTGAGGGAGGAAGCTCGAGAACGTGCAGAGAATCCACGCTAGCAAAGGGAGAACAGGGAGTACTCCATACAGAAGGGCCACAGCAGGCCAGTGGACAACTATGACCAAAATAATAGAAAAGGAAAGAAAAAAGAAAATTAAAAAAATAATAAGAATTCAGGTCATATGAACTTCTGAAACAAAAAAAAATGTACCCATCTTAAAAAAAAAAAGGATACCAACTACTGAAGTCCACAAAATGTGTACGAAAGTGTAGACAAACCATGTATCCGCATTTTGTTACTGATTATTGCCAAAGGACAAGAATGAGCCAGAATGAACATTTGTATCTATTTTAAAATGAAGAGACATTCACTATTCATTGTAATTTTAACTTGAATTCATTATAGATATGCTTGTATCTGTGTTTGCTGAAAATAGACCTTTTGGTATATACTACATAGTTTATAGTATCTCTGTAGATACTGGTTGATTAGTTTACTGTGCATTATACCACATGTTGCTATGGTATTCCAGTTTCTTTGATTCAAACAATTGTATTCTCCACTGCTACTCCCAAGAGTTTAATCTCTCTGTATTTTGATTCAAGTTTGTTTTGCCTGAATATTTGTGGTGCTTTACAGCCACCCTTTCTTCAGCTTTTCTTTGTAACATCACAGGATCAAAACCTTTCCTGAACTTTAGTACATGGCTGTGCTCGGATACACACAAACGTTTGTATCTACTGGAAAATGCCAAAGTATGAGCATGAATGCATAGAAATTAAATCTGGAAAACACACACACATACACACCTACATATATACACTTTTTTTCAGCACCCGCTGTCCCTCTACACACTTGTCCAACAGTCGCTGAGACAAATCACTGTGGGACCTGCCTCCATGTCTCCAAACAGCCAGTCATACAGTACCTATCCATCTAAGCCTTGACAAACAGCAATGTAAAAATAACATGGCTCCACTTAAAAAGGCACCAGGGGGAACAGAGACAAGGCAGCCAAAAGCACTTCTGTTTATTTCTAATGGGACACCCACATAAGCCAGCAAGGCAGTGTTTTTCAGAAATCCACAGGGAGAAAATGTTTCAATTGGCTGCCATGATTGAGTCATTGGCTGCCAAGAATTACAAAAAAAAAATCGAAATTAGCCTTCAAATAAAACACTGAGACATGGCAAGATTATATGATGCAAATCGGTTGCCGGAGCAGAACCCTGAAAGCACATTTGACATTTTGAAAAAAATATGCTTGTATATTTTGCTGTCATGATGTTCTGTGGTTCTGATTGATTGCTTTATTGATCAACATTTATGGCACTAATGATTTACAGAAAAACTGAAATCTTCTACTCTAATTACTGTTGGCAAAAAGGGGCACCCACCTTGAGAAAAGTAGAACTAGTTTTGCTCTGGGGCTTGTAATGTCTTACTGTACCTTGTATTTGTGCCATTTGTTGTTTATAGTCAAGACAAGCAACACTCGATCGCATCTTTGTATGTAACAGCTTTTGGCGTATTTATTGCAATGCGTAAACCATTGTTTAAACCATCTGCTAAGAAACAGTTACAGTACTATGCTAGCTCTGAGACACTTGTCTCAAAATCTGTTTCAGTGTCATCCTATAACCTTAAGCCATGTAACATTTAACTTAGTTTAGACTACAATGTAAGACGAATAAAGCTAAAATGTCTTTACTAAAAGGTGAGATAATTTCCACAGGCATTAGTGCTGTCATTATCCATCAAAAGTAATTTTGAGAAAAAGCATTTTACAGACACATTTTTTTTCTATATAAACCTGTATTTTATAAGACCTAGTTGCTTGCACATATAAAAATAAAGTAATGCAATGATGAATAGGGATGGGTATCAAAACCCGGTTCGTGTTGAGAACCGGTTCCCACTGTTTCAATTTCTTGGAATTGTTTGCCATTTTTGCAAACAATTCCCTTATCGATTCCAGTTGCCCCGAATGACGTCACCCCGTTGCGGAGCGTCATTTTCCTGGCAGGAAACATGGCGCCTAAGCAGCTCAAACGCTCAAAAGTTTGGTTATACTTTACAAGAACGGATGACAACAGGGCAACTTGCAAATTAGATATTTCATTCATTTAAACACTACGAATATGCAAAAGCATTTGCTCACAAAACACACGATAACCTTAAATGAATGTTGTGTTTTTAATTCCGGACTCGTGAATCTCAACCCAGCAGCAGCGGTAACGTTTGCACGTCCTCTCCCGTTAATATGGCAGGTAAATAATTAACAACAGTGCATATTATGTTAGCGCGATCTGCCTTATTACAAAACCTGCCATTACTGTGCGCTGCATTTAGGTGACCATGATGAGAGAGACAGACAGAGTCTGGCTGCCTCAGATGCTGGCAGTTCTCGCTGCAGTCTACCGGTAGCGTCTCCTTTCAGGCCAGGATACACGAATGTCACCGAGCAGAGACTAAGTTTGTGGTAAAAGGCTTGCACCCATTTGCCGCATGCAGCAGATGCCCCCGATTTTCAGTAAGTGAATGTGTTTAATTGTAGGCAGGGACATTACTGGATATCCTTGTGTAATTGCTACAGAATAATTTGTTATACTTTGTTATTGCTACAGAAGAATATTTATTTTATTATTTTACATTTACCATTTTTTTTCCTGGGGACCCTGTGACACCCCATTGAAGAGCCGTAGGCTGTGGATCTCTTAAGATCTCACCATGTTACTCCTAAATTTCTATCTTGAAGAAGATATAAAACAAAGTTCTAAGCTAACTGACCTTAGTGTTCTCCTTTTTTAAAAAGAATCGATAAGAGAATTGATAAAGAATTGAATCGTTAAACAGAATCGAAAATGGAATCGGAATCGTGAAAATCTTATCAATACCCATCCCTAGTGATGAAAAACATTGAACAATGACGTAGCAGAATTTGTGGAACTATCAATTGTGGTAAGTCATCCAGGTTCTGAAGCGTCAAAGCAGCCCTAGACCATCATGCTACCACTACCATGTTTGAGTTTTTATGAAACATTTGTTTTACACCAGATATAACAAGACTCAAACCTTCCAAAAAGGTACATTTTTGTCTTATCATTCCACAGAATATTTTCCCTAAATTCTTAGAAACCATCAAGAAGTTTTTTTTTTGGCAAATGTTAGATGAGTCTTTGTCTCTTTGTTGGTCAGAAAGATTTTTGCCTTGGAAGTCTTTGATGGACGTCATTTTTGCCCAGTCTCTCTCTTTTTATTGAATCATGAACACTGACCTTAACTGAGTCAAGTGGGGCCTGCAGTTCTTCAGATTTTGTTCTATATTCTTTTGTGACCTCCTGAATGAGTCGTCAGTGCAGTCTTTTCCCCATTTGTAGATAATGGCTTTCACTGTTGTTCACTAGAGCTCCAAAGCCTTTGAAGCCTTTGTAACTATTTCCAACTGATACATATCAATGACTTTGTTTCTTGGCTACTTCTTTAGTTTAGCCAACACTACTTTATCATATGTGCTTAATTTATGTGATTTTTTGATTTAATAGTAATCATACCTGGATGTAGCCTCACTGAGGGTAATTCCTTTTTCACACAGGACCATGTAGGTATAGTAGCTTTTTTCCCCTTAATAAATGAAATTGTCATTTAAAAACAGTATTTTATATTTACTCTGGTTATCTGTGATGATCATCTAAAAGATTTACAAATTACAAATACACAAAAATCTAAGAAAGTAGAAACTTTTTTTTTTCCACAGATTTTTCCATTTTTAGGCTCGAAGCGTACTGTCTAATAGCTCCAGAGTCATATTGAATAGGTAAATATATTGATGCTATCAATATTCTCTGGGATTCCTATCAAAGTAAATATGCATATTTCTTAATGAATCAAACTTTCTTTAAAATTAAGGAACATTTCTTAAGTGTGCTGTGTGTTTAGCAAGGTCATCTCATTTGGTATAGAGTACACTACAAGCATTTGTGTGTGCAGGTCTCAGTGGAACCAAGACCCTATGGAAACACAGAAGCTTTTAGCACCTCTTTTCAGCTTCTGGTCTTACCACTGTTAATATTGCCACTGGGAGGAAGTAAAGGAAAAAGGTGGAGAGGAGTTCAGCAGAACAAGTAAAGAACTCTAAATGGATTTCTGAAGCACGCTGTCTAAGGACGTTGCAAGGACATGCTAGATATTGGTTGTGTTGGTGGTGTGGGGGGATTCCTTAGCACAGAGGAAAATAAACAAATGTTGATATACACAACAACTCCAGTCACATATCCATAAATAAATAATAAATCATACATATATTGTTATACTATTCATACAAGAGACAGCTCCAAAGCAATTGCAGCCTTTGAGAGTCTTTTCTGAAAGCCGCTGAAAGACATACTCTACGTGGTTTGTTGTGTAAACATCTTTTGTTTCGCAGTGTGGATCCAGCATGCTAAACAGCCCTCTGCTAGTGTCTGACAACTTTCTAAATGAAGCTCATTATGTCCTCATTGATTTTTCATATTCCTTCTCACCGGTAAATACCCCCAAGGTGCTCCTCTTACACTCTGCCCTCCTGCCCACCACTGCACCCCACATCTCTCTCTTCCCCCTGCTCTCCCGCTCTCTCTCTCCATGGTATTCATGCTATCTATCCATCGTTGTGCTGGTTTTTATCAGCTGCTCCCTGAGCAGCGGCAAACAGCAGAACACTTAAGGGAGGTGAACGGTTTCCAATTAGCAAAACAAATACCTCCACTCACTCTCACCCTGTCACATAGTGCCTCAGAGAGCTTGGGCGGCCATTACAGACAATTAGAATTTAATAAGCCCAATATGCTCACTGTACTAATGGAGAGGGAGGAAGAGACACTAGGAGGGAGAGCGAGAGATGTGCCCTCATCACTGTTATCTCTCTCCCTTGGTTGCTATATATTTCTTATTGCTCTAAATCCTCGTAGTTGTCCTGGCAGCTTGTTCTTATTTGAATAGTGTCAGGGCTTTCTGGAGTAATCTCAGTCACAATGCAGCGCTCTTCTCTCTTCCTCACTGTCTCATCAGTATCATTTTCTCACTCTCTTTTTTCCACCTCTTGCCCTGTCTTCTACCTCACACATATTTCTCTCTATTCTGCCCATCTCACTTTTCCTATTCACTCAATTATGTAATCTTCTCATCTTCTGTCAGTTCCTTCCTCACCCCCATTTTTTAACCCTCATTTCTCACCTGTCTTGCTACCCCAGTCTGGCTTTGTTGCACTTGCAGATATATATATATTTTTTTCCTTTGCTTTTTCATCCAGTTCTATTCATCTTTCTCCTATCTTTACTCTCATTTCACTCTGAGTCTATGCTTCGTCTCCTTTTGTGATTCTTTTTCTTATTCTTTTTGGCTTGTCCTTTCCTTTCTGCAATGCTTTTACCTTTTTCTCATTCTCTCTTTCAGCCTCCCTCCAACCTACTATATCTCTGCTCGGTTTATGTGTCTCTTCTCAGTCTCCCTCTCTGTTTCATCTGTTTAGTAAGACCTTATGAAATGAGGTGATACAAATGGCATTTTATGGGGCTGTGCAGCACAACCAGGCCGAACACGGCAGGCAATCATAAAAGCCATTGTCTGCTGCGCATGCCACTTTTAATGTGTTCCGTTTGATTTAATGCAAGTGATAGTTGAAGCAGGAGAGGAGGTTAGGCCTCGGAGGTGAGAGTGAAAGAGGGAAAGGTAAGAATGAAGATAAAAGGGATAAAGAGAGGGGGTTAGACAGGAAAAAAAAAGGGGGGGGGGGAGAAAGTAAAAGAATGAGAGTAGAGAGCAGTATAGGCTGTAACTGGAGTCCTCCTTTCTTGGTTGAAATAATAAGGGACAGCTGGGCTGATATCTAATTTCTTGGGAAGAAATACCATTTAGGGTGAGAATGAAAATGGCATGCATGCAGGGTAGCAAGCTGAGGTAGAAAGAAAGACGAACAGACGGGGTAAAGTGAAATATTAAAAAATAAATGCAATATCCAATGCACAAAGTGATTACATTGCCAGAGGGTGGCAGAGGTGTGAGGATTCTGATGGCTTTTTTGTGCTTATAAAGCCGTTCATTTAAAAGAACAGGCGTATTTACATCCAGATGGGGACCTTGTAGGTATTACCTATACCCCCACCCACACCCCAATCTGGGAGAGATATGCGACAAGGGTAATTGCAAAAGGTCTGTCATTAGTGTACAAGATTGGAAGCATGATTCAAATTTCAGCTGCTTTTATTTTTCAAAGTCCATTTCTGTCAGTTAACTTGGAGGGGCAAGAGAGTGTGGGTGGGAAGGTGCTGCTGTTAGCAGCAGATTTCAGTGTACCTCAGGAGTTCAATCACACTCATGTGGATAAAATGCCAAAGACTGGGGTCAATTGATACATGGCTTTGGCACAAAGGTCAAGCCAAACCTTTGTGCTTACTATACGTGCACTCGTTAACAAAGAGTCAGTCTACCAAACAATGTCTAAATAAATGAGCTTTATAAGCCCTGCACAAACAATTGCAGTTTGTTTTAGAGTGGTGTGTTTTTTAATCTTTTGTCTTTCTCTTCCAGTAATTGTGGTCAGTGTAATCATAATTGTGGTTAGGATTGTCACTGATGATGTTTCTCATGCTTTTGTAATATGTTGTCTATATTATGTATGTCTGATATGGTATTTGCCTGATATTTCAGCTGCTTTGTTTTCAGATTGTAGAAAGATGTGATTTATCCACCTAATATTATCACTTATTTAGAAGCAGTTAAAGTAATTCCCCTTAAAACTGACAAGCAAGGATCGGCCCGTTTCATTAAAAAGTAAGTACATCATACAACAACTTCTTCTATGACTACTTTTGATAGACAATTACTTCCTCTCATTTAGATCAGTGTTGCAGGAGGGCTGGGACCTATCCCTATAGAAGAAAAAGTAGGGTACAGCCTGGACAGGTTGCTATTCAGCACAATCCTTGTTGTCAGATGCTTTTTCTAGATCCACAGACACACACGCAGTAAAGACCTACATCATTAATACTTGAAGAGTCAGAAATTGTGTATCCATAGGGTAGGGGTTGATCTGGTTTGGCTGATATAACTACAGTGATCAGTACTTTTGGCCACATCCTGTGAATCAGACTAATAGTTATATACACCCTGAGAGCAGTCCTGTGATTCTCAATGAGTATTTTAGCTCCCAAGCACCATAATTAGCTTTCTTTGCTTGCTTGTCTGATTTGGCAAGACCTCTGTGCGCTCCTTTCTTTTTTCTCTCTCTTTTTTAAACACACTGTGTGTGGGCTCAGAAAAGCAGCATATCTTGAACATTCCCTCATCACAATCTGAATCTAGTGTGGTGGACAAATACGATTAATGTTGCAGAATAACTGATGTACCATATCGTGTCCACGTTTCCATTTCAGTATTCTTAGGAGTAAATCCCACTAACTGTGGCCAATACTTATCACTACTTGGAGATAAAATTGTGATATGTGTCAGAGTGGTGGACTGGAAGTTAGAAGGCGTCACAGAAGTAAATGAAAATTTTCTTTTAACTATAATTGTAACAGCAACTACAACCTCCCCACAAAATGAACCAAGCTGATGTTCTTGTCTGGACATTTGTGGTGAGAGGATAATTGTTCTATGATAGATGAACAGTAGGATTGTATGCTACACATTCAACTCATAGAATATCAACTACTACAGCTGTATTAGGCTCAAATTTAGAAAGGAATGTTGTAAGCATTTGCTAAGATATGTGTTTTTGGAGCTTGATCCGTATTGGGTGTGATGCCAAGATACAACATTATAGAATTGCAATAATGAATTAATTACAAATTGTAAATCATTTCACAATTGTTTGCAAAGTTGTAATTCAATGGAGTATACCAAGAACAAACACTTTAGTTTTTCGAATTTATAGACACTACACCTCAAAATATGTTCCACTAACTCTCCTGAGCAGTAAAATTAAACTCTGACTAATATGACTATTTTTACCTTTTTACATTTATGACCTTTACCTGACCTTGCCTTTGATGCACGTCTCGGAAGTAGGCCCAAGTAATTTGATGTCATTGAAATAACTTGGCAGAGACAGTGCAGTATCTGAATGATTTAGTTTGTGGTGAAATAACACCTCTGCATTCAAAGATCTTCTTAGCTGCTGACGTAAGCTATTTTTCCCTCTTTCATTCACCACCACCACCCTCCTCAGCCCCCCATTTAATCACTGGATGTAAATCAAACAGAGAAAGAAAGCACTAATTTAAACCTGCTTGAAGAGTTTGGGTCCCTATGGGGACTTAATAAGGTGGAATATCTTGCTGTGATGAGAGTGTAAAAGTAGATTAATCACTTTTTTAAGAGACTATGACATAAAAACCTAAACTTGAAGACAAATGATTAATAGAGTAAAGGAAATAAGAGACTATTGTTTATTAGCAATAGATGTGCTCTGTAGGATACAGAAAACAAGAATGTTATGCCAGCTTACAAATGCTGTAAACACAAACGTTGCAGTACTTAACATGCTTGAAGCGCAACCTCATTCAGGTATTTGTCAACAAGCTGTAAATCTCTGTCACTAGGATTATAATTTCTGGGGCCTAAGTGGACTGATTCATAGAGATGGTGTTTTCTAATTATGCTTAAACCCATATTTTTCACTGCACTTTTGATTGAATTGAACTTGTTTTGCAAACCTCAAGTGCGTGTAGGCCAATGTTTAGACAGACAGAAATTTTTTAATACTCTTGTTTTTTTCCTTCAAGAAAAGAGAAGGCAGAAGGTTTAAGGCCATTTTTTACCATATATATCTCAAATGCTAAGTCATGCATGATCTGTTGACAGATCTGGAGTTTGTGGAATTAGAGTACAAAAAAACAAACAAACTAGGGGTTGTCTGGAGGTAAAGCTGATTGCACACAATGCTGGTGACAGTATAAATTCTGTAGAAGAATCTTATTACTAGCCCAGTGAATGGTAGGGTGATGGTTCTTAAGCCAAGAGAAATGAAGCACAAGAGGGGAACGCTGAGTATCAAAAATAGCATGCTTGTTGCCTGAAAGCAGAAGTAAGTCTGGTTCAGTATGAAGGAAGTTAGCCACTGATTGTTAAGAGCCAAGATCGGCAGATGTCCCGGGAGAGAAATCTGTGCAATACAGAGTTGAGTAGCCAGGTTGGAATCTCCTGGTCTCTGCTTAACAGAAACGAGTACCTACGCCTCCAGTGCTCTCTCATATGATGAGTTATAAGATATAATGTAAGTCGTAACATTGCTGTATGGAGCTGCAGATTTGGTTGCAGGTTAACCCTTTAAGACCTACCATAGAACCAAGTTCGCCAGAGCTTATATTATATTTTTACATGCTGTGGAGCCATTTTTGGGAGCATTTCAAGTTGCTATACATCAATACAACCATTATAGCCCAAACTTTAATAATATGTCTGCATTAGGTGCATAGTAATTACATAAATTGCAAAAAAGTGCAATAAACTACAAAAAAATTGAAAATCGTTTTTGTTTTTTTAACATATATTTCTAGTTAGAGAAATTTAAGAGGCTTATCCCTCAAAACTGTAAATACAAAAAAGTTACACAAAATAGTTTCCCACCACAGGAAATTTATTTTGAGTGTCTTCATAGTTTTATTTTTGAAATACACCAATTTTTATATACTGCAGGAAAAACGAAAATAAATATTATAGTGCAAATTTGCAAAATAACAGCATATGCATCAAAATAAACTATTTCCAGCAGTGCAATATGAGTCTTAAGCATCCCAGAAACGACACAGAAAGTCATAAAGTCAAACATAACTTTTTAAAACACATAACAAGTAAAACACAAGCTCATAAGGCCCCGATCGTAAAAAACGACATTTCCGCAAAATGACGTCACTTCCGGTTTCGGGCAGGTCATGCGGTCATGTGATAGTTCGCGCTGATGGACGTAGGAAGTGTTATGAACAGCTGATGGATCGGCGAAGCGTGTTTCTGGAATATCATGTTTTTGTTGCTGCAAGTGATTTTTATGCAGTTTTTGCAAAGCTATATGTGGAAGGAAACTGTGACCTAGGACAAGCTGATGGCATAAGATGTAAGTACAACTCCTCCAGTTTCATATGCAAAAAAAATTATTGCGCTAGCTTACTTGGTTGCAGAGCTACCGGGATTTAAAAATAGTTACGCAAAACAGAGCGTGCCCGCTCCGATCGGCTGTAAAGGGTTAACATAGCTGGACTGCCCATCGGGCATACCGGACATATGCCCGGTGACTTATTTTTTTATTTTTTTTTGTAATGGCATGAACAATGAGACTTGGTGGATTGGCCAGATGCAGGTCGATGTGTACAAATAACTCAGTTGTTTGGTGGTGGCTATGGCGGGGCTTCCACAGAGGCCAGCAGGTGGATGAGGGAAGGGGAGGCAGGAGGAGAGCCCCGAGGCGGCCGCCAGTCCGAGTGTCAGGTGAACTGAACTTCAGGTAAGAAGTTATGACCTGCAGTCTATCTGGGTCAGATATAAACCAAGTTTAGGTGTAGTTTATTTTCGTTGTGCTGACTTTTTACCGTCAGTTGCAATAACTCATACTGCGTTCTAGCCAGTTTGACGGAGTTTTTATACAGCTGGGTGGGTGCTATGATGTTACTGATAGTCAACTTTATTTTATTCATAAGGTTAGTTAGTAGAGTTGCCAACGGCTCCTTAAAAAAATGGAATGGTCTCTCATTCAGAGAAAATATTACACGTTTCGTATTGAGCTGAGAAGAGATGCAGTTTGTCCTGGTCTTTCGCTATAATGAAAAAAAGACACAAAGCTGGATTTATTCAGTGTTTACGCTGCACAGCTGCCTCTTCTTCTCTAATTCTCTCCCCTCCCTCTCCTGTTGCTACTTCAATCATGAAACTGATCAATGATCAGCTGATCGCTTTTCTCTCTTGTTTATTTATCGCCCACTTTGCACCAGAAAGAGGAAACCAGCGGATGTCGCGCTAAACAACAGCAGCACGTTTAAGCTTGATCAGCTGTTGTTAGAATTTATTTAATATTAATTTCTAGTATCAGCTGATGTTTGCTAGAGCCACAGCTGTAAAGCTGCTGGTCATGATGTCGGTTTGGATATGTGGTGAGTGGGAAACATGAAGATGAAACCAGGAGATGTCCTTACTGAATCATCAGAGCTGAACAGGTGATGGAGAAACGGGTTTACCTTTTAGGTCACATGAATGAGTTGAAGGGAAGTTATTAACTGTTTCTGAGAGATAAATAACACCAGGATCCTTTTTTATGTAGCTGACAGCTGGTAACTGTGCAGGGGTGGATCTAGGAGAGTTTTGCCAGGGGGCCAGGTAGGGCATTAACAGGGAGAGGGGGGCACAAAGAAATACTTTTCTTTCTTATTCTCATTTAAAATATCTAGCTTTTATTAAATAATTATCTAAATCTTACAACCAAAGTTGTTATCTGATGTAAAATGTATAGAAATCATACATATACCAACAAGACAGTGTACATCACTGTCACAACAGCATTTGTTTTCATTCAAAGTCTTTATGGCTTTACTACCTGGTGGGCTGGTCTCTAGTCAAAATGCCCGATTTTCTGTCCGAGTCCAGCCCTGCAGGTTAATACTGGCAGTGTCACCATGCCAGCTGACTGTATTTCATCATCAGCCAGTGTTGTTCTTTATCAATATTACCAAAGTTTACCATAAGGCAGCATAGAAAGTATTTACTTGCTTCCAGGTTTTATTCAAATGTTAGTCTTTTCAGTTGTTTCCCCACTTTTTTCCTGTTTCAAAATCAAACACCAGTTTGTGAGAAGATTATCTTCTTTTTTTAATAGGCAGATAAAGTTTTACATTGGAACTGGCTAATTTGTCAATTGTTTGTTACAAATGTTCGTATTTTAATATTAAAAAATGTTTTTGCCCAAAACATATGTGCACTATATGTCAGTAAAAATACTATGCAAATATTGCTGTCCTTGAATGCTGAGTAAACACTGACAAAGCACTGATTGTATCTCTTGTACTTTATCAACACAGTATCTAAAAACTGGTTAAAATCTCATTCTAATAAGAGTTAAAAGCGCATTCGGTTATTACGTTTATAGGATTATTGAATTATGGTTAACGGTTGGTAGAATTTTTTTTAAACATTATCTGCCAATTACATCTGCCACCCTTCTCCAAATCTGTGCCCCTACCTGGCCCCCCCAACAAAAATTTTCTAGACACGCCACTGAATCATATGACCCCCTATGAGCAAGCACTTTGGCGACAGTGGGAAGGAAAAACTCAGTTTTAACAGGAAGAAACCTCCGGCAGAACCAGGCTCAGGGAGGGGCGGCCATCTGCTGCGACCGGTTGGGGTGAGAGAAGGAAAACAGGATAAAGACATGCTGTGGAAGAGAGACAGAGATTAATAACAGATATGATTCGATGCAGAGAGGTCTATTAACACATAGTGAGTGAGAAAGGTGACTGGAAAGGAAAAACTCAATGCATCATGGGAATAGCTGGCAGCCTACGTCGATTGCAGCATAACTAAGGGAGGATTCAAGGTCACCTGGTCCAGCCCTAATTATATGCTTTAGCGAAAAGGAAAGTTTTAAGCCCAATTTTAAAAGTAGAGATAGTGTCTGTCTCCTGAATCCAAACTGGAAGCTGGTTCCACAGAAGAGGGGCCTGAAAACTGAAGGCTCTGCCTCCCATTCTACTTTTAAATACCCTAGGAACAACAAGTAGGCCTGCAGAGCAAGAGCGAAGTGCTCTAATAGGGTGATATGGTACTACAAGGTCATTAAGATAAGATGGGGCCTGATTATTTAAGACCTTGTATGTGAGGAGCAGGATTTTGAATTCAATTCTGGATTTAACAGGAAGCCAATGAAGGGAAGCCAAAACAGGAGAAATATGCTCTCTCTTTCTAGTCCCTGTCAGTACTCTTGCTGCAGCATTTTGGATTAGCTGAAGACTTTTCAGCGAGTTTTTAGGACATCCTGATAATAATGAATTACAGTAGTCCAGCCTGGAAGTAATGAATGCATGAACTAGTTTTTCAGCATCACTCTGAGACAGGATAATGTATTCAGCATACATTAACTCATTACCAGAACGAATTGGTGCCTGAGCCCACAATAATGCTCTGCCTCAGATTGACTTTGCTAAGATAATCTTCATAACAAATTTAAAGTCAATCGTACGTTCTTTGTAACTGCCTAAAGATAAGCGTACACTGTGTTAGAAAGCCCTGGGCTTTCTATCCACTGGGAATAGATCAGGTGATGGTAACGCTGGAGTTTCTGGGAGGTGGTAAATGTGGCCACCACTCTACCTACTGAGCTATCCCTGCCCCATCAAAATTTAGTTGTGGCCCGTACGGGGATCGAACCCGCAACCTTGGCATTATTAGTAGCATCACGCCAAAATTCTGTCCAATGCTGTGTTCGATCACTGTAAAAGTTCAACTTGCATCCATCCCACTTTGTGAAACGTGACTGTCCAGAGTTGGGACAAGAAAGCAGAGTTGCACTCTTACACAGCTCTGCAGCTTCTCTCTTCATGTTACGCCCCCCAAAACCCCATCCCATTAGAGACAGTGTCAGCTCCCAAACAGACAAACGAAAAATCAGCAAAAAACATTTTAAGCACAAAAAAAAACACAAAGAAGATTACAGTATCCACATCTGCACCAAAGAGTAAAACAGTGAAAGGTGAATTATTAAACATTAGATATCTCTCTTCCATGTCTCTCTTAGTACGCGACTTAATAATTGATCAACAAATTAATTAAACCAGGTTTCTGTAAGGCAGAGTAAAGTGGGATGATTATGTTAGTTTAAATAAATCAACACCTCCAAGTCAGACCAACTACCAGAATCCTCAAAGCAGAGGCCGAGGGGGCGGTAGTAATTTTCCACACCAGCCTGTTAATCAACCAAAGACCAGACAGAGCTTTAATCCAGTCGAAAGCCTGATAGCATTGTCCTCCCTAGCTTGAAAACTCAAAAAACAATCTTATTTGTCATGAACTGTCTTCCACCTGGGCCTTACACAGAGCTTCTGTCTGATTTCGCAGACTTTTTATCTGATTTAATGCTAGGCTCAGATAAAAAAAAAAAAAAAAAAAAAAAGAAAAAAATTATATATATATATATATATATATAAACACCCAGCACGCCCCTGTGGGCGGTTTATCCTACAAGCTCGGGTCCTCTACCAGAGGCCTGGGAGCTTGAGGGTCCTGCGCAGTATCTTAGCTGTTCCCAGGACTGCGCTCTTCTGGACAGAGATCTCCGATGTTGTTCCCGGGATCTGCTGGAGCCACTTGCCTAGCTTGGGAGTCACCGCACCTAGTGCTCCGATTACCACCGTTACCTTCACCCTCCACATCCTCTCGAGCTCTTCTCTGAGCCCTTGGTATTTCTCCAGCTTCTCGTGTTCCTTCTTCCTGATATTGCTGTCATTCGGAACCGCTACATCGATCACTACGGCCGTCTTCTTCTGTTTGTCTACCACCACTATGTCTGGTTGGTTAGCCACCACCATTTTGTACGTCTGTATCTGGAAGTCCCACAGGATCTTACCTCGGTCATTCTCCACCACCCTTGGGGGCATCTCCCATTTTGACCTCGGGACTTCCAGGTTATACTCGGCACAGATGTTCCTGTACACTATGCCGGCCACTTGGTTATGGCGTTCCATGTATGCCTTGCCTGCTAGCATCTTGCACCCTGCTGTTATGTGCTGGATTGTCTCTGGGGCATCTTTACACAGCCTGCACCTGGGGTCTTGCCTGGTGTGATAGACCCCAACCTCTATGGATCTTGTGCTCAGAGCTTGTTCTTGTGCTGCCATGATTAGTGCCTCTGTGCTGTCTTTCAGTCCAGCTTTGTCCAGCCACTGGTAGGATTTCTGGATATCAGCCACCTCCTCTATCTGCCGGTGGTACATACCGTGCAGGGGCCTGTCCTTCCATGATGGTTCCTCGTCTCCCTCCTCTTTCTTGGGTTTCTGCTGCCTGAGGTATTCACTGAGCACTCGGTCAGTTGGGGCCATCTTCCCAATGTATTCTTGGATGTTCGTTGTCTCATCCTGGACTGTGGTGCTGACACTCACCAGTCCCCGGCCCCCTTCCTTCCGCTTAGCATACAGCCTCAGGGTGCTGGACTTGGGGTGAAACCCTCCATGCATGGTAAGGAGCTTTCTTGTCTTTATGTCAGTGGCTTCTATCTCCTCCTTTGGCCAGCCTATTACCCCAGCAGGGTACCTGATATTACCCCAGCAGGGTACCTGATCACGGGCAGGGCGTAGGTGTTGATAGCCCGGATCTTGTTCTTACCATTCAGCTGACTCCTCAGGACTTGCCTGACCCTCTGCAGGTACTTGGTGGTTGCAGCTTTTCTAGTGGCCTCTTCATGGTTCCCATTCGCCTGCGGGATCCCCAAGTACTTGTAACTGTCCTCTATGTCTGCAATGTTGCCTTCTGGTAGTTCAATCCCCTCAGTTCTGACTACCTTCCCTCTCTTTGTTACCATCCGACTACACTTCTCCAGTCCGAACGACATTCCAATGTCATTGCTGTATAGCCTGGTAGTGTGGATCAGTGAATCGATGTCTCGTTCACTCTTGGCATACAGCTTGATGTCATCCATGTACAGGAGGTGGCTGACAACTGCTCCGTTCCGTAGTCGGTATCCGTAGCCAGTCTTGTTAATGATCTCACTGAGGGGGTTCAGGCCTATGCAGAACAGCAGTGGGGACAGAGCATCTCCTTGGTAGATCCCGCACTTGATGGTGACTTGTGCTATGGGCTTGGAGTTGGCCTCTACGTTGTACGCCACATCCCCATTGAGTTCCTGATGAAGGCTCTTAGGGTCCCATTGATCTTGTACAATTCTAGGCATTCCAGTATCCAGCTGTGGGGCATTGAGTCATAGGCCTTCTTGTAATCAATCCAGGCAGTGCACAGGTTGGTCAGTTTCCTTTCTGTGTCCCGCTCATGTATTGACCCATGTGCCTGTTCATCTTAGCCGATATGATGCCTGACAGGAGCTTCCATGTAGTACTGAGGCAGGTTATTGGTCGGTAGTTGGAGGGGACCGGTCCCTTCTTGGGGTCCTTGGGGATCAGGACCGTCCGGCCTTCAGTTAGCCATTCCGGGTGTCTCTCGTTAACTAGCAGCTGGTTCATTTGTGCTGCCAGACGCTCGTGGAGTGCAGTCAGCTTCTTCAGCCAGTAGGCGTGAACCATGTCGGGCCCTGGTGCTGTCCAACTCTTCATACTGGAGACCCTTTCTTGGATATCTGCCACTGTGATGGTTACTGGACCCTGTTCAGGGAGGTCGCTGTGGTCTGCCCTCAGATCCACTAGCCACTGAGCATTGCCGTTATGGGTTGCATCCTTCTCCCATATGCTCTTCCAGTATTGCTCCGTCTCCAGCCTTGGTGGTGCTGTTCTCTTATTGTTCCCTTGCCACTGAGAGTACACCTTTGCTGGTTCTGTGGAGAACAGCTGGTTTATTCTCCTGCCTTCTATCTCTCTGGTGTACCTCCTCAAGCGGCTGGCCAAGGCTGTGAGTCTTTGCTTGGCAGTTTCCAAGGCCTCAGGTATGGACAGCTTGCTGTATTTCTTAGGCACCTTATTTGTCGCACCTTTCTGCAACTCCGTTAGTTGGCTAACCTCCCTCCGTGCTACTTTGATCTTGCCCTCTAGCCTCCTTCTCCATGGAGGGTACTGCCCCTTGTCGCTGTTCAACTTGTAGCCAAGCATCTCACTGATCACTGCTGCCGTATTGTAGATCAGCTTGTTAGTGTCGGTAATCGTGGTTGTAGGTATTGCCCGTAGTGCTGCATTAACATCATCTAGCAGACCTTCTGAGGGTACTTCACGTAATCTTGGTAACAAGCTACGGGGGATCCAGGTTTCAAGCTTGGCCATGATCCTATTTTTAAGGTCAGTTCCTCTCGCACTCAACGATCCTTCTCCTATCGCACTTGGGGCTATGTACCCAATCTCGGGTGGGGGTGATGATATCTCCCCCCTGACCTGGCGTCCTGACTCCTCCTTGCCGTAGCATTTGTGTTGTACCTCGTCAATCTCTAGCTGTGAGAGCAGTCCCTTCTTTCGAATATTGGAACACTGAGCTACTAGTTGTTTCGCCGTCATTGTGGATGTTGGGTATCGAAGAATCCATAGGTCCCTCATCCTATTCATGTAGCCCCTTCTGCCGGGGTTACTTGCGTAGTAGCATTCCAACAACGCCCTGTTTTCGTCTCTTGCCCACCGATGCCTTCTTGTTCCAGTAGCCCACAGACCTGTAACGTCTTCTGTAAGACGCTTTTCTGTCCCCCACTCGTTACCTGTATGAATGGCACCTGTTTGAACTCATCATCTGTATAAAAGACACCTGTCCACAGCCTCAAACAGTCAGACTCCAAACTCCGCCATGGCCAAGACCAAAGAGCTTTCGAAGGACAGCAGGAAAAGTATTGTAGACCTGCACCAGACTGGAAAGAGTGAATCTACAATAGGCAAGCAGCTTGGTGTGAAAAAATCAACTGTGGGAGCAATCATCAGAAAATGGAAGACATACAAGACCACTGATAATCTCCCTCGATCTGGGGCTCCACGCAAGATCTCATCCCGTGGGGTCAAAATGATCATGAGAACGGTGAGCAAAGATCCCAGAACCACACGGGGGGACCTGGTGAATGACCTGCAGAGAGCTGGGACCAAAGTAACAAAGGTCACCATCAGTAACACACTACAACGGCAGGGAATCAAATCCCGCAGTGCCAGACGTGTTCCGCTGCTGAAGCCAGTGCATTTCCAGGCCCGTCTGAAGTTTGCCAGAGAGCACATGGATGATACAGCAGAGGATTGGGAGAATGTCATGTGGTCAGATGAAACCAAAGTAGAACTTTTTGGTATAAACTCAACTCGTCGTGTTTGGAGGAAGAAGAATACTGAGTTGCATCCCAAGAACACCATACCTACTGTGAAGCATGGGGGTGGAAACATCATGCTATGGGGCTGTTTTTCTGCCAAGGGGACAGGACGACTGATCCGTGTTAAGGACAGAATGAATGGGGCCATGTATCGTGAGATTTTGAGCCAAAACCTCCTTCCATCAGTGAGAACTTTGAAGATGAAACGAGGCTGGGTCTTCCAACATGACAATGATCCAAAACACACCGCCCGGGCAACAAAGGAGTGGCTCCGTAAGAAGCATTTGAAAGTCCTGGAGTGGCCTAGCCAGTCTCCAGACCTCAACCCCATAGAAAATCTGTGGCGGGAGTTAAAAGTCCGTGTTGCTCGGCGACAGCCCCAAAACATCACTGCTCTCGAGAAGATCTGCATGGAGGAATGGGCCAAAATACCAGCTACTGTGTGTGCAAACCTGGTAAAGACCTATAGTAAACGTTTGACCTCTGTTATTGCCAACAAAGGTTATGTTACAAAGTATTGAGTTGTATTTTTGTTATTGACCAAATACTTATTTTCCACCCTGATTTACGAATAAATTCTTTACAAATCCTACCATGTGGATTCATGGATTTTTTTTTCACATTCTGTCTCTCACAGTTGAAGTGTACCTCTGGTGCAAATTACTGACCTCTGTCATCATTTTAGGTGGGGGAACTTGCACAATCGGTGGCTGACTAAATACTTTTTTGCCCCACTGTATGTATGTATGTATGTATGTGTGTATGTATGTATGTGTGTATATATATATATATATATATATATATATATTAGTAGGGGATTTTAACATCCATGTAGATGCGGTTGAATCTTGTCTATTACATAGACTTCAATTTCTTAATGTAAATGGAGCATCATTTTCACAAACTAAGGTTAATTATGGAGTTCCACAAGGTTTAGTGCTATGACCAGTTCTGTTTACATTATACAGTGGCTTGCAAAAGCATTCGGCCCCCTTGAACTTTTCCACATTTTGTCACATTGCAGCCACAAACATGAATCAATTTTACTGGAATTCCGCGTGAAAGACCAATACAAAGTTGTGTACACGTGAGAAGTGGAACGAAAATCATACATGATTTCAAAGTGGGGATGGTGTGTTCAGATTGATGTGCAGTGTTAGTTTTCCGCCACACATAGCGTTTTACATTTTGGCCAGAAAGTTCCATTTTAGTCTCATCTGACCAGAGCACCTTCTTCCACATGTTTGCTGTGTCCCCCACATGGGTTGTGGCAAACTGCAAATGGGACTTCTTATAGTTTTCTGTTAACAATGGCTTTCTTCTTGCCACTCTTAGGGATGGGTACCGGTATCCGGTGCCATGATGGCACCGGTTCTGACATAAACGGTAGTAACCAGACCGAAAAGCAGCGCACATTTAGGTGTTTTATTTCGGTGCTTTTTCCCTGAGATGTCATACACTTTGGATTCTAGCCAATCATTTTACCTTCCCAATGATAGTAGGCGGGCCCAGGTACGTACATTCTTTTAAGCAGAGAAATGCACCGTATTTGATAGCTTGCTGCAAGACCTCAAACCGAGCACATCTTCTGCAGGTGTCGTGTCTGTTATCAGACCCAGAGTTAGCAAAATCCCGCAAGAACACAAAGAGGAGAGTCCTGACCCCTAGCCCTGCCAGTGTAGCAGAAATGATGCACCTTAGAACACACATGCATCAACATTACAATGAGCGGGTGGAGGGAGGTTTGGAGTCTTCTCTCACCCCCATTCTCTGCGACCTGCTGGAGCAGGGGGGCTAGGACTAGGAGGAGGAGTTGGCCGTCCGACTGCGGTCTGGAGCCCTCCCCCCACCGCAGGGAAAAGGGAAACACCACCTGGGTCTGGGTGCAGTTCCCCCCTCCAGGGGCGGGGGCACCTAGACCCGGTTTGTAGAGTACGCTTGGGGAGTGTGATCGTGTGTACAACGTCTCTTTATGTCTGTCTCCACGTTGGTTGAGTGTGGAGTAAGTGCATATGAGAGCATGAGGGTGGGAATGGATGTTTGTATCTGTGTGTGCCTGTATGTCTGTGTCTATATGTCAGGTTGGGTGTCAGGCGCCACCTCTCTGGGGACATCTCAGGCCCTCCAAGGTTTGGAGGCCTATCTCCCCCTACCACCACTTCCCCTGCCAGTGGCGGACCCCCTCAGACATCGGTGCGTTGGTGGTTCTTTGTGTCCGGGGATGGGCGTCCAGGTACACACCGGCTCACTCCTTGACGGCCGCTTATCGGGGCCTGGAGCCTGGGGCTCGCTCGGGCCACTTCGGAGGTGGGGTGCCCCCGGCCTCTCGGCCTGGGGCTCGGTCACTCAGGCGCAGCTGGCTGCCGGCGGAGCTCACGGGCGCGTCACTGCAACTCCCCCTGGCTTCTGCTCCGCGGCTGCTGAGTGAGCCCTCATCTGGGACTCTCCTCAGCTCTTTCCGGGACAGTGGCGCAGCTGCCCCTCTGTTGGTCTTCCTTGGTCTCTTGTGTTCTGGGGGCCTCTGGATGTCTGGAGTTTTGATCTCATCCACACCTGCTTCATGCCCTGGAGGACGGGGCTGTGGCCCCCCCACACCCTCTAGCAGATTATTACATGAAGGAACCTTTTAAAAAACAAAAAACAAGCGCGTCCATGCTCACAGGTGTACACACGGGTGATCACACCCACAAACTACACCCTTTTTGGCTCCTACCTCAAAGCACACTGTGTTCTGTTGATCTTATGTGCTGCACAATAATGTTTAACATTTAGTATTTACTGTCATATTCCCATATATCATTGTGATGTTGTTTATTCTATTACTCTTGTTCTCTTCTGCTTGCTTTCTTTTTTCTTTCTCAGCAGGTGATCCAGGTGATTGATATATGCATTTTTTTTTCTCTGCCCATTCTGTTGGTTTTTGTCTTTTGCCCTTCTCCCCCGTCCCTCTTCTCAGCTGTTTCTCTTTCCCTCTTTCTTTCTCCCCTTCTTTCCCCCAGTCAAGTCTGTCCCGTATTCAGTAAGTGAAAATAAAATAAACAATAAAAGGTGAATCAAATGGACCATTACGGCAAGGCTGGGATGGTCAGTTTGGTAAAGTAAATCCGTTGGGCATCTTTCTTTGCCTTTAGACAACAATTCTGATGGCAAAAGAGCCAAACGGGACAGGCCAAAAAAAAAAAAAAAAAAGAAATGATGACGGATGATGATGGCAGCAGCAGCCGTTCTTCTCTGGGTGAGTGGCATAATGTTGTTCGTGTGTAATTTACGTTGAGTAGGCTGGGACATGTTCAGAGCATGCGCAGTCGACATCAACGAGTTTACGGAAGTAGCAGTATGCTTCGTCAATATGCTAGCGGAGGAGATTATCCCCACTGCGAGAGTCACCACATTCCCAAACCAGAAACCGTGGATGGACAGATCGATCCGCACTGCAGTAAACGCCAGGACCGCCTCCTACAATGCGGGTCTCGCCACTGGCGATATGAGCGCCTACAAAGCGGCCTCATACGGTGTGCGGCGCGCGGTGAGAGATGCCAAACGCAGGTACCGGGAACGTGTGGAGTCCCGCTTCCACCAGGGCAACACACGGAGTATGTGGCACGGACTACACACCATTACGGACTACAAAGCCAGGGACACTGCGCCGATCAACGCCGACTCTGCATTCACCAACGAGCTGAATCGGTTCTACGCCCGTTTCGAGGTTAGCCAGGCGGCTAATGCTATCTACCGCCTGACTACCGAGGACAGTGACGTCATCAGCGAGAGACCGGTGACCAGCATCGCGGAGCATGACGTCCGAGCGGCACTGAGGAGAGTGAACACAAGGAAAGCGGCGGGGCCAGACGGTATCACCGGCCGTCTGCTGCGCTGCTGTGCTGACCAGCTAGCAGGTGTGTTCACTTACATCTTCAACGAGTCCCTGGCGAAGTCTGTGGTCCCCACATGCTTCAAAAGATCCACCATCATCCCTGTGCCCAAGAACAGCAAACCCTCATCCCTGAACGATTACCGGCCAGTTGCACTGACCTCGGTAGTAATGAAGGTGTTTGAGAGGCTGCTGAAGAACATCATCTCCTCCTCCATCCCAGACACCACAGATCCGCTGCAGTTCGCCTACAGATCCAACAGATCCACAGAGGATGCCATCGCCCACGTCCTACACACCACTCTCAGCCACGTGGACAAGAAACAGGGTAACTATGTGCGAATGCTGTTTGTTGATTACAGTTCAGCATTTAATACAATAGTGCCCTGCAGACTGTTCACAAAGCTGAGGGATCTGGGACTTAACAGCCATCTGTGTGCATGGGTGGTGAGGGTGGGCAGGTGCTTCTCCAACAGCATCACCATCAACACAGGAGCACCTCAGGGATGTGTCCTCTCGCCACTGCTCTACTCCCTCTACACTTCAGACTGTGTGGCCACCCATGGCTCCAACACCATTGTGAAGTTTGCTGACGACACAGTGGTGTTGGGTGCCATCTCCAACAACGATGAGGTGGCCTACATGGATGAAGTGAAGAATCTGGCATCGTGGTGCCAGGACAACCACTTCCAGCTGAACGTCAGCAAGACCAAGGAGCTGGTGGTGGACTTCAGAAGGGGTCAGCACAGAGACTACAAGCCCATTATCATCAATGGAGCTCCAGTGGAGAGGGTGCAGTCCTTCAAGTATCTTGGTATCCACATCTCCTCAGACCTGACATGGGCTGCCCACATTCAGGTCCAGACCAAAAAGGCTAGGCAGCGCCTGTATCACCTACGACAACTGAAGAAGTTCAGGGTCTCTCCAAAGATCCTCAGGATTTTCTATACAGGCGCTGTGGAGAGCATCATCACACAAAACATGACATCGTGGTTCGGGAACAGCTGTGTGAAGGACCAAAAAGCTCTCCAGAGAGTGATCCGTACAGCAGAACGCTGCTGCAGGATTGCTCTCCCCCCGCTTCAGGACACCTACACCAGGAGATGCCGGACTAGAGCAGCGCAGATACTGAAGGACCCGTCCCATCCTGGCAACAAACTGTTCCAACTTCTGCAATCTGGTAGAAGGTTCCGCATCTTCCGGGCAAGGACAGAGAGACTCCAGAGGAGCTTCTATCCCCAAGCCATCCGTGCCCTAAACACACACACCCGCCCTCTCACATCATCTATAATTGACTGAGACAGGACTCTTCCAGACACTAAACCAAGGCACAATGTACATTTCAATTCCTTTAATTTTAAATATGTTTATATTGTCTATCCTGTAAAATAGTCAGATATCTATTCATATTAATGTACAGAATTCACCTGCTTGCTGCTACTACTGCACATTCACCCAGTGTATATACTATATAAAAACACCCAGCACGCCCCTGCGGGCGGTTTATCCTTCAAGCTCGGGTCCTCTACCAGAGGCCTCGGAGCTTGAGGGTCCTGCGCAGTATCTTAGCTGTTCCCAGGACTGCGCTCTTCTGGACAGAGATCTCCGATGTTGTTCCCGGGATCTGCTGGAGCCACTCGCCTAGCTTGGGAGTCACCGCACCTAGTGCTCCGATTACCACGGGGACCACCGTTACCTTCACCCTCCACATCCTCTCGAGCTCTTCTCTGAGCCCTTGGTATTTCTCCAGCTTCTCGTGTTCCTTCTTCCTGATATTGCTGTCATTGGGAACCGCTACATCGATCACTACGGCCGTCTTCTTCTGTTTGTCTACCACCACTATGTCCGGTTGGTTAGCCACCAAAGTATATATATATATATATATATATATATATATATATATATATATATATATATATATATATATACTTAAAATTATAAATATATATTTTAACTCAAAAGTACAGTTTTTAAATTTAACCCTAACCCTTGTGCGTGTTTTTTATTTTGACAGCGAATGCGCACCTGCGGACCACTTATGTGCAGCCCTGGTTATTTAGCTCGTCATATTGCAGCCACAGAAATTATTTTGTCCATGAAACCATAAAGCTGCACTTTCTTTTTGCCTTATAGTCTGATTTGTCATAACTTCTCTGTTTTGTGGTAAGCTTTTCTTTGGCTGTCACTTCTTCACCCTGACCTGTCTTGTTTGGCTCAGCAGAACTGAAATGCTTTTACACACTCACTCACATAAGCTCAGCGATTCTCTGCGCGATCAACCTCTCACATGTTTAAGCTTGCTGCGGGAGATTTCACTTGTCATGTTTGCATAGTAAGCTAACGATTAATAAGACGATGTCAGAGGAATTGGTGCACAAATTATCATCACTCACAGATCAGTGCTGTCGCTCTCTATACACAGTTCGCACGATTGCAAAGTGAAAGCAAAAAAACAAGCGCAAATTCAAACGCGATTTCAATATGTCACATATTGACAGTGGCTCACCGATGCCAATGACATAATTACCCAGCTACATTTCTGAAAGAATGCAAAAGCATTGACATATATTTTTCCTTCCTACAATAGCCCGACGGGCAGGGAAGAGATAGATTTTGGTACCCCGACTGAAAAAAAATCGCTAGCTCCGGGACGTCGGGCTAGCGATATTGCAAGCCCTGTATCTGATGAGGAATCACTCATCTTTGGAAAAGAGAGTTTATTACAGAGAAATGTCTTTTTCCAAAATAAAAGCTATACTATCCGCTTCTTCTGGGCTATATTCTCAGCAGCATAAGGAGAATCATGTGCTAACAGCTGTCTAAATGACTCGGCTAACGTTAGTAGCATGCTTGTTGTTTTTGTCTTTGCACTAGGATGATGTCGGCGTAAATGTGCAGTCATATTCGTTGTGTTCCCACTAGTGCTTTCAGGTTAATCTCGTTGAAATGACCTTAACGCCACAACACGGCAAATCTCCGTTAACGAGCTACCGCCGATCGCCCCGTGCATGGGGCTAGACGGCTAACACGTTAACGAGCTAACTGCGCTAACACACTAGTTCCCACCCATGTAATTGAGCATTGCATGGCACATCCAACATACTGTTTTACTTTAGTCCATGACTCGCTTACCTTCAGGGTCATACGTCACATGAAAACCAAAATAATTCCAAACGCCAGATCTGAATGAGGGTGGGGGAGGTGCCCTGCGCTCTTCCTTCTGACGATGCTGTCTGTGTGGAGCACTCAGTGGATCTGCGCTCGACAGTGCAGCCTAGGCGGAGTAGTCGAACGCAGATTCACTGAGCGCTCCACACAGACAGCATCGTCAGAAGGAAAGTTGATAAAATAAATTACAAATGTTGTATTGTTCGATACCGAACCGAAAGCACTGTATCGAACGGTTCAACATCGATACGAATATCGTTGCACCCCTAATATATATATATATATATATATATATATATATATATATACATATATATTGTTCGGCCTGTGAGTTTAGGTGGACGGCCTTGTCTTGGTAGGTTTACAGTTGTGCCATACTCCTTCCATTTCTGAATGATCGCTTGAACAGTGCTCCGTGGGATGTTCAAGGCTTGGGAAATCTTTTTGTAGCCTAAGCCTGCTTTAAATTTCTCAATAACTTTATCCCTGACCTGTCTGGTGTGTTGTGTTTTGTTTTGTTTTTTGTGGGTTTTTTTTTTTTTTTTTTTGGACTTCATGGTGTTGTCACTCCCAGTATTCTCTTAGACAACTTCTGAGGCCGTCACAGAGCAGGTGTATTTGTATTGAAATTAGATTACACACAGGTGCACTCTATTTAGTCATTAGCACTCATCAGGCAATGTCTATGGGCAACTGACTGCACTCAGACCAAAGGGGGCTGAATAATTACGCACACCCCACTTTTCAGTTATTTATTTGTAAAAAGTGTTTGGAATCATGTATGATTTTCGTTCCACTTTGTATTGGTCTTTCACGTGGAATTCCAATAAAATTGATTCATGTTTGTGGCTTTAACGTCACAAAATGTGGGAAAGTTCAAGGGGGCGGAATACTTTTGGAAGCCACTGTACATGCTTCTCTTAGGCAGCATCATCAGAACCTGGATAACCTCGAACTTTCTGCTTCTAAATTCAGATAAAACTGAGGTTATTATTATATCGCTAAAATTAGAAATATACTGCCTCAGAGTGATGCTGAAAAACTAGTTCATGCATTTATGACTTCCAGGCTGGACTACTGTAATTTGTCATTATCAGGATGTTCTAAAAACTCCCTGAAAAGTCTTCAGCTAATCCAAAATGTTTAGTACTGACAGGGACTAGAATGAGAGAGCATATTTCTCCTATATTGGCTTCCCTTCATTGGCTGCCTATTAAATCCAGAATTGATTTCAAAATCCTGCTCCTCACATACAAGGTCTTAAATAATCAGGCCCCATCTTATCTTAATGACCTTATAGTACCATATCACCCCATTAGAGCACTTTGTTCCTGGACTGCGGGCTTACTTGTGGTTCCTAGAGTATTTAAAAGTAGAATGGGAGGCAAGGCCTTTGCTTTTCAGGCCCCTCTTCTGTGGAATCCATTTTTGATTTTGGAGGCAGACACTATCTGTCGTTTTAAGATTAGGCTCAAAACTTTCCTTTTTCCTAAAGTATATAATTAGGGCTTGATCAGGTGGCTCTGAATCCTCCCTTAGTTATGCTGCAATAGATGTAGGCATGTGGGGGATTCCTATGATCCATTGAGTATTCTTCTTCAGTCCCCTTTCTCATTCATTCATGTGTTAATACACCTGTCTGCATCGAATCCTTACTTGTTATTAATCTCTTGCTCTCTTCCACACCATGTCTTTTATCCTGTCTTCCTCCTCCCACTCCAACCAGTGGCGGCAGATAGCCGCCCCTCCCTGAGCCTGGTTCTGCTGGAGGTTTCTTCCTGTTAAAAGGGAGTTTTTCCTTCCCACTAGCGCCAAAGTGCTTGTATGCAATATTGTAAGGTCTGCCTTACAATATAAAGTACCTTTAAGCAACTGTTGTTGTGATTTGGCGCTATATAAATAAAATTGAATTGAATTCAAATTGAATTGAACAGAGATGGTAAACACAATATGCCCACACACACTCACTAAGGGAGAAAAACAATAAAGAAAGACAACAAAGAAAAACAAAAGAAAAAGGCAGGCCAGCACAGGAGACTTGGGAACCATGACATCCCATGTCCAGACTATGGAAAGATGAACCTGAGGCAATCCAGCACATAACAGCAGGGTGCAATATGCTAGCACGCAGGCCATACATGTAATGCTACAACCAAGTGGCTGGACCAGTGTTAGGAGATGTATTCTAAAAGACTTCTTCAGCTGAGAATCAGAGAGGAGAAACACACAATTTTACTTGTTGCTTAGCAAGGGCAGCTCTGAGCTCTCGCACGAGAGTGAGGGCTCAGGGACTCGCAGCTCTGAGACTGCCCTGGTCTTTATTTATACATCAGTGGGTGTTTGTTCCTTACATTGGAATGTGAAGGTGTATACGTATGTGTGTGTGTGTGTCAGAGTGTGACCCCATAAACGACTTCCCTAAACCTGCTGGTCTGGAAAATCCAACAGTTCATATATATGTAAAAAAGGCACTTAGACTAAAACTGACATAGCTACGTTTATCCTACCGTAAAACAATAAAAGAAGGTACGACCTTTCCCATGCTCCCAGGAGGTGGGTGTGAATGCCAGAGCACTCTGGAATGCACACAAAGCCTTCGCAGACTAATAAGGATCGCACATCCTATCACTACCATATGTAAACTTATATTATTAAAAGATTATACTGACTACTAAGTACAATTTTCTATTGACAACCAGTATGCAGGGGCATCTGTGCTGAGTAAGGCCTTGAAATCCCTAGGACAAAAAGGGGATTTGCCCCCAAGTGTGGTTGAGAATGACCAAACTAAGGCTACGTTCACACTGCAGGCGAAAGCGCATCAAATCCGATTTTTTTGACCCTATGCGACCCATATCCGATCATACTATGACAGTGTGAACGGCGCAAATCCGATATTTTCAAATCCGATCTGGGTCACTTTCGTATGTGGTACTGAATCCGATACATATCCGATGTTTTAGAAAGCGACTGCTGTTTGAACGGTCAAGTCGCATTAAATCCGCCTTTTACGTCACCGACACAAGACTGAAGCCAATTATCAGCGCCAGAGAAGCGCCCGAGAAGACATCGCGAACGCTTCCTGGCCATCCAGTGTAGATGTCAGTGAAACTGTTGGGAAGACAACGTAAACATTTTATTTGTACTGAATAATCTGCAGATTCTGACAGAAATCTGCAGCTATCCTTTGAAGCACCGCTCCTCTCTTAAACAGCAATAAGGATCATTGTTAGGTTATTTACATTATTATGTAAATAACAAAATAACTTAAAGCAAAAATTGGGAAACGTGAAGTCCGAAGTCTTTATATTAAGGGCCATCAGTCAAACAATACTGTTGCTCTGGGTCTAAACAGAGCGCGTTGTGTGTGACATCTTCTTTTGCGCATGTGGGCCGCTTTGAGCGTTCACACTAGAGCGCGTTTGCTGTCGCATTTTATTTGTAGTGTGAACGAGCAGACAAAAAAATCTGATTTGATCAAAAAATCGGAATTGAGCATTAAGACTTGCAGTGTGAACGTAGCCTTTGATCCTGTGTTAATTCCAGGTACAGATGGCAAACTGGTGATGGCTAACATCAGGAAGAAAGAACACAAGAAGCTTGAGATTGCAAAATTTACATATTGCCCAAGTCAAATTCCGATGATAACGATGACAAACACAGAACTCACACTTGTTCCATATTGGCATATTAGCATAGCTATAAGAATCTTTATCTGGAGAATAAAATGCTAAATTAGTGAAAAGCCACTATGTAACATACTGAATCAACAACCATTTCTGTGTGTGGCTACTGGTGGTGGTCTGAGGGCCCGGTGGCGCCAGTGTCCGGCAGCCTCACCTCTGTCAGTGCGCCCCAGGGTGGCTGTGGCTACAATGTAGCTTGCCATCACCAGTGTGTGAATGGGTGGATGACTGGATGTGTAAAGCGCTTTGGGGTCCTTAGGGACTAGTAAAGCGCTATATAAATACAGCCTATTTACCATATTTCTCACAGCTCTGTGGCTTTGTATCTGACATTTGCTGTAAAGGCCTTCACATTTCTTACCACAAGTTTAAGTCAGTTGTGTTTCTTTTATAATTTTCACTGTGCCCTCCTGTAGTCAAAATGCACACCATGAGTATCTGCCCCCCAAAGAGAGAAAAATAAAGCTCAACAGCGCCCTTGGAAGATCTTTAGACTTTGATGAGTAGTCTGAAAAAACTCAACTTCTAAAGTTTGCATTTTGTGTTTTTCTAATTTCTTAAAAAACAATAGAAAGGAAAATTAGGTATGTATTGATTATGTGGTCATTATTCATATACAGTGACAATGGGTGAATGAATCAGTTCCTGTGAATGTTCGGAATCTGTCAAGTGAACTAGCTTTCAAGTGAGCCAGAAAATTCGAAATAGCTACATCAAACAGCGATCTCATATGCATGAATTTACACTATTCTTGTTCTTCAAAACAAGGACATCAATATTATTGAATTATTCACTATGATCACAGCTTAGAAAGCCCACAGAAGATGACAGTGGCTTGTGTTCACTTTTGATACAGAGGAGGTTAGGGAGTGGTAGTAAAAAGGAGGGAAAAAACAATCTTTTTTCTGAGAGAAAACAGAAAAGAGCAAAGAAAAGAAAATCAGTCATAAGAGGCAAGGAGATCTCATCACAGAAATGTAGCAGCAGCATAAGCACTTCACTCATCTCCCTCCAATCATTTTCAACATATTAAATTTGGATTAACAACAATAGCTGAATTACAATACTTGCTGGCACGGAAATTATTTTCACCTCACTAATGAAATTCATGAAATAATGCCTTCCGTGATTTCCACCTCAAGGTACACTCACTGCTTTACACACACACACACACACACACACACACACACACACACACACACACACACACACACACACACACACACACACACATATGAACCAAAAGGGGTTGATTAGGAAGTAATAATGGGGTTACTGTTATGTCATTTATCACTGTATGAAAGCAGAAATGTGTTGCATTGTTTAGCTGCAAAGTCTGTGATTAAATATAGAAAGTACAGTTGTAGTTTGTATACATATACATAGTGTGGATGCACACCTAAAAAGCCCCCCAGAAAATATTGACAACTATATACTGTGAAGGGAGACAAGATACATATGTACAATATAAAGTTAAAAAAAATTGACAGAGGTTAGTAGGATTAATCTTTAAAACAGAGGCAGATGTGAGAAGTAATGTGTCTATGTATGAGAGGGTGTTAATTTAGGAATAGTGACCATCCAGATTTTCATGTAAAGAAAAGTATCAAAAATTCAAATCCTTTCAAATACAAAGCACTCAGGCATAATCCACATTCAATCATATATATTCACACAAAGGTAATAAAATTTAATTGAATGAGTCCACAGTGGCATCTTTCTCCTGTCTCTCTCTCCCCATGAGATGAGCCATCGCTTGGCTACTTCATACTGTGATGTGCTGAATTATTTCATGAATCGCTGGCTTCTTTGCAGACCAGAGCATTCACTGAAATGTTGTGAAATGTTAGGACACCTCTGCTTGTGCTTTTTTTCTTCTCTTTCAGTCTCACTAAGGCTTTGTAAGCCAGGGACTTGATTGAATAAGACAGTGTGTCCACACATATGTACACATGCATGTACACTTGCCACATGTGTGTGTAGTCATGCTGCATCAGATTTTCTATGTGTTTCTCATGTGGGGATTATGTGTGTTTATGTGTAGATGTTAATGTTCACTATGTGTGACCTTATAAGTGTATAACTGTCAGCAGGACTCCCCCTAATGCTGGTACCCCAATGGAGGAGCTCTAAATCAGACTGACATGCTCCTGGCACACCCTGTGCCAACCCCAAATTGCTTCTGACAGTATCAAATGCATTCCATTGGGTGTTCAGTACATTTGGGTTGCCCAGTTTCCCTGACCTTTCTCTAGTGCAATATGTAGGCTACATAGACAGACAGAAAAAATATATTGTCAAAAGAAAGAATATTTTGTCTCTGTGTGTATGGTGTGGGGTTAGGTTAATTGGTGATTCTAAATTGCCCATGTGTGTGAATGTGAGCGCAAATGGTTGTCTGGCAATCTGTCCCGCGTGTACCCTGCCTCTGGTAGGCTATGGTAGGTTCCAGGCCCCCAGATGAAAAGCAACACAGTCTCACAGCATTTTGTGAAACAGTCATAACCTTCAATAAATTGATTTACATTTCTGGACACAAACCTTTTTCATCTTCCTCAAAATGAATTTCTCAGCACATTTTTTTTGGTACAAACATGGCTTTTCATTAATGCACTCTCATATTTGATTAGGGTTAGACACATACGACTCAGCTTTCAGCATGTAAAGCAACTTGGATAAGGTTAGGCATTAAAAAATACTGTGTTATGGTTAGAAAAAGAATGCAGTGCATGTCTTTTAAAGCTTTGTTTTCTTTGTTGCCATGGTGATGCATTCCTACTATGTAGAAAACTTAAATGCACTACTTACACATGATCACTGCCACATAATGCCACAAAAGTGAAAATTTGTATCCATGAACATGAAGAATTTCACATTTTTTCTGTGCTGCACACACACGCACAGAGAAAGATACATGCTAAAAGGCATTTTTAATAACTATACCATCAATGTCAATTTTTTAAAAGAAAAATCTTTTTAACACTGTACTAATGTGAACTGTAGAAGGTTTCCAAATTTGCTTTTTGGAACAAGATAGATAGTTATGTGTGCATTTAAAATGTGATTACCAAGTTCCAATAAGGAAGGCAGCTGCGTGTCGGCCAAACATGTATGAACAAATACCCGAGTTCAGAGAAGCCGTAGGAGGTATGAAACTCCATTATTTTCCTAGTCTACATCACAGTGAAAGAATCACGAGGTAGATGGTTCGTTCAGTGTGGATGTACAATGTCAGCTGGTTACTGGTTAAGTGTAATAGCTGACTTCCAAACAAATACCGACATTAAGAATACATTACATGTACATAACTGTTGTTGATTGTAAATAATCTTTGTTCAACAATTTTTAGTGATGTGGCAGTTTCAGGGCACTGCAATATGTTGTCATACATCTCATAAGTGCTCATCAAACAATGACACAATGTGCCTGTTATCAAGTTTTTTGAATAAAACAATGTATTACAGTCAACACATATATGTTTTTATTATTGATTACTTTAGTAGTCTTTCTGTGTCCATTATTTAGCTGTCTTACTATATACAGTGAAACAATAAGGGTACAAAGAATAACATGAACTAAACAAACAACCACTGCAGGTGTGGTTTTTGCTAGTACCTTTAAACATACTTACGTCATCTGTTCATTGACACATTTGAAGTATGTGAGGCCTACATATGTGATTGCATATCATCCCTGTGCTAAGATTTTCGACCTTGGTTCCAAAACCAAATCAAACACACTTTTAGTCAAAATGCCTACTTAGCTAATGGTTAATTAAATATGTCAGTGAAGTGAAAAAGGCATATAAGCTGACATATGACACATGGTTCACTATTCGCCTAACGTCTGACAAAAACATCTGACCCTTAATTAATATGTGTATTATGTGTGGATAAGCAGGTAAATGCCATTGTAGCAATAAGAAGGTCAGAGATTCAATTTCAGGACAAATCAGCCCAAATACTAAAATCAGTCATCAGTTACAAACTACCCCTCCAAACTAAATGCTAGACTAGATGCTTTAATGCTCGGTGGCTTGAAAAAATACAGTAAAGCTCCTCAGGGTGAATACAGCTGTTCATTAAAATCCCTCCATGTAGCAGTCTGTGCATTGGGAGGTTGTTTGCAAATTCAGTTTATCCACACTTACGTTTGATTTTCAGTTTTTAATTTTTAATATCTATTATTGAAATATATGTTATTGAAAGATTAAAGACAAGATTGTGTGTTTTGATGAAATGCCAGATTTTGTCACCTGAACAAATACATTCAGATTCAAGAGCTTTATTGTCAATACAACAGTATACACAGTATACAGCATACCGAAATGTTGTTTCACCCCAAGCCCCTCATGGTGCATTTATAAGTATATAAAAATATATCTCCAAGAGATACAAAACTAGGAATTACAAATAAATAACACCCTAAATTTTGGTAAAATTAAGGGACAAAAAGGTACTAATTACTAACTATACAATACTATACAGTACTATAGTAATAACTATACAATACTAACTGTACAATACACAAAGACAGGACAGAGACAACACAAAGTGTATTGTGCAGTAGGTATTGAATACCAGGTTCAAGTTACTGTCAGGATATTGTAGACGAGACAGGGTGAAGACATGTGCAAGATGCAAAATGTGCAAATATAGTATAATTTAGATGTGTGTTCAGTAACTATGCGACTAAGTGTGCAAATAAGCATATTGTTTCAGTTTATAGGTGATTTGTGGAAGTTTTTGTTGTTTAGAGTCTTTTGGTGAGTATTGTAAGGTGTTTGTAAAGGTGTATGTGTAAACATCTCCACATTTTTCTTATAAATCAGAATTTACTAGCCAATCAATCACTAGGTCTATGTGATCAACACCCAAATAAGAACAGAATGAAACATTTAGAAATAAAGAATAACAAGTGATAATAACTGGCAATAGTACAAACATAAGGTATCAAATGTTGAAAATAAGATTTATTTTTCACCAAAAAACAAAAAGACTAATATTCATTTCTAGTATGATGCCACCAACAAATTGGGACAGTGACATTTTCAGTCCTATGTTGCATCACCTCTATTTTTTTTACAACACTCTAAAGGTGTCTGGGAACAACAGGGATGGATTCCTACAGTATTGTGGACACATGTTT
The DNA here is from genome assembly GCF_057382185.1 of Mchenga conophoros. NCBI lineage: Eukaryota > Metazoa > Chordata > Actinopteri > Cichliformes > Cichlidae > Mchenga > Mchenga conophoros. Next base: position 37,328,805 of record NC_140531.1, read on the forward strand.
TCCAGTTCTAGCTTGATACAGGAATTCAGCAGCTCAACAATTCAATGCTTTCTTAGTCATACTCCTTGAACTGTACCTCAAGCAATCTTTTTTTGGCATCTGGACCCTTTTACTATATAGCCATGAATACATGAAGACCAGTCCTTGGCATTGTCTTGCTGAACTGAGCAAGGTAAGGATCATCTTTATTGAAACAGATGAATGGCTGCAGTTAAACGTCTATATCTGTTGCATTCCCGAGAATTCTAAAAGAATGGGGAAATCCGATAACAATTTAAGATATCTAAAAATAGCAAAAAGGATTCTTTCAGTTAAAATTAATTTTAATTTAAAAACCACAAATATCCCTTTTAAACTACATATGACCACTGAAGATGTTTACATTTCATTATATTTTTCACAGCTGGCAGCAATAAATAACAAAACAGTTAGTTAGCCTAGACTAGACTTAGAAAAAAGGAGAAAGTGGGAGTTTTAGGATACCTTTCTCTTTGATGAAGAGTTGGATTACATTCTTGCATGATAGGAAGGTTTATTTGTTGTCCAAGTGTCCAAATCCAGCAATGTTAGATGCACTTGAAAGAAAATTTCAGTAACACCAGTCTGTCTGATGATCGTCTGTGTTCTTGAATAGCAGTGCTTACTAAAACAGCCGCCCTTAACGATAGAAAATCTTCCACAACTCACGTCAGTATCTCTGTCATCGATCAGGAGTGAGGTTCATTGACTCATCAACCCACATCACGTCACAAAGTTCTTACTGCTTCCTTTAGATGAAATAGTCATGGATACTTCGTGCATTATGAAATAAATATATAAATATACGATATATATATATATAAATAAATATACGAGATGAATGGGGTAAATATAATATAATAATACAATATAATAATTGATATGTTAACATAATGCATGTCTAAATTTTGTTGCTGCAATGTTTTATATTTTGCAATATCATCTGATTTGTGTATGTTCTTTTGCTAGTCTTTTTAAAGACAGTACTAAGAAAGCAATGTGAGTAGCAGATGAGCAAGTTGACAATATATTCAATGTGATTTTTATGACTGTTATAAGCTAAATATATATATATAAATACTGCACTTTGATTTTAGAGCCTTGAAGGCTGAAGAAGGTCCCTTGAAACTGCATCAATTTCTTTTGTGAAACGATACATCAACTGCCATCAATCTTGAACTACCAAATTGAGCTCACAAACAAAGACAGATTCTCTTTTTCTGTCACATATAAAATGAAATAAACTTGTGAATCTTTACCTTTGGGCAGTTTGGTCTATAAACTTTAATCCCTTTAGACAAGAAAGTCAAACTTAATTCTTTTTCTCAAAAAAAAAAAAAAAAAAAGGAAAAGAAACACTGCGTCCTAAACCTAGCTCTGAGATGATTATCTAAAGGTCAGCCTTCCCTCTTCTCATCCCTGCCTCCATCATCCAGACTTTTTTACCAGTTAGTCCAACGGCATAAAGAGCATGACTTGGCCTGAACACTGACTGAGTGCCTATCATAGCTGCCCATATCAGCCATCGGCCTTGCAGAAACAAGGGCTCTTGCCCAAGAAATGAAGTATGGATTTCTAATTTAGGGGAATGGTTGAAGATGTGGGTCAACGTTGCATTTATTTCAAGGCGCCTCAGCCCCATCATGCTTTCGATCACCCTTTAGTTGCGAAATACATATTGGGCTAAGCTTATAATGGATGGGGGCGCCATTGATGGTCGGGTAGATGAGAGGTTTGCATTATGTATTAGCTTTATCCCATGAATGAGTAGCTGTGAAGATAATCACTGTCTGATGATCGTCATTTCTTTTGTTCCCAATGTGCCCTCTCAAAATGGCTGTTACATAAACTGTACATTCTCTCTTTTGTGCAGTAGAAAATGAAGAAGGGAGAGAAAGAGACAGAATGAAAACGTTAAAAATGGACAGGGGCACATATACAGAGAGAAAAATTAGCAGTGACAGAGAGGCAGTAGGGTGGGAGATTTAGAGAAAACAATGCATAATTTTAAGAACTAATATTCACCCACTCTAATTGCAGACACAATGTTCAACCTGCCCATCAAACCGCACTGCATTCTTTTAACTTCATATTTACAGCCCTGTTTTGCATTTTGCAGCTGCATCTGCAGTAGTCATCCAACTGTCAGCCATTTCTCACTGTGGAACAGCCCAGGCAGACATGTGTGATCTGCCTGAGAGGCATTCTCACACCTGCCTTGTTCAGGAGCAGAGGTCACTCCCAAAGACCATGCTCTTACTGGTACTAAATTTAGCTCACTGATATGTGCAAACGTCTTCATCACCTTCTTAGTCAACCCAAAACACGGTGTCAACCCTCTGACAACAGTGAAGGGCATCACTTTTAAGTGGTTATGCAAAGTCCCTAAGTATTGTGTTTCTAAAGAAAAGTCGACATTCAAACTCATCTTAAATTCAGTAATTTATCAGGTGTAGCAAGAGTGAGGCCCTGTTTCTCCTGGTTTGTTCTGCTGTTGTAAAACCAGTTACAAGGTCAAAGAAGAAATGTTCATGAAGTAAAGCGTGCTGCAAAATAGAAAATTGCTAAAGTACATTTCCACTAAAAGAGAAGAGAACAATAAATACCCTGCTACACTTAAAGCTGCTGTGTATATGAACTGACTGGTTAATTATCATTAGAGCCTCTTAAGAAAATAAATTAAAGGGATGCAGTTTAAATACATAATAAATACATAATAAAATCAACTACAAATCTTAACCTCCTAGGACCTGGCGTCCACATATGTGGACATCACATTTTGGGTTATTTAGACTAAAATACTAAATTTTGCTCTACGTGGGCCTGATATCCACTTACGAGGACATTATACTGCTACTGTTCTATCAAAATTTTTAACGAATATCCTCATATGTGGCTCTTATTTTTCTTAAAAACAAAAATAAGTTTAAAAAAAAATGTGGTAATTCTTTGTTATTACATTCATCGGGCCCCAATGTGACCAAATATCAAAGAGAAATTAAAAATGCATGTCGTGGAAGAGTTTGGGTCTTAGGAGGTTAATCATAAAAAATATATTTAACCTGAAAAAAAGCCTGCTGTGAAGCTTATTTCTTTAATTAGTTCATTACACTCTACATTGGCACTGATGGAGTGTAGTCAGCAATGTACGTTTTTCTTTCCACCCATAGAAAACTTATAACACCTATAACAGAGGCAAATACAGAGGGCATAAAGACAAGGCAGGACTTGTTTCCTATTTGACTGTCACACACACACACACACACACACACACACACACACACACACACACAGAAACATGCACACATGCATGTAGACACACACCCAGACACCTCTACACCCACAAAGGGAGACATTATCTTGAGGCGATGGATCATGTAAATGGCATTTTGTCTACATTATGAGAATGTGGAAGAGGTTTTTCTGCATGACTGAGGCGCTTATCAAGTGGGACTGTCTGTACCACCAACTCAATATATTTCATCTTCAGAGATGGGGATGGAAGGCTGGAGAGGGTGAATATTTCTGTATGTTTGTCTGTGTGTTTGTGTGTGAGCTATGGGGTGTGTGTGTGATGTGGCAAATAAAATGACTTTCTCTAACCTCATTTGCCTCTGAGCTCAAAAGGACAATATGGACTTCAGCAAATAACCACTGAAGAAATACAAAGTACTTAAAAACAATGTTAAATGATTTGCCTAACCCATTTGCTCATTTTGGAAATGAACACAACAATACTGATAATGTCAAGTCTTTGCCTAACACAGTCTCTGGATACCTACTTAGAAAACACATCAAGTGAGTTAAAAAGATCATCAAAGTGTTTCTAGTCTATTTCCAGGAGGTCAACAGCTAAACACGCTTGCTGACAACAGCCTGGGCCAAGTTCTGTCACATCTTTCTCCGTGATCTAATTCCAAATTCCTCTCACGTGTGAGACTTTGTTTCTGCAGTTAGAGAGGCTGTCATCCTTCTTGCCTTAAAAGGCTGGCAGCTGCCTCGGGAGTCCCCTGAGCTACTAAAACCTAAAAGGACTCCTTGGGTTTGTTGGCCTCTTCATGCAGCTTCATGGTTTGTTGGCCCACCAGGTATGGTTAGCCTTCTGGCCATAGCTGAGAGCAGCAAATTCAGTACACATCACCCAACCTTTGTTTACATCTTTCTGGGGTTTTTTGTGTTATTTTTGACCGTAATGAATTGAAGTACTATCAATTTAAGTACTAATTCTGCTTTTTTAAACTATTCTGATCACTTAGTGCTATGGAGCAGTGGATTCAGGGTGTGCTGTCATGGGAGGCTGACCCACACAGCTGTTCTCCATCACCTGGTCATGCCTTCCAGACAGGAGTACTGAGCTGCACAGAGAGTGGGCTGAAAAGCCTGCCACTGAGTGTTGGAAATTGTTTACACCAACAAAAAGCATTCACATGCAGGGAAAAAAACTGTCTGCAGGTCTGGGTCCTTGCTACTTATGGCTACATAGAATAGCGGTTTACATGTATGCTAAACAAGTGAAACAGTCTTTGTTTGATGCTGAGAGTAGACACAGATCTCTTGGGGGTCAGCAAGGCCATCTGGCATAGAAAGTTGCCATATCAAAATGATGACATATGAACATTTCTCTCTCCATAGTATTCAGTCTCTTCCTACCACCTGCACCTCAGTCCCATTATTTGATCTCATCTGGTATATCTCTTTATGTTTGCAAAATTGCAATAATTAGACTTGAGTGTGAACATCTGCAGAACACCAAAAGCTTACCTCTTTCATGATGAAAGGAAATAACATTAGGCTGGTAGCCTCATGGCACACAGTGGCTAATGTCTACAGTTATTGCATTGTTCCATAAGACAGCAGAATGTTCCATTATCAAATCAGCCTAAGAGGTCTGATTAATGGGGTGTGAACTCTCATGTGATTGATTTTTATGGACGATGAAATGGTTATGGCGACAGCAGAGAGCTATCCGTGTTGACAGTTGTCTTATTTACAGAGAGGATGTTTCTGTGAACCCCAAAGCAAATGATAGGATGGTGTAGAGCAGAGCTTCCCAAAGTGTGGGGCCCGCCCCCTGGGGGGGTGGGGGGGGGGGGGGGGGCGTGGTATGGAAAGGGGAAAAAAAACATGCCTGGACACTGCTAGCAGGGGCGCCCACACAAACGCAAAGCAGGAGATGAAGCATCGCTGAATATGTTTCCAAACCAACTTAATTCTAAGCCAAAGACTAGAAAATATGGTGAAGCATATCTTCCCTTTGGCTTCACCTGCACAAGTGCCGAGGTAGGTCTCCCCTGCAGAATTGGTTTTCCCTTCGTCAGGAGCACACGCTGGGTTCTTCAAATCACGGACAAACAGTATCCCACATTCTTGATTTTTAGTTCACAAACACTTGTTGTAATGACTAACTACTCCTGACATTTCGGAGATGTTAGCTCTTTATACTGTAAAGTTACAGCGGGATACAAATAACATCAGGCTGTTCCTGCCACGATTTGTTCCCTCGGTTCAAACCACGGACAAACAGTATCCCACAGTTGTTTATGTCTTTGAACCCATTTTGCACAGAGAGGCATTTTTTGAAAATGCAATGTTGAATATTATTACACAGGAAAAAAACAACTACACGTGAAATAATCACACCGTGATGCCTCTGCCTTTCTAAATGGAGGGACAGTACAGTGTGTGTGTATGTAAGCGTGTAAAACCTGAAGATAAGTAAGATTAACAGTAACAGTATTTTTTCTCTATCTGCCATTCTGCAATTCATCTGATGTAAACAATAGCGTGGCGCACAGCATGACATGTAAAAAGGCACATACCTTTGACGTTGTGTGACAAACTCTGTATTCCTCGTCCACACGTAAACGCAAAAAAAGAGTTTTAAAAAATCTCAGTTTTCGGTGATTACGTGTGGACGAAGCAGCTGTGTTTTCAAAAATACCCGTGTAGGTGTGGACGTAGCGTAAAAGAGTTAGTAGTTTACTTTCTTACTACCTGTAATGTATTGCAGATTACTTGTATTTGCTTAATTGTTTACTAAATGTTTGAGGTGTGAAATAAACCGAACATTTTTCTTGTAAAACGTAAAACAAACGGGGGCCTAGCAAAAAAAGTTTGGGAACCGCTGGTGTAGAGGATGATTTATCCACATGTTGTTGGTGTAGGGGCTGTCACTGTAGAGATGCAGGATAAGAATCAGCCTTATTTAAAAACAAAAAAAAGGGCTAGTTTGAGAGTAGTAGTTTTCCATTCTCACACACAAAAATAGAGAGAGAGAAAAAGCTGGAGAAGAACATAAGTGGCTGTTGGGACTGTGTGGGGGTGGTAAAGGCGATGACATGGAGTGCAAGCCATAAGAAGCGAGAAAAGGCTGACAAGGCGACAAGATGAAAATAGGTGTCATATGTCAATCTTAGGCAGCGATAAAAAGGAAAAAATGCCAAAATGGAATACTATGGTATGTTGTTTAGAGCAGCAAATATATTAAAAATAGCCCTTTATGAGACCTGTAATGTTAGCTACAAGAACAACTACTGACCTTGTCTCACTGATGTGAGCTTCTTAGCCTTTTTCAACCTGGAACAGTTATTGAAAAATCCATCTTCCCAATTCAATATCAGTTGAGCACTTCTTTATTTGCTTAGTAAAGTCAAAAGTGAGAAGATATTTTTAGCCTCTGTCTGGTTTATTTATGTAATTATCTGATCATGATTTCTCCAAAACACTTGCAGAAATCACACCATACACAACATGAGAAGCATGAAAGCAAAACTTGGAAACATAGTTTCATACAGTTTCTCATAACAACAGCCAGCTTAGTAATGCTGTAACACACTAATAATAGAGAAGAAAGCTGCTGCAAGTTAGAGAAGATAGGATTAGCACTCTGTGTTTTGATTAGGTAGTCAGAATATGTACTGAGGGCTGTTGTCCAAGCTACAGTATTTTTATTAAAAACTTTAAGTATACAAGACAAATACAAAAAAATAAATAAAACAGTCAGTGCACTAATAAAAACAACAATCTCCCAAAGTTTAAACTTGCTTAAAAGGAAAAATAAATAAATAGCCACAACAGTTGGCTGATTTAGTGACCACTAGAACCTTTATCTTCAATGTATTGTGGCTTACATGGCCAGTTTCTCCCTTAGCCTTGAATGTCACTACATCAGCAATGAAATGTTAGCTACATGCTAATTTTGTTTTTTCTTTAAACTACCTTTCACAGCTTCACGGTCAAGCAAAAACCTTATAAGACACCTACCACTGACCCCACTTTTAAATAATACCAAAGCTCTAATAATATTTTCTGCCTCTGTCACTATCAAGTGGCAATCTCTGAGGCTGAAAAAAATAAGCCTATGACAAACGGGTCAAACTGGCCTCTTGATTCTGGCTCAAGAGGACAGTTTTAAAAGTAAGACCATCTCCACAGACTAAGAGAATTGGGCACTTTGGTTCCTAGGTGGATACTGACATAGGTGATTTTACAACTAGCTATTTGTTAGATTTGTCTTCTGCTCAGCTGATTAGCAGTGTTTTATTTTTGGAGTGTTTTAAAGATATGTTTCAGAGTATTTTAATGCCAGTAATGTTTTTGCACTGGCACATTATCCAATAAAAATAAATCTTTCATTTTATTAATATGTTTCTATTAATCTGTAACTGTGTCTTTACAATTTGGAGACTTGCTAGCCAAGCTTGTTGGTTGATAACAACAACAGCAACGATTTGGCATTGGTGTCTTGCACGCTCATTTTTCACTGTATCTAGTCTGGGCCTGTTGTCATCTTTCATTGCTACAATAAATACCAACAATTAGCTACATTTATATCCTTGGATCAACCTGTTTATTATATTTAATAAAAAAAAAAAAAGCTTTTCAAGTCAAACCTGATGTGTCCTATAATTTGTGGTTTTTTGGTATGGATCAGGACTCGTGATCATAAATTGAAAAAGGTAGATTGGTGCATCCATGCTAAAGATGGTTTAAAAACATGTCGTGGTGTGATGGATGAAGAAGAAAAAAAGTTAATTCTGTGCCCAAAAAGCAAAGAATGGCAACCTAATGGAGCAGACTTCACTAATGCAGATTCATATTTAGGCTACACATAGGAGTGGAGGCCCCTTGTCTATGATATTTTATATATTTTAGTTGTTAGTGTTATTAGTTCAGTGGTTCAATAGATTTTTGCCATTTCTCTGTACTATTGTAGGGTCTTTACCTTACAATATAAAATGCCCTTAGGCAACTGCTGTCGTGATTTGGTACTATATAAATAAAATGAAAATTGAATTGCACTGTTATGCTATATTATTTAACACGAGGATTGCATACTTTCAGATAAAATCCTCTTCTTTAACCTTCACATACTGTTCATATTTTATGCCTTCACAGTATAGTTCAGGTCAATTTAGACCTTTGGCCAAGAATTCTCTCAAATGTGTCTACTAAAAAAATTTGAACAACAGATCAATGTCAAATGTATAAATAGCCTTTCTGATACAAACAAATTGATAACAAATCCATGCTCAAACTGGGATTTAAACCCAAACCTATCCCTGAGCCAAACACAATAATATTACAGTAACTTTACTAGCCATATTAATACTGTAGTGCTTTGCCTCTGGTGACTTGGCAGGATAAATAAAACTATGAAGACACTCAAAAGAAATTTTCTGTGATTGGAAACTATTTTCTCTAACTAGAAATATGTGTAAAAAAATATTTTCAATTTCTTTGTAGTTTAGTGCACTTTTTTGTCATTTATGTAGTTTCTTTGGACTTAATGCATATATATTATTAAGATTTGGGCTATAACAGTTGTATTGATGTATAGCAACTTGAAATGCTCCCAAAAATGGCTCTACAGCATGTAAAAATATAAAGATAAGCTCTGGCGGACTTGGTTCCATGGTAGGTCTTGAAGGGTTAAACGGTATAAACAATGAAAGGTGGTGGATTAGCCAATTGGTCATGATCGACTCTGGGCTGGACCAATTATAATACATCCGTATTGACGTGAAAAAGAACACGATTCGTCCCGTACTTCAGCTAGAATGAAAAAAAAGACTCAAAGCTGGAGTTATTCTGTGTTTTTGCTGCACAATTGCCTGTTCTTCTCTCATTCTCTCCCCTCCCTCTCCTGTTGCTACTTCAATCATGAAACTGATCAATGATTAGCTGATCGGCTTTTCTGCCATAAGTCCCATCTCTCTTGTTTGTTTATCTCCCACTTTGCGCCAGAAAGAGGAAATCAGCGGATGTTGCGCTAAACAACAGCAGCACGTTCAAGCTTGATCAGCTGTTGTTAGAATTTATTTAATATTACTTTCTAGTATCAGCTGATGTTTGGTGGAGCCACAGCTGTAAAAGCTGCTGGTCATGATATCGGTTTGGATATGTGGTGAGAGGGAAACATGAAGGTGATACAAATCATACATATATACCAACAAGACAGCGTACATCACTGTCACAACAGCGTTTGTCTTAGTTCAAAGGCTTTATGGTTTATCCTATAATACCTGGTGGTGTAGTCGGACGATTTTTTGTCAGTTCAGCCTTATGTATTATGTTTAACCCGAGCGACCACCCGGTCAGCTGGTGGGTAACAGGCATCTGTGAAAACGAAGAAATGTTGAGAGCGCAAGCAACACATTGTGAGCAAGCGCAAATGCAAAAACTGAGCGAGAGGGGCTGCTATTGTGTGTGTATATGGATAATAGCAAACACTGAAATACATTTTTTGCTCGCAGCAATGAATTTTGTTCACTCAAATTTAGCTTTTCTTCACTCAAAATAAATTTCTCCTCAAAATGCGACACTTGCACCTGCAATTTTTTTTTTACGTGCGCTCAGAATTATGGCACAAAAATAACGCCATAGATAACCAGTATGATTCAATGCAGAGAGGTGTATTAACACATAGTGAGTGAGAAAGGTGACTGAAGAAGAAATATCAACATCATGGGAATCTCCTAGCAGCCTACATCCATTGCAGCATAACTAAGGGAGGATTCAGGGTCACCTGATCCAGGCCTAACTATATGCTTTAGCAATAAGGAAGGTTTGAAGCCTAATCTTAAAAGTAGAGATAGTGTCTGTCTCCCGAATCTAAAATGGAAGCTGGTTCCATACAAGAGGGGCCTGAAAACTGAAGCCTCTCCCTCCCATTCTACTTTTAAATACTCTGGAAACCACAAAAAGCTTGCAGTGCGACAGCAAAGTGCTCTAATGGGGTGATATGGTACTATAACGTCATTAAGATACGATGGGGCCTGTATATAGGGAGCAGGAGCTTGAATTCAATTCAATCAGTACCTATACAGGGAGTGCAGAATTATTAGGCAAGTTGTATTTTTGAGGAATAATTTTATTATTGAACAACAACCATGTTCTCAATGAACCCAAAAAACTCATTAATATCAAAGCTGAATGTTTTTGGAAGTAGTTTTTAGTTTGTTTTTAGTTTTAGCTATTTTAGGGGGATATCTGTGTGTGCAGGTGACTATTAAGATAAGATAAGATAAGATAAGATAGAACTTTATTAATCCCTCGGGTGGGTTCCTCTGGGAAATTCGATTTCCAAAAAGCACAGCACCGACAGAAGTTACAGTTACAGAATATTATATATATATATATATATATATATATATATATATATATATATATATATATATACACACACATATATAAATACAGAGACAAATATAAATAAAATATATGAAGGGGATAAATAGAATAAATAGGAATAAAAATAAAAATACAAGTGAATTGCACATTTCAAGTATTGAGTCTATTGCACCATTGACTATTTACAAAAAGTATTGCACAAGGTATTGTACAGTGAGGTGCAGAGGCACTACAGCTTAGTTGTTCCCCCTCCTTTGTCCTCCTGTTTCCTGTTTCCCCTCCCTCTCCCCTCCAGAGAGGAGTTAAACAGTTTGATGGCGTGTGGGACAAAGGAGTTTTTAAGTCTGTTAGTTCTTGTCTTGGGGAGAAGCAACCTGTCACTGAACAGACTCTTCTGGTTGTTAATGGCCGTGTGCAGAGGATGGCCAGCATTGTTCATAATGTCCAGCAGCTTTTTTAGTGTCCTTTTCTCTGCCTCTGTCACCAGAGTGTCCAGCTTCATGCCGACCACAGAGCCAGCCTTCCTGATCAGTTTCTCTAGCCTGCATGAGTCCTTCTTTGCTGTGCTGCTCCCCCAGCACACCACAGCATAGAAAAGTACTCCAGCAACCACTGACTGGTAAAACATCCTCAGGCGCTTCCTGCAGATGTTAAAAGACCTCAGCCTCCTGAGGAAGTACAGTCTGCTTTGGGCTTTTTTATATAGGTGCTCTGTGTTGCATGACCAGTCCAGTTTATTGTCCACCCACAGCCCGAGGTACTTGTACTTGTTGACCACCTCCACCTCCTCCCCCTCTATCTGAACTGGCAGTGGACCTTCTCTGGACCTCCCGAAGTCCACAACCAGTTCCTTAGTCTTTGAGGTGTTGAGTTGCAGGTGGTTTGTGTGACTCCATGCGACAAAGTTCCTCACCAGACTTCTGTACTCCTCTCCTATCTGATCATCCCAGATATTACTGTGCATAATTATTAGGCAACTTAACAAAAAAACAAATAAATGCCCATTTCAATTATTTATTTTTACCAGTGAAACCAATATAACATCTCCACATTCACAAATATACATTTCTGACATTCAAAAACAAAACAAAAACAAATCAGTGACCAATATGGCCACCTTTCTTTGCAAGGACACTCAAAAGCCTGCCATCCATGGATTCTGTCAGTGTTTTGATCTGTTCACCATCAACATTGCGTGCAGCAGCAACCACAGCCTCCCAGACACTGTTCAGAGAGGTGTACTGTTTTCCCTCCTTGTAAATCTCACATTTGATGATGGACCACAGGTTCTCAATGGGGTTCAGATCAGGTGAACAAGGAGGCCATGTCATTAGTTTTTCTTCTTTTATACCCTTTCTTGCCAGCCACGCTGTGGAGTACTTGGACGCGTGTGATGGAGCATTGTCCTGCATGAAAATCATGTTTTTCTTGAAGGATGCAGACTTCTTCCTGTACCACTGCTTGAAGAAGGTGTCTTCCAGAAACTGGCAGTAGGACTGGGAGTTGAGCTTGACTCCATCCTCAACCCGAAAAGGCCCCACAAGCTCATCTTTGATGATACCAGCCCAAACCAGTACTCCACCTCCACCTTGCTGGCTTCTGAGTCGGACTGGAGCTCTCTGCCAATTACCAATCCAGCCACGGGCCCATCCATCTGGCCCATCAAGACTCACTCTCATTAGAAAAGTCAGTCTTGAGATATTTCTTGGCCCAGTCTTGACGTTTCAGCTTGTGTGTCATGTTCAGTGGTGGTCATCTTTCAGCCTTTCTTACCTTGGCCATGTCTCTGAGTATTGCACACCTTGTGCTCTTGGGCACTCCAGTGATGTTGCAGCTCTGAAATATGGCCAAACTGGTGGCAAGTGGCATCTTGGCAGCTGCACGCTTGACTTTTCTCAGTTCATGGGCAGTTATTTTGCGCCTTGGTTTTTCCACACGCTTCTTGCGACCCTGTTGACTATTTTGAATGAAACGCTTGATTGTTCGATGATCAGGCTTCAGAAGCTTTGCAATTTTGAGACTGCTGCATCCCTCTGCAAGATATCTCACTATTTTTGACTTTTTCTGAGCCTGTCAAGTCCTTCTTTTGACCCATTTTGCCAAAGGAAAGGACGTTGCCTAATAATTATGCACACCTGATATAGGGTGTTGATGTCATTAGACCACACACCTTCTCATTACAGAGATGCACATCACCTAATATGCTTAATTGGTAGTAGGCTTTTGAGCCTATACAGCTTGGAGTAAGACAACATGCATGAAGAGGATGATGTGGACAAAATACTTATTTGCCTAATAATTCTGCACTCCCTGTAGTTGCTAGCTGTAAACCTTAATAATGACTTAAGAGACAGCTAATGTGGCTATCTGTTAATTACCAATAAATTGCAGGAAATTCTACTGATCTCTCAAAATTTCACACAGTGTTGTTCAGTGTTGGGAATGCCAACAACTTTTAATGTTTTCAGCTGCTAATGGTGGGGGGATACTAATTGCAAATTACTATTCACTAGTCCCTTTTAGTATTGCTCAGTATTTTTGAGAACTCTGATATGTACACAAACACAAACATGACATTCACACACAGCTACACTGATCATGCATAATTCAAGCTATTAAGAAAGGCGAGAGCATTAATTATACAAAACATTCAAAAACATAGCTTAAACTGTTCTAGGGTGACATCTAATCACATCCTAAAAGAGCTGAAGTCTTCTCTACTTGTTAGGTATATTAGGTGTAAGAAGAGAAAGCATTTGTTTCTCTTTTTCTGCTGTCATAAATGGGTTATCAGAGTTAAGTTTGTGAATGTGTAAAGATAAGTTTGATGTGATGACAAATAAAATAAGGCAATTAAAATGTGTATTAGGCATAATAAAAATGCTAACTATTTATTAGTATTTAATGAACATTCCCCAAAACAATTGTAAAAAAAAATCAATATTTTCATAGAAGTTTTTCTACTTTCTTTTTTACTTTACACAAGGTGCTACTACTATTTTGGCTTTAGTTTAATTACTTCATCTACAGTTTTTCTGGTGGGGGGGGTTCTTGTTCAGTGAGAAAGTCTAGTCTGTTTTGCATTTGAACAAGTGCATTAAAGTCTGATTTAATGTCTGAGAGGAAATGCGACGGGCAATCACATCAACAGCAAATGCAAGATCTGCCTTCTAATCTACTCTGGAATGTCCTTGCCATTCTCTTCACAAAACTCTTGAATTTCTGCTCTCGGGTCCCATATTCTTTTTAGGAGTTTAACCAGCCTAAGCCACCTGACAGCTGTGTGGTGCCCTATGTCAACTAATTCAGTCTTATGCTCCTCCAAACCTGCAAAAACGTGTTTGTCCCTAATGAAGTGAACTATTTTCATGTTGTTACATCAACAACATGGTTAATTCTTTGTCTGAGATTTTGTCTTACACAACATTTCCTGCTATATAATATACTAATTTACACCAGGTGTAAATACACCTGCAGCATAAGGTGCAGGTTAATTTTGAATTTTAATTTTGAATATTAATTCCACATGTGAGGTCATAGACAACCAAAGGACCAGATGTAGCCCAGGGCTATACAATGTCCAGGTCTGTTGTACAGGATACAGTGATGGGTGACAACGCTGTTCCCAATGATGGATCTAAAAAACACAGCATCACAGGGCTTAAAAGTACTAGTAGCAGGATTCATGAACATTATATCTGCATGTTCAAGGACCAGTAAAGATTTTGTCTCTTCCATCTTTAGCCTGCTGCTAAAAGAAAGGCAGACTGTTCCTAAAAAGAAAATAAAAGAAACTTAACCTACTTAAAATTAGTGATGTGTCAGTCGCAAACGAAACGACTCTTAGAGCTTTGAAGTGAACATTGGGAGCCATGTTTTTTTTTCCCTTTCTCTCTCCCTCTCTCTCTCTCTCTCTCTCTCACTTTTTTTTCGCTTCACACTGCATGTGAGCCTTGTGTTTGCACTGAGCAGAGGGGGGAGGACAGTAGTTACACTCGCAGTAGCACAGGAACCGAGCAGGAGGGAGATAGACAGATAGAAAGCCAGGGGCAACAACAAGAGACAACATCATCACATTAGAAAAGTATAGCAATCATACACAACTATTTTCAGTTGTGTAGGATAAAGGATTCAGAAAGTTTGTTCATGCAGTGAATCCTGTGTTTACAATTCCAAGCAGGAAAACACTCTTCCAAAAAAATCATCCCAGGCCTATATGACAGAGAACATGCATCTTCTTTTTGTTTTTTGTATTTTAATTTAGATTTTATTGAGTTCTGCATGGTTTGCAGAGTTTTGTGTTGTTTCACTTTAAATTTGTTTAAAAGGAAAAAGCTGAAAGTTTAAATAGTTAAAAGTTGAAATGTAAATAGCTGGTTTTTGTATTTTATAATTTCTTTTTTACATTTTATGTGAAGTGAATAAATAAAAGCATGTTCATATATAAACGTATAAAAAAAACAGGAGTTTTTTTTACATTAGTAATTCATTTTGTGCATAATTTTATATTGTTTTTGATAATAAATTAATTAAAGCAAGAAAACAACCTGAAGAGCCAGTTGGGAGCCGAAAGAGCCGTCTCTTTTTAGTGAGCTGAGCCGAAAGAGCCGATTTTCCAAAAAGAGCCAGAATTCATATCACTAGTCAAAACCCATTAATTTAATTCTGTCTACAATAATTTTATGGTTCTCTGTGCCAAATGCTTCCTAAATGTCAGTTAATGCAACTGTGATAGCAAGCCACATATGGCAAGTTCCACAACTCACCACTAGTTTCTTCACTTTAGTTTACTTTGCAGTCACTACTTTAAATATATTTTACTTATTGTTGAATATATTGGTTCTTTGTTCCATCACACCTTTCAATGTTTATATGGAGTACACACATATCAACACTGCAAGGTCAAAGTTCTGTTTTATGTTATATTAATACATCTGTCTTTCTTTCTTTGAGTTACCTGGAGGTTTGGCTTCTCCTTCCAAAAGGTGTAACAAAGGGCTGAGAAATCTGAAGTACTGCTGATAGCCTCAGTGGACTGAACCACATGCTTCATTGCCTGGGGGTGTTTGGAGTTTGTGTAATTGTTTTGTGTTAGTTGGGTGTGTGGCAGCCACTTTGTTTTCCCCTTGTGTGCCATATAGTTTAGCTAAGCCAGTATTTAAGTTCCCTCCATGTGTCATTTCAGCAGGTCATATTTTGGTTTTTAAGGCAGACTAATTTGTTTGGGAGGATTTGATTTTTTGACATTTTGGTCCACACTCCACACCAGTTGGTGTGGTAATGCACCATTTTGCATGAATTTCAACAGGTCAGTTTGTCTGATCTTTGTTTGAGGTTTTGTTAGTTGTTATTTTGAGTTTATTTTATTGAGTATTATTATTCAGTTGACCTCTTTTATTGGTCTGCCCGTTTAAATTTCTGGGTTTGTTTTGAGTCAATAAAACCCCATTTTATTTAATTAACCCTTTAGAGCCGATCGGAGCGGGAACGCTCTGTTTTGCATAACTATTTTTAAATCCCGGTAGCTCTGCAACCACGTAAGCTAGCGCAAAATTTTTTTTTGCATATGAAACCGAAGGAGTTGTACTTACATCTTATGCCATCAGCTTGTCCTAGGTCACGGTTTCCTTCCACATAAAGCTTTGCAAAAACTGCATAAAAAGCGCTTGCAGGAACAAAAACATAATATTCCAGAAACACGCTTTGCCGATCTGATCAGCTGTTCATAACACTTCCTACGTTGGAATAGACGTCAGCGCGAACTTTTGCATTTCCGCCATTACCTGCCCGAAACCGGAAGTGACGTCATTTTCGCAGAAATGTAGTCTTTTTTGCCATCAGGGCCTCAGGGCCTATACTTGTGTTTTTAAAAGTTATCTTTGACTTTATGACTTTCTGTGTCGTTTCTGGGATGCTTAGGACTCATATTGCACTGCTGGAAATAGTTTATTTTGATGCATATGCTGCTTTTTTGCAAATTTGCAGTATAATATTTATTTATATTTCCTGCAGTGTATAAAAATTGGTGTATTTCAAAAATAAAACTATGAAGACACTCAAAATAAATTTCCTGTGGTGGGAAACTATTTTGTGCAACTTTTTTGTATTTACAGTTTTGAGGGATAAGCCTCTTAAATTTCTCTAACTACAAATATATGTTAAAAAAGCAAAAACGATTTTCAATTTTTTTGTAGTTTATTGCACTTTTTTGCAATTTATGTAATTACTATGCACTTAATGAATACATATTATTAAAATCTGGGCTATAATGGTTGTATTGATGTATAGCAACTTGAAATGCTCCCAAAAATGGCTCCAAAAGCATGTAAAAATATAATATAAGCTCTGGTGGACTTGGTTCTATGGTAGGTCTTAAAGGGTTAACCACCTGTGTCCTCTTACTGCTTTGTCCCTGACAGAAATGCTCCAGTTTGTCTAGAGAACAGATTATATCCTTTAATTCCTTACATAGCAAAGTAAAGTTCTTATTCACATCTGAAACCTGAGCAAAACTGATTTAAAACACACTGTTCAGATTAAAAAGCAAATACTATGATGTTATTAGAATATTGTATGGATCTCATCTGTTAGCAGTGTTGGAAAGGTTACTTCTCAAATATATTCCACTACAGATTACAAAATACATGCTCATTGAGTAACGTATTCAGTTACATTACTCAATGAGATTAACGTATTCTGAATACTTACTTAATATATTATCATGCTTTTTACAACTACATTAGTGTACTATTGCTGTGTGATTTATTACTATTACTGTAGGTTACAAACCATAACAGTACCAACTAGATTTTTAAATCTTAATATAAAAACAAGTAACAGTAGGAGGGACATTAGGTAAGGCTGCACTTTTTTCCACGTGTATATAAAACAGGTCCGCGGCTCCGAACCATAATAAAGGGACCTCTGGTTCTGTGTCGGGCTCATAGCTGAAAACTAGCTTTACCTTGCCTCTCTCTGTCAACTTTGCTAGCGAGAGACAGAGAGAGGCATTGAAAGGCTGCTCCAACTGAACTTATTGTTTCAGAGGAAAACACGAACACAGTGTACAGTCGAGTCTTAATAGCTTACTTACAACTGGGCTGGTCGGGCACTCTTCTTGGCTGCAGTGGTTATTAATATATTTACATGCTACCATCTCCGGTTTCTGGTCAGTGACAACTCGTACTTTTCGACTTTTTGGCTCTGATCTTCCTGTCAATTCCTTTCTGTACCCCACTCATGTATTGAGTCATGTACCTGTTCATCTTAGTCACTATGATACCTGACAGGAGCTTCCATCGTTGGTTGTTTGGATGGTACCAGTCCCTCCACGACTGCTCAGCCTTTGGTTAGTCATTCTTTTTTTTTTTTTTTTTTTTTTTTTTTTTTTGGCCTGTCCCGTTTGGCTCTTTTGCCATCAGAATTGTTGTCTAAAGGCAAAGAAAGATGCCCAACGGATTTACTTTACCAAACTGACCATCCCAGCCTTGCCGTAATGGTCCATTTGATTCACCTTTTATTGTTTATTTTATTTTCACTTACTGAATACGGGACAGACTTGACTGGGGGAAAGAAGGGGAGAAAGAAAGAGGGAAAGAGAAACAGCTGAGAAGAGGGACGGGGGAGAAGGGCAAAAGACAAAAACCAACAGAACGGGCAGAGAAAAAAAAATGCATATATCAATCACCTGGATCACCTGCTGAGAAAGAAAAAAGAAAGCAAGCAGAAGAGAACAAGAGTAATAGAATAAACAACATCACAATGATATATGGGAATATGACAGTAAATACTAAATGTTAAACATTATTGTGCAGCACATAAGATCAACAGAACACAGTGTGCTTTGAGGTAGGAGCCAAAAAGGGTGTAGTTTGTGGGTGTGATCACCCGTGTGTACACCTGTGAGCATGGACGCGCTTGTTTTTTGTTTTTTTAAAAGGTTCCTTCATGTAATAATCTGCTAGAGGGTGTGGGGGGGCCACAGCCCCGTCCTCCAGGGCGTGAAGCAGGTGTGGAGGAGATCAAAACTCCAGACATCCAGAGGCCCCCAGAACACAAGAGACCAAGGAAGACCAACAGAGGGGCAGCTGCGCCACTGTCCCGGAAAGAGCTGAGGAGAGTCCCAGATGAGGGCTCACTCAGCAGCCGTGGAGCAGAAGCCAGGGGGAGTTGCAGTGACGCGCCCGTGAGCTCCGCCGGCAGCCAGCTGCGCCTGAGTGACCGAGCCCCAGGCCCGAGCGAGCCCCAGGCTCCAGGCCCCGATAAGCGGCCGCCAAGGAGTGAGCCGGTGTGTACCTGGACGCCCATCCCCGGACACAAAGAACCACCAATGCACCGATGTCTGAGGGGGTCCGCCACTGGCAGGGGAAGTGGTGGTAGGGGGAGATAGGCCTCCAAACCTTGGAGGGCCTGAGATGTCCCCAGAGAGGTGGCGCCTGACACCCAACCTGACATATAAACACAGACATACAGGCACACACAGATACAAACATCCATTCCCACCCTCATGCTCTCATATGCACTTACTCCACACTCAACCAACGTGGAGACAGACATAAAGAGACGTTGTACACACGATCACACTCCCCAAGCGTACTCTACAAACCGGGTCTAGGTGCCCCCGCCCCTGGAGGGGGGAACTGCACCCAGACCCAGGTGGTGTTTCCCTTTTCCCTGCGGTGGGGGGAGGCAGACCGCCCCGACTCCGCAGCAGCAGGAAGGCTCCACACTCCAGACCGCAGTCGGACGGCCAACTCCTCCTCCTAGTCCTAGCCCCCCTGCTCCAGCAGGTCGCAGAGAACGGGGGTGAGAGAAGACTCCGAACCTCCCTCCACCCGCTCATTGTAATGTTGATGCATGTGTGTTCTAAGGTGCATTTAAAACCCAGGAGGGCTTGGAGCTACCTGCCAGAGAGCAGCAGGTAAGCGCATGGTCCCTCCTGCTAGCCCTCAATGTCTACGTGTATTTAAAATTGAGAGGTGGGCAACGATGCCAGGGGTGGGGTGTACACCCTGATGGTACTTTGGACTCCGTGTATCGTGCCCACCCCCAAGATCCTATATGTATGTGTAATGAGAGTGTGAGTAATGTGAATGTCTAAGTTGTGGGATAAGTTGGTTAGTCATTCTGACTGCATCTCATCCATTAGAAGTTTCACTTGTGCTTCTAGATGGTCATGGAATTCAGTTAGCTTCTTTAGTCAATGTGTGAATCATCACAGGCCCTGGTGCTGTCCAGCTCTTCATGCTTGACACCCTTTTTTGAATGTCTGCTATTGTGATGGTTAATAGATCGTGTTCAGGGAGGTTGCTATGGTCTGCTCTTTACTCCACTAAACACTGAGTGTTGTTGCCATTAGTTGCATCCTTCTCACATATACTCTTCCAGTATTGCTTTGTCTCCTGCCTCTGTGGGGTTGTTCTCATACAGTTCCCCTGGCACTGACAGTACACCTTGGATGGTTCAGTAGAGTACAGTTATTCTCCTGGCTTCCATCTGTCGGGTATACCTCTTCAAGCGGCTGGCCAAGGCTTTGTCTTGGCAGCATGCTGTACTTCTTAGGTGTCACACTTTTCTACAGCTCTGATACTTGCCTGGTGTGCTCTTTGTGGCTGTTTATCTTATAGCCAAGCAGCTTCCATGGCATAGATCAGCTGGTTAGTTACAGTGATGGCTGCAGTAGGGATTGTTCATAATGCTGCATTTCAGTTTAGACTGAAACCAAATGTGATAAGAAGTGTGGCTATGATTAGGAACGTTCCTAACTGAGAGAAATGAGTAATACGTATCTAAGTGGTAGCCATTATAAGAGCTGGTCATTCTATAAATGCAAAGAAAATGTGCTCCAATGCCTCTTTTATTTACCTCCTTTAGCACACAATACACTAGACAAACATCCTTTATCGAAGTAGATAGTGGCATCACCCAGTGTAGTACTCCTGTTGACCATTCATGAAAATAATTAACATAGCAGATAAATCATTCAGATGATCATGTAATACACCAATAATTTTTTTTTACCTTATAGCACAGCTTGCCACTTATGCATTTACAAAAATTGGATGTTATCACAAGGTGCATATGGATTTAATACAGATTGGTTATTTTGATTAATGCCACAAGATTCCAGCACTTACTGAAGCCAAAAGGATCTAGCTACAGTACATGCTTTATAGTTTATAAAACTCTAAAAGGAAAGCTTAAGTCTTTTAAACGATCTCACTGATGCTTTCTGCTATCTTTCATCTTGAGCCTGACAAATGAACAAGAACAGTTTTCTCTGCAAATAAAGTTGGTGGAAAGGATGGACTCCCTGAGAGTACTTTCTTTTTTCACCGACTATGCTGTTGTTCAAGGCATGATCGATATAATCAATATTGTAAAGGGGATGTATTAGGGTCTTTAATCTCCCAGATGGAGAAGCATGACTGGAATATCTGTCCTACGTCAGCAGAGTTAAGAGATTAGTGGCATGATTTGTGTTTGGGTAAAGATATTACTTTATGTGCTAATCAAGCTGTCATTGAAATGGACACAAGGTTGCAAAATGGGGAAACAATAACAAGCAAAATAAACATCAGATTTGTCAGCCGTGTTTTCTTAAAACAGTTTACTTTCATAAATCTTAACTGTTTTACCTGTAGTAATGCTTTATATGCAGATAATTTAATAACAACATACCATTTTTGCTTTTCTAGGGCTCTAAGAATAATACAGTTCTATTCCAAAAACAATTCAGAATTAATGAAATGGCTTACTGTGAGTCTTATGAATATTGTTCAGGGGCAGCATAAAAAGAGTGGGAGTAGTTTTTCACTTTGGAACCATAATAGCATAACCCTTAGGGCTGACAGTGAGTCCCGACACTTCCGTCACATATCATCAGGATGTTATTCAGGATACATGAAAAAGAAAAGGATCTTAGAAAGAGCAATCTTGAAAAAATATAATTTTTCTTTTACCATTCTTTTTATTACCATCATCTATTCATTCTCCTAGTACAGCTACAGGACAGGAGGGCATAGGGGCTATTAGAACCAAAGATGATAATATACACTTATACAGCTGGAACTAGTATTTTCCTCTTCGTAAAAGAAAAAACAAAAAATGCACTGATTACCAAGGCCAGTTTTACCGAAACAGATAAAATACAGAAAATTATTTCCACTACATGTGCCATTATGGGTGATGTTCACCGACTTGAATATTAAATTTCTTCAGAATCAGACGTTTTCACAAGTCAGTGGAAATTTGAGAACCGAGGTTTGCCATTTGACTGAAACCAACTCCAATAAATGTTAACATCATTCAATGATTTGAACATCAACATACAAATAACATCACTTTAATATCGGGCGATCGTGGCTCAAGAGTTGGGAGTTCGCCTTGTAATCGGAAGGTTGCCGGTTCGAGCCCCGGCTTGGACGGTCTCGGTCGTTGTGTCCTTGGGCAAGACACTTCACCCACTGCCTACTGGTGGTGGTCAGAGGGCCCGGTGGCGCCAGTGTCCAGCAGCCTCACCTCTGTCAGTGCGCCCCAGGGTGGCTGTGGCTACAATGTAGCTTGCCATCACCAGTGTGTGAATGTGTGTGTGAATGGGTGGATGACTGGATATGTAAAGCGCTTTGGGGTCCTTAGGGACTACTAGTCCCTAAGGACCCCAAAGCGCTATATAAATACAGGCCATTTACCATTTAATATGCCATCTAGTCATCCATCCATGTTCTTCTGCTTTTCCAATTCAGCATAGTGGGAGGCTAGAGCCCATCTCAGCTATTATTGGGCAGAGTACACCCTGAACAAGTCAGGGCGAAATTATTCTAATCGAATCAGTTTAGTTTAAGTTTGAATATGTAAACAGGAAAATATTCTCTAATAGGTAAGTCATGTTAATGATATATATCAGCGGTCCCCAACCTTTTTTGCGCCACGGACCGGTTTATGCCCGACAATATTTTCATGGACCGGCCTTTAAGGTGTCGCGGATAAATACAACAAAATAAAACTAGTACCGGTACCGAAAAAAAGAAAATTTATTCATAACACACGTGAAAAGACCCAGGAAAACCGAGTAAACGATAAAAACGATAACAAAATAACGCTGAAAACCGATAAAAACCTGAAAACTATACATTTCACACCTGAGCCTCAACTCTCGCGGCCTGGTACCAAACGACTGACGGACCGGTACCGGTCTGAGGCCCGGGGGTTGGGGACCGCTGATATATATTACATATTAATTATATCATCCGGGTTCTTAAACGGACCCAGGTGCAGACCAGGAATCCTTTGCAGAACGGAGAAAGAGAGAGAGAGAGCAAAAAACAAAACAAAACATGTCTCCTAGCACGGGGTAAGCTGGCGAGACACAGGGACCATGACATATATTTCATGAAATTAATCAGAAGGATTAAGTATTAAACAAGTTAATGGTTGAGACTTACATTTCAACGTTGTATTGTATATTACATGTTTCTTTAAGAGCAATTTGAAAGTTTGGATTTTTCATCACTTGCGAACAAGACCCCGAGATATTTGAACTCTTCCACTTGGGGCAGGAACTCCCCAAGTGGAACCCGGAGTGGGCACTCCATCCTTTTCCGGCTGAGAACCATGGCCTCAGATTTGGAGGTGCTGATCCTCATTCCCGCTGCTTCACACTCGGCTGCGAACCGTTCCAGTGCGAGCTGGAGGCACTCACCCGATGAAGCCAACAGAACCACATCATCCGTGAAAAGCAGAGATGAGATTCTGAGGCCACTGAAGTGGAAGCCCTCCACCACCTGGCTGCGCCTAGAAATCCTGTCCATAAAAATTATGAACAGAATCGGTGACAAAGGGCAGCCCTGGCGGAGCCCATCACCCACCGGGAACGAGTCCGACTGCAACCCAAGCTCTTGCAACGGTTGTATAGGGATCGAATGACCCATAGCAATGGGCCAGACACCCCATACTCCCATAGCACCTCCCACAGGACACCCCGAGAGACACGGTCGAATGCCTTCTCCAAGTCCTCAAAACAATTTATCAATTTACCGGTCAATCTACGTCCCTACCACATGCGCCATTAGCGTGCTGCCTGGTGTAACCCTAATTTCCCTCGGGATGAATAAAGTATTCTGATTCTGATTCTGATTCTGATACCCTCACCTATGGCCACAAGCTGTGGGCAGTGACCGAAAGAACGAGATTGCGAATACAAGTGGCGGAAATTAGCTTCCTCCGAAGGGTGGCTGGCCTCTCCCTTAGAGATAGGGTGAGAAGTTCAGCAATCCGGGAGGGGCTCAGAGTAGAGCCGCTGCTGCTCCACATCGAAAGGAGCCAGCTGAGGTGGTTCGGGCATCTGACAAGGATGCCTCCTGGGCGCCTCCTAAGTGAGGTGTTCCTGGCATGTCCCACCGGAAGGAGGCCCCGGGGCAGACCCAGGACACGATGGAAAGATTATATCGCTTGGCTGGCCTGGGAACCCCTTGGTGTTCCCCCGGATAAGCTAGAGGAGGTGGCTGGGGATAGGGAGGTCTGGGCTTTTCTGCTTAGGCAATGAAATTGTGAGTGCTCCACGTCAACTGTTCAGGAATAAAACAGAAATATTAAGACAGCAGGATTAAATAACAAACAGGAAAAATATATCAAAACGTGAGGAATTTATACAAAACAAAAGAAAGACGCACAATAGAAAAGGCACACATAGACAACAGGTTGCAACTTTCTTGGAAGTAGTGCAAAGGACTCGATATGAGTAGAGTCTGTGTTTGAGTGGCCTGAGTGATGAGGGTTACTCAGACCATGGCTCAGATTGTTGGGTGGGTGGGCAGGGGTGGGGTGTGGGGAGATAGTGTGTGCTAAAAGTTCTAATGGCCAAGGGCAAGAAACTGTTTGCGAGTCTGGAGGGACCTGTGTCGGACCTGATTGACCGGAGGTCAGACAAGTGGTGGGCAGGGTGCAAGGGGTCACCT
This sequence comes from Mchenga conophoros, assembly GCF_057382185.1. NCBI lineage: Eukaryota > Metazoa > Chordata > Actinopteri > Cichliformes > Cichlidae > Mchenga > Mchenga conophoros. The sequence goes on from NC_140531.1 coordinate 37,353,410, forward strand.
GTGATGTCCCTCATTTTCTGGAGACAGGAGGAACTGGCAACGGCCTTCAGGGGTGCCAGAGGGCAGCCAATGATTTTTGGCAGTGCTAATTACCCCCTTTGCAGCCTTCCTGTTCTCAATAGTGGCCCCTGTGTACCAGACACCCAGCCGAGTCTGACTGATTGAAGCCAGTCATGGTCTCAAACTAGTGAAGTGGAGTGGAAACTCAGACGACCTACCGCCTTTGTCCTATCCCGATATCTTCGCATACCTTGTCTGTGGAGTCAGCGCATAAACAGCGAACCAGTTTAAGAATTATAAATCCCTGGAGGCCCACATCCAATTCATGAATGGCTGGGTGCAAGATTTGTCCATCTTTAAGCCTCCACGCTGCGAGTACGTTGTCGTTAAGACAAAGGTAAGTCGCTTTGAACTTGATAACTTTCTAAACAACTTCCTAGTTACAGTTTTTGATTTGCACGTACAGCCAACCCATCTATATTAGCCTCTGTTAATTACAGGCCTTTTATTAATCCCTGCTGTGGATTTCTGGAAACCGCGCTTAAAGCAAGCACAAGACTTCTTTCGTAAAGTGTGCCTTCCTGAACTTGTTGGGAAATACTTCTGGAAACAACATGCTGCTCTAAATAGCCTGTAATGTTTCATGTTGTGCTTAAAGATTGATGACAGCTGTGTGGTGCGATGTAAATAGTTTGCATTTCATTTTTATGTGATTGCTGTGTACATGTGAATAGATCTATAATAAAGAAAAACAAACAAATATACTATTCTTTTTTGTTTTATTAAAACAACTTCACACAAAGTACAACTATTTGCAATGTACTGTACATCCAAAAAAACAGCTTTAAGAATACTTAACAGGAGCAAGTGTCATTTGGCCCTGGTTTGACAACAACACTGGGGCGTATATTAACAAAAACACAGCAAACCTTAACGATCTTATCAAGAAGTGTTGTGTCTTCAGCCTCACATGATAAGAGTAATCGGATTGGCATTGTAGTGTGTAACATTTTGAACTTGTTGTGCAAACTACCTATTACTCGAACCATAGCTGAAGCTGTATCCTTTGTCTGGCCTACTGTCATGGCTTCTGGGGGCGTGGCCCACCTCCTGTGACATCACGCTCCAAAGCCCTATTAGATTTCAGGGAGCAGTTGTTTTTTTGTTAACACAGAGCATGGTAGGTTTGGATAAGTTTTCATTGTCCCCCGAATAAATAAAAAGATCATTTATAAACTGCAAAAAACACATACTGTTTGGCAGTGGCAAAAAACCATTGGTAAAGTAAGCGATTACTTAATGATGATTTTTTTTTCTCACATTTTAACACTTTATGAATTCTTGCCTACAAAACTCAAGCTAATTTTTATGTTCAGAGGCAATGATTTCTTCCTTTCTTGTTTTTTAAAATGAATAGTTTTACTCCACATTCAAATCCACATCCAACATTTTGTTTTTTCACTGCTGACATGTCAGCATGGTACCGTCCTGAGTGACCTGTATCACGTGACTAGCAGAGACCTGCAGCGCGGACTATTCTTCCACTGTAAATGAGTCGTTAAATGCTAATTGTGGGGCTCACAACAGTAATGCTGCCTACTGTCAGTAACACACACAACCACCCATTACCAGCATGCAAGTTACACTGCGTGGCAGTAATGTTCCTCCATAGTCACTTACAAGAAAACATTTTCCTTTATGAGACATGAATATGTTATTGTTATATGTGATTAAATAACATAGGAAAAAAGACAACAGCGTTGATATTGTTGAGACATTATCCACAGCTGCAAAATGGCACTCTACACCTAAAACAAGTATAGTGTATAGTTACAATTACAACACGCATTCTGATGAATGATGTTTGAAAATAGTATTTGTTGTTTCAGAAACCAGCACCTTAGAGCATTATGAATTCATACAAGGAAAGTGGTTGGGCAGGCCTGCTTCTGCAAGATTTGAGTGCAAATAGTCTTGTGTTTGTTGCCCAGCATGTTGTGTTTTTTGAGGGCCCAGACCATTCCTACAACCACAGCTGTCCCCAGGGTTAGGGCGGACAGGTCTTAGCCTCAGCCTTCAGAGTTGGTTGTGAGAAAACTGCATGCCGGGTCAAGTAACAGCCTGCATCCCCCAAGTTTCTTTCAGAGCTTCCTGTAGCCCCCGAGTCTCCAGAGTTACCACTGTCACTCCAGCTACCTGGGCCTGAGGAACACATAGCACCAGAGCCTATGGGTCTTGTTCTGGCAGAGAGTCCAGAGCCCAAGCCAGTGGGTCATCAATGTTCATCAACATTGGCTTCTAGCCAATGACCAAAGGTGACCCATACCCCCTATCAACACCTGTCAACAGCCAAGCCACATCTGTGTCCCCAATGTCGGCTCTCTGAATTCCTCCATCTGCACTACTGGCTTCCCCATTGGCCCTTAGGATGTCTTCACCACTGTCACTGGACACTCTCTCCAGGCTAGGCAGCCCTAAACTGTTTTCTGCAGTTTTTTTTAAGTAGGGTGGCATAAAGTTACTTAGTCACTAAGGATCAATGTTCCCACACACATATAAACAACAGTGTGTGAAATGTTGGCAGAAGACTATGTGATTCCAGCTGCTTGAATCAAAGCTGCAGGTGATTGTCTTCTGCAAAATCATAAGACTGACTCCCCTCACATGGGCTAAAACATTAACACACATGGATATAAGTACATGCTCATGCACAGCCACATACACATACTTCCAATGTCACAAGTGTTGAGCAGGGCGCCCCAGGCACTAAAAAGGAGAGCTTGGGGCTCTTGAAGAGCAATGAAGCGCATCGGACAGAGAAAGCGAAAGAGTGAGAGAGGAAGAGACAAGAAGAGAGGCAGGGAGAGAGAGCGCTCTGAGCCACTGCGCAGTCACAAGCAACGAGTGATGAGAGAGGACAAGGTCACAGATCATAGACAAGGGATATATGGCCACTCATGTATGGCAACATACTGCCTCATCCTGATACCCCGAGCATTTCACAGAAAATAGAACATGTAACCTGAAGCCTCTGACACATACCTGTTCAGAGGCATTCAGCTCTATATGTATAAAATCTGTACAGTTATGCCCAGAAGACACAATCAACCCACACAAAATTAAACAGTTTGATTTATTTATCAACTTCTGCTCAGGGCACAAAATCCTTTGTTGATGTAACATGGCATTTATGTGTGCAAATATTCAAAATATTTTAGCTTTTGTTAGCTTACTACCATTTTTGGAATTGCCTTTTAGGTGAGGAGAACTGTGCCCTGAGAAGGCTGATTTCAGATCTGTTTTTCTTAACCTCAGTGGTACCCCTGAAAGTCAATGGTAATGTACAGGAGCTGACCTGAGTACAGGGCCTGAAGGCAATTTGTTAAGCTTGCTCCCTGGCGAGTGCTTTGCAGACGGGTGTTGCCCAGAGTTGAAGTCTATTAGTTCGAGTTTATTTACAGCCAAATGCCCAGAGACCCGCCTCTGTAATGTTGTTTGGGGGAAAATAAGAGCTGAAATTGAATGAAAAGCATCACACCACATGCATAATTCATGGTTATCATTATCAAGCGCATGCAGACTCACAGACGAGTGCACACATAGAAAGCACATAGTGAACACATTCACAAATCCAAACAGGCAAAAAAAAGGAAAAAAAAAACGTACGTACACAGGCCATTATGTGTGCTTATTATAAGGCCTTTTTGGTCATTTATCCCGGTGCTGAACTTGGGCCAATTTTCTCAGCATGGGTCCTACTTAGGCATAATAACACAACAGCAACATCACAGCAAGACGTGAGAAGTGCTACTACCATGCAAGCAAGGAAGAAAGAACAATAAACATGGATATTTAGAAAATCAAAACTTGGATCAGTCGAGTAAATTGTATTTGTTTTCCCTAAAGAGAAACGTGATGCATTTATATGGGTGATCTTACTGGGCAACTTTGATGAAGAAGTGTGTGTGTGTGCGTGTGTAAAGAAGAGACAAATGAGGATCAGAGAATTATGAAGAAGGGTAATAAGAAAGAGAAGACTAAGGAAGAAAATGAGAAAGTTTGAAAGATGTAATGAGAGGTTTTGAAGGATATAGAGACTAAGAGGTAAATTCTGTCTAAGAGGTAAATTCATGTATGTCCTCTGTATAGTTCTGAGCATTGGCCTTCTCATCTCCAGCTCTTGGGCCCTTTTGACCTTAACCTTCCTCTCGTGTTAGCTTTCTGTTATCATCTCTTATGTTAGCGGGTCGGTTTTGACCCGTGAATTAAATCAGCTATAAAATATACTAAAAACAATAAGTTATCATCCAATTTGTTTCTCATCTCTTGGTTACCTTGTTAGGCTTCCTTATCCATGAAAATGTTGGTTTTAATACTTTTGGTGTGGGCCTCTGGGTCTTTTTTTGTCACTATACCCCTCGATTTCAATTAAAAAAAAATTGTAAAATTAACCTCAAGAGAATCATATTAATAAATAAAAGGTTTCTGTGTTACCTGAGTATTACTGAGGGGTATAGGACACATCTCTTAAATAAATCTGTTTTATTGATTTTTTTCATTTTAAGATTAATAACTAAAATGACATCGATGGTGTTACGGGTCAATTTCGACCCATAGACATTTACATCAAGAAAAGACAAAAAAAGTGTTTTTTTCAGCAGTAGACCTTTAATATAAACTGAAAAAAAGAAAAAGTCCTCTCCTCCTTTGTTTTGGTTATAGCCGTGGGTAATTGTGGGCTTTTTATCACTTCCCAATGATACAGCTTCACCTCAGTTTCCTTTGTGAAGTTCTTGTCCAAGGTCATATCTGGTAAAAAATAAAATAAAATAAAATATCACAGCTGATATTGTGATCCTGCAGTCCAGTGGTCATATGGAGGACCACACATTTTCATTGTTTCTTCTCAGGGGTGCCACTCGCAGCTTTGACTGTGAAAATCTGTACATTCCAGGCATAGTTGGTTTTTGCATCACAGGCTTCCCAGATTTTTCTGCCGTTTTTCCCTTGCTTACTGGGTATATATTGCCGGAAGGGGCATTTTCCTCAAAAAGTGGACAAGACATTCATCCACTGTCACTGGCCCCGGGATGAACATCAGTGGAAGAAGCTGCACCCATCTCTCCCAGACATCCCTGATGGGAGCAAGTTTGTCAGACCTCGGTCTGGTCTCTCTGTTGTCAAATCTGAGGACTCTTGAATCAAAATGATATCAAATGTGTGAAGTGACATCGTTGCCCAGAAAATGTTTCTGCCTGTCGATGCATCCCATAGACGATCAGTGGCCTCATTGCAGCATCTGTACACTCCAGCAAGAACAATGAAAGCATCCAGGTATTCCTCATCATGTCGCCATTGACTTTTTTTCCTTCAAGGTTTATCATAGTAATGATGATTCTTTCTAGTGACAATGGCATAAATATCTCAAAACATCTCTTGATGTCACTGACTTTGGTCAGAGCAAACCTTGTGATTCCAGGGGTCATTTTGATGACATTTGCAGCAGCTGCCCTGCCATGTACATCATGAGGTACTGAGCTCCAAAAGATCTTACCATTTTTGGACTTGAATCTTTCAGCAGGAGTAGCTTCAGCACCAGCGACCTCCACCTCTGATCAGATGTGTCTGTGTCTTCTGGATGATAGTCCACATTGCCTTCCTCCGTAGAAACCTGCCCATCTGAATCGCTATGCTGCTCTGTGTCCTCTCCTTCATTTTCACCAAAAATATGATCCAGAACTTAGCTCACTGTGAATCTTCTTCTCATTTTTTGTATGCTGCAAATTGTAAATGTGCACTCTGGAAGTCAAATGGCCACTCAAATAGTGAATTCACCTCACATGCCCGTGTTTATTTTGTTTTGTTTTTGTGCAGGTATACTGCAAAAAACATGCAAAATAAGAATCCCCTAAAGCTCATATGATTAGGAGAGGCGCTTGCTGTAAGTGTTTTAGCTGACAGTGCACTTATGATTTCAGTTTTGGCTTTAATTATTGCTTTATACTCATAATATTATACCTGGGTCGAAACCGACCCTAACAACACAAAGGTCATAATTTCAACTAGGGCATTTTATAATTTAGTGAAAATAATTATTTTTATTTTATTTTGTAGAAATAGAGGTTCCTGACAAAGTCAAAAAGCCTTGATACAATAAACAAATGTATGTGATTTTTTTATGCATTTGAAATTTAAAATGGGTCGGTGCCGACCTTAACACGAGAGGAGGGTTAAACTCTCTTGACATTCTTATGCTGTCCTCCGTAGCTCATAAAGTCTTTGTATGTAGATACACACAAAAACACACAGAAAATAGCAGCTCTGAAGTTTTAGAGTAAATTTACTTTAATACTCTAATATATGCGTGCACACATCTGCGCACACATGCCACACACATTGTTGGGTTACCATTAAGAGTGCTTACTGAAGCAGTACCCCGGTGGAGAGAGAATTCAGAAGGATTCTCTAGTGAATAGTGAGAGATTCTGGTCTCATTCAGCAGACAAATGAAGCGTGAGCAGTCTGAAGGGCACACATGCACACTTATACACACTTAGACACACATTCATTCCTACATTGAGCAGATAGACACACATACTTCTTGCAAAGCTGGATGTATATACACACACACAGGCCAGTGCTCAGTGCACTGTGACACCCAGCGAAGGAATGGAGCTGAAGAGAACTTCCTAATGGATATGAGGCAGCCAGCTGTGTTAGCTAAGGCATGAGAGGAAAGAAGACAAGGCAAGCGCATGGGCCTGATGCGATCTAACATGAACACACACACACACACACACACACACAGGCCACACACACATTAAGCACCTGTTCACGTCTTGACAGCAAGCAGAAGTTGTTATGTCTTTCAAACTCTTCCAGAAAACGTTCACTGATTGATTGGGAATATACTTCACAAACACTTCAAGCTGCTAAAATAACAGCTGGGGGAGTGAGACCTGCTCCAGAAAGGAGGACGTATTAAAAAGAGATGAGAGATGAAAGTGAATGGAGACAGCTCTTTAATGCTTTTTTTTACATCCCTCCTGAGATCTGGGAGCGTGCGTGTGTGTGTCTGTTTGTGTGTGTAGGTGTGTGTGTGTGTGTGTATTTTTGTGAGAGTATAGAAAGTTCTCTGAAAGATAAAGAGCATTGTTTGAGATGTGCTCTTGTTATGCTGTGCGCTGTATTCTCAGACTTCTCACACTCACTGAAACTCCCACTGCTCTTTCAATATAATTGAAGCCTGCGCTCATAGACGCTGTGACGTGTGATGTTATCAACATGGAGTGGAAGAATGATATATTATTTTCAAATGGATTCAATATTGTGGTTTTTGTCATCTTTACAATTTCATCAGCATCATGAAAAGTATGAAACTAGCATATGAAGTTAAAATGAAGCTGGAGGCAATAAATAAAACATCTGTTGCTGCCAGGGATTTTTCTATACTACTGATCAGTCACTGTATGCTTTGGAATTGATCGGAGCATCCATAAAATCCACATAGGATCCACCTTTGAAGGTCTAGGTTGTTTTTTCCCCTTTTTGGGGATTTGTCTGTGGTTTTTTTTTTTTTATTCCAGTCATAAAAAAGAACAACTGAGCATGTAGTTATTCATGAAAATCCTTTTTTTGATAGAAAATCTAAAGTTGAAAGATGAATGAAAAGATACAAGTACACTTTGTGATGAGTAATTAGAACCTGTTTTAATTTGGAGCAAGACTCTTCAGTACCAAACAAATTCACTTAATACACAAAATGCCCATGGTTTGAGACCAGGAGGAGACTTGTCATAAAGACATCTGCACTTAAAAAACATCATCTGTTGAATGAACGTACTTTTATCATGTCACCATCTAAAAGTTTGCTTGACATATTTTGATGATGTTCTATGAAGATGACATGCATTCATCAGTTAAATATCGTAAAATTACGTAGCTTTAATATATTAACCTTCAATTGAGTCCAAATATTTGGCTTTAATGAATCTAACAAAATATTTGTTAATGCACTCAGCATCAATCAAATACCTCAGAGCAACAAAACACTGCAACTCTTATATACTTTGTGTAACAAATGTCAGTCTTGTTGAATAAACTAATACATGGATAGAAAATATTCAAAATATCAATCTTGTCATTTCACTTAGATTCATTTATTTAGATAACAAAGTTTGCCACAGAGAAATTACATGATTAACACATTAAAAGTTAACACATTCAATTTCTGTAATTGGCAACTGTGCTGTCATAGATTTGTATAGACGATACATACTGGCAAAACAAAATACCCAGCTGTTTCCATTTTTGTTCTCTGTTCTGTGGAGAGGTGAAGTTAAGTGCTAAAAAGGGGTGAATCCAAATGAAATAACATGAACAACCTCTCTGTGTGCAGAAATCTGTATGACTTAAGTTTCAGGTAAAATCTCAATCAGTCTGATAAGAGTCAGAAGTAGGGAGGAAGAGTGAGAGAGAATGAGAAAGAATCCCCCTTGGCTTCAACAAACCTTTATCCTTTATCCTTTATTCTTTACCCTCAAATACTGTCTTTTTCAAAGTTCAAACACCTGGCAGTGATTCTTACATTCTGATTCATTCCTCCATCATATTCCCCCCTTGGTCTTATCCTCTTCCTTCTTTCCTTCCTTCCTCTCATCTGACCGCATTCTCTTTTCAATTTTACCTTCCTTATCCTGGTTGAGTCATTGTTTTTTCAACCTTTTTCTTTGTTCCCCTGCTCAGCAAGTCACTTTTTTCTGCTTTCCTTTTGTTTTTTTAACCTCAACCTTCACTTCATTTTTTTCTTTGACTCCTTTTTTCCCACTTAGCAAACCCAATATTGTTACATCAACTTCTGAACTCAACCCATCTTTATCATCCTCGTTTTCTCTGGTGATTTTTTTTTCATCTAAAGTTAGCATGTGCTAATCAGGATGAAGCAGTTTGAGTAGAAAACAGGGTGCACATGGGCACATGTATAAACACACATGCACGCACACAGATTTAGATACAATACTTGCACTCACACACTCACAAACATGAGATAAAGGAGTGAGAGTTAGAGCCTAGAGGTTGCCTGGAGCTGTTTCCCAATCAGCGCCACTGGGGAGAACAAGAGAGACCTTCGGTGTCTGCACTGGGAAGTCTGAGTGGGCTTCAGACAAACATACGAGCGTGCACACATATACAAACACACATGCATACCTCAACCTCTACAAATAGAGTCTTCTTCTGAAGAACACATTAAAAAAACGTATGACATCTGAGGGTGTCTCTGATCAAACAGGAAACAGTCTGTTGTGACTCATGCACATTCATACACATGGAACAGCCTCTAAATTCCTGTTTGAAATACAGATTTGCATTACACACAGTGCAATGAGGCTTTGAACTGAAGCAGCTAATTACATTTTCAAATAATATATTTTCATGTGCACAGTTTTCTTCTACTAAAAAGGATTGCAAAATGTAAAAACAGAGAAAATAGTCTTGACATCACTACAGAAAGGATGGCCAGGTTGTGAACCCACGTGAAATATTTTTTCAGAAATGTTAAATATGCTTTGATATATATGAAAGAAACTCATACTAAAACTTGCCATATAAAGTTTGCTCAGATTTTTGTTCCTTCTTCTTGACTGAGGTAGTTTGTGATCTATGCTAAAAAAACAAAACAAAAAACCCTAAATATAGATTTTAAGGTTACAGGCAACATTAAACACACATGTATACTGGACTTTGAATGTAAATCTATCTTGTGTACTGACAGTACACCTTGTGTGTCCATTGTAATTAAGAGAGTGGGTAATGGATAGACAATATCCATTTGATAGAGGAGGCCAAGTGGGTATGTCTGGTACGGTCGTAATGCACAGTTTCAAGATTGCTGAATACCAAACACAGCATATCAACACAAACACCTCATTCCAGCTGTCGAGCACGATGGTGCAGGGGTGAGAATCTGGGCTTGTTTTGGAGCCATAGAACTTGGGCACCTCATAGTCATTAAGTCAATGATAAACTCTTAAGCATTATAGAGTAAAATCTGAGGCCATCTCAGCAACAATTGGAAATAAATTATCTGAATTTCAGGAGTGGGACCACGCCTCCAAACAAGCCCCTTCTGGGTCTTTTCTCTATATGACCCCTAACCCAGCTCAATTCTTGATCAAGCCATTCGCATCATGTTTTTATTATTATTGTCTGAAACTGTTGTCTGATGTTGTATTTTGCCAAGTTGTTTGCTGGAGATGTAAGAGGTTAGAATAAAAAAAGGTTTTAATGTCCAGTGTTCTTGATGTTATGACGCTACAGTGCAGGCAGTGCAGACTGTTCTGATAATGCAGGGACATTTCTGTGACTTCTGAAGTGTCTGTTTATTTGTATTTGTTCTGTAAATAGACATTAACAACATTAGCTAATGTAGGCTATTGGCATATCGCTAGGTGCCAACCAAGCTGATTTACTTACTTTATTCTTTTAGGTTTTTTTCCATGCCTATTCTGGTCTTATTGGGCTTCATTGTTTGTTTACAGTACAGCTCCAGTTCCAGGTGTGAGCACGCTAAAAGGATGTTACTTGTCAATGTCCAGCAGCAGCCTGTATTCAGTTAGAATATTGATATAAATTGATATGGATGAGTTTATGCCGTTATTAGGCTGTAGATTATGTTTCACTGTTATTTACTTTAACTTTCTGGTAACAGCACAAATACTGAGAGACGGGGACAGAGAGGGAGACAGAAAGAAACAAAGCAGGGTGACGGCAGCAAAAAGAGTAAGGTGTTATACTGATATCAAATGTTAATCCCCAACTCTTATAATATTCTTTTTTGTTATTTTCTAGTTGGATACAATGAGTTTGACTATGACTGTTAGAGCAAAGAAGGAGTGAGGAAGATGGAGAGAGACAGAGAGGACAGACAATTTGTACAAGAGCAGGAAGAGCAAGGTGAGCAAATGGGAACCTAGTAAAGGTAGGTGAATAAACAATTGTTTTTCAAAACAATTATTTTTCATGGATGCTTTATGCGTCTTTCTGTAACCCGCTGAAAAAAATGCCAGTGGATATTGTAAAGAACATATTAATATGAATGGCAGAATTTTACTGGATTCATATCACTCTAAAGACACATTGAAAAGGCCACTGCATTGATGTGACAGACTACAAATCTATTCCCCACTCTTGGATTTGGGTACATGATGCTGTGTGCTGAGTCTGCAGAGTAACAGGGTGGTTGTAAAGGCAACACTCTTACCAATTTGTTTCTTGTCCAGGTGTTTGAAGCAGTAGGGTGATTTTCCACCTTACATTACTTCATAAAATTCTAAGCAACATGACTGAGCCTTTGCTACAGGTTTGATAACCAAAGGCTCCACCAAAACAAATGTATCATATTTGCAAAAACAGCATATTCCTTTAATATTAATTACAAGATAGTGTACATATGACATTACAATGGGGGGGTGAGCTCTACTCAAAATTTGAACCTAGATTAGGAACGTAAGGTATTAATAACATATATTTATTAATTAAAATCACTGATATTCCCAGTGCATAGTCCAAGTTACCACACATTAACCAAGCTAAAAGGCTGCCGGTAACTACTGCACAGATTACGAAAAGACACTGCAAGACACCAAGTACTTTACATTTGTATTTTACAGTGGCTGAACCTGGAATCAATGCCACAGAGTACAGACTACTCAGCATTAGTCATTGTGTGCATCCAAGCAGCATTTAATGCAGTACTGTTGCAGCTGTAAAGACAGATGGCGAGTGTGTAAGGGTTCACTGTAGCATTGCGCCATGAAGTAGTTCTACTGAGTAGGATCAGATAGAAAAATAAATCATGAGCATTAAGGAGCATGAACTAAATCCCCAAGGTAAAAGTGGTGTAGTATTCAAACACAGGTTTTGCAGACTTTGCAAACAATGAAAAAAAATCACAAGGGGGATAAACTCGTTTAGTTATGTGCAGTATAGAAGTTTAATCTGCTGAGGTGAGGTGAGGTGAGGCAAGTCAACACATCCATCTAGAATTTTCAGAACCAAGTCACACCAGATTCTGACTATTAGCCACTAAGGAACCTGCTCCTTTAAAAATAATGTGTGCGGAAATGGGCCAAACTATAAATAAGATATAATTTGTATACATGCTGCAAAACAGCAAAGTGCGATTGAAACGAATTCAAACACCAGGTTCGTTTAAAGCAGAGTGAGTAATGTTTCAAATTTTTTTTACACTAACAGATGTCAGATGCTTACTGAAACATGAACTGCTGGTTGTAGGTCAAGAGCAGTCTGTTTAGGGAATGCTAAGAGTTATTTATTTATTTTTAAAGTACAGTATGAATATCCAGTATCCAATTTGATTTAGCTGCTTGACACACTACTAAGCATTGTGTCATGCTGTGGCAAAAGGATGTTTTTTAGTAAAAGCATCTGTTGTGATCTATGAGAATTAGACATGAAGTGGAACTAGCTTAGAAATAATGAAATTACAGGCAGCCAAATGACCAGTTAACCTCCTAGGACCTGGCGTCCACATATGTGGACATCACATTTTGGGTTATTTAGACTAAAATACTCAATTTTGCTCTACAAGGGCCTGATATCCACTTACGAGGACATTATACTGCCACTGTTCTATCAAACTTTTAAACGAATATCCTCATATGTGGCTCTCAGTTTTATTAGAAACAAAAATAAGGTTAAATAAAATCTGGTAATTCTTTGTTTTTACATTCATCGGGTCCCAATGTGTCCAAATATCAAAGAGAAATTAAAAATGCATACTGTGAAAGAGTTCGGGTCCTAGGAGGTTAAAGCAGCCAGTTTGTGAGTATTACCTTGATTTATGATTACGAGACTGTTGGACATTCAAACCGAATGTGTGAGACCAAAAAAAAAGCATTTTATATTTTTTTTCAATAAACCCTAACCCTACACAACATGGTAACACCTGCAGCTGTTCATTAAAATGAAAATAAAAAGAAATTGCTGATTAAAAAAATAATGAATGCTCTTAGATTTCTTTTAAACTATGGGAAATCATAAAAAAAAAAAAAAAATCAGAAGAATCAGCATAAAGCTCCGCCACTACAAATCTAATCAGAAAGATTCGACTTGTTTCCAAGGCCTTTCACAGTTTGAGAGTTTTAACACCTGCTGTTGCATTCTTTCAGAAATCAGTGAAATCCTTGAGTCAGCATTGATTTCTTTTTCCCAGGGAACAGGATGACAAAATGTAATATTCAGTTATAAAACATATTTGGTAAATTATTATGGATGAATCTAAAAAAATGTTTTAATACAACATTTCTATGAGGAATATAAACCATGCAATTTCACTCATTTTAGTAAGATGGCATTTTTAAAAGGCAGTGCTATAGGTAGCAAGTGAGTGTAAGTGAAATTGTAATACCCAGGTTGTTTTCAACTGGCTCCCTGTGCCAAATCTATTTTATATTATTTTTGTTATTCGGGTTTTTCTGTTGTTTAAATCCCCAAATAACAAAAAGGGCTGTTGTAGATATTGTAAAACTACATAAAGTGCAACTTAAGCAGAAAAAATTATAATGATATACTGCTTGAATCTTGAAAAATACTGTGATACAAATGTCTGACAATATAAATGCGCACATCCCTCCCTTTTATGTGCCTTTTTCCAAACAGATTCCGTGCTGCAGCAATTTCGGGCCATTCTGACTTTGAAAATGTGACCTTTAAAAATGTATTTGGACAATAAATGTAATCTCTCAAATGGCAGATCAGCATGTGAAGATGCATTGCTTCTCCAAGTTTCATCAAAAGTACACCAGAGTAAGATATCTCCTGAGATGTCATATATGATTGATGAGAACAATGAAAGACAGCTATCTTGGCCTTTTGTATTCTGCGCTATACAAATCTATTGTATGACGATGGAAAAATACTTGGATACAAGACCTTCTAGAAAGTATGTTAATGCCACTTGCATGATGGAATGAGAAAACTATGTTGACCTAAAAAAGAAAAAAGAAAAACACTTGTTAACACCAAAGTGCTGTGTCAGCACAGTGGGTTTTCTGGACAAAATGTTTAATTCATGTGTTGAGTTTGCCATTTCATTTCCCTGTACTCCCCTGAGTTACCTTACCTGCTGCCTACCTGGGATGTGGTTTTTCAGTGCACCATGAGCTGGTCGATGCCTCTATCACTGTTTTCACATTTTTGTTTGGTGCAGTGCTCTTGGGACTGTGTAGCCCAAGCAGTGGATTCCATAACTCACCTTTTTCTTTTTCAGAGCAAATTTACTACACACAGACATGCAAAGACCTAAATCTGCAAGTTATCTATGTCCTCTATTATATCCTTTTGAATGATTCCTCTTTTTCTTCTGATCTTACAGTGTGACTGCAATCATGTATTGCATTTCCAGAAATAAAATATTACAATATAGAAAAACACATAGCTAAGAAAGCAAAAAAGCTGCACTTCACTTGGGATTTGAGGACAGATTTAAAGTCTTAGCCAGTGTAAATCTTGCCGTAAAATTATGTTAATCTCCCTCCGAGAACAGAAAGAAGCTTGATCCTAAAAAATGCATTTCATTATTTCTATTTTTTTTCCTTTTTTTTTTTTTTTTGGAGAGATGAAATATGAGATGGATGAAGTTTTTACTGAAAATGGAATAATGGCATCTCGAAAGGCCAATACACACAAAAGGTTGAATTTTTGTGAACAGAATACAGTACCAACTCCTGATTATGGGTTTTGGAGAAAGGATGATTTTCTGTAAAGTTTCAAAGTTCTGTTAGAGAGCCGTTCAAGCCAAGGCAAAAGTATTAACGGTACTATTCCTCTCTAAGCTTAAACTGATTTGGGCTGCTTGGAGAGTTTTCAGATAGATCTGTAAAGTGTGTAGGCATGCAGATCACAATATAGACTGATGCCATCTTGGAAGACTTGGCTTTTGCACTACATTTGCTCTTCTTTCATGGTATTGAAGACAGGCTTCACAGCTGTCAGGAGAGAACACCACTGATTTTGCCAGTGACAACAGGTGCTTTAAATATTAATTTATATATCTTACACAATTGTTCTTCCATGTCTGTCATAACTATGCCACTTTTATTGAGTGTCACTGAGTATCTTTTTCTCTTCACATTTGAATTGGATCCACTCATAACCATTCTGGCTGTTATTCCTAATACTTACAATATAATGCTTTTTTTACGATAAGACCGATCATTATTATTGTGCCCACTTGCAACCTCAATTAAATTTAGAGGCCTTTTTGTCCTGGCTTTAAAGAGCCTCTGACTTCCTCCAGAGGCTAAATCCCATAAACCACTATGACCCATTGACATCATAACATTAAGCCGCCAGGCAAAGCGATGTCAGACAATCCCTGTGAGGAGGCAAAATGAACGTATGTCTCTATGAATTTGTGTTTGGCTTCATGTAAGTTTCGTAAAGCTATCACCATCATCACTTGACACTGAGGTGTTATGATGACAGGCGATAATTGCATTTTGTATTTCTGTGAGAGGAACCCAAAAAGAGATTTAGATTTAGCATTTGCTGACATAAGGAGTATATCAGTGTTTGAAAGTAGGAAAGTAGGATACAGTTTATCACTGTAAGTCTCACCATTGTTCTATAATCACCAATGGGAGGAATATTGCAGCAGCGCTGCTGCTACTTTTTCACTTTTCCTCGACAATAAAGCACAGGTCTGACTAGGCAAGAGCAAAATCTGTTGTGACAATATAAAGTATATATTATAAAATATAGAGGCAATGAAATAAAGGACTTTTATTAATTTTCAAAAGCATACGTCCATTTACAAGGAGGTTTCAGCAAAGGTATGTGCAAAGGCAACAATGTCTCTCTCCTTCTCTCTCTCTGTCTCTCACACAGTATGCACACAGTACTGCACTTACTGGTAGTAAGTGTTACACATAGCACACAGATGTATTTAAAAATCATAAAAATCACTTAAAAATCAAGTTCTTTGTTCAACAGTAAGCTGGATTTGCATTTCCAGATTTTAAACCTTTAATAGTGGATCAAAAGCAATCAAATGGTTGAGTATAACAGAAAAAAATAGGAATAACAATTAAGTCCTCCCTTTCAGCTCAAACATTTCCAGGTTCCAGTCAAAAAATGCAAAGGCACATGTCACTGCTTTTAAGCTAGCTGTAGAGACTAAATAACCAACTTTATGACAGTAGATAGAAAGGTCAGCTCTGTGTGGTAAAACAGATTAACTACTATGATTAAAATAACCAGTACAGTGTGACTACGGGCACTGATTTTGATCCTTTTGGTGGTTCATAGTACAGCATTCAGGTCCAGTCATAACAATGCATCTTAACTGTCTTATGTGGTGCATAGATGAAACAGCTATTGCATATGAGAGCATACTTGATACAAAACAAGAGGAATATCTCTTATTTACCTACTTGTTGAACAGTTACTTTAGTATTTAAACAGATTTTTGAGGGTTTGAACTGCTATTTGCAATACTAAATTCATATGCTTTGGTATATTATCAGGGTTGACTTTCATAGCAAAGCACAAGCAAATATTTTCTGTTGCTGCAGTATAAGAAAATGTATTTATTTATTTCAGACTGGAAAAAATGAACAAAATAAAGCATCAACAATAGGGTTAAAACAAACTATGTGTCTTTCTCCGATTTGGGTGGATAATGGTTTGTAAAATATCATACATTTTCAGAAAGGTGCTCATTTTCAGGTACACAATCAACATTAGAGTAATCTTTTTCAAGACCTATCCACAAGGTTGTGTTGTCCAAAGCTATCTAAAGCGTATCAGGGAGAAAAAATAAGTGAAAACATAGAGAGAAAAACATTACAGTAAAGCCTGAAAATAACTGTCTGAACTAATACAAGCTCGACTAAAATAATTAGGTATCATATTTTTTGCAGTTGAAAATGTGGATTACAAAAAGAAAGACAAAGGTCTGTCTGCACAATGCTTTAAAGACATTATCTCATGGTTATTACTCTGTTGTGATAATATTTTAATCTTATTTTTCCTATATTTCTTACTACAGTAAAAACTATACTGTGCCAAAACCACCAATGTCTAGGATTCCCTGATGACATGTCAGGTCAGGGATTTTTGTGTGTGTTCTGTGCTTTGTGTAATGTATAGGCTGAAAAAAACCATGTCATCAATATACCACCCCAGACCTGGGGGCCAGCAAGCCAGGGATTAGCCCCAGGAACAAAAGACAAAAACACCAACGTGTTTCTGTGATGCTCACAGCAAGGGATTAGAAGGTTCCCACTGACAGGATTAAAACAATACCAACTGTTTTCTCTGTCCTTTTACACCAACCGTTTGCTTGTTACATTAACAGATATTGTTTTTCTGTGCTCTCCCTCTGTTTGAAGCTTTTTTTTCTGCTCGTTTTATCCCTTTCCTGCTTTTTAGTGGTTAACCTGTGTTTTGGCCTTTTCCCTCCTCTGGCAGGATTATGTCAATCCCACTTAATCCTGAAATTCTACCTTAATGCATCTGAATAGTCCCCTCACTTTATCATTTTATAGAAAGCATTTGTATCAAGCAGTACAAGTGGTTTTAATGAAACTAATGTTTTCAGTTGAACAGTTATTTTAAGTCTACCAAAACTCACAACTTATAATAAAACAGACCAGTGAACCAGGAAGCCCTGTGATAAAATTAAAGAAAGTGCATGGGTGTTAATCTGAATACTCCTCTCCCCATTCATTTTGTGAATGACAATGAAAGAATATGTTGAGGGCTTTGTATGACAGAACCAATATAATCAGCTGAATTCACCAGGCATACTGGAACTAATTGAGTCAGTCAAAACCGATTACCTTTCAACCCAGAACACCAAAGAAATGGCCAGAGAAAAATTGGACAATTACTGTCATGGAAGAGCTCAAACTGAAAGTATTAAGCACGGGGGAAAAAAAGAATAAAAATCTGTCATGAATCAGCTGCGGCCACGTCATGGAAATAAATGACTGATGGACTTCCTTCCCAAAATGTAGTATATATTATAAGATTTAAACAGTATGCCCTGGGCACACTTTAATGCAAAAGTAAAGTATAGACAAGAGCTTGGGCTTATTATTATTTTCTCACAGTAAGATCCAGATGTAATTAACCACTAAAAAGATTGAGTGATAGAGTTACAATCAGTGTGACAGCCAGAGATGATAGCGAATGTTGACACAGCTGATATGTGGAGATGAGACGACTGGGCTGTGACCACACTGATTGGTCTGATGTAATTGGAATGTTGACAAAAATAAACACCGGTTCTGGAGGGCACAAATTATTCTAAAACGCTAGCCTGCCAGGCAAAAGTAATCACACCCGAGCAAACCTCAGAGCTATCAATAATCACCCCCAACCCTAACAAAACATCCATCCTCTGAAAACTTCCAAACAGAGATGTTTACATACAGATAAGCCCGCATGAAAACCCCCCTGCCAAAAACAAAAACAACTTTATACAAGACTGCTATTATAAGAATAACCAAACAGTCAGTGTAATCAGACAAAGATCAACCTCCAAGGCAGGAGTAATCAAACATGGAATGCCTAGAGGGCTACAACGGCAATAATCAAAACGGATAATGCCATCCGAGTGTTTTCACTGTCAGGCCGGTGAGGTAATTATATGACGAGAATGAAGATATTCCACCTTTCAGGAGTTGTTGCAGAGTAGATACAAGTCAGCCACACTTTGGGGATTGGTTACTGAATGTGACAAAACTTTAAGTGACGCATCTTATTCTGCAGAAAATCCTAAATCTCCTAGCTACATTCATGAAAAAAGTTGCCTTTTGCACTGCAATAATCTTATCTAATGTATCTGTTCATCAAGCTGTCATTCAATTGCCTATTTTTTGACCTTCAAATCTATCATTCTTCAGATTGACACTTCTGATGAGCCATGGGGGGCATTCACTGGTGTCAGACAGATTCTTTCTGACAACCCAGCACTAGTGGGCATGTCCAATCTCTTGTTCCCAAAGAAGGGCAATGGAAATACAGAAGGAAACTGGTGTTGAAATGCTCCCACCTCTATTCCATTTTTTGTGATTAACTTTGTGCTTCATTGCTTTGATTATTAATGTAGATTTTTGTCATTTGTCTTGGCCTCCATTTCTCTCTGTTGGTTTGTGCGTGTGCATGTGTGTGTGTGTGTGTGTGTGTGTGTGTGTGTGTGTGTGTGTGTGTGTGTGTGTGTGTGTGTACGTGCGTGCCTAGAATTTATGTGCAAGTGTGTGTTTGTAGAAATGATGTGTGTGTGTTGTGAACTGTGCCATCACTTTCCTATCATCCCCATCAGCTACTCATGTCTTGTTCTTCTCCCAAATCTTCCTGACCTTCCTCAAATAAACCTATCAGCTGTAATCAAGAGATATCTCATCTGTTCTCCTACATTCGCTTTGACATATGCACACAAACTATCAAATACACACACGTACAGCAGTGTCAACTTTTCATGCAGGTCTTTTTCTCTCCCTTGTGGACTTAAGACAGAGGAGGCAGTCTGTGTCAAAGGGATTGGTGGATCCGTAGTCATCCAGGGCCATTTCACATAATGGACTGTCGATACAATGTATAATTACTTCTGTTGGAGAAATCTAATATTTCTATACTATAGGACACAAAGCATTTGGTTAAAGGTGATATATTTAAGGAAAAGGTAATCATCTTTGAAACTGCAAAATAAAGTGGGGAGACATTTAAAAAGAAATGTTACAGATCCAATATCACCTTATAAATATTCATCTCCTCGCTGTCTGTTGTGAACACACACATATTCACACATTCACATTGACTGTATCTCCCGAGAGCACTCTGCTCTCTGCACCCCCTCAGTCCCAAGGCTAGATTATCAGAGACAAAAAAGGAGAGAGCGAGCAAGGGAGAGAGCAAACAGGGGAGAGAGAGCAGAAGGAGCACAGTTTTTTGTCAGTGGGTCACACGGTGGTAGCATGGTTAACTAGCTAATATGATTAAATTTAGCAGAGGCACAAGCCACATTGTCAGCCCACATCAAAGTCTACCAGCTACTGTGAACGCAAATAGAGCCGTATTTGAAAACAGAGAGAGGGGCAGAGAGACAGGGAGAGAGTGCAGATGAGAGAGCAAGAGATTAGCACAAGAGCAGCAGAAAAAGTAAAGGGTGATGTTTCTAATATAAAACAGACACATAGTAAGGAAAGGTGAGGCAATAATGAGGAAAGGGAAGAGGAAGACGAGTTGTCTTACCCTATCAAGTGAACTGTGTGACCTGAAAAGTAGCTGTCAACAGGAAATCTCTTTCTGTTTTCATGTACAAATGAAGGGCCATTGACAAATACTTATGGTGTCAAGTATGAAACTAGCTTGCTGACCTTGTGGTTTGATTATGTGTCTTGAGACTGAGAGTTTAAGAGCTCACTTCTCAGATGGTTTATTGGGTGGCATGAAACATCTAAATTACTTTTAGAGCAGAGTGTTCCAATTGACCAGTTGTTTGCCTCAGAAGTATACATGACATTTAATAGATATGTAGCACTAGGGGAAAAATGACGTAGAAATATACTGCAGGACCACAACAGACATTATCAATTAGCTGATTGTGTACTTTACATCACAGACATTCCTTCAAAGATATGGGCTCTTGATCTATTACGTTTTAATAGGAACTCTATTACCTAATGGCAGTTTAAAGTGTTAAAACACTGACTGACCATTGGAAAGGAAACTTTTACAATTACAGTAACAGGTGAAAAGTGAAAAAAAAAAACTTTCATCCAAAACCTTTCTATGCACATTTTTCGATTTAATGCATCTTCCATCCATCTGGTATCAACCTTCTTTGGCAACCGCACTTTTAGCAGCTACTTCACATCAGATGTAACACACATCTAATCACACCTTGTGTTATTAACACTGTAGATATTTTTTTATTATTTTATTGGCCTTTTTTTATATAGTTTGTTTACTCTGGTCTGAATCAGTTAATGAGTTTAATGATTTTTTCCCCCCCTGGGGTTTGGTTTCTTCTCACACAGAAACATCTGCTGTTTATTGGCTGGATGTGTCTGGGGCAGGACTAACAAATGTTAATACAGAAAGAAGGTGCTTTTTTGGACTACTGGAGAATATGGAGAATATACATTCATTTATTCATTTCATAGCAAGTTGGTGGTCTATATTGCTCTTTGGACATCTATGGTACTGTACCTCAACTCAGAATACAAAAACATATATGGCTAAAGGGAGGTGTGTAGCTCAAATTTACAAAGTACACCTGGTAGTTGGGTCAAGCTCAGACCATAAATGAACTTCAGTGGATTTTGTTTGGAACTGGACCAAGACCACCTCCTCCAAACGGTCTTGGTGTAGTTGTTTTGGTCTGCAACTGCACCAATTAGAGCATTATAAGTATTTTCAGGTTGTCTTAGTAGTCAATGCTAGAAGTCAAAATTTCCATTTCATATTGACATCACTTGACTTCTCCGTGAACTTCTCCATTGTTCTCAATGTTCAGTGGTAACCACTAACAGTGTGCTGCCCACCTATTTTTGGCAGCATTATTATTACTACCTCCTTTAACAGACTGAAGTTTAAAAAGGAGATAGAAGTATAGTGGCTCAGTTACATTGTTTGGATAAAATCCAATGCAAAATGCAAAAGAACGCTCTTCCACCTTGTGTTTTGTGCTAGTACCCAAACACAAAAATGACATCTTCACCAACAGTTTTAATGACAGTGTATAGAGCAAAACAAATTAGTCTCCTTGTACTGCAATGTATTTCTCCTAATAATATTTGTGCTTTCTAGTTTGGTTTCAGAATTGTTCAGATAATGCCTGCACAGCTTCACACCTTCTTTATTTTGTCTTATAGAGCTTGCTTCATCATAAATAATTTTCTGGGAAGGTAAACTGATAATAAAGCTGAATCATAATTGTTACTGCTCCAGGAACATAATAAGACTACACACTCACAATAGTGCACTTAGTCCCCTGGTGCTTGATGGCAAACAAGGCTTTGAACACTTTTAGAATAATCTGGGCTAGAATCCACACTAAACGCTACGTGTACATTTTATTTTACCTGGAGATTTAGATGCTTTAAAAAATTATCAGAACAGAGTATCTTACATAAAAATCTGAACGTTAGCAGATTTCAAGTCAAATAAACAGCAAGGGGCAACAGTGCTATTTCAGCAATTGGGGCTCAGATAAATTGGATTTCAGCCAGGCAGTAATGTTTTGTTTGCTTTTCCTAATTTAAAATGACAGTGTATTTACAGTATTTGAGCACTGCCTGGAAGGTTCTCTACCAACATTACTTCTGTGAGGCTGGCTTTTTGTTCATGGCTCATTATCACGCCCCTGAGACTGCCAGCTATTGACATTAATTACATTTAAAACTTACTGTACATATTATGCAATTCAGGAGCTACATTGTGTCACTGGTGAATTCTACCTTGACTAAAATGTGTGTAGCTACTACTTAGTAGAGCAGTCGGTACTAGACATGCATTTTCAAATACATTCATTTGTTTTACAGGGTCTTAGCTGTGGAGCTCATTTGTTGATGTTTTGTTTTAGTTTGTGTTCCTGCGGATTCTGTTCTTGTGCCAATTTGGGCTGTGTAGACACAAATGCATACTAAATTGCCTATTGATATTCAAAGAGAGAGAGACTGGCAAGGAAATAAACATTTTATTTAATTAACAATAAAATTTCTTAGGATTAAGCTTAAGCATGGCTTAAACAGTTGCTCAACCTGTTAAGGCCAGTGTGTGAAAGTGGACCCAAATGCAGATACAGATGGAAACACAAGAATCAGATTTCTAACAATTTTCAAACACAAGGAAAATAATAACTCAAGAGCATTGAACATGAGGTGTGAATCGGAGCGAGAGTCGGGGAGAGAATCGTAGTTCGTGGGGCGAGGATTGAGATCACTAAAACAGAGGAGTGCAGGTTGGGGAGACGGGAGGTAATGTGAACATATGATTTTCCAGACGCTAGCTTGCTCGCAGGTGGAGAGTAATGTGGGGCAAAGCAGAACAGTCAGGGTGAGGATCCAGATGAGGTGGGTGAGCAGGGAGTCCAGCCTGAGAGGTCCAGTGTTCCGGGATGGTTGTGGCAGGAGGGCATGGAGATAAAGAGAGACAGAAGACAGAGCATGAAATACTGGCTTGTGATTTCCAGGACTAACCAAGTAAGTCCAAGTAAGTGACAGAACTGCCAGGTTGGAGAATTGGAAATCCAAGAAATGTCTAAAACACAAGGCGACACAAAAGAACTAAGGCGACCAATCACTAAAGTGGGTTAGCAGACAAACTGACGAAGACTAGTTGCGTGCAGTGGTCTTAAATACTGCCAACTAGATCACCACCAGGTGTGGACAGCAGGTGCGATGATGAGGACTCCGCCCAGAGGTGGAGTCCACGACATTGAGAAAAAACACTGTCAGTCCCCCTGACCATGACACAACCAGTCACAAAATTATATTGCAACATGTGGTATCTGGTTGATTAGCAAGGGAGGAAAGTTGTAGGAGTGACAGCAGCGAAAGAGAGACAGAGTTGAGCTTTGCAATTTGAGAGAGAGCTTATTTTGAGTGTATGGTTAATGTGTGGTGTATTGTCTTCAGTATGTAGCCTAGTAATTTTTTTGTTTTCTGTGTCAAATGAAGCGACTACTGAATGTCACAGATGCTGGCTAAAATGACACCAAAGGCAGATTAAAATGTAATAAAAAGTAACTGCAAAGTCAGTCGTAAGATTTTGCTGGGAAAAAAAAAAGGTAAACAGTTTTTAAAGGTGAAATATAAAGGTAAAATTAAAAGTAGTCAAAAACAGCCAATTAGACCCAGTACCTCAAAGGATTAAACACATTCATGGTGGTTTTCTTACACTTAACTTTCCTTACTCACAGTGAAAAACGATCACATTTTAACCTGTAACCTGTAAGCGTGTGAGCAATTATTTTCCTGTGCCACTGTGCATGTGTTGTGCATGCATGGAATGGACTGGCTCATATTGGGACATAAAGTGAGGGAAATAATTCTTTGAATCACTGTTAAATTTGTAAGTTAGTTTTTTTTATAACAGTTTTATTTCAATGATAATAGAATATGAACTAAAAACCCGGAAAAATAATAATAATTTGCGAGTTACTCAGTGAAATAAGCATTTAATCACCAAGCAAAACCCGCATTGGCAAGCACAGTGGTAAGATGCTTCTATCAGTTATCCAACAGGTTTGCACTCATTTCAAACCATTTTTAGCACACCCCTCTTTACAGAAACTCTAAATATTGGCAACTTAAAGATTTTCTATAGGATTGAGGCCTGTAAACTGGCTAAGCGACTCCATGATCTTGGCTAGGCCAGATGCCAAGGCACCTTTGGTGCAGTACGTTTTAAGTCATAGTCATGCCAGAAGACCCATCCAATCCAATCTGTGAGCCCATGTGGCACACAGATTATAATAAATCAATCAGTCAATCAGTTACAGACACTCCTGGCCTCATCGCATTATGTGTATAAAGGCTTGTTTGGGGTGTACATTTGCTGAAAACTGGTCAAACCAGTTGGTCGATTCGACACATATCTATGTGAACCAAATAATTGCAACATCAAGGCAAATGTCATGGCAAATGGTTTCCAGACTTTTTGTTAAGCTAAATGGTTGTGTGTTAGTAGCTCGTCTTGCACCTCAGAAACAGTTTAACCTCCCTACCTTTATGTGTCAGTTTCTTCACCCATAATCATACAGTATTTCCCACTTAGCCTCCATTTACTTTTATACCACCAACGATAACACTCCATTTCCTTTCTCTGCCCCTATGTCTAATACTTCTTCATCCCCTCTGCTCTCCTAGCACAGAGTGAAGGGCACAGAGGACTGCCAGTCTGGTCCTCATTATAACAATATGTGCGATACCTTTTACAGTTGTCAGAGTGAGGGGGTAAGTCTGGCCACATCGCCCCCTCTGGCAAGAGCCCTGTCGCATCGATGACCAGTGCTTCTTTCTGATTTGCTGTCGCCAATGGTTACAGACTGATTCTAATCCGTGCCCATGCATCAAGATAATTAAAAAATACCACTTTTAAAAGTTTCAGGAGTCACTTTAAAAGATGTATGCTTCTCCTTTCCTTTTTTACTTCCCAAGTATCACAAATTTGACATGTACCCCCCTCAAAATGTGACATAATGATGTTTGCTACTCTAGCAAATGCAGAGAAAAGTGACAGTTTTTACTTCAGACCTTTAGAGATAATTACAGTGTTTACCAGTAAACTGTCAAATCATACATCTGACATTCCAGGACTTAGTGAGTTGAGGGACTCTTTAACAGTAGGGAAATCTTATTATTGTTTGTAGTAAGCCTCACTGATTATGAAATCACAGAGGATTATAGAAAAGTGTTCATTAGAATGTCAGTAAATGTTAATTGCATCCAGTGGGAAGAGGTATATTGGAGAGAGATAAAAAAAATTCTATAAATACAGTCCATAAAAAAATGACATACACCTCAAGACAGAGCTCATAACCAACACTGTATATCAATTTATTGATCCATCAAAATCCCCATCCACATGCGCCTTCAATTTACTAGATTGTACATCACGCACAAAAGGTATCAGTCAGGTTCACAGGTGCAACACACACATACACACACACCCACACACACATACACAGATGAATTGAGTAGCATATTTCACCAGGAGAGAGGAGGAAAAATGCTCCATAACAAAAATGTCAAGGTGTTTTAAGGAAGAAATATGCTTTGGCACATAACAGCAATTGATGAAATGTGACCTTGAGCTCTACTTTTTCCATTTCTGTTGCATCATAATAATGAATGTTGCTGGGTCAGGAGAAAAAGAGGAATAGGGGGAAAAAAACCCAACAAATTGACAAACCAGGAGGAGCCATTTTTATGGTTATTAAAATGATCTTTCAGGAGAGAGGAAGAAGAAAAAGAGTTTTAAACTTGACAGCATATGCATGAGTCACTGCTTAATACTGAGGAGCACCCAACAACTGGCACAAATAATTGTCTTTTTATAATAACTCTTACTAATTACTTTTCAGGATCGATAAAATTTGGGCTTGTTCTTTTATATATACAATTCTTTAGTAAAATGTATTTGCAGGTCAGTGTGTTCTTGTGGTGGGAAGAGTAAATTGAATTCAGAAATGGAAGCAAATATTTGATAATTTGGCCAGGACATACAGCTATTTACATCTCATAAGACGTTTCAGAAAGTGAAATGAATTGTGGGAAAATTTTAAAAAAGCAAACATTTAAGTTAACTATGTGCGGATCCTCAGAGGAACATATCTACCGTAATTTTGTAATTACTTTGTTAAACCAAAGGGTGCACATATGCAACAGTTGAATATACAGATATAGGCCATGGATATAAGGAAATATGGTGGGATACTGCTTAAATAAGGCAACAAAATAAGGCTGTTATATCTCTGCATTGTGAAGTGGGTAGACAAGTTTGATACAAGTTTTAGAATCACTTAATCTACTTTATGATACAAGATCTTAACTCTATTCTCATTAGAGTGGTTAATATACTAGTGTTCGTACTTCTTTTTACTTTCAACATCTAATGCATCGTGTATCTCAAACAATGTTATTAATTAAGTCACAAAATGCTATTGTGAAATCAATATTCACTCTCTTAAAACTCTTTAGCTTCTAACAATTCCAGAGAAAAATATTGGATGTGTATTTTACTATGTCCACCAACAAGTTGCGATCCTTTCCATCTGCCGTTTGGTATTGAACAAATAGTTTGTTGAGTGCAAAATCTCCACAATAAGCTCAAACTTGAAGCTGAATAAAGCCAAACAGATTCAGGTGACCATTCTCTTAAAATCCAACAGTGTAAGCAGGCAGGGACAATCTATGTGTTTTCACACCATCACACGTTAACAGAGGTATACAGCCTATAGCAGTATTTTCTGTTTAAAGATAAAAGAATAATCAATTTTCATGTGCTTATTAAGAGTCGAGTGGGTCTGGAACCAATCCCAACTCGGGTGAGAGGGAGGGTACATCCTGGCAAAACACAGAGATTTTATACGCTTATAGTTAATTTAGAATCACCAAAAAACCTCCCATGCATGGTTTTGCGCTGTTAGAGGAAACCGGAATACCCATGCAGACATGGAGAAAACATACAAAATGAACATGAAAACTGGATACAAATCCAGGATCTTCTTGATGTCAGGCAATGGTGCTAACCACCACAACAGTGTGCCAGTGTGAAAATAATTACTGAGAAATTAAAACATAAAAGCTGAGTTTCTGGTCAGCCATCAGGGCCCTTCGGCTCTAAAACACCTGCCTGAGGAAATAAAGCTTGTAGAATTAAAATTAGTTCTGAAAACGCATTTTCAAATACCTGCTTTTATGTGCCTCTAAAAGTATTTTTATTGGTCTTTATAGTCTTTTAAATGTCTTGTTTATTTTTTCTTTTATTATTGCTCTTTTATTGGTATATATTATTTATATTGTCATTGATTTAACTTCATCTTAACTTTCACTTAAGGTCATTTTGTTTTGTTTGCCCTTAATTGTATTTCTTATGTGATAAAGCACATTCTTAACTCTACTGTTCTAAGGGTAAACATACGGTAGGTATTATGTATGTTTAACAGTTGGGTTCTTAGCTGACTCAGCTATTGTTATTTAAAAGGAAACAAATACTGAGGTAAAATACTGAGGTAAAAAAAAAAGAAAAGAAATCACCATAATTTGTTAAAACAATAACTAATCTAATTACAAAGTATAATGGTAACACCACTGCACAGTGCAAACAGTAGGAAACTAAGGTGAGGGCATTCAAGATTAACATCTGGCACTTTTCCATTAGTGCCTACTATGATAGACTTGGTCACAGTAACCGGTACCATCTAAAATAGTATCTGTTTGGCCGATGTGCCAAGCAGCCTGAGCAGGTACTAAGGTGTGATGTTGTTAGACTACATGCCACCGATTGGTTGGTTAGTAGTAGTATTGGTTGGTCACTCAATGACTTATGAGAGTGTTTCGTTCACATCGTGATTGTGGCTCAAAAGTTGGCAGTTCGTCTTGTAATCGTAAGGTTGCCGGTTTGAGCCCCGGCTCCGACAGTCAGTTGTTGTGTCCTTGGGCAAGACACTTCACCCGTTGCCTACTGGTGGTCAGAGGGCCTGGTGGCGCCATCCTCGCCTCTGTCAGTGCATCCAGGGCAGCTGTGGCTACAATGTAGCTTACCATCACCACTGTGTGAATGGGTGGATGACTGAATGTAGTGTAAAGCGCTTTGGGGTCCATAGGGACTAAGTAAAGTGCTATACAAATACAGGCCATTTACCATTTACGAAACTCAAATCTGCTATTTTTGAAACCCGGCAACAGCTACAACAAACACGGCGTGATCCCCAAGTCTGACGCAAAGCCACAGAGCAAGCAGCAGGTATATTCCTGCCTCAATGTCCACCTTTGTTGTAGTGTTCATGGAACATACAGGACATTGTAGGATGCTCAAGTTGCTATGACAATGACTATGCACATTCGGAGTGTTAAGGTTCACATAATTGAGGAAGGAGAGTACAAACAACCATTGGTTCAGACGATCTTGGTCAAGCAATTGATTTTAATGAATACACGCGTGGGAAGACCACTCTGTACGCAGACAGGGATTGATCTTCGACTTAATCAAATACTCAATTGTAAAGGAAAAGCAATCGATTCAAGTCGAGTTGGGGCGAGCCGCTCTGAGTAGGTACTAATGAAAAAATGACTTTAGTGCAATAGTACACATTAGTTGATTTTCTTATTGTTAAAAAGGGTAAACAACACTGAAATTCAACTTGCCATGATTACAGAGTTATTGAAGGAATAAGTTTGTTAACAGAAACAATACAAGAAGGTGATTGACAAATTTGAATATATAATCTCATCAAAGAATATCTCCCTCTGTCCTACTCATTAAAAGTTTAGGTTAAACAAAACAATGGCATGTTCTTGCATGTTTTACTTTTTCTATGAACAGTATTTTGATGCCCGATGCTTCCCATCTGCCAATATATTTAATCTGAATTCTATTTTTTACTTTTCCCATTCCAAAGTATGTCACTTATCTCAGGTTTTAAATTCCACCTATATACATCTTTCCAAACTTCATTCAGAACCTTAACATTGTCCCTTTTCGTTTACTTTAGCTTTGTCTTTGTTCGCTCGCTTCTACCTGACCAATTTGCCTACCTGTTCACCTGCAGTTTTTCTTTTTCTTCCACTTCTTTATGCATCCAGCCCCTCCCCTCTTTTCCCCTCAAATCTCTTTTCCCCACAGGACCAGGACCTTACCTCATGAAAGAGTCATCAGCGGTGCATAGCTCTTAATAACAGCTAATCTGTTTAAGCAGCTGCTAAAAAGGTCATGGCATCGGCTAGTGAGGAATAGAGGAAGGGAGAAAGAATGGTGTGGAATAGAGGATTTAGAAGTCAGAATAGACCATGAGAACATGCACAGAGGGAGGGACATAATGCAAGAGTGAAAATTCACAATACTGGACAATTACAATACTTTCTTATATAAAGTTATCTATATATATATATATATATATATATATATATATATATATATATATACACACATACATACATATATATACATACATACATGCATACATACATACATACATATATATACATACATACATGCATACATACATACATACATACATACATATACATACATATATATATATAT
The DNA here is from genome assembly GCF_057382185.1 of Mchenga conophoros. Classification (NCBI taxonomy): domain Eukaryota; kingdom Metazoa; phylum Chordata; class Actinopteri; order Cichliformes; family Cichlidae; genus Mchenga; species Mchenga conophoros. Next base: position 37,383,212 of record NC_140531.1, read on the forward strand.
ATATATATATATATATATATATATATATATATATATATATATATATATATATATATATATAGCTGGATAGCGTAGTGGTTAGACTACACGCCTTTGGAACCCAGGATCGCAAGTTCAGTGGCTAGAGGATCTGAGGGCAGACCACAGCGACCTCCCTGAACAGGGTCCAGTAACCATCACAGTGGCAGATATCCAAGAAAGGGTCTCCAGTATGAAGAGTTGGACAGCACCAGGGCCTGACATGGTTCACGCCTACTGGCTAAAGAAGCTGACTGCACTCCACGAGCGTCTGGCAGCACAAATGAACCAGCTGCTAGTTAACGAGAGACACCCGGAATGGCTAACCGAAGGCCGGACGGTCCTGATCCCCAAGGACCCCAAGAAGGGACCGGTCCCCTCCAACTACCGACCAATAACCTGCCTCAGTACTACATGGAAGCTCCTGTCAGGCATCATATCGGCTAAGATGAACAGGCACATGGGTCAATACATGAGTGGGACACAGAAAGGAATTGGCAAGAATACCAGAGGCGCAAAACACCAGCTACTGGTAGACAGAACAATCAGCCGAGACTGCAAGACCAGACTGACCAACCTGTGCACTGCCTGGATTGATTACAAGAAGGCCTATGACTCAATGCCCCACAGCTGGATACTGGAATGCCTAGAATTGTACAAGATCAATGGGACCCTAAGAGCCTTCATCAGGAACTCAATGGGGATGTGGCGTACAACACTAGGCCAACTCCAAGCCCATAGCACAAGTCACCATCAAGCGCGGGATCTACCAAGGAGATGCTCTGTCCCCACTGCTGTTCTGCATAGGCCTGAACCCCCTTAGTGAGATCATTAACAAGACTGGCTACGGATACCGACTACGGAACGGAGCAGTTGTCAGCCACCTCCTGTACATGGATGACATCAAGCTGTATGCCAAGAGTGAACGAGACATCGATTCACTGATCCACACTACCAGGCTATACAGCAATGACATTGGAATGTCGTTCGGACTGGAGAAGTGTAGTCGGATGGTATCAAAGAGAGGGAAGGTAGTCAGAACTGAGGGGATTGAACTACCAGAAGGCAACATTGCAGATCAGGTCAGGCAAGTCCTGAGGAGTCAGCTGAATGGTAAGAACAAGATCCGGGCTATCAACACGTACGCCCTGCCCGTGATCAGGTACCCTGCTGGGGTAATAGGCTGGCCAAAGGAGGAGATAGAAGCCACTGACATCAAGACAAGAAAGCTCCTTACCATGCATGGAGGGTTTCACCCCAAGTCCAGCACCCTGAGGCTGTACGCTAAGCGGAAGGAAGGGGGCCGGGGACTGGTGAGTGTCAGCACCACAGTCCAGGATGAGACAACGAACATCCAAGAATACATTGGGAAGATGGCCCCAACTGACCGAGTGCTCAGTGAATACCTCAGGCAGCAAAAACCCAAGAAAGAGGAGGGAGACGAGGAACCATCATGGAAGGACAGGCCCCTGCACGGTATGTACCACCGGCAGATAGAGGAGGTGGCTGATATCCAGAAATCCTACCAGTGGCTGGACAAAGCTGGACTGAAAGACAGCACAGAGGCACTAATCATGGCAGCACAAGAACAAGCTCTGAGTACAAGATCCATAGAGGCTGGGGTCTATCACACCAGGCAAGACCCCAGGTGCAGGCTGTGTAAAGATGCCCCAGAGATAATCCAGCACATAACAGCAGGGTGCAAGATGCTAGCAGGCAAGGCATACATGGAACGCCATAACCAAGTGGCCGGCATAGTGTACAGGAACATCTGTGCCGAGTATAACCTGGAAGTCCCGACGTCAAAATGGGAGATGCCCCCAAGGGTGGTGGAGAATGACCGAGCTAAGATCCTGTGGGACTTCCAGATACAGACGGAAAAAATGGTGGTGGCTAACCAACCGGACATAGTGGTGGTAGACAAACAGAAGAAGACGGCCGTAGTGATCGATGTAGCGGTTCCCAATGACAGCAATATCAGGAAGAAGGAACACGAGAAGCTGGAGAAATACCAAGGGCTCAGAGAAGAGCTCGAGAGGATGTGGAGGGTGAAGGTAATGGTGGTCCCCGTGGTAATCGGAGCACTAGGTGCGGTGACTCCCAAGCTAGGCGAGTGGCTCCAGCAGATCCCGGGAATAACATCGGAGATCTCTGTCCAGAAGAGCGCAGTCCTGGGAACAGCTAAGATACTGCGCAGGACCCTCAAGCTCCCAGGCCTCTGGTAGAGGACCCGAGCTTGAAGGATAAACCGCCCGCAGGGGCGTGCTGGGTGTTTTTATATATATATATATATATATATATATATATATATATATATATATATATGTATGTGTGTGTGTGTGTGTGTGTGTGTGGGTGTGTGTGTGAGAGAGAGCTACTCTATGATACAAGATCTTAACTGAATTCTCATGAATGTAGCTTCAGTTCAATGTGAAAGTGATTTGTGAACACTCACAGCCATCAGATCGTATTATAGCCCTTGCAAATTCTCTGATAATGACTGTAACGAGACATGCAATAGCAAAATCAATCATAGATCTATGCTCTTATTGAGAAGCCATCAGTGGCAAAGAGAAAAGTGGGGGCAGAAAATCAGTGCTCTCTTGCACAAATGAAAAACATGGTACAAGAAGATAGCAGAGGGCTGTTAGGTAGGCTCATCAAATTGCCAAAGGTGGAAATTAAGTATAATGCAACTAATGACATCAGGTAAACAAAAAACAAAAACACACAAAAAAACATTTACACTTTTTTTCTTTTTATATACTATACTAAACATTTGTACCCAGGGAAATAAACAATTAATTTTAAGAAATAGCTGCACAATTTTAAAGTCTACTTTCAAATTATGTCTAAAGAATACTTGTTTAGTTACAGCTGCATATCCATGATAAGAATCATCCAAAACATGCTGTGCTGGAATGAGATCTTGTGATTGTGGAGGCCATTTGTCACATTCAAGAGGCCAGTCTGACAAGATTTGAGCTTTACTGTATGGTGTGTTATCCTGCTGAAAGCGGCTATGAGAAGATAAAGGTAGTAGTCATAAAGGGGTGGACATGGTCAGTAACAATACTCTATGGCATGGCATTTATATGGGTTTTATATGTTGCTAAGTTGGTACTAAGGGACCTATCCCTCACACTATTAAACCAGTAGAATCATAGATACATTGCTCATTGAAGGTAGGATGGATACATCCTTTAAAATTTTGGCCAAATTCTAAATCCATCTTCTGAATGTTGCAGAACACATGGGTAAGCCCATGTCAAGTGTAACCTCAGTTTCCTGCTCATAGCAGACAGGGATGCCATCTATTATGGCCTTCTGTTGCTGTAGCCCATCTGCTTCAAGGTGTGATGTGCTGTTCACTGAGAGATGCTCTTCTGCATTCCCTGGTTGTAACAAGTGACTATTTGAGTTGCATTCTTATCAGCTCAAAGCAGTCTGTCTATCTTCAAAGGAGAGTTCCTTTTTTCATGGTTTTGGGGAGGAAAATCTCAGCAGATCAGCAGTTTCTGGAATACCCAGACCAGCCAGTCTGGCACCAACAACCATGCCATGTTCAGAGTCAATTATATAACTCACCCTTGTGATAAGAAGAAGCTTCATGTATTTTCCTTGAAAACTGTATTCCTATACTTTAGGTCATTTTTATTTACAATTAAAACATCCAAACACAATTTCTATAAAGGCTAAACTTAAAGAGCTTGTTTGCCTGAAGTACTGTGGTCTAGAGATTGCATTACTACAAAGCTTCTGAATTGGGTACCGAACACATAAAAAGGAAAGTATAATTGCCTATTCTTAAATGAATAAAATGCTGTTACCACTGTGTTAGTTTAAATTAAAGAACACATCCCTTTGTAATATTGTAATCTGACTGCTTCAGCCAAAACTTCACCTGCCATTAAAAAGTCATTTGTATTCCTTCTTTATTAAACATGACAAATGACCATTCTTAATATAGTGATATTAAGAAATTAGGTTTATGCCAGTATAAGCATGGCTTGCATTCAATGCAAGAGCATGAAATCCATGGAAATTATGCTACCCCTGAAACTAAGTATGCCCACGTCACTGAATATTTCACTGGCTCAACTTTCCCACCTCTGAGACGTCCACTCACACTACCTTTTTGAAATTCTTCAAGGCAGGTGGACTCCCCACTTCCCAACACAAAACCAAAAAGACAAAGAGCCACTTGAGAACTCAACGACTTCTACCCCCCCATGGGACTTAGCGGATTAGTTAGGAGTGAGGGAGCTAGAACAGAGAAAGACTCAAAAGTGAAAGACATAAAGAGGGAAGTAAGAGGGAGAGCGATTGGCTCTCCCTTTCTATTCCCATTGTGGGCCATGGGCCGTGCCGTCTGAATAGCTATGCTAATAGGCAGCTGAAAGTACGAAGAGATAACACAAAACCCACTTGACTTCCTGACACCTACTTGAGTGGGGCCATAGCATTTTCCATGGCTACTTGTTATTCATGGGCCCTGAAAGTAGCCTGTCTGTCAGTCTTTGGGTGGACGGTTATTTTGTCTTTGGAGTAAAATAGTCAGGAATAGAGCAAGTTCTAGTTCCACTTGGTGGTTGAAGTGTTAATTAGAATTTAAATGCTTGTAAAGATGGAGAGGGTTCTCTTGAAGGTGGGAGAGCAGATTAGGGTCCTGGTGTGGTTATGGAAATTTAGTCTGATCTTTGGAAAGAGGTCAACAGCTGGTGAGATTTAATCATCTGCAGCAGCTGCAGTGTCTCAACAAATAGCAGAAATTAAAATTTCTCTATGTAACTTTTTTGCTACCCACACACTCATATAGAAAGTATTATTAGGGTAATAAAAAAATGAAAGCATAGCTTACAGAATTTTTTACTAACCACACTCTCAATAAAAAAGAATTAGGAAAAAAACAACAAAGAAAAATTAAAGTGTTCATCATGCAAAGATACAAAAAAATGACATCAAGGCCACTCTAAAAGTATATTTGATTTTAATGTAATACACACCATAAATATGGGCATATTTATTGGCTGTGCACTGTGACATATAACATAAATATTATGTATTTATTTATCAACACAAGGAAATGGTAATGCACTGCAGGGTGTTACTAATGTAAAAAGGAATTTCAATGAAATTTTAAAGGGAAAATAGACTTTAGAGATTATTCATAATAAATAATTTGTCCTTTTTTCTCCAAAAACACCCCTATCAGATTTGATTAATTTACAATCCAACACAGTAGAACTCTTTAGTATTCTCTGCAATTCTGTCATTCAAGAGGTCAGTGTGTGATGGTTTTCTATTATAGCTCCAGCAAATGCACTACAATTTAAATGAACTTGTTGTAGTTGAAAAAACCATTTCTAAATTCTCTCAGTTAAAATACCAAACTCTGTTCAAAACCCAGGATGGTATTTTTAATGAGGAAGAGTTTTGATACATAGCAGACGAGGTAATCCTCATGTGTACATCGTGCACAGACAGTAAAGAGAGTGACATGGTGTGGACAGTTGGGTTGATTAAAGGGGATGTGATGGTTCCTGATTAAAGGGTAAGTTTTGTCCCATATCTTTTGGGCTATGACAGCTTAAGATGGCAGCTTACTGCCATGGAGGGGAAAGTCAAACCCATCACAGGGAGCAGTAATGAGAAGAGCCCCTTTCTTGGCACCGATTGAGGCTGGTGGAAATATATTTCTTTTCAGCTTCACAAGTCATACAGTAGAGTTGTGTTTGATCAACATTCAAACAGTTTCTTCCTTCTTCGTACATTAGACTTAAAATCAGTGATTTGTGTCACACAGCTTTTTTTTTCAACTCCAGAAAGGGGAAAAATTGCAAGGGTTTAAATTCCATGTGGCCAAGTTTGAGATCTTTCATTTGGCATTCAGTCACCAAAATGTTATTTCAATTTTGCTTTGCAGTGACAGTGTTTCGTTGCTTTGGGCATCATATTCAAAAACCCTCTGCAAATAAAAGAAACTGCATCAACCATTGCCTGAGATCACTTCACTAAAGAAGAGTCTCTTAAATGCTGTTGCACTTCAAGTCACAGATTGTGTTGTCATTTTGCCCTCAATCAGAGAATGACTTTGATTCTGGTCTTCTTGTTCAGAAGTCACATAGACAAAAAATAAAATTCAGCTAACTCCTTGAAAGTCCACATTTCAAATTCTCTCTTTTAATTGGGATTTGAGTACAAATCACTGTTTTGTTCCATGTTCTTGTGTAAATTGTGCTGATAATTACTAGCCTGAAAATCTGTGTCTGGGAGCACAAAGCTAGCTCATTGTATAATGGAACCAATTTGCATCTGCTTTCACTAGAGCTGCCGTGGCAGCCCCGTGAGAATCAAAGGTTGATTAATGCGTCCAACCACAATTTATTAGCAGCTGTTCAGGTGGCTTGTGATAGTGTGAGTGCATGTGTGTCTGAGAGATACTGAGACTGACAGTGTTAAGCCTGGTTCACATTTAGCATCACCACAGTGCAGGGTGGAGTGATGCCATTCCTGACTTCCCAAATTTGACTTGCTTTTGCAAAACTTGAAATAGTTTTAAATGTGACACTCCTGAATGAGATGAAGATTCTAGGAAGAGGCAAATAAAAAGCTGATATGGTAGTCAACAATGAGACAGCAGCTGGTTTCCTTGAAATTAACCTCCTAGGACCTGGCGTCCACATATGTGAACATCACATTTTGGGTTATTTAGACCAAAATACTCAATTTTGCTCTACAAGGGCCTGATATCCACTTACGAGGACATTATGCTGCTACTGTTCTATCAAAATTTTAAACGAATGTCCTCATATGTGGCTCTTATTTTTCTTAAAAACAAAAATAAGGTAAAAAAAAATCTGGTAATTCTTTGTTTTTTACATTCATCGGGCCCCAATATGCCCAAATATCAAAGAGAAATTAAAAATGCATGCCGTGGAAGAGTTCCGGTCCTAGGAGGTTAAGGGAAAAAATAAATATGCAGTAGTATTCACTAATTAGAACAATAACATCTTAATAAAATCAATAAAATCCAGTCTTTAGAATCACATAGACTATAAAGTTTTCTCATTATTTTATTTAAGTGGCTTTTCTTTTTTTTAAATTTATTGATTTTTTTTAATGTTTGATATCTGTAAGTTGTTAAGTGATACCTTACTAAAACCATTAAATTGATACATTTGTAAAATGTGTGTATTGTCATCATGGGAATATCCTTGTACTACTTTGGTGAATTTTTAGAAAATTCAGAAAATATATAGATATTATATGTAGCCGGGTGGAAGTTCGATATTATGGGACATGCCACTGGATGGCACTGTTTTTCTTTTGGGGTACCTCTGAGAGCGGAAGGAATCATGGGGATCTACGGAGACATGCACGAGTGCTAGCTTGCATTGCTGTTATGTGGGTGTGCAATGCCTTTTTTCGCTGCGTGATCTGTTTTGAACGCAAAGTGTGCAACAGTTAAGGCACCAGGAGTAGCTGCCACCAACTTCGCCGTTCGTCTCAGAGGGATCCATATTCCGTTTTCTGCTGGATTAATGCACTGAGAAGCCACTACAGTTATTTTTGCACTGCTAAGTTTTGTTTTATTTATGTTTGGGTTTATATCAGACACGAAATGACGCTAGATGTCCTTGAGTTCCAGATGCTGATAAAGTTGGGGAAATAACCTGCAGTAGCAGTGGGTTACCAGAGCACAAAGCTGTTACTGGATAGGAGCTGTCTGTAACAATTTTCAGGCACAAGACTGCTTTTACAACCCCATTTGGGTTGTTTGAATATACCAGATTGCCCTTTGGTGTGTGTAACGGTCCAGCCACTTTCCAAAGACTCATGCAGGCCACTATGAGTGACTTAATCCTTCAGATCATGCTCGTGTACCTAGATGACATATTAGTCTACTCATCAACTTTTGAAGACCATTTGACACGTCTTCAGACAGTGTTGCAGAGACTCAGGGAAACTGGGCTGAAGGTTAAGGTGGAGAAATGTAATTTTCTCCAATCTAGTGTACGCTTTTTGGGTCACCAGATCTCAGCTGAAGGGATAGGTACGGACCCAGACAAGATAGCTGCAGTGAGGCAGTGGCCAGTACCCACCACAGTTAAAGAGCTGAGATCCTTCCTGGGTTTTTGCAGTTATTACAGGAGATTTCTCCATGGATTTTCGCAGCTGGCAGGTCCTTTGCATGATCTGATTAATGCATGGGGCAAGGAGGACAGTCCAGCTAAATATAAAAACTTGCTGGAAAGTGTGTGGACGCCATCTTGTCAAGAGTCATTTGAACAGCTGAAAGAGAAGCTCACGAGTGCCCCCCTACTTGCTTATGCTGATTTCTCACTGCCATTTGTTGTTGAGACGGATGCCAGCAGTTTAGGACTGGGAGCAGTTCTTTATCAGGTGCAGGGTGGCAGGAAACGTGTTATAGCATATGCCAGCCGAAGGTTGAGAAATGCAGAGAGAAATGACAGAAACTATAGCAGCATGAAATTAGAGCTCCTCGCCCTTAAATGGGCTGTGTCTGAGAAGTTTAGGGGGTATCTCTTAGGCTCCAAATTCACAGTTGTGACAGATAACAACCCCCTCTGCCACCTGAACTCAGCAAAGCTGGGAGCCATTGAACAGCGCTGGGTTGCCCAGTTAGCGCCATTTGACTTTGAGGTGCAGTATCGTCCTGGTCGGTGTAACACAGCAGCCGATACCCTCTCTAGACAGCCATTAGCAGGGGAGCCCCAGCCTGCTGGGAGATGAGGAGGAGTTTGATGGATGCATATCCATCTGTAACCTTGTCAGCAGAGGGACAATGCTAGGCCTGGACTTAGTAAGTGCAGGTGTAAAATGTTGTCAGGTGAGGCAGGCCCGGGTCACAGCAGTTGAGCAAGACACCCATTTTACTGATTCCCAAGGGAATACACCCACTCTGCCAGGGTATTCTAAGGAAGAGTTGCGACAGTTTCAGTGCTCTGACCCTACTATCAAGTCCTTTAGGCAGTTTTGGGACAAAAAGAAGAAACCCACACACCAGCAGAGGAAAGGTTTGGCTAAGTCTGTGATTTCTCTGCTCCGGCAGTGGTCACGTATCATGGAGTTGGAGGGATTGTTGTATCGGGTCATTGAGGATGGACATTTGGGGAGGTGTCAGCAGCTCCTTTTGCCAGCTTGTTTAAAGGAAGCTGTACTGGGGAGTGTGCATGATCAGATGGGGCATCAGGGGGTGGAGCGGACCCAGAATCTGTTAAGACAGAGATGTTTTTGGGTTGGTATGTATGAAGAAGTGGACCAGTGGATTAAGAAATGCTACAGATGTGTGCTTACTAAGTTGCCACAGCCCAAGATTCATGCCCCTGTCAAGCCTTTTTTGGCCACTAGACCTCTTGAAGTGGTTGCAGTAGATTTTAGCATGTTGGAGCCAGCCTCAGATGGACGGGAAAATGTGTTGGTGGTTACAGATGTTTTCACCAAGTTCACACAAGCTTTCCCCACACGCGACCAGAAAGCTGATACAACTGCTAAGATTTTGCTTAGAGAGTGGTTCATGAGGTATGGCGTACCAGAGAGGTTACATTCTGATCAGGGCAGAAATTTTGAAAGTGATATGATTCAGGAACTGTGCAAGTTATATGGGGTTAAAAAAAGCCGTACTACACCACATCATCCCCAAGGTAATGCACAATGTGAACGTTTCAATAGGACACTTCATGACCGATTGCGTACCCTCCCACCTGACAAGAAATGCCGTTGGCCTGAGTATTTGCCAGAATTGGTCTATGCGTACAATGTGACTCCCCATGCCACCACAGGGCACTCGCCGTATTACCTCGTGTTTGGAGTGCACCCCCACCTTCCTGTAGATGCTTTACTGTGGCAGGAGCAGGTGCTTGATAAGAGACATGACTGGCTGGTTGTGCATCAGCAGCGCTTAAATGAAGCACATAACAGAGCAAGGCAGTACACGGAGCAGAAAGCAGCGGAAAGGCTTGAGCTGGACAAAACCCGAGTCTATTGCCCCCCTGTTGAAGTAGGTCAGTTAGTTTATCTGCGACACTGGCCCCAAGGCAGGAACAAAATTCAGGACGCCTGGAGCCCTGTGGTTTATAGGGTTGTCGAAGTCCAGGGCAGCACACATGCAGTGGAGCCGGTGGAGGGTGGGCCAGTAAAACGGGTTCACAGAGCTAACCTTAGACCTTGTATTGGCCCAATTCCTGCACCCAGGAAAAAGAAAAATAATGAATCCCCTGTGGTAGTGAGTCCTAGGACAGAAGAGAAAACAGGCTGTTCAGATCCAGATCCTGAGTATGTGTTGTTCGGAGAAACCTCACACCCAAGTGCAGAGCAGGGGTCTGATGAAGCAGTTCAAAACAGTGACATTTCTGAGTCTGTAAACACTGATGATGCTCGTGTTACTGTACCATCTGACTCTGAGCAGGTGTCCACACCAGAGACAGTTGCTACTGAAACTAACAGGGATATTGGGGTCATTCCACCAACACCAGTGCCCCGTCGGAGTAAAAGAGCTAATGCTGGAGTGCATTCAAACCCTTACCATGTCCCTGTATCAGCATGTCATGCCATCACCTTGAGCCCTGAGGTACTGTCTCAGTTGTTGACTAATTTGGGTACTGCTCTCTTTAAGGAAGCAGTGCATGAGTTGAGATATACCAATTGAGTCACCGGGGACGTTGACTCTTAAGCAGGGGAGTATGTAGCCGGGTGGAAGTTCGATATTATGGGACATGCCACTGGATGGCACTGTTTTTCTTTTGGGGTACCTCTGAGAGCGGAAGGAATCATGGGGATCTACGGAGACATGCACGAGTGCTAGCTTGCATTGCTGTTATGTGGGTGTGCAATGCCTTTTTTCGCTGCGTGATCTGTTTTGAACGCAAAGTGTGCAACAGTTAAGGCACCAGGAGTAGCTGCCACCAACTTCGCCGTTCGTCTCAGAGGGATCCATATTCCGTTTTCTGCTGGATTAATGCACTGAGAAGCCACTACAGTTATTTTTGCACTGCTAAGTTTTGTTTTATTTATGTTTGGGTTTATATCAGACACGAAATGACGCTAGATGTCCTTGAGTTCCAGATGCTGATAAAGTTGGGGAAATAACCTGCAGTAGCAGTGGGTTACCAGAGCACAAAGCTGTTACTGGATAGGAGCTGTCTGTAACAATTTTCTTTCTTTATTTTTACAACCTTGTTATTTTCTTCTGAGCACTTACTTTATCATTCAGATTAAAAGAACCCCAAAGATAATCTGTGTTCTGGGCTGGTTAATTTAGCCAGGCTACATATATATAATATTTTTATATAATATTATGTGATTCTAATGCTGTTAAATCTCTTTTACACTGCTGGATTTGAAACTATGACAACAGAGAAGACACACCAAGAATAACTGCTCAATCAGTCAAATTAACTTCACTTTGACCTACCAATAATCAAAAGTAATTCGGACAGTAACTTTAAATGTTAAATAGAAAGAGAGAAGATATTTCTCCCATACTGGTTTTTCTTACTGGCTCCCCGTTTAATCCAGAATCAAATTTAAAATCATTCTCATCACATACAGGGTCTTGAATAATATATATATATATATAGTACCACATCACCCCATTAGAGCACTTTGCTCTCTGACTGCTGGTTTACTTGCATTTTCTCAAGTATTTAAAAGTAGAATGGGAGGAAGAGCCTTCAACTTCCAGGCCCCCATTCTGTGGAATCAGCTCCCAGTTTGGATTCAGGAGACAAACACCCTCTCTACTTTTAGGATTAGGCTTAAAACCTTACTTTTTGATAAAGCATATAGTTAAGGCTGGATCAGGTGACCCTGATTCCTCTTTTAATTGGGTTCCAATAGGCTTAGGCTGCTAGGCACTTCCCATGATGCACTGGGTGTTTCTGCTTCACTCACATTTTTTTACTCATTATGTATTTATAAAACTGGTCATGACAGATGGCTGCCCCTCCCCAAACTTGATTCTGATCAAGGTTTTTTCCTGTTAAAAATGAGTTTTTCTTTTCCACTCTCGTAAAATGCTTATCTGATTTTTGGGATTTTCTCTCCATTATTCTGAGGTCTTTACAACATAAAGCACTTTGAGGTGACTGTATTAGCAAATATAATTTTCTGAAGATAGAAAAGGACCCTAAATGGTTTCTTGAGGGATACCATGGTTAATGGGTGTAGAATGTGGAATAGTTTTCTACTTGCCAAGTGAAGGTTCTGTCTTTCTGACATGAGTAAAACCAGTGAAGAACTTGCAGACCAGCCTCATGCCCCAAACATGTTAAAAGACGGCCAATGGTGTTGAATTGTGACTGAGACCCAGCAACACTAGAATTGTACAGGAACTAAACTCAACGGATAAATATCTTTATATATATTTAACAGGGCAGAGAGAGACCATGACAGGACAGAATGTATGATGCACATGATTCTAAAACACGACTAACCTTTCTTAGGTATGTTAAAAAAATACTTAAATAGGAGGAAATCTAGAATTAGACAACTTCTTTTTATAAAATCTTGGCAAGGAAAGGCAACTTTGATATGGGCCTGTAATTATGAAGGGCATTAGACTCAGGGTTTAAAACAGTTATATATTTTAGTCAGAATAATGAGGAACAGTGCACCAAAATCTTATTTTAAGAGGCATGTTGGCATTATATCTAGAGGACAATGGGTGAGCTTCATGTGTGAAATTAAATCAGACAGCTGGGTGAATGAAACTGGCTAAAAGTGATGTAGCTGTCTTTATTTTTACTTTTGCCTTGGCAGCTAGAATCCAGGGCTTCCCCCAGACAGACTTTACTTGGTTGCGCTGGTGTGATATATCTGGCAACCAACTCAATGAATTTTTTTCTCTTTTAAATTGTCTATGTTTAATCAAAAACTAGATTTAGTGAGATTTATTTTAAGTCATTAATATCCATGCTGAGTTACCATGGATTTCCCACACATCACTTTAAATTTGGTGGGCTGCAAAGGTATATTAATAAGCTCCTTAATTATATTTAGCTCATCATTCTCTATTTTGTATTTTTTCATTTTTTGATCAATGATCAAGACTTAGGCAGTGCTAACCAGCTAGTCCTGGCCTTTCTTATTATAAACTTTTCCTATTGGAAACAAAGCCACAAAAAGTCCATCAAAAGCACAGGAGTACAGGGAACAGTTCATAACTCCTCAGGGGGCCGATCCGGAGGGCGACGGCACAGGAGTCCATAGTCCAAAGGTTCAGGGGGCCGGCCATGTGGAAGGTGGCAGTGGCGAAGCAAGCATGGCTGGCCACACTCGGGTGGCTTGGCCCGTGGCCGGCGGCGACGTGGACAAGACCCGTCGGGTGGCTTGGCTGGCGGCCGGCGGTAGTGTGGATGTGGACGTGACCCGTCGGGTGGCTTGGCTGGCGGCCGGCGGTAGTGTGGATGTGGACATGACCCCTCGGGTGGCTTGGCTGGCGGGACGAGCAGAGGCGTGGCGTCGACCACTGGCTGGGTCGTGGCGGGCGAGACGAGCAGGGTCGTGGCATCGACCTCTGGCTGGGTCGTGGCAGGACCAGGCGAGGCAGGACCAGATAATGGCGCTGCAGGCGATGGCGTGGAGGGATGCTGGACTGGCTTGGCTGAACCTCCAGCTGGCGCAACAGGACCAGGCGAGGCAGAAGCAGAGGCTGAAGACTCTGACGAAGCTGGACCAGACGAGGCTGAAGACTCTGACGAAGCTGGACCAGGTGACGACGAGGCGGCCGCAGGTGGCGGCTGAACGGTCCCCTCGGACCCTCCAGCTGACGAGGCATGAGGCTGGACGGGCTCCTCGGGCCCTCCAGCTGACGAGGCAGGTTGCTTTTCAAGTTGCAGCAACACACAGTCTATAGTGGGTGAAATGAGTTCGTATGAGTTCTCAGACTGAGGTGTGGCAGAACCAGGTGAGGCGTCGTCCTCAGGCTGAGGCGTAGAAGCAGCAAGCAGTAGCGCAGCAGGTGGTGGTCCTGCAGGCGGCGGCACGGGAGCCGCAGGGGGTGGCGCTGCAGCCACAGGTGGTGAAGCAGAAGGTGGCCAGAAGGGCTCCTCGGGCCCGCCAGCTGACGAGGCGTGAGGCTGGACGGGCTCCTCGGGCCCCCCAGCTGACGAGGCGTGAGGCTGGACGGGCTCCTCGGGCCCTCCAGCAGACACAGGAAAAGGCTGCACAAACTCCAACTTAGCCCCTGGCTCCAACCTGGCCCGGATCTCGGTCCCACAGTAGCTTAGCTGAGCCTCATGGCTAGCACTTCCAGTGCAAACAGTCTTATAATTTGGCTTCTTGGAAGCAAAGTTCATAGCATGATCAATACACTGGGATGCTAGGTAATTGTGCAGAGGGATAAGATATTCCGTGGAAGACTTGGCTGGTGATTTTTCAGTCTTAGTCATTTCATAAACATGCCCATGAACCTTTAAGGCAGTGTTTGTTCCAATATTGTCCTTAGAAAAAACGCGTGGATTCAGAATATAATCACCCACCTCATGTTGCTGTGAGCCGTGGTGACGACCTGGACGCCGCCTCCTCCTGGAAGCGGTGGTTGTGGGGGCCGGCGCCGCTACAGCTGAGATGAATGTAGCACTGGAAGCAGCCACCGGTTGAGGTGAGGGAAACGCAGCACTTGTCTGCTGCCGTGGCGACATGGACATGGAGACAGGTGAGAGACTGAATAAGCCGACTCTTACTCCTGTAGCCGGTGAAGGAAGAGCTGCATCACCGCAGGGCTGGTGTGATTCAGCCTGCACACTGGGCACCTGCTCAGACGATGATGGTGAGGCAGAGGAGTTCGTGGCTGTAGCAAACTTCTTTAAATCTGCAGGCAGGCAGTCCATAAAACCTGGGTTAGCCGTGGCTATCCGGGTCAACTGAGCCCGAATAGCCTCCTTCTCCTCCCCCTGCTTCCCTGCACAGGATATAATCCAAAGTCCACGAAGCTGTGTAACACGAATCTTGAATTCAAAAAAGTCACTGAAATAAATGTCCGCTGGGTCCAGCATGGTCAGGTCGTTCTGTCACAGTCTGGCGAGGGCAGACTGTATGAATTGAAAAAGGACCCAAAACGCAGACGCCAAGGAACAGGGAACAGAACTTGAAATGTTAACAAAAGGCGAGCCGTTTAATAAGGCTAGTAGAAGAGGTACAAACAAAGGGCAAGGCAAACTGAAGCAAAATTAACACAAACCTAAACTGGGGAATCTAAACAAGCAACAAGAAAAACCTAGGCAAGAAACTTGGAAGCATGGCATGGGAAGCATGGCGTGGACAACAGACGACCTGACAATCACACACTGAAAACAGAGGACTTAAATACACAGGAGGTGATTAGGGGAAGTGGGAACACATGGAGGAACAGCTGAGGGTAATAAAGCAGGACGAGGCAAGGGAAGCAAAACTAGAAACACTCACATGAGACATGGACCTTCAAAGTAAAACAGGAAACACACTGACTGAATTCTAAACATGCAAACTTAACAGCAACTGGGGAGACAGAATATAGGAACCTGAAATATGGTACAAAACCATCACAGTGGACATAACATGGAACACAGGGAAGCCATATGACGAAGCCAAAGAGCAAAACCTAAGATAACCATAACTGAGATCTAGGGAAACACGAAACAGTACCACAAAGGACTCAAAACATAATCCATAATATAAAAACACGAGATCTCTCCAAAATGAAACAGGAACATGAGAGGCAGACATAACAACATAAGACAACAGACACGAAACACACGAAGGGCAAGGGAGATTTAACATAGTTGGAACACGAGGGGGAAATAATAAGAACTAGAAACACTTAGGCATGATAACAAATAAACTTAGGAAACCTGATAAGCTTAAACATACACTATGAACATCAAAAGAACTGAAACTCAAAACACTGGGTCATAAGACCCAGGACCGTGACACTTAGACTCTGCTTTCACTTCTGCAAACTCTCTGCAACTTCCTGTCAACTGCAACTTAGTCTTTCTGAAAGACACACACACTGTTTAAACCTCTGAATGCAATATCAATGCTGCAGATTATATTATTAATGCAATGGTAATGATGATGATTATTTAACAATAGCAGTAAAATAATTTCCCTGCTCCACACAAACCATCTGAACGATTCTTTGAAGAAAAGTATATATGTTGATGTTACGGCCCTAGCAGGGCCTCCTCCTGAAGGTGCCTGTGTGGGCGTGTCCCACCACCTCTTCTGCCTGAGGTGCCACCTTTCCCTGTTACACAACTGACTCACATCAGTAATTAAAAGTATTTAAGCCCAGGGAAAGGTGAGCTCTGGGCCAGAGAGCCAGTAGTGTGGTTACAGCTTGTGAGCTGAGTGGTTGTTGTGTTTGCAGCTAGTGAGCTGTGTTTTTGGTGGTTTTCAGCTAGTGAGCTGCTCTTTCTTTTTGGCTTACATTTTACTTTATTGACCAACGCCTGAGTTTTGTTTGTTTTCTTAAATGGTGATAGCGGCTTGTCCGTCTCTTTTAGTTAGTATAAATTGAAACTTTAATAAAACTCTTTAATTTAACCCTTTTGCCTCCTTGACTCCTTTTTCTGACCCGGTCACTTTTGTTACTTCCCCCTCCCCGCCTAGACCCCTCAGGGGAAGGTAACAGTTGATATGACACACAAGGTCAACACAACACAAGAATATATGTTAATAATATGTTTCCAATGAGGATCAAATGTTTTCATTATGGTATTCAGCAGACACTTGAAAGTAAATTGAAAATTTTGACAAGTACAAGTTGTTTGTAGTGTAGCTCAGTTGGGATATCAAAGTATGAAAAAATTAGAGCAATCAAAAAGAAAAACAAGAAACGAATAGTTTGCTTTGCAATTGCAAATGAAACTTTAAGTGAAGTATATGCCTTTTGATATCAGAGATCACAGTGGCTCTGTTTTCAAAAGAGGTTTGCACTCACATACTGGAGTACAGATTTAGAAAACCCTCCAACAAAAATGAATTCTCTTCATCTAATTTTCATTCTCTATGCTAATGTCTGCACAATATTCCTCTAAAACAGAACAATTTTGTATAAGATCTCTGAACATGTTTTCATTTCTAAAAATCCAAACAAACTTTATTGGCTCACATGTAATTCATTGACAAATTGGAGGGTTTATTTATTTATTTTTTTTAAAAGAGATGATTCTTGCAAATTACCTTATTTTTATGCTGTAATAGTGACAAGAGAGATGTTAAGACTGTTCTGCTTGACCATCTATCACACAGTATCTGGTAAAAGAAAAAAGATGACTGGGAGAGAACCAGTGTGCCCACTACCTACCATCCTGCCAAATGCCATTTTCAAACAGCTAAGAAGTCTGAATATTTCTGCGTCTTGTACAGAAATGCATATGATTACTTGATGAACCACAGCGTGAGAGAGATGCACGATGACAGAAAAATGAAGGAAGAAATAGAGAGCACAGGAGGAGAGGTCGGAAAAGGAGGAGGGGTAAATGGAAACGTCGCAGAGGCACAATGGAACTATATAAATCTAAGCAAGTGCATTTGATCATTGGCATTTGACAGAAACAGGGATGGAAGAATGTGGCCAAGGGAGGGGAATGCGGCAGTGAAGAAGTGTAATACCATGATGTGACTAGCTACAGACGTTTTGTGATTTTGTGCACGTCCAAAGTGCTGGCTCTTTGTCATGCCAAAGTACAGGAGTGGCAAGGGTATAGCACCGTGATATTTCGGGCCCGCTGCGGTGACACATGTAGTGGCTTCAGGCCATGCAGGTTTAGTTAGAGTCTGACTCATGGTCATGATGTAGTGCCTTATGCAGTGATAGCTTTGAGACATATGAGCTGGTATTTCCAGTGCCAGGCAGAGGCTGCCATTTCCTTGGCTGGATTAAAAAATATTCCCAAAGGAGAACTCCGGATTGATTGTCTTCTTAGGTTAGGAGCGGGCCTAAGCCGGTGCTTTCACGCCAATATCTAACATGTAGCGTGATAAGGAATACAACTTGGAGAACATATTAGATTGATTTATTTATTATTTGTTCTGGCTATTAACGCACCACACTGGCTTAGGTCTACATGTAACCAAGATCAGCAATAGCAACAGGAACATCAGACTTTAAACAGGTAAACTCTATTTTAAATCAGAACACAGACCCAACACTTAGTGCTTTTAATTAATGCTTACCACCACAGTAGCCTTCTAACTATTTAATTTAGAATTTTATGTGCATGAAGTTTGTGAACTCTCCCATCACAATCTAGCAAAACTAATGTGCCCGCTGTAATTTTCGTTTTGTTTTTGAGAAATCACTCATAACCACTTTGTCTGTTTTTTCATATTTGTCCACTAATATGTTTCAGATCATCAAACAAATGTTAATGTTCAATAAAGATTATCAAAGTGAATACAATATGGAGTTTTTAAGTGATAATTTTAAAAATGAAAGGCAAAAAAGAGTAGCTAAACTTATCTGACCCTATTTAATTGTCCCCTAAACCTGATAACTGGTTGTGCCACCCTTGGAGCAAGAACTCCATTTGCGGGTGAGTGGCAATGAATCTTTCACATCACTACAGAGGATTTTCAATCCACTCTTCTTCAGAATTGTTTTAATTCAACTACACTGTGGAGCTTTAGAGCATGAACATCATTTTCAAGGTCATGCCAAAGCGTCTCAATCTAATTTAAGTCCAGACTTCCATTCAGAGGTGGACTGGTGTGTTTCAGTTCATTGTCCTGGTACATAACCCAAGTGCACTTGAGCTTCAGGACATGAACTGATAGTTGGACAATCTCATTTAGGATTTTCTGGAAGAGATCAGATTCCATAGTTCCACCAATTATCACAAGTCATCCAGGTCCTGAAGCAGCAAAGCAGCCATAGAACATCACACTACCACAATCATGTTTGACTGTACACGGTTCTTTTTTATAAAATGGTGTTACTTTTACACAAGATTTCATGGGACACAAATCATATAAAAAGTTCAAATCACTTTTATTTTCACGTCACATGTGCACGTACATGCGAGTGAAATTCTTGTATGCGAGCTTCACAAGCAACAGTTGTGCAAAAATACAATAACATAAAACAAGCAAAATATAAGAATAGCTAAATCTGAGAGTAATAAATATATGTACAATATAAGAGTGTATGCATTACTGGATGTGTATACTAAATGTTTTTCTACGTGTGTGTGTGTGTGTGTGTGTGTGTGTGTGTGTGTGTGTATACATATTTTAGAAATTAAATAGAGTCAACAATAAATAAAAATATATAAAATATACAGTGGTTGGTAGTTGGACATGTGCAAAACAGTGGCATTTATATACAGTGTGGAGTGCATAATGTTGAAGTTCCAGTAGTAAGGGTGAGGTGTCTATGAAGTGTTCAGCAGTCTGATGGCCTGGTGGAAAAAGCTGTCTCTCAGTCTGCTGGTACGGGACCGGATGCTGCAGAACCTCCTTCCTGATGGAAGTAGCCTGAACAGTTTATGGCTGGGGTGACTGGAGTCCTTGATGATCCTTCCCGCTTTCCTCAGGCACCGCTTCCTGTATATGTCCTGGAGGGAGGGAAGCTCACCTCCAATTATCCATTCAGAACACCGCACTACTCTCTGGAGAGCTTGGCGGTTGTAAGCGGTGCTGTTGCCGTACCAGGTGGTGATGCATCCAGTGAGGATGCTCTCAATGGCACAGCGATAGAAGGTCCTGAGGATGCGGGGGCTCATGCAAAATCTTTTCAGTCTCCTGAGAAAGAAGAGGTGCTGCTGCGCCTTCTTCACTGTTTTGTTTATGTGTACTGACCACGTAAGATCCTCAGCCAGATGTACACCAAGGAACCGGAAGCTGCTCACTCTCTCCACAGCAGCGCCGTTGATGGTGATGGGGGTGTGTACTTCTCTGCACCTCCGGAAGTCCACTATTAACTCCTTTGTCTTTGCGACGTTGAGGGTGAGATGGTTGTCTTGACACCAGTGGGTCAGGGTGCTGACCTCCTCCCTGTAGGCCGTCTCATCACCGTTGGTGATAAGACCCACCACTGTAGTGTCGTCCGCAAACTTCACAATGATGTTGGAGTTGTTAGTGGCCGTGCAGTCGTAGGTGTAGAGTGAGTACAGGAGAGGGCTCAATACACACCCCTGTGGAGCACCAGTGTTCAGTGTGATGGGGATGAGGTGATGCTGCCCAGTCTGACCACTTGGTGTCTGTCAGACAGGAAGCTAAGGATCCAGCTCCAGAAGGAGCTGCTCAGTCCTAGATCCTGCAATTTCCTGTCCAGCTTTGAGGGAAAAATGGTGTTGAATGCTGAGCTGTAATCTACAAACCGCATTCTCACATACGTGTCTCTCTTCTCCAGCTGTGACAGGGCAGTATGTAGTGTCAGGGCTATGGCATCATCAGTGTTGTGGCGGTATGCAAATTGTAGAGGGTCCAGTGAGTCGGGTAGTGAAGAGAAAACGAAGTCCCTGACCAGCTTCTCGAAGCATTTGCTCACGATGGGGGTCAGGGCTACAGGTTCGTTCAATGAGGAGATGGTGGCGGATTTGGGTACAGGGACAATGGTGGCTTTTTTGAAGCAGGCTGGGACTACAGACAGAGAGAGGGAAAGGTTGAAGATGTGTGTAAACACTCCAGCCAGCTGATCCATGCATGACTTGAGGACGCGGCCGGGAATCCCGTCCGGACCAGTAGCTTTGCACGCGTTCACTTTCCTGAAGCACTTCCGCACATCCTCCTCAGACACAGTGTGCACACTGACGTCATCCGTGGTGCGCACACTGTCTGGTCTCATGGTGTTCGCTGTGTCAAATCTAGGGTAGAATACGTTTAGATCCTCACATAGAGAGGCCGTGGTCTGCGGTGTGCTGGTTTTCCCTCTAAAGTCTGCGATTGTGTTTAGTCCGAGGGTTGTCAAACTGTTGCTCCACCCTGTCCCTGTACTCACGTTTTATTTTATTTTCACTTGCTACACACGGGACAGACATGACTGGGGAAAGAAAAGGGGGAAAGAAAAGCAGCGGGGAAGAGGAACGGTGATAAAGGGCAAAAAACAAAAACCAACAAAACAAACAGACAAAAAATACATATATCAATCACCTGGATCACCTGTTGAGAAAGAAAAAAGAGAAAACAAGCAACAAAAAAAAAATGAGAGCAATATAACGTTCATTCTCTGAAATGTCATTGTCTAATTTTTCAGTAGCTGCCATCTGTTGTCACATTCAACATTCACAAATAGCTTGTAATGTGCGTTGGGTGCTCTTAGTAATGCTGACTGATAAAAGTGAGAAGTAAAAGATGATGCAGGTTCTTTGGGTGACACAGGTGGTGAGAATGAGATGTGCTCCTGGCAAAGCTGTCTGTGCAGAAGCTGGGCTGAAATTTCATTGTTCTTCTAAAACAAACAAACACGGACGCACACACGCACGCACAGACATACACTCTCACACACTCTCTCTCGCTCTCTCTCACACACACACACACACACACACACACACACACACACACACACACACACCTTTGTGCATGCCAATTTAGATACAATGTACGGATGTCCTCTACATTTCATCATCAAAGCTCTATCAGGCTGTGCAGGGTCTGAAGGGGAGAATATGAACCGGATAAAACAAATCGTTTGATGTGTGAAAGACAGACACTCCAGCTCCAAAGTACTTAAGCTTCTCCTCCCAGTGGACTGACAAGGGAGGAGGGTAGAAGCGAGAAATGAGTGCTCCTCTCTTTTATTCCCTCCCCTCTTCCGTTCATCATGAGGAGTTTCCAAAGCATTGCGTCATTGTTTATGCAAGGTCCCAATGTCAGCACAAGCGATGTCAATTAAATAAATAAAGTCAATATTGACAGGCATTTCAAAGGCATGGTAGAGCTGTGAGAGAATGAAACACAGACTGAGCAGGAGTTTCTAAGAGAATGAATTGAGCAAACATGAAATCTGATGAGAGAGTAAGTGTACACTTGAGCATTTGTGTGTGTTGAATCATGGTGGGATGAGGTGCAAATTGTATGATGTTTCATGTCTGCCACTGCTTTGATATCAGTTCAACATCACAAAATGTGTCTTAGTTTTTATTTTCCATCTTTTTCAAGTTACTTTATAAATCTTTTGATATGCTCTGCCATATTATCTGCTGTGAAAATCACCCATTGCAACCAAATTCATCCTCTTGTTGAAATATAGATTTCCATGGTCATTATTCACTATCTTATAACGTGTAACAGATGGCAGATCCAGTTTCTTTGTAGATATTAAAATATTCATCAAGCTGCCATTAATTCTTTGATTGTCTGGCTTGACAAAGGCCTTTTAACTTTGGTTAATTTCCCTTCAAAGCAGTAGGAGAGTCTCAATGAGTTATGACCATGAATACAGCTCTTTTCCTAAGTCTTTTAAGATGAAAGGCACCCTTTGCTCCAGTGTCAAATGCACCTGACCCTTTTTGCAGAAAGGCTTTTTAATATTAAATTGATTTTTTTTTTGCAGATGATCTGGATTTAAATATTCAAATGTAAAGGGTATAAACATATTTATTTGATGATCACAAAATGATTTGAAACACTGATCAACACCCACATCAAGGCTTTTGCCTTATTCAGTTTTACAAACTGAATTGCAGTTAGCATTTTACTCACCCAGATATGCCAAGACTTACCATGAATCCAATTATCAGGGTGTCAAGAACTGAGGTTTTGTCAAAGAAACTAGTATCACTGGAGGTGGGAAGTAATGAAGTACCAACTTTGTACTGTTCAGTATAATGACAATATAAACAGTTTACTGTCAGTGGGATGGAAATTAGCTAAGATAGCTTATGAAACATCTGCTTACATCTTCTTGAAATCAGTTGCGTAAATCCACAAGGACCAGTAAACCTCAGCAGCAGCAGGGGTCAGGTGATCACAGTCTGTGCATTAAGAAAATGTACTGGAGCTCAAAATGGAAGTTATTGTTGAGATTCTTTTGCCCATGTTTTGCCACTAAACTGATTTTAGGGTTTCCCCACCTGGTGAATCTCACTTTAACCCCTGATTGTATTCATTTTCATGTTTAGGTGTAGAGGCAAAGCCATCTTCTATAATATATGCAACAGAAAGAAGAGCTATTTGTTTCCTTATTGTATGCTCATGTTCTACATAACTAATTCAAGCTGAGTACATTCATTAAAATTCAAATTTAGACTGAAATAAAGTTTGTATGTTGTATATACTAATATAATTGATTTTATTACATTAATATAGCATGAGTTTCACAAAAATAGCTACTTTCGAACTTTCTTACTTTGAGTACATTTCAGAGCCGTTACGTTTTAACTTTTACTTGAGTAAAGAAGTTGACTGAGTACGTCAACATTTACTGGAGTATTTTCTAACACTTCCTGTAGGCCCACCTGTAGGCAGGAGGCGCCATAGGGGTTGGGTGCAATGTGTGTCTGGCGGCAGCCAGGAGCAGAGGCAGAGGTGGACCAATCCCCGGCTACCAAGACTGACAAGTGGGACATGGAACGTCACCTCTGTGGTGAGGAAGGAGCCCGAGTTAGTCCGTGAGGTTGAGAGGTACTGGCTAGATATAGTTGGGCTCACCTCAACGCATGGCTTGGGCTGTGGAACCAGTCTTAGGGGGAGATGGTGGACTTGGGTGGGTATCCTAGCATACCCTCGGCTTGATGCCCGTACCTTGGGGTTTTTCCCTGTGGATGCGAGGGTTTGTTCCCTGCACCTTTGGTTCGGGAAACAGGTCCTGACTGTTGTCTGGTCTTATGCACCAAATGAGGGTTTGCCTTCTTGGAGTCCCTGGGCAGGGTGTCCACCTGGGGACTCTGTTGTCCTACTGGGTGACTTCAATGCTCATGTGGGCAATGACTGTGAGACCTGGAGGGGCGTGATTGGGAGGTAATGCCTCCCGGATCTGAACCCGAGCGGTGTTTTGTTATTGGGCTTCTGTGCAAATCACAGTTTGTCATAACAAGCACCATGTTTGAACATAGGGGTGTCCAGAAGTGCACGTGGCACCAGGACACCCGAGGTTGCAGGTGGATGACTGATTTTGTAATCGTATCACAAGACAGGAGGCCATAAGCTCTGGAAACAGGTGTTTGTGGTGGGTACCTAAACTTTTAGTGAGGGTGCGCTGGGAATGCCTGGCGTGCAGCAAAAACATTCTAACTCAACAAACACAGTTTGTTGCAGGAAAAGGCTGAACATTATGAAAATTAAGTGTCTCTCACACATTCTTAATTTTAAGACTTAAAATGTATGTACACTTATATAAATGGCAAAACAGGCCATGATGATCTGGGATGTAACTGTGTAAACTAAGAGATTAATCTTAGTTGTTCAACAAATAGTGATTCTTGTCATTAATTAACTGTTTTATATATGTAAGGCTCTATAAACCTGCTTCATCATTGTCTCCTTGATGTCAAATCTTGAACTTCAAGCTTGAGCAGTTCCTTAAGCAATCACCTGGAATTCATGAAGGCTTTATGGATTGATATCTGAAAATGCTAAGGGAGAAGGGCAGGTACATGGATGATCCATTTTATAATCTGTTGTGTTCCACAGTGTCATAATGTGATAAAATAATGATGAATTATTACCTAGCTAATGGAATCAAAATTCCTAATTTGATTTCTAAATATAAAATGTTTTCTTTCCAAAACATACTGCCTGGACTAATGGATGGGCAAGTCGGAAAGGCAAAGTAAAGTGTTTACAGACCATTCAAGTTCTATACATAACTACATTTTTTTAAAATCAAAAAATCAACAGGAATCAATTCAGTTGCATTTTATAATTTTGCCTCTATACAGAACCACAGTGGATTTCATAATTCCTCATTTTCAGAGGCTCAAAAGTAATCTGACTATTGACTAACTTGGTTTAGCTATGCATTTCTTGCTCATGTTTCAACAAATGGATGGCTGGTAGCATGTAGGGCCTAGCTCAGAGAGCCTTACTTGGATGCCTGCTCTGGGCAGGATTCAGTTAAAACAGGGAATTTCTAACAAACCTTTCACCAGCAAAGAGACCCCAGGCACTTCTAAAAGTAAAATAGAAAGAATAATAAGCATAGTTTATTTACAGGATAAACTGGATAGAGGTCAAGATCATTAGGTTAGTGTTGAACAAACTCATTGGACATTTGACCATTCCAGAGTGGAAGCCAGTGCCACTACACAATCAATTTAGCTAGCTTTGTGTCATGATAGAACAGTCTTCATATCAAAATATGTGTAAAAAATATCTTCTGCTAGGCACCAGGTATACAATATT
The DNA here is from genome assembly GCF_057382185.1 of Mchenga conophoros. NCBI lineage: Eukaryota > Metazoa > Chordata > Actinopteri > Cichliformes > Cichlidae > Mchenga > Mchenga conophoros. The sequence goes on from NC_140531.1 coordinate 37,408,523, forward strand.
TGTAAAACACTGTATGTTACATTGATTTGTTATAGGGTCAAAATAAATGCCCTGCACACCCCAAAATTTACTATAATATCAATTAACCCATTTTAGGAAAAATCATGAAATTTGAGATGTTGGTGTGTTATTTTAATAACATCCTTTTTAAAATGCCAAGCAGTCAGAATGGTAAAAAAAACTAAACAAAAACAAAATTGACTGGTTCTTTTATATAGCGCTTTTTTACTCTACCTGAGTAGACAAAACACTTTATACAACTTTTCTTATTCATTATGGCATTGTACATTTTTCAATGTAAGTGCTTTCTATCTAACATTCACACATGTTCAACATATTCAACTCTGATGAACACACCAGAGAACAACTTGGGGTTAGTATCTTGCCCAAAGATATCTGACATTTGACTGGAGCAGCCAGAGATAAAACCACAAACCTTCCAATTAATAGAAGACCTGCTCTAACTTCTGAGCTACCGTCACCCCAACAAAATAGCAGAATCCTTAGTTATTCTGTTATTCAGTGAAGGAATAAAGAAGGAATGCACTGGCCAGCTCACCAAAAGGTGTAGAAAGTCATGGAAGACCTCTAACGTGGATGATCACAGGTATCGTTTTAAGGACTTATTACTGGTTAAGTCTATGACCCACATGGTGCAAGGCCACTGCAGAAGCCTAGGTTCGATTTTGCCCTGGGCTATTTCCTGCATGTCTTTCTCATTAGTTGGTATCCCTTTCCTTTTTGCTTTACTGTCCTATTCAGTGTTAAAGCACAAAGAAAAAGAAAATGTGTGACTGCAGAATTCCCAATATCTTACCAAGTCTAGAACACTCTTGATGAGATACAGATATCATTGTCAAACTCTATAATAAAGAGAAAACATCATGAATCCAAATACGGACAGTTTGTCCAAAAATTTTGTGCCTTTGAAAAATGAGTGGCTATAAAATGGCTATAATCCCTAAATAATGATATAATGATAAATACCTGTATATATAGTAGAGGTGCAACGATACACAAAGTTCACGGTTCGATACTTTGGTGTCATGGTTCGATATTTTTTCGATACAAAAACATGTTCATGCCTTTTTAATTTGTCATTTATTAAAATTATAAATATATATTTTAACTCAAAAGTACAGTTTTTAAATGTAATGTTGCTGAAACAACAAAACTATCTGATCAAGAAATCACTCATCTTTGGAAAAGAGAGTTTATTACAGAGAAATGGCTCTTTCCAAAATAAAAGCTATACTACAGTGGGGCAAAAAAGTATTTAGTCAGCCACCGATTGTGCAAGTACCCCCACTTAAAATGATGACAGAGGTCAGTAATTTGCACCAGAGGTACACTTCAACTGTGAGAGACAGAATGTGAAAAAAAAATCCATGAATCCACATGGTAGGATTTGTAAAGAATTTATTCGTAAATTAGGGTGGAAAATAAGTATTTGGTCACCTCAAACAAGGAAAATCTCTGGCTCTCACAGACCTGTAACGTCTTCTGTAAGACGCTTTTCTGTCCCCCACTCGTTACCTGTATGAATGGCACCTGTTTGAACTCATCTGTATAAAAGACACCTGTCCACAGCCTCAAACAGTCAGACTCCAAACTCCGCCATGGCCAAGACCAAAGAGCTTTCGAAGGACAGCAGGAAAAGTATTGTAGACCTGCACCAGACTGGGAAGAGTGAATCTACAACAGGCAAGCAGCTTGGTGTGAAAAAATCAACTGTGGGAGCAATCATCAGAAAATGGAAGACATACAAGACCACTGATAATCTCCCTCGATCTGGGGCTCCACGCAAGATCTCATCCCGTGGGGTCAAAATGATCATGAGAACGGTGAGCAAAGATCCCAGAACCACACGGGGGGACCTGGTGAATGACCTGCAGAGAGCTGGGACCAAAGTAACAAAGGTCACCATCAGTAACACACTACAACGGCAGGGAATCAAATCCCGCAGTGCCAGACGTGTTCCGCTGCTGAAGCCAGTGCATGTCCAGGCCCGTCTGAAGTTTGCCAGAGAGCACATGGATGATACAGCAGAGGATTGGGAGAATGTCATGTGGTCAGATGAAACCAAAGTAGAACTTTTTGGTATAAACTCAACTCGTCGTGTTTGGAGGAAGAAGAATACTGAGTTGCATCCCAAGAACACCATACCTACTGTGAAGCATGGGGGTGGAAACATCATGCTATGGGGCTGTTTTTCTGCCAAGGGGACAGGACGACTGATCCGTGTTAAGGACAGAATGAATGGGGCCATGTATCGTGAGATTTTGAGCCAAAACCTCCTTCCATCAGTGAGAACTTTGAAGATGAAACGAGGCTGGGTCTTCCAACATGACAATGATCCAAAACACACCGCCCGGGCAACAAAGGAGTGGCTCCGTAAGAAGCATTTGAAAGTCCTGGAGTGGCCTAGCCAGTCTCCAGACCTCAACCCCATAGAAAATCTGTGGCAGGAGTTGAAAGTCCGTGTTGCTCGGCGACAGCCCCAAAACATCACTGCTCTCGAGAAGATCTGCATGGAGGAATGGGCCAAAATACCAGCTACTGTGTGTGCAAACCTGGTAAAGACCTATAGTAAACGTTTGACCTCTGTTATTGCCAACAAAGGTTATGTTACAAAGTATTGAGTTGTATTTTTGTTATTGACCAAATACTTATTTTCCACCCTGATTTACGAATAAATTCTTTACAAATCCTACCATGTGGATTCATGGATTTTTTTTTCACATTCTGTCTCTCACAGTTGAAGTGTACCTCTGGTGCAAATTACTGACCTTTGTCATAATTTTAGGTGGGGGAACTTGCACAATCGGTGGCTGACTAAATACTTTTTTGCCCCACTGTATACCCTTCTTCTGGGGTATATTCTCAGCAGCATATTAAACATATCAGGTCCCCATAAGGAGAATCATGTGGGCTGTCTAAATGACTCGGGTAAAGTTTGTAGCATGCGTGCTTGTTTTTTTTTGTCTGCTTCCACTTGTCTTTGCACTAGGATGATGTCGGCGTAAATGTGCAGTCATATTCATTGTGTTCCCACTAGTGCTGTCAGCGTTAATCTCGTTAAAATGACATTAACGCCACAACGCGGCAAATCTCTGTTAACGAGTGCGTGCGTGCGGCTGGACGGCGTCAACACGTTAACGAGCAAACTGCGCTGACGCACTAGTTCCCACCAATGTAGTTGAGCATTGCGTGGCACATCCGACATACTGTTTTACTTTTGTCCATGACGCGCTTACCATCAGGGTCATACTTCACATAAAAACCAAAATAGTTCCAAACGCCAGATCTGAATGAGGGTGGGGGAGGTTCAATTTCGGCTAGCGTTGAGGCAGTTGCCATGTTGCAACGAGCTTAACTTCTGTCTCGCTAGCTTGCGCTGCGCTCAGAAAAGTTGATAAAATAAATTAAAAAGTTTGTATTGTTCGATACACACACACGCACACACACACATATATTATATATATATTTTTAAAAAATCCCCACTCGCCCCTGTGGGCGGTCAATCCTCTGGTCCTCTACCAGACGCCTGGGAGCTTGAGGGTCCTGCGCAGTATCTTAGCTGTTCCTAGGACTGCTCTCTTCTGGACAGAGATCGCCGCTGTTCCCGGGATCTGCTGGAGCCACTCGCCTAGCTTGGGAGTCACTGCACCTAGTGCTCAGATTACTACTGGGACCACCGTCACCTTCACCCTCCACATCTTCTCGAGCTCTTCTCTGAGCCCTTGGTATTTCTCAAGCTTCTCGTGTTCCTTCTTCCTGATGTTGCTGTCATTCGGAACCGCTACATCGATCACTACGGCCGTCTTCTCATGTTTGTCTACCACCACTATGTCCGGTTGGTTAGCCACCAACATTTTGTCCGTCTGTATCTGGATGTCCCACAGGATCTTAGCTCGGTCATTCTCCACCACCCTTGGGGGCATCTCCCATTTTGACCTCGGCACTTCCAGGCCATATTCGGCACAGATGTTTCTGTATACTATGCCGGCCATTTGGTTATGGCGTTCCATGTATGCCCTGCCTGCTAGCATCTTGCACCCTGCTGTTATGTGCTGGATTGTCTCTGGGGCATCTTTACACAGCCTCCACCTGGGGTCTTGCCTGGTGTGATAGATCCCAGCCTCTATGGATCTTGTACTCAGAGCTTGTTCTTGTGCTGCCATGATTAGTGCCTCTGTGCTGTCTTTCAGTCCAGTTTTGTCCAGCCACTGGTAGGATTTCTGGATATCAGCCACCTCCTCTATCTGCTGGTGGTAAATACCGTGCAGGGGCCTGTTCTTCCATGATGGTTCCTCGCCTTCCTCCACTTTCTTGGGTTTCTGCTGCCTGAGGTATTCACTGAGCACGCTGTCAGTTGGGGCCATCTTTGTGATGTATTCGTGGATGTTCGTTGTCTCATCCTGGACTGTGGTGCTGACACTCACCAGTCCCCGGCCCCCTTCCTTCCGCTTAGCGTACAGCCTCAGGGTGCTGGACTTGGGGTGAAACCCTCCATGCATGGTAAGGAGCTTTCTTGTCTTTATGTCAGTGGCTTCTATCTCCTCCTTTGGCCAACTTATTATACCAGCAGGGTGCCTGATCACGGGCAGGGCGTAGGTGTTGATAGCCCGGATCTTGTTCTTACCGTTCAGCTGACTCCTCAGGACTTGCCTGACCCTCTGCAGGTACCTGGTGGTTGCAGCTTTCCTAGCGGCCTCTTCATGGTTCCCATTCGCCTGCGGGATCCCCAGGTACTTGTAACTGGCGTCTTGTAACTGACCTGCCGTCCTGGCTCCCGTTGCCATAGCATTTTTTATGTTGTACCTCGTCAATCTCTAGCTGTGAGAGCAGTCCCTTCTTTCGAATGTTGGAACACTGAGCTACTAGTTGTTTCGCCGTCATTGTGGATGTTGGGTATCGAAGAATCCATAGGTCCCTCATCTTATTCATGTAACCCCTTCCGCCAGGGTTACTTGAGTAGTAGCATTCCCCTTGCTCATCTTCTTTCTCAGGTTTCTGTTGCCTGATGTATTGACTAAGCACACTGTCGGTTGTTTCCACCTTCCTGATGTACTCATGGATGTTTGTTGTCTTATCCTGCACACTTACCAGTCCTCAGCCTCCTTTCTTCTGTTTAAGGTATACTCTGGGTGCAAAATTTGGGTGAAACCCTCCATGCACTGTCTTGATGGCTTCTTTCTCCTCCTTTGTCCAGATTATTATCCCAGCAGGGTATCTGATCACAGGCTGGGTACAAATAGCCTGGATCGTGTTCTTTCCATTCAGCTGACTCCTCAGGACTTGCCTGACCATCTGCATGTATATGGTGGTTGCAGTTTTCCTAGCGGCCCCTTCGTGGTTCCCATGTGACTGTGGGATTCTAGTCACAATTACAGTCCAGTTACAGTTCTAGGCATTCCATGTGTGGGGGGTTGATTTGTAGGCTTTCTTTTAATTATTCCAGACGGTGCAAGCATTGGACAGTCTGGTCTTGCAGTCTCGGGCTACTGCTCTGTCTACCAGGAAAACCAGCTCCTCTGGTTTTCCTCTTTGCTTTACAGTGTCTTTGCTTTGCAGTTTTTAAGGTGTCAAGTACATTCTCATATTGTTCCCCTGCCACTGAGAGTATACCTTGGATGGTTCTATGGAGTAGAGCTGGTTTATTCTCCAGCCTTCTAGCTCTGCGGTATACCTCTTCAAGTGGCTAGCCAAGGCTGTATCTTTGCTGTGCAGCTTCTAAGGCATCAGGTATGGGCAGCTTGCTGTACTTCTTCGGCACTGTTTTAAAGTCAAGTCGAGTCAAGTGGCTGTATTGTTATTTCAACCATGTGCAGTGGAACACACAGTGAAAAGAGGCAGCTTTATTCCAAGATCATGGCATTACATATAACAGACAATCAACACAGGACTACATAAGGTGCAATTGTGCAAAAATTGCAAAAAGCAGTGCAAAAAAAACAAAAAACAAAACAGACAGTGCAGACACAACAGTGCAATAGAAAAGCGCAACAATGACAGTGGGTTGTGCAAAAAGACTGAGCATTGTGCAAAAAATAACTTGATGTATCAAGGTGTGCAGGTGTGTGTGTGTGTCTGAGATTGTGCAGATTCCTGTATGAAGGTATGTGTGTGTGGGTGCCCAAATACTTATGTACCTTACTCTTTATAAAACCATTTCACAACAACATTAATTTTAAGTTTTTTTTTTTTTTTTTTTTTATTGTAAGATAAGGACCCTATATTAAAGAGAAAATCCCAATGATCTGGTGATGGCCTAATAGCAGATGACAACAGAAAACACCAGAGGCAATAGTCAGTATTGGGAAGGTTACTTTTAAAATGTATTCCACTACAGATTACTGAATACATGCCCCAAAATGTATTTTGTAACGTATTCCGTTACGTTACTTACTGAGAGTAACATATTCTGAATACTTTGGATTACTTAATATATTATCATGCTTTTTAAAACTACACGAATGTACTATTGCTGTGCGATTTATTACTATTACTGAAGGTCTGCGGCTTCGAACCGTGGTAAAGGGCTAATACGGTGGGTTCTGTTTCGGGCTCGTAGCCGAAAAATAGCTTTACTTTGTTGTCTGGGTCAACCTTGCTTGTGAGAGACAGAGAGAGGCGTTGAAAGACTGCTCCAACGGAACTTATTGTTTCGGAGGAAAACACGAACACAGTGTACAGTCGAGTCTTAATAGCGTACTTACAACTGGGCTCGTCAGGCACTCTTTGTGGCTGCAGTGGTTATTATTATATTTACATGCTTCCAGCTCCCGTTTCTTCTCGATGACAACTCACACTTTTCCACTCGCCTTTTTCTCCCTCCTCTTGCTCACAGACACATAACGTGTAGGCAGTCGATTCCCCCTGCAGCACGGACTACACTGCCCATGAGGCTACGTTCCTTAGAGCTATGCCTGTAGCATTCTGCCTATTAGCTTAGCACAACAACAAGAACAACAAAAAGGCGCTCTGTCACCCAGGAAACACATAGTCGCAGACAGAGCGCGTCACCCTGTAACCATGGCAACCGTAACGCTGCCGCCCGGAACAACAGAACGTAGCTGTCAAACAAAACCCAAACAGTCCTGAACCGCCACAACATGAAACAGGAAAATACTGCCGTGTAATCCATTTATTTCAATAAAGCAACTGTATTCAATGGTAACTGTAACGGAATACAGTTACTCATATTTTGTATTTTAAATACGTAACGGCGGTACATGTATTCCGTTACTCCCCAACACTGGCAATAGTTAATGACAGGCCATAGTAGCTGGTTTGGCCAATGGGAAAGAAGGCAGTGCAGGAGAAGCGCTTTGTGAATCATGGTAGGTCCTCCAATAGCCAAAACCTACAGCAGCATAACTAACTATAACCTTTATCAAAAAGGAATGTTTAAAGCCTAATCCTAATAATGGAGAGGCTGTTTAACTTTTGAAGAAAGAAAAAATTGGAGCTGGCTCAACAGGAGAGGAACCTGACAGCTGAAGGCTCTGGCTCCAATTCTAGTTTTGGAAACTCTAGGAAGAATAAGTAAACCTACCCTTAGAAAGCAAAGTGCTTTTGGGGGTTATAAGGTACTATGATTATTTATGACACAATGTGCTCTGATCAGTTAGGAAAGGTTTTTAGTTTAAACCCCTTTCCACACTAGAGAACCAGTATACACAATACAGGAAGGAGATAGTGTCTGTGTCCAAGCAGGCTGTCTGGTAAGATTTTTCTGATAAATATCGTTTCAAAGACTAATTAAAATTAATATCACTTAGACAAATTGTGCTCAGTTTCCTTTTCGCTAATTAGAAATCTGCACTCCATAGAGAATCATTGATAAAACTGTTCTCTGAGAGGTGTTCACATTGAATCCTCAATTTAAGAATAAACTGGAGGATGATGGCACACTCTTGGACTGGGTCAAGGACAAACACTGGCAGCAGCATAGAAACAGAGCAGGTATTCATTATGCATGGGAATTGAATTTAGACTTTTATCAAATACTCATCTCCTGCCTCATGTTCGTCTTTTGTCTAGTCTAATTGCTTATTACACTTGCAGCTGACAGAGCATGGTGATGGTGTGAGGGACATGGGGACAGTCCAGCAAGATGAAGAGGAGAGGGAGGGGTGGAGACTGTATGGGTGAGCACCAAGGTTATGACAGTTAACCCTTTAAGACCTACCATAGAACCAAGTCCGCCAGAGCTTATATTATATTTTTACATGCTGTGGAGCCATTTTTGTGAGCATTTCAAGTTGCTATACATCAATACAACCATTATAGCCCAGATTTTAATAATATGTATTCATTAAGTGCATAGTAATTACATAAATTGCAAAAAAGTGCAATAAACTACAAAAAAATTGAAAATCGTTTTTGCTTTTTTAACATATATTTGTAGTTAGAGAAATTTAAGAGGCTTATCCCTCAAAACTGTAAATACAAAAAAGTTGCACAAAATAGTTTCCCACCACAGGAAATTTATTTTGAGTGTCTTCATAGTTTTATTTTTGAAATACACCAATTTTTATACACTGCAGGAAAAACGAAAATAAATATTATACTGCAAATTTGCAAAAAAGCAGCATATGCATCAAAATAAACTATTTCCAGCAGTGCAATATGAGTCCTAAGCATCCCAGAAATGACACAGAAAGTCATAAAGTCAAAGATAACTTTTAAAAAGAGCAGTATAGGCCCTGAGGCCCTGATCGCAAAAAAGACTACATTTCCGTGAAAATGACGTCACTTCCGGTTTCGGCCAGGTAATGGCGGAAATGCAAAAGTTCGCGCTGACGTCTATTCCAACGTAGGAAGTGTTTTGAACAGCTGATCGGACCGGCAAAGCGTGTTTCTGGAATATTATGTTTTTGTTCCTGCAAGCGCTTTTTATTCAGTTTTTGCAAAGCTTTATGTGGAAGGAAACCGTGACCTAGGACAAGCTGATGGCACAATATGTAAGTACAACTCCTCCGGTTTCATATGCAAAAAAAATTTTTGCGCTAGCTTACGTGGTTGCAGTGCTACCGGGATTTAAAAATAGTTACGCATAACAGAGCGTTCCCGCTCCGATCAGCTCTAAAGGGTTAATGAACACTAAAATGGAAAATAAAGAGAACAAAACTTTTGTAACTAAATATATATAAATTACTAAACTGATAATAGGAAAGAAAAAAAAAGGAAATTTATTTGGTTTCAATATTTGTAAATTTTGGTCAAATTTGGTGCATATGTGGTTTTGTTTTTATTAGATCAAGATATATAAGCATTGTGTTTGTGTTGCACTCAAACGAATACTTAAATGAATAAAATTCAAAGTGCTGTAAACACAGACATGCCCAACTCTGAATACGCATGGAGACTTTCCATACATATTGATGAGGATACACTAAGCCCAAAAAGGTCACACATCCTCCCAGAGGTGAACATTGTACATTTTTTCTTCAAAAGTGGCACGGTTGAGGCAGTAGTTGGGTGGTGGAGTGAATGAGGACCAGAGTTGCAGACTGCGGTGGAGATGTGAGTGAGGTTTATTTGCAGTGCTCAATAACAAAAGGCGTTGGGCAGAACTAAACATGAACCTAAACTGAGGAAAACTAATAATAACTAAACACAAAACCATAACTCACAAAGTCACACGCAGGGAAAACATAAGGAGGTATATGGGGGATGAAGAGCTGGGAATGGAGATCAGAGTGAGGAGCAGAGAGACGTAGAGATGACAAAAGACGCAGGATAACACAGATTTACACTAAGTAACATGTCAACGAACCGACAAGGAGCACAGACTGACACCCACTATATATATACACACACAAGATAATCAGGTAATGGTACACAGGAGGGGAGCACAGGTGATCCTAATTCACAAGACGACAGGAAGACACAAGCTGACACAGTGATAACAGACACAGACCTTCAAAGTAAAATAGGAAATTCACAAAGACAAACTCAGGGACACAAACAGAGCACAGGAGGGAGAACACTGAAGCGCTAAATACAAGAACCAAACCCTAAGCACTGATACAAAATAAGAATTAAACACAAAACATAAGATGACACCAAAATGAAACACAAACGCTGGGTCAACGACCCAGGACCATGACAAAAAGAAGAGCAATGAAAATAAGCCTGTGCTGTAATTTAAACTCCTATAATGAAAGCACACTACAGAGTACCAAATGTTTAGCCAGATTTATTAAGGCTCTTTTTTGTGTGTTAAAAAGCTACTGTTGGTGTTTATTAAATAAGCTCAGCGTGAATTTTGTGACTGAAAGTTCTGGACAGGAGTTTCCCTTTCGGGGAATAATTTACACTGACATTAGCATGTCTTTTTTTTTAAGAGTCTGATGTTTTTGTAATAGATTGTGCTAGGAGTGTTAATTCATTTTGAAGGAGAGGAGGAGATGTTATCAGAACAACTGTTTAACTGGACAGCTCAAAGCTGTGAGCTCACTGCCAAAACGTTTGCTCTGTCCTGCAGCTCTTCACTCAGTTCTCAACCTGCATATTTAGAACTGAGCCTCAAACATTTCGGCTCCTCAGTAATAGTGGTATTTTTACAAAACAGAGGTGAGGTTAATGGAAATAAATTTAAAATGGAGCACTGGATGGAAGAGGAGAAACCCAATACCTGTGTGCCTCAGGTTTTAGAGGCAACCGAGTTTTTTACAGTGAGCAGTGGTTTGCAGTGTTCCAGGCTTTTAGTCACATTTCTACACAGAGATTGATACATAATGAAAGTGTGACTCAGTGCCTCCCATTGATTTTCTTTTCTAAATACAATATGCACCTATTAATGAGGTTGATTTAGTATTACAGATTAATGCTTCTCCCCAGCCACCCCCTCCAACCTTTCCGGGGGAACACCAAGGTGTTCCCAGGCCAGCTGAGAGATACAGTGTCTTTAGCGTGTCCTGGGTCTGCCCCGGGTCCTCCTCCCAGAGAGACATGCCCAGAATATATCACCCTGGAGATGCCCAGAAGGCAACCTAGCCCAAACGATCTCAACTGGCTCATTTCAATGTCGCTACCCAAAGCTTATGTCCATACATGAGGGTAGGGACGTAGACCTTTCTCTTTTACGTTAAGCTCTCTCTTCACCACGACAGACTGGTACAACGTCCGCATCACTGCAGCCACAGTACCAATTCGTCTGACGATCTTCCGCTCCCTTTTCCCCTCACTCATGAACAGTGTTGGTCAAGTTACTTGAAAAAAGTAATCAGTAACTAATTACTGATTACTTCCCCAAAAAAGTAATCCCATTACTTTACTGATTACTTATTTTCAAAAGTAATTAATTACTTAGTTACTTTTTAAAAACACGATTTACAACCTGAATAGGTAATAAATCGATAGATCTTTCAGCACAATTCTACTTTTTCTACAATCCATCATACAAAATGTAATCAACTGGAAAAGTCTCTTTTTAAAACTTGTTTTGTTAGTTTTAATCTTTTAACTTTATGCATCAAGCAAAAATTTAATTATATGCAACATTCACTGACTGGAAGAAATTAGTTTAACATTTAAACCTATTTTCTGCACATTCCAGCACATAAAATAAAATATTTTTTGTGTTTACACTCACTCTTTCAAATAGATGCAAGTAAAACACAGCAGAAAATAAATAAAGTCAGAGACTAGCGGTCCTGTTGCTCTATTTTCACCTGTAAAGCAGGAGTGGCGAAGGCGTAGGTTTACCCTGGTGCAGGTGTGCCGCAGCGGTCAGTGGAAGAATCCGCGAGTTTCTCTGTGAGTTTCCCATTACGTCATAGCGCACTCGGTGCTTGCTTGGAAGTTTAGGGGTTTTTTTTCGCTGTAAAAAGAAGTTTTCTTCCCACGCACAACGAACACTAATGTTTTTGTCACTTTTTATGGAATCAAACTCAAAGTAAGGTCAGTACTTCCACACTTTAAATGCTGCACGCTCATACTCTCTCCCGTACTCCATATATGATCCATTGTTGATCTGCACACAGCTTTTGCCACGAACGTCGCACTTGCTTACGTCACTGTCATGAGACATTCTTGCAAAAAAAATCACGGTTTTAGTAACGCAGTAACGCAGCGTTCCTACGGGAAAGTAACGGTAATCTAATTACCGATTTTGCAATAGTAATCCTTTACTTTACTCGTTACTTGAAAAAAAGTAATCTCTCTGCTCATGAACAAGACTTACTTAAACTCCTCTACTTTAGGCAGGAATTCGTCCTTGACCCGGAGTGGGCACTCGACCCTTTTCCGGCTGAGGACCATGGCCTCAGACTTGGAGGTGCTGATTCTCTTTCCCGCTTTACACTCAGCTGCAAACCACTCTAGCTCGAGTTGGAGGCTGTCACTGGATGAAGCCAACAGAAACACATCATCTGCAAAAAGCAGAGATGACATTCTGAGATCACCCAAGTAGAAGCCCTCCGCCACTTGGCCACACCTAGAAATTAAGTCCATAAAAATTATGAAAAGAATCACAGTTTCCAGTCCCCCTTGGAATGTTGTTGAAACTCTGCCAGAGGTGGGAGTTGCAGATCTTGCAGACCAGGGCCTCTGCAAGGCATTCCAAGTGCACCCTCACTATATGTTTAGCCATGCCAGGTCTGTTCAACATCCTTCTCCTGCACCTGATCCAACTCACCACCAGGTGGTGATCAGTCGACAGTTCAGGACTTCTCTTCACCTGAGTGTCCATAACATAGGGCTGCAGATTCTAACGAGAATTAGAAAATCGATCTGCGACCTGTGGCCTACAGTGTCCTGGTGCCATGTGCATGTATGAATACCCTTATGTTCAAACATGGTGATCGTTATGGACAAACTGTTGTTTGCATAGGAATCCAGTAACAGAACACGACTTGGGTTCAGATCCGGCAGGCCACTCCTCGCATGCCCCTCGAGGTCTTACAGTCGTTGCCCACATGAGTGTTAAAGTCTCTCAGTAGGACAACAGAGTCCCCAGGTGGAGCACCCTCAAATATCCTGCCCGTATTTGGCACATAAGTGAAATCGACAGTCAGGACCAATTCCCCGACCCAAAGACGCAGGGAACAAACCCTCTCATCGACTAGGAAAATCCCCAACGTACAGGCATCAAGCTGAGTGGATACTAGGACACCCACCCTAGCCTGCCAACACTTACCAAGGGCAACTCCAAGCTGAGACATAGTCCAGCCCCTCTCCAGGAGACTGGTTCCAAGCCCTGTGTTGAGGTGTAGGTTTTGATGACTTTAATAAGTACCTACAGGCTCTCTAATTTGCTAAAATAAAACAGAAGTGCATTTAAACACATGGCACGGTAACAGTATTTTCATTAGCACACAAAAAGCTTAGGATTTGACAGTGAACAATGTTTTATGTTCTATGACGTACACATCATAAAGTTAGCTGTTACACATAGATTTCAGTTTTCAGTGGAACAGTTTGTAATAACACAGCTCTACTCTGGATAGATCCTGCATTCCATCAATAAATTACTGGGGACTGCATGTGGTCTTGAGGATGAACAGAAGCATTTGCTCTTACATCAAAAAAAATATTGAGTCTCTTTCAGCTACCTAACATTGATCTTAATTACCAGGCTGCGTTCAAAGAGAAAGACATCATAGTATCTTTGCAATTGCAACCTTAGTCTAATTTGCCCTTGTTATTCATTCCACATTTGTTTAATGTGACCATATGCAATTCCAGTTGTCTTTAATCATCAGCTTATTTGGTACATATATCTAATATACTGTATTTATAAGTAGAAGGAAACTCTGGAGAAACTCTCGGACGCTAAGCTACTTCTACTACTAGAGAAATAAATTTACATTAAAAACTACAAAGACTCACAAACGTCAACCAGTTTACCTTCCACTAACTTGCCTAGTATTTTCATGTAACCTTGAAATAACACAAAGTTAGTATACCTCACTTTATTTTGCAGGACTTCACATCATATACAGATCCAATATATGATTAAAGAAATGAGGGCATTAGTGTAAACTTTAAATTTCCAGTTTATCAAATGCCACTAAGCAGTCCTTACCTTTAAATAGAACCTCTCTTCTTTTTCTCTTGCCCTGTCTTTGTAAGTGGTCACCAGGTATTACTCTAAGGAGGGAAACCCTCCAAAAAATGGACAGAACAGTGGAACAGCTAAGGGAATAGAACAATATAAAACTGTAACTACTAGATATCATATATTGTTCAAAAAAGTTTAAAAGCAATTAAAACAGCCCTGGCCAGGGAGAACACACAGTAAAAACCAAAAAAACATAAACACTAAAAGTCCGGTGGTGTCAGCCACAGCGTAAAAATCACTAAAAGTCCGGCAGCGTCAGCCACAACGTTAAAATCCAGTAAATTCAGAGCGGGGCAAGGAAAGCCCGGTGGCATCCCCAGCCGTCACGTCTCTCCGCTCCAGAGTACCCGGATGGGCAGAGCTCTCAACTCCGCCTGCCGCTTTTCTGTGTCACACCAGCACTGTGGTCTCGCCGTAGCAGATAGGGCGCTGTCCTACGGTGGCCCCTAGAGACAAAGCACGTACAAACTCCAAAATACTTGCAAACTCCAAAGCACATGCAAACTCCAGAACACATGCAAATTCCAAAACACTTGCAAACTAAAAAACACATGCAAACTCCAAAACACGTACAAACTCCAAAACACTTGCAAAATCCAAAACACTTGCAAAATCCAAAACACTTGCAAACTAAAAAACACGTACAAACTCCAAAACACGTACAAACTCCAAAACACTTGCAAAATCCAAAACACTTGCAAACTCCAAAACACGTACAAACTCCAAAACACATGCAAAATCCAAAACACGTACAAACTAAAAAACACTTGCAAAATCCAAAACACTTGCAAACTAAAAAACACATGCAAATTCCAAAATGCAACGGAAGTGCTCCAGGACGCTAGGGGCAGTGTTGAGCTTTTGTTACCTAGTAACTACACAAGCCAGGAAGTACCAATGACCGGATTTGGGGTTTGCAGCCTTAAAGGCCGCATTTTAAGGCCGATTATGTCACAGCGACAAGAGAAGGCTTTCCCAATTCAAAGGCTGCTCGAAATGCGGCCCTCAAATGCGTCCTTAATTTCCCTGAATTTTAAGGATGGGTCGGTGTAGCCTTCATGGCCCAACATATCCCAGACTTCATAATGCGGTGGTGGTGTGGATAATTTTGCCGGAAAAAAAACGGTGGAAGCGGAGCGGAGGAAGAGTAAACTTTCAGAAGTAAGTACTGAATATTATGTCACTTATTTATGCACAAATATTTTTTTAATAAACAACATTAAACCATTATTGTTGGCCACATGTCGGGAAAGTTATGTGACATTAGTGATGTCTGTACTTTCAGAATTAACTTGGTTTTAAAGCCTTTACTTTAAAAAATATATATATAGTCGACCTTAATCTTACAGAGATTGTGATGATTTTGTGGATAATTAAAGTCAGTCATATATCCACAAACACAACAAGCTGAAAGTCAGTGATGCTGCTCGGTTTGCAGTCCTTAATATCACGGCACAAGCAGGATCCACTGCACTGTTTAACGTGTGTTTGAACGAGCTGACGGTTCACTCGTTAAGCTGAAAGAAAGATGCTTTAATCACAGGAGTCACACATGTGTCCACTGTACCATCTGGGAACTCTTCTTGTTTCGTAATAACACAAACACTAAATCCTCCTTCTTTTGTGCTGTTTTGTAGCAGTGTATACACCTGAGACTGCCACCTGTCTGTCTGTCCTGCACTCTCTCTCTTTTTCTTTCTCTCTGATTGTGTAATAAAAGTATGAACATGTGTTTATAAGTTACACTTGTGTTTGAATCCTGCAGCTTATCACACATTTGATTTCCATGTGTGACAACTGCAAGTGTCCAGAGTGAGGACAGACTGAGGGACCCACTGCTGCACATCATCTGTGAGGCTTTGCCCCCCTGATAATCCACCAGGACAAACTCAACAATGTGTGAGGAAGAGGAGGAGGAAGAGCCAGCAGCAGCTGACAGATGGAGAGAATAGACAGACTGCTTCCTGTTTGTGAAGGACTGCTAGGAAAGTTTAAAATAACTAATTGTCTGTCCTGAATCAGTCTTATTAGGTAATTTTCAAATAATTTGATCATTCCAGTGTTTTCAGTGTGGGAGAAAGTACTCAGGGCCTTCAAGTTACACACTATGAAAGGCAGCAACAAGTGTAATATTCAGAAACCTAAAGTATGTATCAGCAGCAGAATGGACCTAAAAATAAATGTTTGTTCCAGTTCTATGAAGCTTTGAGTATTTTGGATTAGTAGCACTGCTGTGTTTGTTGCATCATATTGCTGTAATTGTTTATATGCTTTATATATTCTGAGGTAAGTTGATCTATAGTGTTACATCATATTCTATAAGGATGTTATGTGTTTGTATACTTTCTGCCCAGTTTGACCCATTTAGCAGAAGTCAGCCTGTTTAAGGCTCTGATATCTATTCTGTATGACTTAAAGCAGTTATGACATGGTCTGATTTTCTCACCCAATAAAGGAATATTTCATATATCAGTGTACTCTTCATTTTATCAGAAACAGTTATCACAGCTTGTACATTTTCTTTTTATAAATATATGTAAGCAATGAGCCAAATTTAGTAATGCCAACATACTGAAGGAACAACATTTGTCTCTTATATATGATACACCTATATATGCACTGTCAAAGATACTTGTCTTTGAGTGAAGATTTAAGGTGATAGGGCATATAAATAACTGCAACTTGAATCTGTACTGAAGCTCAGTATTTGACACAGAGTTCATGTTCACTGCTGTAATAGCTAATAATGATTAATATAATAACTATAATATTGGCCATATTATATTTACATTACCAAAGTGATATGACTTTAGTCTCATGAACAACATCAGCTAATTCTTATTTACTAACTAATCTTGAAATAACTGTTCAGTACAGAAATGAAGCCCAAAAATCATGTTTTACTGTCCTGTGGTCTCAGCCTCAGATACTTATCAAATCACACAAAGCTCTTGTAGAAACAAACAAACAAATGAACAAAATATGTTCTCCCTCATTTCTGTCAAACAAAGTTGTATGACACGTTTCCAGCGGTTAGTATCATGGTTGCTAGGCAACCTGGGAAGCGCGACGGAGACTAGACCGTCCCATACAGACAAACTTGCCGTTTATTTTGCAAATCGAGCTCAACACTGCCCCTAGCGTCCTGGAGCACTTCAGTTGTGTTTTGGAATTTGCATGTGTTTTGGAGTTTGCAAGTGTTTTGGATTTTGCAAGTATTTTGGAGTTTGTACGTGTTTTGGAGTTTGCATGTGTTTTTTAGTTTGCAAGTGTTTTGGATTTTGCAAGTGTTTTGGAGTTTGTACGTGTTTTGGAGTTTGCATGTGTTTTTTAGTTTGCAAGTGTTTTGGAGTTTGCATGTGTTTTGGAATTTGCAAGTGTTTTGGAGTTTGTACGTGTTTTGGAGTTTGCATGTGTTTTTTAGTTTGCAAGTGTTTTGGAATTTGCATGTGTTTTGGAGTTTGCATGTGCTTTGGAGTTTGCAAGTGTTTTGGAGTTTGTACGTGCTTTGTCTCTAGGGGCCACTGTACTGTCCCGCTGCCACTTAATCCCCCACCGTAGCATCCTCCGGCATCAAGCCACTTCTTCAGCACCAGCACAACTCCCTCTACCTCTCTGCACACTGGCTGTCGCCACTCCGATATACCAAAACCCGCACCAATGCCGGCCACCGCCTGCCACCAACTACTTCTCCATCTCTGCTGTCCCCTTCTCCTGGCCTGCCAGACCCTCTTATTGGGCCTCTGTGACCTCCCAGGTGTGCCAAGTTAGTAATCAGGGAGGGGCGGAGTCTCTCCAGGACAAGTCAACAATAAATGTACAATATTAAAATATTAAAAATAGTAAAACACAGCAACTCATGCAAGATAAAAAAAAAAAAAAAAACTAGTTAACTTGTCCATTTCCACCCCGTGACATCTTTCTTACATTTCTCTCCATCTCTGAGGGAAGTTAGTGCTCACACGTTTTTTATCCCTGGAAAGGAATGGCAGGTGCATCTTTAGCTAGCAAAAAATACTGTGAACAAACTGCACATAAACAGTTTGTGTGTTTGCTGTTAACAAGGTTGCATTTGAAATTACCCAATTACCTGCCAAAGCACATTGCTCAATTTATGCCTTCTCCACTTCTATAGTACTAGCTAGATGCAAAAAGAATTGACCAACTTTTAGAATTCTGAACTACACATGCCATTCCAGATCATTCTGAACCAAATTACCCTTATTCTACTGCTATAAATGATGCATAAACTAAATGGTTTTGCCTTTCTTGTCTCTTTTTATGTAATACACCCTGGTGATGGCTACACCACCTAGGATTGTCTTTGTGTGTTATTGTTCCCTTCATTTACTCTCAGTAGTTTGATATTTTTAGGTGTACATTGTTGTAAAAATATTATCTTCCCACAAATGTGTTAAAATTAAAGCAACAAGCCTGTTTTGAAAATGTAAGGTGTAAATATCACAGATGATTTTTGTAAAAATGCTATCAGTAAACACCGATGGCATTCACTGACAGCATACCACATCCATGTTATCAGTGTATAAACAGATAGTTTAGCATATATTAGCACAGGTATCAATAAAGGACTACCGTATTAAACACTTTTGCTAACTGGAGGCAGATGGACAGGCGCTCTGCAGGTGAGATTGAGCGTCTGTAGTTGTCTAGGCGGGCGATGCTTGGACCGACGCGGGACAGCAGCTCCTTAAACTGGGTGAGGGAAAGACGGTGGTATGACTGAAAGCGACCGTCATGCAGACGCAGCTCTTGGAGCAAGTGGTGAAACTCACCGAACTGCTCAGGCTCCTGGAGGACCTGATGGACCCAGGTATGAGGACGTGAGGACGTCCTTTACCCCGCTGCTCTGCTCTCCACAGTAAATAGAGAAGGGAGACTCTCTCTTCAAACACTAGATCGACAGCTGCCATCTTGCAAACATACCCTCTGGCACTACTTCCTTCCACATTTCCGCTTCACGCGTGTGAAAATTGCATATTTTAAAGCGCGACCAGTTCGCGTTGGACACCCGTCAAGGTGCGAATGTACATGCAACCAGCTAGGGGCGTCTGCCGCTTTTTGGTCGCATCTATTGCGTTCGGAAAGGACAGCAACAAAGTATTTGCACTTCATTGCTTCACATTTCCACATTGCTGATGTTGCAGACATCTGCAGTCTTGGATAATGTTGCTTCCATAAAAACTGTTAATTTTTTTTGTGCTATATTTGTTCTTAACAAGAAATGTTGGAATTGGAATAGAGAACACATAAAAATCTCTAAGAACTAGAATGAATAAAACTGCTTCACACCTCCTAGGTGTTCGCCTGGATACCACACCTGAGTTCCCAAGTTAAGGACACTTTCCTGTCCCTACGAGCACTAGAGATGTGGAGAAGAGGCAGAGGGCAAGCATGGGAAAGAAGCAGTGCACTGTCTGTAAGATAATCACTACTTGTAAATGCCAGCAGTGCAATGTAGGCCTTTGCCTGCAGCTTGAAAGGAACTGCTTTTTGGAGTTCCACTGGGGACCTAAAACATCTGGACTTGCTTAGCAAAAAGAGACCCTCAGAAACAAACTATAGGGCCAAAGTTCACATATCAGTTTGTTTTGTTGAACACCAGCTCTAAGTTGTTTTCTGGCACAGGTTCTGTTCAGATCAATCAGGCATGCTTGGGGAAAACACTAAGTTTCACCATTATTTAGAGTGAACCCTAGTACTATCTCCAAATTGAGGGCCAAGCTCCAAACAGTGGATGTCAGATAAAAGCAATGAATTGTGAGTAAAAAGAAGATGACATCACAAGAAAGTTTCTTCATCAACCTGTCAGCACTTAGGAATTCTAGACAGTCCTCTACAGATTTACAGTCAAGATTTGTAAGATGAAATGGCTGAATGATCGCTACCTAGCCAATCCAGAACAGCCTATAGTCTTCAGTCTCATAGGCCATCATCTTCGAGCCCATTTATGCCCTGGAACCTAAACATGTGAAGGAACATTATGCATGGAAATTACTCCAGACTCTGACTATGGCAGTTGGATAGTAGGGTTAAAGTATGGAGAAGAAACAAAGAATGTTACGCTGTTTGCTGCACCGATAGGCTAACAGCTTTTGGCAGAAGCAGTGGGATGGTGTGGGATGTCATCTCTCTCACTAGAGGCAATCTCAGTGCACAGAGATATCGAGATAAGATTCTGCAGCCAGTGGCAATGCAATATCCCAGACTGGAACTGAACTGTATCCTTCAACATAACAATGTTTGACCCCACAGAGTGGGGTTTGTCAGAGACTATCTCCATAATCTTGAAATGGAGAGGAGAGAATGGCCTGCCTGCAGTTCTGATCTCAACCTCATGGAAGAATTCTGGGATCAGCTTGGGTGTGCTGTTTGTTCCAGAGTAACCAACACAACCAGTTTGGCTGACTTGTGACAAATGCTGGTTGAAGAATGGGATCCCATCCTACAGCAGTGTGTGTCCAAACTGGTGACCAATATGAGGAAGAGGTACCAGACTAGGACTGAGCATGGTTCTTCTATATGCTCCTTGATAAATGAATAAATTGTTAAATTGACAATATATTTTTTTCTTCAGACCTCAATCATCCAATCCAATAAACAACTTGAACCAAAACGTAATAGCAGAATAAGCTTTTTGGCAGCGGCAGAGGAGATTTAGCAGGTTTTTTCATGGGTTCAGCCCACATACTCAACTCTGCTGCTCAACCTACAAATCCATTGCTCTTACAAACGCACCACCATTTAAGGAGACATAAAAAAAACTTTCCAACTGTATAAGATTATTGACAATCAAACAAACACAAGTTTCCTTTCCTTTTGTGCTAAGTATATACATCTACCTTTATCTCTCTCTGTACACACAAGCAGATACTAATGATAGCCATATGATCAGAAAGATGAAGGGGTGCGATGATCTTTGTTGGAGGTTATTAGCATGTTGACCAGATGCCAAGCCACCTGCTACTGGACTTCAGAAAAAAAATCAAGTCAGTGCATACTGCAGAATCAACAAACAGGAGATAAATGATTAATCAATCTCAATGCTTTAAGATAAACAAAATGCTGTAAAAGATTCAACAAGAGTCAAACTATTTCTTAAAATCCCCATCTATGTTCTGACTTGCATTTCAAGTTGCAGTATCACAGTTGGTGTTATGTCAATCGCCTTTTGTTTCTTGCATTTCAGACTATATTATATTATTATAGGGTTTTTACTATACAGTAAAGTGCCTTGAGGTGACAGCTGTTGTGATTTGGCAAATATAAAACAAATGTAATTGAATAGGGCACAACTAAGGTAGGGCTGGTGGACTTAAGGCTTGTAAGGCTTTTCAATTTGTTGGATAGGATGTGCCCCAACTACTTCTACTTCATCAGACTGCATTTACAGACACCTAGCAGAGATTCAACCAAACTGTAATCTAGACCACCTCCAGACGTGATCACATTTTACTGCCAGGTATAAGTAATGACAAAAAATGGGCAAAATACTAAACTTTTACAGTCACATTGAACACACTTCACAGGACTTTACATGGCACCTTTGCCCATTCATACATCTTGGTCAAATCTGGGACGCTTTTGTGGTTCACTATCTTACTCAAGGGCACTTCCACATGCACATTAAAGGAGAGACAAACTGTCTTTATAAATTTATTTATTTATTTAAAAAAAAGAAAAGGTTTAATACATGTCTTTGTTAAAGGATGTCTTATAATGTGACTAATACAAGTAGTGGGTCAGTCTCTTGATTCTACAAACTGAAGCTTGTGTTGAGCTTGTAATTTACATGGTCAGTTGCAATATATATCTGAGAATTGGGAAGTGGTTGATCACAGCCATCTGTGCTTATGCTCATCCATTTTAATTCTTTCCTTTCCCATTAAGGGTAGTATTTGGGTTTCTTTTTTGGCATTTCAGGAGGAAAGTCTGCATATCTCCATCAGAGGACAGTTGTATAAAGCTGAGTCTCTTGAGCCCTTATCAACTGTTACATGATTGCATCTAAGGATTTTTTTTCTTTTGAGTCTTTGAGTGGTACACAGCACTTTCAAAGCTGAAATCATGAAAAAAGCATTTGCTTTTATCCCAAGTGTTTGATTCTTAATTGTTACTATTGGGCTTATGCTCCAGAACAATACCAGGATAGAGAATGCATTTGGTTGTGTTTAGTGACAGGTATTCATATTCTCAACCTTTTCAGATGGAAAATCAATACATGCTGGTTGATGTGCTAAAATTATCTTGCTGCTAATAATGTTGCTATTGACTTTGTTTTTCTTTGTTTCATGACAGTCCAGTTTGTTATGTGATGATCAAGTTGTTTGTAGATACATTTCTTCGAGTTATTTTTATTTTATTTTATTTCATTTTATTTTTGCAGTTTTATATTTATATACAAGCGTTATTCTGAATATTCATTCTTCACACCTTATTTTTTCTACTTAGTCCCCAACTGAGTATGCTCTGAGTGAAGTTATCTCCCATATGCTGATGACCCAGGTTGGCTCATTTATCCTATTCGGGAAGCAAGAGATTGATTGTGCCCGTGCCATTGCTGTAATTATACTGTCATCACTTAATCAACCTTATTGGATTCCTCAAGCGGTCGCAGTCCCTGAGGCTGGAGCTGGGAGAAAGATTGACTTTTTTGGACAGGAAGAGAAAGAGAGAAAGAGTGTATAAGAAAAGGACTACGCGTGAGAGAGAAAGGAAGAGACCAAATTAAGCATGGAGTCAATTGAGAGGCAAAGAAATGGGGGAATAAGGATGGAGAGACATCAAATAAGTGGACAATGGTGGTAAAGGAGTGCTACAGGCACATGAAGATGTCAACGATTACCACATGGGGACAGCAAAGTGGATCAGAAAGGGCTGTACAGAGTTGATAGGGGATCAGGTGGGAGGATATGGGTGAGGACTCAGAGTGATTGTTTCCTGAAGTCTGTGTCTGCCCCGTCAGAGAAGGGGTAACAAATGGTTTGGGTGTCACCTGGAAAAGCATTTTAATAATTCATTTGTCTATGGGGCTGGGCAGAAAGGGCTGCTTTGAAGAGCAGGACACAGATGGTCATCAGAGTGAAAGAAGCGTGCACACAAAACACACACACACCCACACATGCGCACACACATATTACACCCATGAACCCACACATATGCGCACAAAAAAGGCCTGTACTTGAGACTGGCTCATCACCTGGGTGCACACCATATGCCACGGTGGCTGAAAACCTGCTCTCTATTCCCATGCTGAGAATTACACACAAACACATGTGCTCGTGCACAAACACAACTCATTCCTCTTTTATAACTGTTCCACATTGCCACCACAAAGATCCTTTCTTGCATACTGATGTGCAATTGTGTTTATGTGGGCTTCCAAGATAAGAATTTACCAGCTGATAGAAATGCCTGCCAGTGCCTTCACCTACGCTCTGAGCCACACCAGTGCACACATATCCATAGTCCAATACAGGAAACACAAACAAGCAAGCATATACACACTGTGTATATGTAGACTGAAGATGATGTGATGACTGTACTTTCTGTCAATCCATCATTGTGTCAAACTGCCTGTCATAATGACACCCTTCTCCTTTTTGCGATTTCACATCTGACTACGTCCAAACCAAATACTGAAACAGCCCTTAAAATCTAATGATGCAACACCTACTGTAACAACCATAAAAGCTCTGCATCCCACCATCTTGTTAGAACACATACCTGTGCCCTAGACACTAAAACAGCTGCCCACCTTTCATTCAATTACTGTACTGACTTTAATGGTTATGAGTTCTCCTTTTGTGCTTGGCATGCTTTATTCCTCTCCCCGTGTGGCTTGCAAGTGATTACTTCAAGGCACTAAAAGGTCTCATTGTGAGTTCTGCAGTTTGCAGACATACTGCAGATTCTTTGTTTAATGTGATACCTTAGGGGATTTTCATATTACCATTATAAAGAAAAGAGTACAAAAACATCCCTACAAAGGCTGTCACTGGTTTTTGTGGAACATTTGCAACCAAATTTTGCTGTGGTGCACAGCATTTGTGCCATATGAACAGTATTAAGATAAAAAAAAATGTTAAGAGGCAAAGGTGACAGTGATGACTGAAACTCGATGAAATAGGAAAGGATGACAGAAATATTTGCCTGCAGACAAAATGGTGAGTTAGCAGAGATGGGAGAGGAACTTTTAATTACAGTTTGACTGGATGGAAGACCAGTGGCTGGGAATGTAAACGCAGGATGACCCATCCAGTTCAGACAGAGGAACCACGTATCGATGGAACAGACTCCAGACGACAAGCACCATTACCCTGTGAATCGCAGCAGCAAGGAGAGGGCAGAGGAGCAGAGGGGACAGAAGGGTTAGAGCAGAGATGTATGGTGAAGGAGGGGGAAAATGTAGTAAAATTATACCATACAGACAGAGTAAAGCCAAAAATATGACACACATCTTTACTTCGTGGTTACTTTCATACGGTCATTTTTAATTTGCAGTAAGTTAGTGGTGATGCAATTAATCAAGTGAAAAAACAATGTGATAATAATGAGATAATCATTGTAGTAATTCCACATAGTTTCTTTCAAAGGTGTCAAATACTGCTATGTTGTCAAAATGGCTGGCATCTTTTACTGGTGAGGAAGTGGTCTTCAGGGATCAGGGTCATGATTATAGTTTTTAACAAAACCCTTATGGCTGAGGTTCAGTTATGTTCAGAAATAAAAAAAAATAATACTCCAACTTGAGTCAGGATGAAAAACAAACAAACAAACAAACAAACAAACTGACATGATTTAGACATGATTTCCCGTTAAATAGTGGGAAATGTTTGATTTCGGTTAAAGTCAGGGACGTAATTTCCAAAAAAAAATAATCAGACCCAACCAATATAATCCCCCCAATAAAATTATGACTTATCTTGCATAAATAGGCTGTTGATTTTCTGTACTCATTTCAGGTATTACCAGCAAAATAGTTGCATGTTTAATCATCTGGGAACTCACCCAGATTTATTTCTTTATTTAGACACCCCCCCCCCCCCACCCCAGCCCCCCAATGTTCAGCACAAAGTTACACAGATGGTTAAAATACTTTAACTAAACTAATCACTTTAACCACACAAGCGCGCTGAATGGTAAAGGGTAAAATAAATAATATTTTCTAATAGAATACATAAACCATGTAAGACATAACAAACTAACTTTTTACTTAAATTTTCTCTGTCTGCAGGTAGGGTTTTTCATTTGAACATATTTAAACTGTAAATCATTATTAGTCATTTGCTAACACAATAGCACTGTTGTATTTGTAACTGATTTATTTTGGATTGGTTATTTTTACGTTTTCACCTTCAAAAACACCTAAATACAGAGGTTAGCAACTTATTCCCCAAAATAAGTCTTCTTTGGGGTAGAACTTGTAGCTGCGCTCCACAGGAGCATTTCATGGATTCAGCAAAGAGACTTTTTCTGATGCCTCCTTGGTTGTCCTTGATTCTTCTTTTCTTCTACTCACTTTCTTATGTGACAAGACTTGTCATGAAAAGGCTCCCTGCATCATACCTCTTTCACCTGCACCAAACCTGTGACATGACTTGCACAAGCAGACAGAATCTCCATGGCGACAAAGTAAAATTTTAGGTATGGGGTAGGTGACAAGACAGCAGGGGAGAGAAGTGTCAAAGTCATACAATCAGCAGTGACAAGCAATCACTTGGGAGTATAAAGAAAAGCAGATCCTCAGTATAGAGGAGACAAGGCAGAAGAGTGATAGATAACTTAGGTGACGTAAGAAGGATGGTTTAAAATGCACAGATGACATGATTACAGAGGGATGAGGCGATGAGCCTGATGAGCTGTAATGGGTTATGATACAAAGGCGGGAGACGATGATGTGTCTGAATTTGAGTGAAAACTCAGCTGAATACTTGAAGAACAAAAACAGAAGAAGGCAAGAGGTAGTTAGCAGCAGAAGAGAACAAGGTGAGTGTACAAGATTGATTGGTGATTGCTCTTGGATTTTGTGGCAAAGAGTGTGGCAGCAATAAAGAGTGAGAATGAGAGAGTTGTAACGAAGAGGGAATATAAACTCCCAGATGCCAGGTATTTTTCCAACCGGGAGGTGAGACGACAGGAGTCTAATGAGTTCCCTCATAGCCAGGCGGGTTTCATCTTATGAATCACACATCGCATTCTCACATATATACACACACAGCTATGAACACTCACACAGCTGTAATGAATTACAGGGTTCTCAGCCTAAAACCTCAGCCCTGTACCTCATCACATGATGCGTGCATACATCATTTTGTGCAGCAGATCGATCTCTCCACGGCCATTTGACATGAATACACAAGAAATTGAAAGGTATGTGACATACTCCATCACCTATTTGAAATCCTTGACATCCTCCAGAGATGGCAAAATGGACATCAATATATTGATGTAGTCTAAGCAAAACCGGGAAGTCCTGCTTTGTCTTTTTAAAGCTGTTTGTGTCACGGTTTGCGGGGCAAGCCGTGTGGAGTTGAAATAGGACCCAAAATGCGGCAGCTCTGGTGCAGATGAGTGTTTATTTGACAACCGAAAATACAAACAGCAACGGTGTGGGTACCATGAAACAGGAAAACCTAAACTGGGTAGAACTAATAACACAAACCAGAAACGAGGATGCAGGGAGGTCCGGGGAAATACATACGGGAAGACGCAGGGAGACCGAGGGGAAACAACACAGACGAACCAGCAACTACCATGACAGAAGACACAACTTAAATACACTCAGAGAACACAGGGAGATTACACACAGGTGGGGAACACAGGTGACACTGATAAACATAACGAGACAGGGCAGGAGTGAACACAACATGACGCATACTGACGAGAGACTGTCAAAGTAAAACAGGAAGTACACAGAGGTTCAGACAGGAGGAGAGAGAGCACGGGGAGAACACAGACATAACAGGCTGGGGGAAACATGGACTAAACACAAAGAGAGACGAGAGCTCATAAATACACAGAGGGGCACAAAGGGGGTAAGAGTCACAAAGGGAAAACACTTAGGGAACACCACAACAGGACACCTCAGAAAACATGGCCTAAATAAGGAGTGAAAATACAAGGAACCAAGAATACTGGGCCAACATGGCCCAGGACCATGACAGTTTGAGTGTGGAGCTCAGGTTCCTTTTGTCTGTAAATGTTGACATTATTGCAAAAATCTACATCAAGCTCACCTCAGAGGTGCACACACCCTTACCTTACACTGACAATTACCTTATCTTATAACTACAACTACAAGCAGGAAATTCAAAAACATGTACAGTGGGGCAAAAAAGTATTTAGTCAGCCACCGATTGTGCAAGTTCCCCCACCTAAAATGATGACAGAGGTCAGTAATTTGCACCAGAGGTACACTTCAACTGTGAGAGACAGAATGTGAAAAAAAAATCCATGAATCCACATGGTAGGATTTGTAAAGAATTTATTCGTAAATCAGGGTGGAAAATAAGTATTTGGTCAATAACAAAAATACAACTCAATACTTTGTAACATAACCTTTGTTGGCAATAACAGAGGTCAAACGTTTACTATAGGTCTTTACCAGGTTTGCACACACAGTAGCTGGTATTTTGGCCCATTCCTCCATGCAGATCTTCTCGAGAGCAGTGATGTTTTGGGGCTGTCGCCGAGCAACACGGACTTTCAACTCCCGCCACAGATTTTCTATGGGGTTGAGGTCTGGAGACTGGCTAGGCCACTCCAGGACTTTCAAATGCTTCTTACGGAGCCACTCCTTTGTTGCCCGGGCGGTGTGTTTTGGATCATTGTCATGTTGGAAGACCCAGCCTCGTTTCATCTTCAAAGTTCTCACTGATGGAAGGAGGTTTTGGCTCAAAATCTCACGATACATGGCCCCATTCATTCTGTCCTTAACACGGATCAGTCGTCCTGTCCCCTTGGCAGAAAAACAGCCCCATAGCATGATGTTTCCACCCCCATGCTTCACAGTAGGTATGGTGTTCTTGGGATGCAACTCAGTATTCTTCTTCCTCCAAACACGACGAGTTGAGTTTATACCAAAAAGTTCTACTTTGGTTTCATCTGACCACATGACATTCTCCCAATCCTCTGCTGTATCATCCATGTGCTCTCTGGCAAACTTCAGACGGGCCTGGACATGCACTGGCTTCAGCAGCGGAACACGTCTGGCACTGCGGGATTTGATTCCCTGCCGTTGTAGTGTGTTACTGATGGTGACCTTTGTTACTTTGGTCCCAGCTCTCTGCAGGTCATTCACCAGGTCCCCCCGTGTGGTTCTGGGATCTTTGCTCACCGTTCTCATGATCATTTTGACCCCACGGGATGAGATCTTGCGTGGAGCCCCAGATCGAGGGAGATTATCAGTGGTCTTGTATGTCTTCCATTTTCTGATGATTGCTCCCACAGTTGATTTTTTCACACCAAGCTGCTTGCCTATTGTAGATTCACTCTTCCCAGTCTGGTGCAGGTCTACAATACTTTTCCTGGTGTCCTTCGAAAGCTCTTTGGTCTTGGCCATGGCGGAGTTTGGAGTCTGACTGTTTGAGGCTGTGGACAGGTGTCTTTTATACAGATGATTAGTTCAAACAGGTGCCATTCATACAGGTAACGAGTGGGGGACAGAAAAGCTTCTTACAGAAGACGTTACAGGTCTGTGAGAGCCAGAGATTTTCCTTGTTTGAGGTGACCAAATACTTATTTTCCACCCTAATTTACGAATAAATTCTTTACAAATCCTACCATGTGGATTCATGGATTTTTTTTTTCACATTCTGTCTCTCACAGTTGAAGTGTATCTCTGGTGCAAATTACTGACCTCTGTCATCATTTTAGGTGGGGGAACTTGCACAATCGGTGGCTGACTACATACTTTTTTGCCCCACTGTAAATCAATTAGATCAGCAGTGCCCTTCTACTCATGGATTCTCTCTGTTGTTTATTTATTTTAATTTATTTATTCAGCATTGCCTATCAGTACTGAATAAAATAAACATTACAGGAGTCAATTATCTCCTTTCTCTGTCAGGAAACCAAGAAAATAAGAGTGATTACAAGGGGATAATCTCTCAGTAAAACATGAGCAAGATTTTGTTTGTTACGTTTCCAAATACTGCATTTGCTGGTTTGGGATTAAATGTGTCAGCATTTCAATCCTATTGCTGTCAGCACATCAAGTTTGTACATATCACAAATACCCAAGTTAAGTACAGATACTTGTGTTAAAAAAAACTCCCAGGTAAAAGCTGAAGTACTGATTCAACTTCTTTAGCCCAGTAAAAGTGAAAAAGTAGAGGCTCTACAACTTACTCAAGTAAGAAATTAAAAAGTAGCTCCTTTGAGGACATTTCTACCAGCTATTTTTGTGCAAAGCTAACTGAACCTTGTGCTATGTTAATGTAATAAAATTACTTCTTTACTTTAAATCCATCACATTATGGTAAACTAACCTGTTTATCCTGCACTAAAGGGTATATTAGTATTTTCATTCAACCGCCGACACAAAGTTGTATACCTCAGTTTCAAAACATGAAAAAAACAACTTCATATCATATACAGATGAAATATCTAAAAATTTTTAAATTTCTAAATTTTCTAAAATAATTTAGTTTTCATTCTTTTCTCTTTCTGGGAAATACAGCAGATGGGCCTTTAGCTAGCAGACGCAGTGCGCAACAGGCTGCACAAAAACAGTTTGTGTGTTTGCTGATATTTATTAACTTGATTCAAATGTTACGTTTGAAATTGCATCCCACTTAAAAAACATTACCATGCTCACTCCTCTTCAGTAGGGCTAGCTACATGCTGAAGTACCACGACCACAGTGTTTAAATGGTCTTTTAAATTATGCATAAATATCTCTTTGAATGTGATACCTCATGGCTGACTGGATTACCTTTTAAGTGTTACTGTTTAGGTTCAAATCGGTTTGACATTTAAATGTGCGCAGTGCTAGGAAATAATAACCTTCCTCAGATATCTTAAACCAAAAGCAACGAGTCTGTTCTAAAATGTAAGAGAAAAAAAATGTCAGAAAAATAAATACTTAAAGTACAGATACATGAAAAATCTACTTAAGTGCACTAATGAAGTGTTTGGACTCCATTACTCCCCATCTCTGCAAACACCTCATAGATTATTTTACACTAAAATGAAAGAAATACACATCCCACCAATGCTCTAAGAGCACTGCTGTCAACTTTTAAGTAAACCTGACTGAGCTTCTTTAGAAAACTGACCAGTTTAGCTTAAAGTTATGCGGCACCTCTGCACTACAGCTTGCTGAACAAATGCTAGTGTAATTAAATGGCAGGATGAGCCATTCTTGAAATACCTTTGTGCCCAGTTGGCAGTCATAGAGCACCACAGTCATATAGAGAGAAGCTGAAATGCAATCACAGTCGAGTCATTGAGTAGTCCAAAAAGAATTCCAAGTATGATGGTTTTTGGAAATATAACATACTTCAGACAAAAACGGGAGCAACACACCCAACATTTGACACAAGGATTCCAATTGTCGCAACAAATTGCAGTGCACCCTCTCCTTGGGTTTGGCCTTCAGAACTCAGGATAAGATCTTTCTGAACCTGTGTATACAATCCATTGTAAAGCAGCTCTTCAGCATTTCATCTGTTCTGTTTTGTTTATCTGTTTCTCACATGCAAATACAGTAGCAGCAGATGTTCAACATTCACATCCTTGCTGCTGAGCAGAGAAGTGTATGAAAACGCTCTGTGCCACCAGCGTGGCCTCTGCTGCTCCCAGTTCCACACCTGCAGTGTTGTGTCTTCACAGTCACATACACGTAAACACATATATAACACATACACCTGTGAACATGTCTGCCACATGTCTGAACACAACCTCAAATATCACCCAACAGATGAAAACATTTATTTCAAAAGTAGCTGAAGGTAGGACTCGAGTCACGCACAAACCAACGTGGTACAGAAATAGAGTCTGACAACAAAATCTCTCTAACCTCATCACTAACCCCAATCATCATTTAGGCCCTGTTTGCAGCACTTTAACTGTTACCAAGCATATACACTTCACACAGCTTTGCACACATCAAATTCACTTATGTTGATTACTTCATAGACACTAGACAGCAAAGTAATTAGAAATGAGAAAAACTACAGCAAATGCAAATTATACCAGCATATTTCTTTTTCTTCCTCGGGAGTCTAAACTCAAAACTGCTGCTACTTCTGTTTCTGCCTTCCAGCTGTTTATTTGAGTTGTACTGCCCCACCTCCCTGTCACTGCATCAGCTTGTCCATAGCCTACTAATAAAATAAGGAGAGATGCTCCCTCTGTGATGCTAGCACTAAATCAGTGTGGGCTCTCTCGCCACACTGACAACCCAAGCCTTCTTCCTCTTTACTATGACACTACGAATATTAAATTATGTCACCGCAGGGGCCACAAGCACAGGGAGTGTATGAGAGAGTGAGAGACTGACAGGAAGAAAGGAGTGGGGACTGTGATGCGGAGGAGTTTGTATTAAAATGAAACTATTTCTTTGTTAAGTTAAAAAAATAGACAGTGAGTTGAAGATAACATGATAAAGGGAATAATCTTCAAGAGAGGAGTGAGCAACGGGGATCATCAGCTGTGTGTAGCCAGAGGGGATAGATCAAGCAAAATGGTGTTTATGGGATCAGGTGAACTGGTCTGAGTATATGGGAGGGAGGGACAGATTACCAGATAGGCAGAGCACTCCTGGGCCTGATTATCATAAAGGAGAAAGAAAGCGAAGGGATGAAGATTTTTAATGTGAATAGGGAGTGGACAGGAAGGAAATCACACAAGGGAGCTGTGAGGTAGAAATCAGAGAGTTACTGTTGCTCGGACAGATGACAGACAGCCAACCTTCAGCCAGAGATCATATACACTCACTCCTGCACTTGAATTACTGATATCTGTCTCTTCTGGTGAACATTTATGGGAATGTGTTTATTTCTCTATTCACAAAGGGATTCGCTGACTTTGGGGTGAGTTGTTATTCAAAGGGATAAACTGCAACACTGACATATTTCCATTAGGTTATTTGGAGTAAATACATAAATAAGCATGTAAGCTAGTTTGTTTGACTTGTCCGCCTAAATTCCATGTGCTAAAATGAGAAAGACCACAGTCCAATGCTCTATATTTCTTTTTAATTTACAAAAAAAAACCTCTGTCATATAAGCATTGATTTTTTTTCTGTTTAAATAATTTGATAATTGTGTTGTTTAAAAGAAGAACTTGATAATTTAGTTTTAGTAAAAAATTAACTTTATTCATACACAAGCACTGTGATGACATTACTTGCTGTGCAGACATTTTTAACATTGTGCCACTTCCTGGTGTGGGAAAAAACATGGATGATAATGTTCAACACAATCTGCATGCATCTGTGTTTAGAACATCATACAAGCAAGGTCAAAGTTAATCAATTTTACAATGGATATGCTAAAAGCCATTTATTACTAGGTATTTCATTTAAATACAATACAATACAATACAATTTTATTTATATAGCACATTTAAAAACCCGAAGGCACACCAAAGTGCTTCACAGTAATATGGAGAGTCAACGTAAGTCAATAACAGGGTACAAATCGGGCACAAGCACAGACAGGATAGAGGCACTAACAGACCAGGAGAGTTAGATAAATACAAAATCTGCTATCAAGACAAAAACAGCAGTAAAAATTAATAAAAAATAATAAATTTAATAAAATCTAATAAAAGATTTAAAAGTTTCAAATGTAAAAGATTTAAAAGGGTATTAACTGGTCAGGAAAGCCAAGTCAAGGCATTTAAAAGTGATGTTTTAACAGTTACTTTATAACTATGAATACTGTAAAAAAAAAAAAAAGCACAACAGAAAAGATTTAATTTATGAGTTAAGACAACATATGCTGATTATTTTTGTATTGTTTATTTGCACAATACATAAGTTTGAGTAAATGGTCAGTCTTACTTCAACTCTGCGTCATCATTGGAGCTAGTTTAATTTGGTGTTTAGTCAGCGTTCCAACACACTGCACAAGAATAGAACCTCATTAAGAAGCTCCTTAATCTCACTAAGCTTTCCCTCTAAAATAATCCTATAAAAATTACAGCCTAGAGACACTCAAACAGCCTACTCTTATTTTGATGCAACCATATAATAGTAAGAAATACAGTTGGTTATCCAATAATTGAAACTTGTGGAATGTCTGCATTCAAATACAGCAACAGATTAGTAGAGGATATACAAATAGCAGCTTATAAATTTCACTTAAAGCCAAGATTAGGAAATATGAAGGAGGAAAACCCAAGACCTAAGCTCTGCTGACAATTAACAACCATATGTAGGCAGCAGCATTTTCTGAAAACACCAATGAATAACTAACTACACATAAATTAAAGTTTCTCAGTTCATGCTAGTTAGTATGCACTTTTAAATCATGCACTTGTCAGTTAGACAAACTCTGTACAGGCCACCAGCAAAATTTTAATCAATTAGCATAGCCAAGATGAGCCTGACAGACAGTTGCACTGCTCAACAAGACCAACAGTTTATATTAGCACAGAATAAAAAGCAGCTATTCTACCTTAAATGAGGTCTTCCTTTTCTAGCCTTCTTCTACATAGAACTGCTTGCTATATTATTAAATTACATTGCAATCCTGGCACATTTCCCTTTCCAGTTTATCATCAGTTTCAACATGGCATTAAAAAAACAAAACAAAACATGAATTATTTGTCACTTGGTTGTGCTGAGGTCTGAATCACAGGGCAGCTCCTGTAATCACAAAGAGAAAACAGTCATCACAAAATGTCAAATGGGAAGTTTATCCAGTCCTGATTCAGTCATGCTGCAGAAAATACAGCAAATATAAGGAGGTATTATCGGCAGTGTTGTAATTAGGACAATATATATCAGTGGTTCATGTTATTTTTTTCAAAGGATGTAAGCTGTACGGAGTAGTGCGCATGTACATTTTTGAACTGTAGCTCATTAAGAATAATTCACACTGTTTGGATATTAACCTGGATATTAAAAAAAAACAAAAAAAAACTCTTAGTAAAAAATAAATAAATGTAAAGAGTCTGTGCTGAACAACTCCTAAGTGGAAAAATGTAAGTATAAATTTTGAATTAACATACCAAATTTCCTCATTTGGTTTTAGCACATACTGTGGATCTGGAAAGATATTGCAATGCCTCAGAATTCTACCCTTCTATATCCTGTAATGACAAAGTGAAGAAAGTTGCTTGAAATTCTTAAATTTTAAAAAGAATAAATAAAAAGCAAAACTTTGTTGAAGCACTATGTATTTTTGTGCAGTTTCTCCCATTAATTGTAAAACATCCAAGCTCCATCAGGTTGGATGGTAAGTAACGCTACACAGCCATTTTTGGTTTAGGTTTAAGTCTGTCTTCATTTATGTCGGAAGTGATAGCAGACCTGTACGTTTTAATTTTTTAAAGAAATCCCTCAATAAGAACATGATATATTATTTAATCTTAAAAATTATTTTTGGAGACTTCCTGCATGCCACTAGAGGAAGGCCATGTACCAGCAGTGGTACGCGTACCACAGTTTGAGAACCACTGAGCTAGAAAATAGAAATTATATTACAGGCAGTTTGTGAGTGAAAAATACTGTGAGAACATTTTCGGTCCTCTCAGTAATTCATCTTTGGTTAATACTTTGTGAAATCCACCATTAATAAGGGATCGTTGAAGTGCATCATTTTTAAATATAGTGTTACTGTCCTTATACGTGTGGAGAGAACTGCTGTTTGAAGATGTTTAACATTTAAGCACAGTAGAGTGATTGCTTTATTCAGGGTAAATTCATCCATGTACACAAATTAGCTCCTGAACACTGGCTTTCCCCGATAACTGACTGGTCATCTTTGCTAGCTAAGGATGTTAATTACTGAGTAGCTGTATGAAGACCGCAAGACAGTGGTGAGTCATGCAGTACCGGTGACGGGGAGCAGATAGAAAAGAGCCTGGCGAGGCAGAGGTATGCATAGAGAGAAGAGGATTGAAAGTCAGCAGAAACAAGCCAGAATAAGGGCAAGGGGCACGGGCAGTAAAGATGGATGACCTGGTGTCAACCATCCAAAGCACTGGACAGGGCACAAGACAGTTAAAGTAGAGAGTGCAGGGTGAAGTGGGTAGACAGTGTGCTTGGACTTCTACAGAGGAGGGATATTGGATATATTAGATGAAGAATTCTGAATATGGAGCTACCAGTAAGGGGGGAAAAAGGAGGCAGAGAAGATTCATGGACATGGAAGGAGGAACTGCAGAGTGTTGGTGCAACAGCAGAGCATAATGGGAATCGAGTGAAATGGAGGCAGATGATCTGCTGTGGCAAACCTTAAAGGAAACAGCTGAACGAAGAAGGTATTGCATTATGGGGGGAGTGTATTTACAGTTCTAAACATCTGGTTTGGTTTGATTACAGTGTATGTCACTTCCCACTGTGTGGCGACAATGATTAATTTTCAGTTAATTACACTTGTTACTGACAAATTTCTATGAAAATATCTACATTTGATGTTCTTGTCATTTCTACACCAAGGAATCTTGGAAATATTTACGACTTTTCACTCAGTGCGCACAATCTGTGTCATTTCCTTGTTACTGTCTGTGAGATGGCTAGGACAAAAAAAGCAGCACTAAGGGCTAAATCACACAAACTTTCACAGTAATCCAAACAAGAAGTTTTGAGAAGCAGCCTCTTGACTCAGAAGTGAGCAAAAGTGATATGATTTGTAGTTATTTTTCATTTTGGTATGTTTGGTTCATTTTTCTTTTCAATTTGAAACTGATACTAATGTATTTCCTTTAAATATCTGTGCTTACCTTTGCTTTCTTAGTAAGGGATGGAGCCATGCTTTTATGTTGGTTATGCAAAATTCTGATTAAACATTTTTCCAGCCTTTTATTGTCATTTATAGTAACCTTCAGTACTGTAGCCTAATTTTCCTGTTCTTAGCTGGTGAGTAGCATCCAGTCTAGTCCTCTACTGCTCTTACTCATCTGCTTCAAGGTTCAGTATGCTGGTCATTCAGAGATTCTCTTCTTTATAACTTGTTTGGAACAAATGGTTATTCGAGTTACTGACTTTCTACCAGTTTAAAGCAAACTAGCTGTTTCCCTCCGACCACTAGTATCAGCAAGGAGAGAACTGCTCACTGGATATTTTCTCTTTTTAGGACCATTCTCTATAAATCCTTGAGATGGTTGTGTGGTAAAATTCCAGCACTTCAGCGGTTTCTGAAGTACTCTGAACAGCTCATATGCCACAAACAAACAGTCAAATAACTGACCTTCCTTCCTCCTTTTACTCAATTTGAACTTCAGAAGCTTGTCTTGATGATGTCTACATACCTAAATGCACTGAGCACATAGACAACCAACTGAACAGATATGACTTTTGAATTGTCTGGAGACTGCACATAGCCAGTATCACAGGTAAAAGATTAAAGGTTTTTATATAATGTCACAGAGCTTCAAAGACATAAAACATTAAACAGAAAACATAAAAATAGATTTTAAACTTATTTCTATGTTTTTTCTGTATTAAAATCATTAAAACGTACACATCCATATTTATACTAAATGCAAGGAAAGTCTGTACATCAGAAATAAATAGCTGTGTGCGTCGTCCATGTATTTATGAGAATAAAAAACATTTTTTTCTGATGTGTTGTCACATACTTTACCATGATGCTGTAGCTTGTAGACTACTTTGTTGGCTTAATTGAAACACCTCAGTATAAAAAACACACACATTTTGACATTTGTTGCTGTTATTGATTAGTATAGGTAATCTTTACTATATAAATGGCTAAAGGTTTCCTTGTGTGCCAGTGGTAGCTTGAGGTTTCTACATGTGTGAATTTAGATGTTATTTCAACTGTTTGTGTGAGATGAAGACAGCTAGTATCAAAAATATATAATCCACTATGGTAACAGAAGCATCAACTAGCAAAAGCCAGTGAAATCTTTTTATCTCACAGCAGGTCTATAACGGAAAACCTGCCCTTGTGGCTAATCCTGCTTACATGGAGGTCTTTAATTTAAAGCCATGAAGCATTAAAGTAGTTATAGAATTATTTTCACCATTTGAACCCGTGTATCGACAGCAGGGTGTCTTGGCAGACATGATAGGTTTAAATGGCCAACTCAGTAATTTTATCTGTTTTAAGACAAATAAAGTAACCGCTTAACACAAGGACAAACAGCATCAGAGTTTGGCTGTGGATCGGAGAGGAGACAAGCAAGAGACCCTGGCATGTATTTTAATGAGAAGGCATAAACACTAACTAAATGGTTAATTTTATAGATTCCACATGTAGCTTACATGACAGTGCTTTCATTATTATTATTATTATTATTTTTACAGAAATCTTCTTCCCATAATAAATTTCTATTGTAAGAACAAACAAAACTTTTAATAATTTATTTTGTTGTTAAAGTGTGATGTACAGCTAGGTACTTTTTCTAGCCTGAAGGACAGTGCCTCACCGTCATCTCGGTATCTTTTAAATATAAAATAATTCAGCAAAGTACACAAGACCCACTGCAGCCATTAACCTTGCCCAAGAGGAAGGCCACATTATTATGCCCTGATTGATTTGTACCTACACACAATGTAACTATGACAAACAGGACTACTATGTATGTCTGCCATCACTGTACTGTAATCACCCTATCACCAGCTTCCGCAAAGGTCACAGTACTTAACAAATGTGGTACCTTGACAAAAATGAAAACTGCTATGAAATATATTTTGTTACTGAATGAGGATAAGGAATGAATGTGAGGTAGCCTTTCAGTTATTTCCATAAGAATACTGTACAGAGTTTCAAAAGAAAAGAGTCTCATGTATTCTGGGTTATCCAATGTGTTGTAAAAGGGTGGTTTTCTGAATAGTAAGTCTTACTTGTAAGTGATATAGACTTCATTCAATACTGAAGTGATCTACCATATACACATGCAAGTGAAGAATTTTTCCAATGCATGTCCACGTGTAACTGTGGCCTTAGCTTCGTTTAAAGCTGCAGTGGGTTAGAGACTACAGTAGTAGAAGCTTCTCTTTCCACAAAAGCATCAGCCCATACTTGCCTGGTGCTAAAATGAATTCAGTGTTGCATTTTTGCTTCACAGAGGATTCAAAATCCTGTATTCCAGGTAAAAGTCTTGTACCAATCATGGCTTTTTTTCCCTATATGAACACATTTGCTCTCAATTCTACTACTCACCCGAAACTACCTGTGACCTCCTGTTACAGGCTTGATTTTCTAAAACCTGAAAACAGAGCCTAGAATACATGCAGGAATCTAGTTTTTGTCCAATCATCTGCATTCCAAAATGCTGAAAGGGTATTAAGTATTAACTTGTTGCCTACTCACTCTCTATCTCAAGTGTAGTTTTTGGTTTGAATTCATTTTTATGATGGAATTTCATGCAATCTGTTCATACATACCTCATGTTTTTATATTTTTTGTAAAAGGATAAAGTTGACCAGAGTTGTTTTCGTTGTCTGTGTTGGTAATGTTTTTTTGCAAAACACGTTAGTCTAGAATTCTTAAAACATGTTTATTGTATTTTAGAAAGTTTTAAAAGATCTATACAGCATAACAAGTGGGTGGCTGATTAATTGGTCTTGACAATTTGTTTGAATTACATTTTCATAGTTGCTATATCATCATTTGACTTTTTTCGCCTTCACAGCAGTCAAAATAGCTGTAACAATTTACAAAGTCGTCCTGAACTTGTTAGGAAAGCAGTGCATACTTGTAGCAGACCCATTTGTATAACTAGAAGACAACATTGTTAATTTGGAAATTTACCTGAGGAGTTTATTTACTGTTTAACTCCGTGTTGGTCGCTCTCCACAAGCTCCTGTGGGAAATATCAAGTTATTAGCCACTAAATGATTCACTATGAAGAAGTACTATTAAGATTTTTTCAGAGTTCTGTTGCTGACAACTTGAAATTTGGATGCTCTGTCTGGAAGGTTTAATATACAGTGACCATGAGACTGCAAGTAAAGAAAATACTAGCACACAAACACGCTAAAATGGAATAAAACCCAACAGAAATAGGAAACAAAACACAGCAGATGTTAAATAAAATGCAATACAACTAGAAAAAAACTAAATAAAGTGAAGGGTTTTTGAGGACACAACGTGACGAACCAACTGTGATACTTTGACCCATTTCGCCCAACTGGTCGGTGGCTGCAGATCGCGGCTCCTTCCTGAGTCTGGTTTCGCCCAAGGTTTCTTCCTGTTAAAAGGGAGTTTTTCCTTCTCATTGTCGCCAAAGTGCTTGCTCATAGGTGGTTGTCTGATTGTTGGTATTTCTCTGTATTATTGGAAGGTCTTTACCATACAGTATTAAGCGCCTTGAGTTGACTGTTGTTGCGATTTGGTCGTATATAAATAAATAAATTTAATTTAATTTAATTTAATAGAAGTGACAGAAACCAAAATGTGCGAAAGACTTGGCTGAATCAGACCTAAAAAAAGCCAATGGTTCATCAGTATTGTGAGGGAGAAAAAGATTCAACATAATGTGTTGATCACATAATTCATATAATACTGTAGACACATAGTTTGCTTTTAGCTACTTACTGATAGTCTGCCAAAGGTAGCTGTTCCATCACAAAAACCTGTCCTCTTACTTTGGTGATTCGTTTTATCTTTTCTGCTTTTTGCAGTGTTTTTTTTTCTGTTTCCTTCTTGTTTTATTCACCTCTGATGTTTTGTGTCATTTTGAAGCGTTTTTCTGTTTCCTGGTGTGTTCTTGAGTAGCAGTCTGTTTGACCTCCCGAGACATGTTATTGAGAACTATCAGACTGAAGCAGTATTTTAAAGGGGCCACAATGACAAAATAATGAACTTAACAATCCTTCAGTTTGACCATAATATCAAAGTGAAGTCATGATTCTGTAGGTTATACACTTGCAATGCCTTCTAAATTGATATGTAATGAACTAGCTTACAAGCTCTTTACTGTAATCTTATCCTTTACAAAATATGAGTATGATATTGTCAGTTTAATAATTTCCAGTGTACTTCATAGTATCCGGTCATATTGCCAGCCTTCCCTCAGACACTTTAAATTGCCACAAGCAACTCTGTTGAATTCTCTGCAGTGTTTTATGCAGAAATACAGCAGTAAAACATACAGAATTCACACTTGTTAACCTTGTCTCATTCAGTTTTATTCCATTTGTGATCACTCATCTATAACCTGAAGCAGCCTCTAATATAAAAAGGCCACTGAGATGTTGGGAAATATGATGCACTGTAAAATCCCTTCTAATGGAACATAAACAGTGATGCTGCTGAGATACTTTCCTGGGACAAGCAGCTCTAAAACAATGGCCTCATAAGAAAGTTGATGTTCTGTATATCTGCAGTTTTTATATGTGTGCGTGTGTGTGTGTGTGTGTGTGTGTGTGTGTGTGTGCGTGTGTGTGTGTGTGTGTGTGTGTGTGCATCAAATCTTTTAGGCATCCCAAACATTGTGGAGGGATGTTCAGAAATTTGAACACATACAGTGATACAGAGGGAAATTAAGAGGTATGTCTGTGATTTGAATGCCTCTTTCTCCTCACATTTTCATTTCTAACATTTACATACGTTAATCTTCACATATACATTTCCGATGTGTTTGGTGTCACAACCTTTTCTAGTCTATCGCTGTTCCAGCTTCCGTTGTTGCTAATGTGACTGTGAGTGGTAAGAAGGCAAGAACTGTGAAGTGACTCACACATAAGTATCTTTAACAATTTTCAGCCTAGCGGGTAGGTCTGCCAATATGTCAGTGGGGCTGGCACCCCTGATGGGCACACATCATTGATATGGCCACTGTCTCACTGGTTTTCCACCAACACTCTAGTGTGTGCATCTTTGAGTCTGTGTGTGCGCGTCCTGTCCATTTTCTACTGAAGGGGGGTCCCAGGGGTCTCCGTCTCTGAGTAAGAAATGACAGAGACGACAGCTGAATCACTGCTCCGTCCTTCTCTCTCTCCATCTCACGTTCCTCATTCCCTCTCTCATCCATCTATTGACAGGTCTGCAGCCACAGCACCCCACACAAAATGAATCTCAATGATCCAGCACGCATCAGAAACCATTACCTGCACAGCACAAATGTACACTGTGAATATAAATCACCTGCTGGGGGTGTCACTGACCATGTGAAACACAGATACATGCTAAAGTCCGAATGCCAAATATCTCCTCAGTGCACCCTGGTGTGCCACTCCTCTGTCAGTCTCAGAGAAAATAGGAAGATCCATGCACAATGAAGCTCATGAATTATCAGCTGAGCATGAATGTCAACTATCGTGACCACATGTGTATCCATCATTCTCATACGCTGATATGTCAAAAGATCAGGCCTTGCTCAGAGGGCCGTGTCCCTGTGAGTGATATGTGTGCAAAGCTCTTGTCATTTATACATTCAATCAGTTATCCAAATAACATAAAAAATGTGGGATACTCATACATGCTGCAAATTCCCAGAGGTGACTGGCATATCTCTCTGGACTGCTTGCACTGTATATCTATTTGTCACGTTGATAGTAAGCATATAATTTCATCACGTTTCCCCTGCAGTCGCGTTTGATTGGATACATCCAGGTCAATAAATTTCAGTTAAATGTCAGGGCTCAGTGGAGAACAAACACAGCTCACATCATTCATAATTCCATGGATCATGAGTAGATGTTTCTACATTCCAGTGGGCTTTTGTTTTAGATGCTATGCTTTTTGTTTACTAGCTCACACCATTCTCATCACTGTAATGCCCATACGCAGGGGAGCAATATCACATAATGCACAGACTGTGATGGAGTAATAATAAAAAAGCCTGTGTTATGTGCTACCTTTTTACACATTTTGCATGTTTGCACATGCCCATTCAACTAAAATCAGTACAGATATGAATGAATGAATAAATGATTGAATTCTATTTACATATTTTTGTAATTCATCTTTCTTTTTTACCAAGGAAAGTACCAGCTGGCCACATTTAACCTTGAATTCAGCGAGGAATAAACATTACCACATGCCTATTCAGTTCAGAAAGCTGTAAAACTGTGTTTGGTTTAAAATTATTATTATTTTCTCTCAAGAGCAATTACTTCATAATTCTCTAGAAAGAGGCAAAGAAATAAAACAACTGAATAAGGTTTTTCCAGCCGAAGCAAGTATGAAAATATGTTTCCAAATAAATTTCAGATGTAGATGCACTGTTGAACCAGAACAGATTTATAAGTTTATATATGCATAGCATGGTGCATGGTGTGGAAAGGGATGAGGTGGGGGGGGAACTGGGACTGCAGAGTTTAGAGTTATAGCATGCAGATATGGATCAGTTTTTGGAATGATACATATTCATAAGGGGGAAGGGATTGGGGTCAGCAAGTTCTTTGGATTGTTTTCGGTGCAGGCATTGACACTTGTGTGCAAACTTCTAAACATGCACACTCACACAAGATACAAAAGGAGCAGCACTCATGCACACAATTCTAAGCATGTGGAACTGGAGTGAGAGGACGCCAAGGTTGTGTTTACAACAGAGTTACATAAATGTCTGTTTGGAGGTTTGCTTAACCTAAAACACATCTCTAAATTTTTCATCATTCTAATCTATAATGGCATCACTCTCATTAATCACAGTGGTGTTAGGCAACAGTCTACAGTGCAAAGCTTATTGCTAATCCCTTCTCACATGAAAATGTACTTTTTCACTTCCCTTCTGTCATTTTTTTTTCTCACACACTCTTGCAACCGTTAGCCCTCTTCCAACCTCCAAGAGCCCATCACCTCCTGTTACGAGCCTGTGTAAATTGAATGCTGTGAATCAGGGCTGGCTGTTACTGCATGTGACTGGAGGGAAGTGGGGAGGAGAAAGGAGAGAAGGGGACTGTATGTCCCTGCAGCTTTATGGGCCGGTGTCTCACCATGATATATCACCGCCGGGCGAGATAATACCATCATGTACAGAACTACCTAGTATGTGTATGTGTGTTTGTTATGTACTTAACTATGTGGTGATCTGCTTGCTGCTCAGCTCCTAATAAGGGGCATCTGCTGCTGTTTTATAGTATGGAACTGCAGAGGAGGAAAGGAAGAGTAAAAACGCCATGGAAAAAAGCAAAGAGGTACTGCCCTCTATGAAGGCTTTTGTGAAAACAGGAAAAAAACATTAACTTTTAGGACTGTGTGAGGATAGGGAACTGGTAGAATGGGAATATAGCAATGGCAATGTGAGGTAGCGTATGTGACAGAAAATGAGTGTTTGGAGGGTGAGTTAAGAGAGAAAATGAGATATATAGAGAGAGAGAGTTGCAGAGATGTGCACACAACCAGTGAAAGAGAGAGAGAGAGTGATAGAACGAGCAATGGTGAGCTAGAGAGAGCCCAGATGAGGGAGTTGAGATGATGGGCTGGCAGTTTCCAAGCACCAGGCTGTTTTTCAGGGCTGTCAAGCACATTGTGAGGCATTGTTTGAAATGCCCAGGCTGATGGCTGACATATTCCCCATGAATCTAGCATGCCAGGCCGCTGTCCACTACACTACACTCAGACACACACAAGCCGACGTGCTACATGCTTCTGTTTGTGTGTGTGTGTGTGTGTGTTTGTGTGTGTGTGTGTGTGCTGGTCAGTGAAGGGTAATTGGCAGACCATGACCCATCAGTGTGGCTTGGTTGAAGAAGGTTAAGAAAAATGGGAGGCATTGGGGGAGGGCAGTTGTAAATTCTGTCCCACATCAATGTATTTCTGTCAGTAGCACTCTGTTCTGGTGGTTAACTATTACCTCTGGATTGTGCGCACACTCTCATGTGCACACACCAATGGCCAGATATGTATGCACTTACCCATACACATACACAGCACGCAAGTGAAGGAGCACTCTACTCAAGCAGAAATCCATAACTCACATGGGTGCAATCAGTGGTCACACACACCGGGTGAGTTAGTGTTTAATCTCCTCACCAGCAAAGATCAGAAGTGCCTCATACAGCGTCACATCCAATCCATAGAAGTGGACATGTGTAGAAGGAAGAAAAAAATATTTTGTGGTTTCTTTTCTTCCCCTTTGTTTCCTTTTGCTCCCCTTAATCCTTTTCTTCATCCTGACTGTTTCCCACAATCTAGCTCTCTGTTGCATTTCTGTTTCACTTTATTTCTCTTTATTGGCTAATGATGTTTCAGCTCTTTGCTCCACCTCTTTCG
Source organism: Mchenga conophoros (assembly GCF_057382185.1). NCBI lineage: Eukaryota > Metazoa > Chordata > Actinopteri > Cichliformes > Cichlidae > Mchenga > Mchenga conophoros. The sequence continues at coordinate 37,452,923 of NC_140531.1, forward strand.
TCTCCTTGCCCTTCTCTTCTCTGCTCTTTTCGTTTCCATTTCAATATTTCTCCCTTTACGCTCATCCCTTCCAAACTTCCCCTTCCCTTTGCCATCTGTACATTTGTTCCCCACATCCCTTTCACTTCATTTTCCCGTCCATTCTCCTGAAAGATCCCTCTGCTGTTGCTTTTGTAGCATTTTTCTTTCCTGTCTTCTCCTTTTTCTCTTCTCCCCCTCCTCATTTCACCCACAGCCATAAGGGGACAGCTGTTGGAGACAGACCTGCAGAAATAACTGTGTTACTCTTCTAATCGATAGCGCCAGGCACCAGTGGCTACCGCCCGGTCCTGTCCAGTGTGTGTTTTTGTGTCTGCGAATATATGTCTATGTGCAGCTGTGGCTGTGTGTGCCTCAGTCCTCCGCCAGGAGGCAGAAACAGCAGATAACCAAATACATATGAGCCTCCGCCATCAGCAGAGAAAAATACGATTTAATGCAGGTATATCCCTTCCTCTCACTGTCCATCCACTCTTCTGTCCTCTTTTCTCACTCTGTCATTCCCAGCAGCTCACTGTAATTTCAGGAAATAGAAGATGGGGTGAGACTGAACAACAGAGTTTGTCAAGTGTGATTTTAGCTCACATAACAATGAGCAGACTGAGGAGAGGCATTTGATAATTAAATACTTCATCCTCTGTTTATTTTGGATACTAATATACCTCCACCAACACGTGCACACACATTGTTGGGTGTAGAATTTGTTTTCCTAACAGCAGGCCACTTATTAAGTTGTGTCCCTGAATTTTGAATTCTGTGCTGTCTTAATGGTAAACTTTCCATCATCTGTTCTTTGATATTTAACTGTGTTTGTCATTATAAGCTCTGATGGAGGAAAATGTGTGTCTGTGTGCATGCTATGTACCTAATATAATGTGTTGAACATGCAGTGTCCGAAGAGCTGTTGCACTCCAAGAGGATTAAAGTGACAAATACTCATTCTTTATTCTTTCTAAAAACCAGTTAACTCAATGGCAAAGAGTTGATCCATCTGTCATCTGTAACCTCCCCACCAAGCCCCGCGTCTCTTTGCTGTCTTTTTCCCTTTGTCCATTTCTCTTCTCTGGCTAATGAGGATGTTGCCTACCGGGAGCCATGTTTCTCCTCGCAGTTTCTTCCAATGCTGTTGACTGAAAATTTACTATTTTTTCAAAGTGCTGCTTAATGGCAGTTGGCAGTTTATTGGCGGTAAGGGAGAAATTGATTGCTTTACAATGTGGACTTGTGACGATTTCAGTTGTGGAATTCACTTGTTGAGGAAGAAAAAAAGAAGGAACAATGAAGTGAAGAAACTTAAGCCAGTGAAGATTCAAAGACAAAAACGGTGGTAATGACTATATTAAGAGGTTATGTGTGTGTTAAAGTAAACCACTGAGAAGAAGGCAGAATGACAAGGAGTGAGAGTAGATTAAAGAGAAAAGTATTATTGAAACAAGTAGAGACAAAGAAGGCACTTTGGGATAATGGCCTACTGCTGTGACTGGCAAAGAATATTCAGTAATCTGTTGGTTTTATGGGATTAACTGTTCAATACCACTTCTTTGGCTTTTACAGCTCTACACAGGTTCTATTTATAAAGCAGCTTTGGAGGAGAAGGCTATGTGATCATGGCTCACATCAGCGTTTCTAATCATTTTAAAAGACAGGAAAAGGCTTTAAGTGACAAGATTCTGGCTCTTAGGGGGTTCATATCCAGTCCACTGGCCATGTTTCTCAAAGAAAATCTAAAAAAATAAAGAAAAAATTAAAAGGAAAGGAAATTATGTGGCTTCTGTTGAAGACCAATCCATGCAATTATCCTCAAAGCAAGGCTTAGGATTAGAATAAGGCCACAGAATTTAACCTATTTTCATTCAGTTCCCTAACTTTACTTGAGCAAAGCAGCTAAAACTGAAGTGGCATGTAGGGCAAACATTACAAAATACAAACAGAATCATGCAGATGCTTATATCACTCGGATGCTTATAGAAACATTTCAGCTTTAGCAGTTCTTTATGCTATTTCAGGTGGTTTTGTGTGATGAACACCTTAATCTCCATCCCCGCTGATTGTTTTAGTTCTCAAATGAAGCTGGGAATGTTACCAGAAATTCGCAAAGATGAGAATCAGTTGCGACGGATAAAGAAAGTGAAAAAGCAAAAAACGCCACATAAACTACCATGTCTCTCTTTCTCTCACACACACACACACACACACACACACACACACACACACACACACACACACACACACACACACATACACAATTTAAAACATTTTAACTACATCACAACTAATTATAAATCCCATTTAAATAAAATTGACTGAATACAGTGTTGAGGTAGAGGTTCCGTATCAGCTGTATTTTTGCAACACGACAATCTCTGAAATATTTGTTTGTGTGTATTCCTAGGTGTGTGCGTGCGTGTGTGTGAGAGAGAGAGTGGGAGTCTTTTTTGTGTGCGTGATTGCTCTTCCCTGCTGTGAGCTGTTGCTATGGTGACAGCATTAAACACGTGCTGTTTGTCTACCTCCAGAATTACATTTCATACAACCCCGATGTCTTGTTTTCCACTTTCTTTGTGAACCTGTGATAGACAAAACAGAGAGCGCAATGAGCGAGTGAGAGAATTAATATATGGATGTTTGTTCGCACACTTTCTGCTGTTTCAGGCAATAATGACAATTATTTTTTGCACCCTAAGTAAAGCAAGGGATCTATCTGCCATGTTAATATTCATTATGATTATTATATTCATACCTTGTTAAAGTTTCATCAGATTAAAAAAGCAACTGCTGACACTTCAGAGAGAAAAGTAGAGAAGAGACGACAAAAAAAATATATGAAATATTCAAAAAAATATAGTTAAAAACCTATAAACTCAGGGACACACCTTCCTTGGATGTTGATGCCACGCATCTGTGTGAAAAAGGAGCAACACGGCTATCTCTGTGTGGAAAGGCTTGACTGCCATCTTCTGGTGGGTTAAAGAAGTAGTTATTAAGAATGCAGCGCATTGCTTTCAGATATTCAAATACAAATGGGATACGTGTTGACCTATTGAAAGGGACATGCGTACTACCATAGACATGAATACACACATATAAAGGCTCTTAATGGAAAAACAACATGCAAATTGTGTGAATTAAAAAATAGGTTTGACCCTATCGAGCTCCTTTCTTCTAAAAACTTTAATAGTCGTATATCTTCTGGAAACACACACACCCTATTATTGCATACAGTCAGCATTCAAAAATCAATTTTTAATTTTGTTTGGTAAAAATTAAGTGCAGTGAGCAATTTAAAATCATTGGTGTGTTGTTCTGGGTATGCATCCTTTCAGATAAACACACTCACACCTAATGCACAAGCACAGAGACACATGCACAAAAGCACCACGTCTCCAATGTAACTAGTACAGAGTTGTTTATTGATCCTGTCCTATTCAGTATTTATTATTAGCACCTTTTACTGACCTGATCACCTCAATTTCTTTCCATTTCCCATTTCTAATATGTTATAGGCTATTATACCCACATTGCTCCAAGGATGACCAGAAACACTGTTCATTACAGCCAGAATGCTATTAGACTTGCAAATAGCTGCCTCGCCTTACTCTTCGTTTCACTGTGTCTCTTGCTCTCTCTCTTCTCTGAAAGTGCAGTCATTAATAGAGCCCTTCTTAACCCTGCAATTTGCCTTTTTAGCCACACAAAAAAAGCACCACAGGGTGGATAAGATCTCTCTTGAAACAACTCTGCCTCTGAATACTAGAATCATGTTGTGTTTAACACAGCCCATCATAACTTGGGGGCAGGGCAACAGTTGTAAAATTTGTTTTACAAGACGACAAAAAAGTGGGTGGAAATTGGTATGTTTCACAAAAATCAAACAGCACTTGCATTATGACCTAGGACTAAGTTGCTGTCATTGTAACTGACTTTCCACTAAGATGAACCTTAAATCGTTGATCAGAGTCCATCATCTAGCCCCATCCTTATGCACTAAGATTACTTGGATGTGTTATGCATGACCATACTTTTTAGCCTTTAACACTAATTGTTTTCAGTATTGATTGAACAGCTATTTGGATTTTTTTTCTGTATTTATAAATCAATAAAACATTTAGTCTAGACTTAGTAATACATTTTCTTTGCATACATTGTTTTTTTTTTTTTGTTTAATTTATTGTTGATACTTATTTGTTATTTCCTGGTATAAAAGCATCATAAGCATTGTTCCATAAAAGAGCAGAATCCGGTACATTCAAGTAGCATGTTTTAGACCATGACATGAGTTTTAAGGGATCAGAAGATCAGAAGATGGTAAGGTGCAAAGTCTGCAGTAAGTCCTTTGGCTGGTGGTGGTAAATAAAGAGCTGATTCACAAGACAGATCTCTCAGTATATATCTGCTCAGTGTTAGGTCTCCCTGTAAAACCTCACTTACAGTCACCAGTGACTGAAAGAGTAAGAACAAAGATCCGAGACTGAGTGATTCTTCTCTGCAGGCTGCTGGCACAATCTGTGTAAGAAAGCAAGACACTTAGAATTCCAAGAGGACCTGTGAGTTGAGCTGCTCCTCAACACTGAGCCTGTTGAACCTGGCAAGGATGCTGCTCAAGCGTCTCCATAAAGGAGGTTAAGGCCAACAGGAAGGAGACCCAGGGGAAACAGCCAAAGAACACTGAAAGAATTTCATCCCTCGGGTGGTCTTGAGGTGGTGTGCTGAGCAGCTGGATACAGCTGCCTGAAATTACATTTGCCTTGTTTCATCACCCGTATCTAGAAGAATGGGATATGGAAAGATACATGGGTGAAAAAAAGAAAGAAACAAAATGCTGCTAATAACATTAATTTGAGACTGATCACTGGCTTTGTCTGCGCTTTGTTTTACTGTTACTGACAATATGAAAACCCCATGGGTATCATTTTTACTAGAACACATGTAAGATACACCATGCATACAGACATTATTGATCTGATATGTGACCATGTAATGAATCTAGATTATTCTGGTATGCCGCTCCCTGTTAGTCTGAACTGTCAGACTCAGGTTCTCATATAGACTTGTGGTCATGAGAGAAAGTACAGACCATATTCAAAAGGGATCTGGACTTGGACTCAGTGAGCCTGAAATGAACACACCCACCACAAGAAGCTTTTATTTTCAGTATACCTAAAACAGTATGAAATCAAAATTATTATGATAAGTACTAAACCTGCAATTAATACCACTATACTCAACAAACACAGTGATTTAGAAGTTGGGCACTAGTTTTATAAACAGAGGAACTTTTTAACTAGCCCTTAAGCTAACCTTAGCAGCTGCTTGAGCTTAAAAAAGAGTGCCATGCCTTTAGTCATGGATATCCAGAAATGTGATTCGAAAAGGAATGTAAATATTGATCTGTGCCTTCTGGATGAGTAATTGGTATTTGTGAACAAAGGTGTTTGACAAACTTAAGGATGATAAGTGTTAAAGTCGCTAAACATAAGTACTTCAGCTAAATCTAAATAGTTCAATTTTACTAAAATTATTTGTTTTCCTGCTACGTTTTACAGAATGGTTACATGGTGGTTTCATTGGTGGGTTCCATGCATAAGAAGGAAGTATTTTTCTAAACTCTTTACAGTTGTGTGTGTCTGTCTGCGCATGTAGTGGAATCTCTAGAACTCAACCCCCCCCCCCCCCCCCCCCCCAAAAAAAAAAAATAAATAAATAAATAAATAAATAAATAAATTCTGTGATGGACAGATTGTAAATTCAATCCACAAACATACAAAGAGGAATGTTGTCAAACTCAAATACACACAATATCCCATACGTCCTCGGAATGTCACTCGTGTCATTTCGATGCATTGAGACCAAGTTTTGCAAATACATTTACATGACAGCCTGCATGGAAACAAACATCCAGACACTTTTAGTACATACCAAAGTCATTAAGATTGCTGGGTCTCGGGGCTACAATTAAGACTATTGTGGCTCTTGTAATTATTCTCAAAATGGTACCATCTGATTGGAGCAGACACATTTAATCCTGAGGCCAGATTCTTCTCATAAAGAGGGGCAAGACCCTCACTCGTTTATTATGGCTGAAAGCACCTACTGTATGTATGTTTCTGTGAATGTGTGTTTGTCTGAGTTGACTGCATGATACATCAGAAGGACACCACAACACTCGGTATGTCTCATAATTACCGGAGGATATACATCCTTCCAGAACAAATTATTTCTGAACTAAGTAGCTTCCATCAAAACAGAGGACATCCAACTCCACGTGGAAGTAAAGTGCTACACAAGTCTTCTTTTTGCCCTGCATTTCCACTTTATTCCTCTTGGTGGTAAGGCGTTTCATAATGGCTACAACCAGATAATTAATGTGAATATCAACAAAATTAGCTTGTTGCCCAAAATGAAATATGACTAACGATGAAATTCAACAGAAACATTCAAACCCATGGATTTTTTTTCCCTAAAGGTTCCATCCCCCGCAGCCCATGACTACAGCAAAGTAGCAGTGTAATTTCCTAATAAGCGCATGCTATTAAATAAAATTACAGAGATTTTCAAAGATCTCTCTCTCAACCCCCACCACCAGCACACCCGCTTTCCCAATAAAAGTGCTGCCTGGTCATTTTGACTGCATTACCTGTCTGCTCTCGTATAATAATGTAATTATCTGGTGACCAGCGTGATAATCTTGCTGAATTACATCCTGACCTCTGTCTGTATGGCTTGCTTTCACAGCTCGCCACTCTGTGGGGTAATGGGGAAAGACTGAACCCAAATGATCTATGTCTGATGAACCTCTGAGTGCAAGCATGCACATAATGGGCATAAACATGCTCAAGGACATCTAGGACACAAAGTAAAAGCGCATTTATATGCAGTAATATGAAAAGAATTGATGTAGTTGCTAAGATAAAAAGTAATTTGTTAGTGATTATTTTTTCATTACGTAGCAATCAGCTACACGGCTTACTTCCTTTTTGCTCCTCTCCTCAGCTTTGATTCTGTCTTTTAAATTTTAATTATTTCCTTTCAGCTGCAATGTTGTCATCTAAATCCTGATGCTGTTGTTCCTCTGAGATAGAGAGTAATATGTTATTTAAGAAAATAAGACAAAAGAGAAAGCGATATGTCATAAGGGAGTAGTAAAACAGACTAGAAAATGCCTAGATGGGGCATATAGAATATCTCCACTTGACCACAATGAATGCTGCTGATATACTTTCTGTATATCAGCAGCATGGTCAGTTACTGGGTCAGCATCTCTCTTTTATATTTAGTATGTCTTTTGCTGCTTTGATCTTTCTGTTCTTTACTTTTAGACTTGCTGTAATGTATTATGAAGAATGGTGTCAGATAAATTCCAGTCATCGACACATGTACGTGAGATAAATGAGTGTCTGATATTGAGTGATAATTCTCTGAGCGTGGAGGACATATTTAATAATTGACATGCTTGTTGGACTGGTTTTTAAAAGGCTATTTATGCAATGCGGCATGATGTTATGAGCTTTAAATAAGAGATAGAAAGGACAAAAACAATGTAGAGAGAGGATTAGATGCAGCAAAGCACATTAAAGGTTAAGGTTTGGAATATTTCATAATATTTTTATTGCCAGCAGATTCCATGAAAACACCTAACAAAAACAAATTCAGTCTATTTCTGCTGGTGTTTTTGGTGCCTGGTATATTTTATTCTTTGTACCATAGAGCTTATGGTAGCCCAAATACTATTAAAAACGCAGGGTTGAAAAGTGTGACATATTTCAATTTTATCACTTGAGCATCCATATAGGCATGTAGATCATGGGCCATGTGAGTACCATGTGAGAAAAAATATAATAAACCCCATTATAAGAGCCTATTATAGTACCCTAGCAAATATAATGACGAACTATATAAAGATTAAACTCAGATAAGATAAAGCACAACCACAGCAATATATGGTAATGATCTCTCTCTCCCTCTCTCTCTCTCTCTCTCTCTCTCTCTCTCTATATATATATATATATATATATATATATATATATATATATATATATATATATATATATATATATATGTGTGTGTGAGGGGATCGAACAAACAGAAGGCAACATTGCAGACATAGAGGACAGTTACAGGTACCTAGGTAACCTGCAAGTGAATGGGAACTATGAAGAGGCTGCTAGGAAAGCTGCAACCACCAAGTACCTGCAGAGGGTCAGGCAAGTCCTGAGGAGTCAGCTGAACAGTAAGAACAAGATCCGGGCTATCAACACCTACGCCTACGCCCGTGATCAGGCACCCTGCTGGTATAATAAGTTGGCCAAAGGAGGAGATAAAAGTCACTGACATCAAGACAAGAAAGCTCCTTACCATGCATGGAGGGTTTCACCCCAAGTCCAGCACCCTGAAGCTGTACGCTAAGCGGAAGGAAGGGGGCCGGGGACTGGTGAGTGTCAGCACCACAGTCCAGGATGAGACAACGCACCAGGCAAGACCCCAGGTGCAGGCTGTGTAAAGATGCCCCTGAGACAATCCAGCACATAACAGCAGGGTGCAAGATGCTAGCAGGCAGGGCATACATGGAACGCCATAACCAAGTGGCCGGCATAGTGTACAGAAACATCTGTGCCGAGTATAACCTGGAAGTCCCGAGGTCAAAATGGGAGATGCCCCCAAGGGTGGTGGAGAATGACCGAGCTGAGATCTTGTGGGACTTCCAGATACAGACGGACAAAATGGTGGTGGCTAACCAACCGGACATAGTGGTGGTAGACAAACAGAAGAATATATATATACATATATTGTGTACAAAATATGCATTCTAAGACTCCATTTAAATGGTGACACACAGACAAACCTGTCTGTACCAATGGGGTATTGCACAAATAATACTTAATTATGACTTATGTCTTTGACTAAAAGCATAATTAAAATGAATTTTCAATTAAAATTTCAATTCTTTTTTGTGATATATATAACACCAAATCGCAACAGTCATCTCAAGAGGCTTTATATTGTTAGGTAAATAACCTATAATAATATAGCAAAAATGCCAATAATCAGATCACCCCCTGTGAGTAAGGACTTAGTGACAGCAGGAGCTTGCAAAGAAAAGCGTCTGGACTTCTTTAATTTGCTTGAAGACATTTCATCTCCAGAACTGAAGAAGCTTCTCGGATGAGAGGTGAAGAGGGGTGAAGCTCCTTTGACTACGATGACCTGGATGGCTGAGAACCTTCACAGACTGACAGCAGGAAAGAAAAACTTTCTTTTAACAGGAAGAAACTTCCAGCAGAACTCAAGGAGGGGCAGCCATCTGCCGTGACAGGTTAAGGGTGAGGGGAGGAAGACAGTTCAAAAAACACACTGTGGAAGATAGCCAAAGATTAATAATAACTAATGATTAAATGCAGAGTGGCGTGTGAGCACATAGTGAGTGAAAAGGGACAGTGACGACGAAACACTCATTGCATCATGGGAAGCCGCCAGTAGTCTAGCCCCACTAATGCAGCATAACTAAGGGGGAATTCAGAGTCACCTGATTCAGTCCGAACTATATGCTTTATCAAAAATAAAAGTTTTAAGTCTAATCTTAAAAGTAGAGAGGGTGTCTGTCTCCCAAATCCAAACTGGGAGCTGGTTTAGGAATAGCCTGCCTCCCATTTTACTTTCAAATATATCCTTGGAACCCCAAGTAACCCTGCGGTCTGAGAGTGCAGTGCACTAATAGGGTTATATGGTACTATGAGGTCTTAAAAATGTCTCCCCTTAAATATACTTTCTGGTAGCCAATGTGTTAAAAAAAAACTATGTATTTTGCTTAGGCTTCAAAAGGATATTGTTAATTGATGGCTTTAAGTAGTTCTCTGGTTAAATAAGATGTGTAAAAAAAAAAATTTAAATAAAAGTTGCATTACCAACCCAACTAAATTATTTGAATTATAAGCCAAATATTGTGAAATTCTGTGTGTACCCAGAAACCAAAGTTGTAAACATGTGTTTAAGACCCAGATTAGCAGTGCTATTGTCAATAAAAATAAAGACATTTGAAAAATACAACTTTCAAATGTTTATTAAAATGAAGTTTGATGAGACTGAGATCACACACAACATTTTTTTTTTTTAAAAAAAGACATCATTTTACTTGCTGCCCAGCTATGAGGCAGATGGAGCTTGAAACAAACAAAAAATAAATAAATGAATAAAAGAAAAATGGGAAAGATTGATAAATATAAAATGTCAAAGAGGAAAAACAACATTAAAAAAATATCTGGTGGTAAGGCAAAAAAGAAAGCTTATAGCAGTACTAAAGGGAGTCACAATCTCAATGTCTGCCAAAAATCCAAAACAAAACAAAACAAAAACCTTCTCCCATTCTTTACATCCGCAAATTAGTTGTTGTTCTTTTTTTTTTTTTTTTTGGATAACAAAACATGATTCAATTTAGGATCATTTAATTTAGATAATAATGACATTTAAGAAGCATGAACAAGCAAAAATATTATTTTAAAAAACGTCTTATTCATTTTATTTATTTAATTTCCCTGATAACCAAGGTGAGTTTAACTGTTAAAACTGTTAAACTAACTCACTGCAGTGTTGTGGCCTGATTAAAATTGGTTCTGTATGGCAAGTATGGTAAAATATATTGTTGAAATGTTGGGTATGTTTGTTAAAAAAGTAGCAAATAATAATAGCCTCATCCCTTAGACAGGCAAACACGGAAAGCCAAAGGATATACTGCTGCTTAGTTTTAGATTCAACACACATAAAGTTTACAATAGAAAAATGTGGAAAAGTATATAAAGTAGCAAAGGCCAATGTCTAAGAAAAAACTGAAAGCAACACATGAAAGAGACGTGCATCAGAACAGATAAGAATGAGAAGTAAGTTAGAAGAAAAATGGACAGAGAAAGGAGGAGAAAATAAGACAGTGGAAGAGGAAGAAAGAGATAAAGAACGCTGAGTGGCGAGTAGCTCCCAGCACCCCCGTTGTCTCGACACACCAAAAGGGAGGGAGAGAAAGAGAGATGGAAGAGAAGAGAGGGGAGATGACAAGACAACTAGACACCAGCATCAAAGCGGGTCAGAGGAAACCAGGCTTGGAAACAATATCAAAGCCCTCAACAAGGGGCACCAGAGGAGAAGACAAGAGCTGGAGTGGCAACAAAGACTGTGTATGTGTGTGTGTGTGTGTGTGTGTGTGTATGCTTTTACCAAGTGTGCATACACAAGTACGCACAATTGTGTCTCTTTGAGTCTTTGCATGTCATATAAGTGCACATTAAGTTTGAATACGTGCCTGTAAAAAGAATATGAATTGCTGATAGAGCAACACATCACTGCTCTCCTCTCTACAGTCTACAGATGGATGAGCCCTTGGTAGCCCACCTTGTCCGTGCTACAGAATGAGGGGCTACCAACACAGATGGTCAAAAATGAAGATGCTGGGAAACAAAGCAGTTTGTACAAACGGCACTCTGCCAAAATGTCAGTAAATCCAAAACTAAGAGTTCCCACCAACAATATGTTTAGTGAGATATGGGGATGGTAAACGTTTTTGGCACAGTGACCGGGGATTGTTTTACTTTGTTTTTGTTTGGCTGCATAGAATTGAAACACAGCTGAGAACCCATGCTGGGTTTGGATGCATAAAGTGATGGATGATATGCACCTTTTAAAGCTAAGAGGAAAACAAAGATGTTTGGCTTTTGTGGAAGGAGATGAGAGAAGAGCATAGGATTTAAATTTGTCCTACATTAAAGTTATATTATGTGAGATTGCTGAAAGCTTTGGAGGTAAACATCAGAGGTCATGAGTCTTTGATTTAAACGTTTCCTTTATTTATCCAGGTAAAAACCTCATTTCCAATAGAGACCTGGCAACCTATAATTTCTGTACTGAATTTGTTGCTATTAAACTTGCAGTCATAATGAAAAGCATCTTGTATTTCAGAAACTGAAGAAAAGTAGATTTTGTGTCTCTGCTTTCCCTGTTTAATAAATGAAACAGTGCAATTTTATGTCATTTTTGTGGTTTCATCACATTAAAGAGTAGAGTGTGATCATTCCACAAGACTTGGGTTCAACTGGCAAATAACCAAATAGTACTGTAGTTGAAGGGGAAGACTTGTTTGATAAGCCATCCTCCCTGTTTTAATCTCTCAGACAGTTTCCTACCCACACCTGATGGAATTGCTTCACCCCAGCTGCAGATATTTGAACTGACTTAAGGATCAAGCCCTTTGAGACCCAGTGGTTGCACTGAGCAAAACTCTCTCTCTCTCTCTCTTCCTTGTGTTACTTTTGTAATCAAATCCTGGTAGTACAGTGCTCTATAACTGAAAGACAGTTGTCATTGTGTATGTAATTTCTTAATACACATTTCTGTGGTTTATTTTTTAGTGTTTAATTGTAGTTGGCCAGTATAACTTATATATATAGAAACTGATCAGGAAGGCTAGCTCTGTGGTCGGCATGAAGCTGGACACTCTGGTGACAGTGGCAGAGAAAAGGACATTATGAACAATGCTGGGCATCCTCTGCACACGGCCATAAACAATCAGAAGAGTCTGTTCAGTGACAGGTTGCTTCTTCCCAAGACAAGAACTAACAGACTTAAAAACTCCTTTGTCCCACACGCCATCAAACTGTTTAACTCCTCTCTGGAGGGGAGAGGGAGGGGAAACAGGAGGACAATCAGAATCAGAATCAGAATACTTTATTGATCCCTGGGGGAAATTATTTTTTGTTACAGTGCTCCATTTTAAACCAACATTAAGACAAGACAGACAATACGCTAACTAAGAATAGTACAATATATACATATATATATATACATACATACATACATAAGTCACTCATAAATAAATAGTTGGAAAAGAAACATGTGTAGCTGTAGCAGCAAACAGTGTGTTAAGTGGATGCGTTGTACAGGGAGATGGCCACAGGCAGGAATGATTTCCTGTGTCGTTCAGTGGTGCTTTTCGGTAATCTCAGTCTCTCACTGAACGAGCTCCTGTGACTGACCAACATGTCATGGAGTGGGTGGGAGGTGTTATCCAACATTGTCTTTATCTTGGACAGCATCCGCCTCTCCGACACCACCTTGAGGGAGTCCAGCTCCATCCCCACAACATTGCTGGCCTTACGGATCAGTTTATTAAGTCTGTTGGCATCTGCGACCCTCAGCCTGCTCCCCCAGCATGCAACAGCATAGAGGATCGCACTGGCCACCACAGACTCATAGAAAAAGGAGGGGGGAACAACTAAGCTGTAGTGCCTCTTCACCTCACTGTGCAATACCTTGTGCAATACTTTTTGTAAATAGTCAACAGTGCAATAGACTCAATACTTGAAATGTGCAATTCACTTGTATTTTTATTTTTTATTCCTATTTATTCTATTTATCCCCTTTGTATATTTTATTTATATTTGTCTCTGTATTTATATATGTGTGTGTGTGTGTGTGTGTGTATATATATATATATATATATATATATATATATATATATATATATATAAAACAATTCTGTAACTGTAACTTCGGTCGTTGCTGTGCTTTTTGGAAGTCGAATTTCCCAGAGGAACCCACCCGAGGGATTAATAAAGTTCTATCTTATCTTATCTTATCTTATCTTATCTTAACTTGCAATTACTTAATTATATGTGTATTAAAACATGAATTAAGTTTTAAAAAGTAAAATGAATTTTCCAACTGGCCACTTAAATTGGGCTTAATGAGTGTGGTGGGATGTCCACTTTGGCATTTCCAACATAGAAAAACACAAAAGCATTTTAGCAATTTAATGAATTAATGGTTGAAAAATATAATAATGGATTAGTATGTTTATCTCTCTCTAATGGGATGGGTTGGGGGTTGACCAGTACACTGGTGTCCTATTCACTGATTTTTACTAAATGAAGGAGGTGGTCATTCCCACTTACTAGAAACTGGAGCAGATGAATCACATACACAATGGATCAAGTGTGCAATGCATAAGAAACAAAAAAGAAATTACTTTACTTGACAATGAATATCTGTCCCTTACTGTTTGTCACATAGCATTTTCTGGTCAGTTTATTTAAGACTGCCAAGCCTCACATACTGCTGTTAGTTTTTGGCAATTCCCACTTTCCATGTGCTCTCATGCCACTTGTGCATTTTCTCATGCAGTGAAAAGCAAATTCATGTCTAAAAACGTTGCCGCATCAAAAGGGACACTGATAGCGCATGACGAGATAAGACAGCACAGGCAGCAAGTACAGTAGCAATACAGTGTAACAGAGAGTTATTCAGAGCAGTGAGGAAAAGGCGAGAAATATCCACCGATCTGTTATATTAGTTTTTTTTTTCCTTTCTTTTCTTTTCCATGCATGCTGCTTGGAGTAATTTCAGTCAGCGTCTCTTCTCACTGTAGCAGAGTGTCTCTCTGTTGCTCTCTCTCCTCCTGTGCTATGGGAACACGTAAAGTATGGTACAATAAAACCCCATAATTGTCTCTCTGAAACAATCAGATCTCAATAGGTTTTTGGGTTAAAATGTCTATTTACCATCACTGATGTAAGTACTTAAGTACTCATGTCATCTGGTGGTGGTATGTGAAGTCCTCACACAAATATGTAATCAGCCAATCACATGGCAAGAGCTCAAGGCAATTAGGCATGTAGACATGATGAAGATAACCTGTTGAAATTCAATCCAAGCATGAAGGTGATTTAAGTGACTTAGAACGTAGCATGGTTGATGATGCCAGATGGTGTCAGATGGGCTGGTCTGAATATTTCAGAAATACTTCAGAATGGCCAAACGCCTTTAAGCTGATAGGGAGGCAGCAGACACTCAAGTAGCATCTCTGAATGCTCAGCAGATTGAACCTCGAAGCAGATGAGCAGCAGAAGTCCACATCACGTGGCACTTCTCTCAGCTAACAACAGGAATATGAGGCTACAGTTTACACAGGTTTACCAAAATTGGACAGTAGAAAACTGGAAAACCATCACCTGGTTTGATTTCTTCTGTGACATTTGGATGGTAGGATCACAAGTTGGCATGAATAAAATCGTATCTACAATTCACGCTCAGCAATATTTTCTTGGGACACTTTGGGCCCCTAGTTTAAATTGAGCATTATTTAAACACTGTAGCTATTCATTTATGACAGCATACCCATCCCGTGATTGTTGTTTCCAGCAGGATAACATGGCATTTCACAACACTCAGATCAACAGAAACATATCAACGATTTCACTGTTCTCAAATGACAGACTAGTCCTCAACTTAACTTAATATAGTTTTTTTTTTCTTTTTTGGTCTTTCCCTCTGCCATATACATTTTCCCCTAAATCCACTAGACCTCGACACACAACTCTTCTCCAAATTTAAAACATAAGTAGGAACACATAGCGTGGGTTTAGTTGGTTTTTATGACAGTTAGCTTCAAAAGGATAATTGAGCTTTCTATGTTGTTTATACCTCCATGGAAAATCGGTTCAGTTGTTAACTTCTTTTTTAACATTCTGACTCATTTTAATTGTCAGAAGCACATTTGTATTTGATACAAGTGTGGTCTTTTGGTAGTTTAGATAATGACTGGTTAGTTCCATTAGTAAAATTGTCAAAGCTGGATTAGAGGAGTGGATATTCTGATGTGTGTGGTGAGGACGGACAATGGAAGTGGTAGAAAGAGGTGTACTGGAAATGACAAAAGAGCGGCAGGGAGTTCTTTGAGGGATATGAGACTGTGAGGTGCATGTTGGGAAGGAAAGCAAAGTAGACTATAGGTAAGTGAAGGAGAGGGAACAAATTGAATGGTAGGAAGAAAAAGTGGATGAGATACTGGAAGAGACAGATAGGATAGTGGTAAAGACGGAGCCACTTAAGGATGAGAGTGAAAGAGAGAGAGGGGGACAGACAGTGAAAAAAGGAGAGTAAATTGACTGCCGCATGTCACATGGAAACAGTCCCTAATTGGCCAATCAGCCGACCCCAGATTGAGCCTGCCGTTTTCTCTGACACTGCAAGAGCACCTGTACCTTTGACAGGCACGCATGTGCACACACACACACACACATCTTCAAACATAACACCTGCCACCATTACCACCTCTTCATCTTCTCCCTCTATTTCTGACATGTACTTTTAGGAAATATCTGTGACAGAAAGGACTTGACAAAGAGGGAAACCGAAAAGGAGATGGAGGGACTGTGGGGAGAGAAATGAGAATAACTTTTGTTATTTTCCAAAACTCAGTGAGAGTAAGTCATCAGCTTCACCCTTCAGCTGCACCCATCAGCAATGTAACCTTTGTATTAAATATTCTGGAAATGAATATGGTGGTGTGTTGGTCGCATCACAGCAAGAAGGTTCTGGGTTTGGCTGGCTGAGGCCTTTGAATGTTCTTCCTGTATCTGTGTGGATTTCTTCTGAGTACTCTGTCTTGCACAGTTTAAAAACATGCATGTTAGGTTAATTGGTGATTCTAAATTGGCTGTAGGTGCTAGTCAACGGGTTGCCTGTCTCTAACACGTCAAGTACACTTTCATGAAACAATATAAAACGTCAATTGCTTCATTCTAATTTACTCACAAAATTAAACATGTGAATATAAAAATAAATCTACATTATACATATTTACAGGAACATTGCAGACAGAACACTGACGATGAGCATGGCAACCAAGTGCATGTTTACAGAAAATCACGATCCTTTCATTGGGAATTATGTTTGTTTGTTTTTTAGCAGTTTGGTGAATATAGGTCCACTTTTCACATTACTTGTTGGCCTACGCTGGATCACTGTTTAATTTTGTTTTTTGTGAACGGTAATTGATTGATTGATTGATTGATTGATTGATTGGTAATTTATTTCAACATGTGAACAATATACAAGTACATTTAGAAAAGAAATTAGAGAAAAAAAAATATACTATACAAATTACATACAAAAAATGATACAGATGTCAGTTTTCACCTGCCAGCAAGTGTCTATTCTGTGCCATTTTATACTACAATTGCATGTTTTATATTTAAAAAGTGAAGCTGATAAATGGTGATAAAGTGTTTGTTTTTTACAAATATCATACATCGCAAAATTACTGGCTTACAGCATGTTACTTGATTCCTAATTCCTGAAAAAATATATACTTTGTGGTAGTGTATTTTAACCTCTGATGAGCATCTAGAAATAATTGCTTATTAACAGAAAACTGATCCACTGCACATCCATTCTTATCTGCATACATTAGCATTTGGTTACATCATTTAAACTGTTGGTGTTTATCTCTTTGCAGGCTAATGCCTTTCATCCATTGCACTTATACACCTACTATTAGTGGTGGAGCTATTCTAGTGATTTAAATTGTGTGCCCAAATGCATGTGACTAATAGGTAATAATACATGTATGCATTGGACATAATGTGACAAGATGCATTGGATTCTAGTTTGTTTGCTTGAGCTGGAAAAATAAGTTGTCATGTATGCAACAGATGTGTTTAATGCACATGTCTGTTGCCACACATCATTTTGACAAAGCTTGGTTTCTCAGGTGTGCTCCTTGTGCCACAAGTACTCTCAGTATCTTTACACCCTCTTTAACAAATAAAAGTTATCTTTCATATTGAGTTTTATTGGTTTGATATTGCTGTATTCTTTAAATGTTTAAACTGTAGTTATATGAATAGAACAAAAACATCGTAATATGGTGATTAAAACATGTTAAAGTATCAAATGACCATAAATAGTTCACTGCAGAGTAGTTACATGTGGTACATTGGCTTTTAATCTATTTGTGGTTATAACAATAACTATGCCACATACAAAGGCGACATTTTAAATATTTTATACCTACTACAGGAATACTTTCTTTCAGTTTTTTGTTTGAGTCTCCAAACAGCTTTTTTTGTATTTCACTGGTAACACCTTAAACGTTTATGTGAGCTATGTTTTCTCACTATTTCATACACAATATCACTATTCATGTTCAAAATATGCATTGAATTTTCTGCAGGTTTAAATAATTCAACAGTCAAAAGCTACCATGTTTGACATGAGCTGTATCTGGTAAAAACAGCAGACTCAGTAGCTGTTATCTTTGTACAACTCAAATCATGTCCAAAATAGCTTCACTTGTTTACTTGTGGAATAAGTGACATCATGCTGTAGCTGTAGTTGAACATGAAGGATCCTCGAATAGGCAAGAGAAAAGCATTGTACTAAGGTTGTTTAAATCTTTGGAACACAGACATGTGCACACAGAGACCACGATTTGATTTCTTCATAAGAATGAAACAGTAAAAGCAGACTGAGGGTAGCGGTATTGTCACGGCTGGCGGAGGGAGCCGTGTGGTGTGGAGGAAAAGGAGGACCCAAGATGCAGCAAACTGATGATACGAGTGATGTTTTATTTACAAAGGTGGCGGTGACAAAAACAGGCAACGAGGTATGAGTACTTTACAAACGGAAACCTAAACTGGGAGAAACTAAATAGCAAACCTGAGACCGTACAAAGGGGGTGCGGGGCAGAGGGACGCAGAGACAGGACACCATGGAACGCAGATGAATGCAGAGATACGCAGAAATACACGGATGAGTGCAGTGATACATGGATGAACGCAGACGAGCCGACAACGAACACAGACCGACACCCACTAAATATACACACACAAGGTAATCAGGTAATCACACACAGGAGGGAAGAACAGCTGAACCTAATACACCTGGGGACCGGAGGAGACAAGCTGAACACAATAACAGACACAGACCTTCAGAACAGAACAGGAAATCCAGAACACGAGCCTTCAAAATAAAACAGGAAACAGACTGATGTACACCACAACACGGGGACATGAACAGAGCACCAAGGACAGACACAGGTAGGGCTGACAATACACCAAACTTCAGGTTAACCCTAACTAATACAGATCAGAAAAAACGCAAAACGCTGGGTCAACGACCCAGGACCATGACAGTACCCCCCCTCCAAGGGCTGGCACCAGACAGCCAAAAACAAAAACAAACGACCAACCCAGGGCGGGCGGCGGGGGCCCAGGACGGAGGGACCAACACAGAGCAAAACAAGCTCCAGCGGACCGAGGGAATTGTCCAAAACAAAAACACACATGCTGGAGTACAAGGACAAAAACACAGTTCAGGAGGCCGGCCCAGGGGCTGACAGCTCAGAAGTCCAGGACAGTTCATCTTCTGAGGCCGGCCACGTCGGCGACACAGATCCATAAGCCGACCGAGCGGAAGGCAGCGGTGGCGGAGTGGAGGCAGTTCAGGCGGCTGACCGTGCGGACAGCAACGGCGGCGATGACAGAAGTCTGGAGGCCGACCGTGCGGACGGCAACGGCGGCGATAACAGAAGTCTGGAGGCCGACCGTGCGGACGGCAACGGCGGTGATAACAGAAGTCTGGAGGCCGACCGTGCGGAAGGCAGCGGCGGCGTCTAGGAGGTCGTCCATGTTGACGATGACGTTCCACCAGCGGCCTGGCAGATGACCGCCGATGTCGAGGCGGCAGTTTGGGACCCGAAGGTGGCGTGGCCGTCGCAGCACCAGACGAGACCGAAGCAGAGGCTGGACCAGACGAGGCAGCTGATGAGGATGCTGAAGCAGAGGCCGGACCAGGCGAAGCTGAAGCAGAAGCCGGATCAGGTGATACTGACGAGGATGCTGGAGCCGGGCCAGGCGATGCTGAAGACACGAAGGCTGGAGCCGGACCAGGCGATGCTGAAGACGAAGCTGGACCGGGCGAGGATGAAGGCTCGGAGGCTGCAGCTGGCGAGGATGATGAGGCTGCAGCAGGCGACGGCGTGGAAGCCAGAGACTGTAGCGCTGCAGGCGTGGAAGAAGCTGCTGCTGCCCGTGGCGTGGATGAAGCTGCAGCTGGCGAGGATGATGAGGCTGCAGTTGGCAGCTGGACGGGCTCCTCGGGCCCTCCAGCTGACGAGGCAGGAGGCTGGACGGGCTCCTCGGGCCCCCCAGTGAAAACAGTCTCTGGACCAGTGGGCACCGGGGCCCCTGGAACACACAGTTCAGAACCAGCAGGCGCACGGGCCTCTGGCAGGCACAGTTCAGAACCAGCAGGCGCACGGGCCTCTGGCAGGCACGGGTCAGAACCAGCAGGCACACGGGCCTCTGGCAAACACAAGGCAGACTGCAGCTGCACAGAGCATTGACCCAGCTCGGGCAGCGACAGCCGGATACAGTCCTCAGCTGGCTTCTTAATCTCCAGGGGTCCAGAGTCGGCTGGGGGCTGGGACCCAGCCTCTGGGGAGGCCCTGGAGTGCGTCACAGTCTCTGGGCTGGCCAGCTGTTGCGGACTGACAACTGCGTTATGTGGTGTGTCTCTCTGCTTGACATGAACAGGTGAAATACAGTGCTTTTCCGGTTGGATGGACTCGACTTGTAATACAGGCGGAGCTGGTGAAGATGGTGGCTGAATAGGTGGCTGAGCTGATAATAAAGCTGATGAGTCTCTTGCCAACAGAGCTATTGACTGAGCTATGGATTGTAACCAAGTGTCTAATAGGTCTGGCTGTGACTGTAATGGAGGTGGCGATTGAGTGGCTAACAGAGCTACCTGCTGGGCAGCTGGCTCAACAAACACAGCCCCGGAATAAACAGTCATTCGAGCTGGCGAAACAGACGGAGTGTCTTTTCCACTCACCACAGCCGGCAGTTCCGAAGTCCTACTCTCCGGCTGTGGGGCGACGCGCCGACGGCGCGATCGTCGCTTCCTCCCGGGCGAAACCTCCGGCGGGCCGGGCAAAACCTCCGGCGGGCCGGGCAAAACCTCCGGCGGGCCGGGCAAAACCTCCGGCGGGCCGGGCAAAATCTTCACCGCCGGGCTGGGTTGGGAAGCGGTAGCGGCTGGAGGGCGAAGGTGCAGCTCATGAAGGAGGAAGTCCCGTGCCAGCGGGTGAAGCGAGTCTAGCAGCCAGGAGTGTGCAGAGAGTAGCTGCTGTAGCCTGGCTTCTACAGCGCGGTGGAACTCTTCTTCCTCCTGCTCGAGCCACAGGTTTACCAACCTTGCGACCGTGTCGGTTACCTCCTCCCGAAACTCCTGGGTAGGTGCGAATGCTGCTGGGTCCATGTTGGTCGGCTCGTACTGTCACGGCTGGCGGAGGGAGCCGTGTGGTGTGGAGGAAAAGGAGGACCCAAGATGCAGCAAACTGATGATACGAGTGATGTTTTATTTACAAAGGTGGCGGTGACAAAAACAGGCAACGAGGTATGAGTACTTTACAAACGGAAACCTAAACTGGGAGAAACTAAATAGCAAACCTGAGACCGTACAAAGGGGGTGTGGGGCAGAGGGACGCAGAGACAGGACACCATGGAATGCAGAAATACACGGATGAGTGCAGTGATACATGGATGAACGCAGACGAGCCGACAACGAACACAGACCGACACCCACTAAATATACACACACAAGGTAATCAGGTAATCACACACAGAAGGGAAGAACAGCTGAACCTAATACACCTGGGGACCGGAGGAGACAAGCTGAACACAATAACAGACACAGACCTTCAGAACAGAACAGGAAATCCAGAACACGAGCCTTCAAAATAAAACAGGAAACAGACTGATGTACAACACAACACGGGGACATGAACAGAGCACCAAGGACAGACACAGGTAGGGCTGACAATACACCAAACTTCAGGTTAACCCTAACTAATACAGATCAGAAAAAACGCAAAACGCTGGGTCAACGACCCAGGACCATGACAGGTATTCTCTGGATAAATGGCCTCTGGTATCACTTTACTCTTTCAGACACACTCACACACACGCACACATACACACACACAAACACTAAGAGGCAAACTATTGTCATTTCACCCTGAGACTGAGCAAGCTACTTTGTTATCCAGATGGTTTAATTACGACATGCTAATAACAATCACACTAGTTTATGTGTACATTTGTGAGGAAACTAAAACAACTGTAAAAATGGGTGTTATGTAAAGATGAATTGCTTCTGTGGTGTGCTATTCATATTGTGTAGGTAATTATGAAACTACCTGCAACATTTTCTTTCTAAACTGCTGGCAGGGGCAGTGGTTTCCTCTTGCTCTCACCTTGAGAATACATATGATTTTTTTTTTATTAATTTTCACCTCTTTACAATAAACAGCACTACTCCTTGATAGTAGCATAGCTCTTGGGATGCTGTTGGCCAACGTATCAATTCACCACTTTGATGCTTGCTGAAATATTTAATTTGCTACTGAATTTTGTCCCATGTAATTAAATTTATAATTTACACATAATACATTCTATGACTTTGGTGAGTCCCTTATAGTACCACCATGAGGTAAACTTTTTGGTCATTAGTAAACAAGTCTTATCCATCCATCCATCCACATGTCTCCAAAGTTAGAGCAGTAAGGCTGAAGTGGTTTGGACATGTGTAGAGAGGGAATAGTGAATTTGTTGGACAGAAGATATTAAAAATGGAGCTGCCAGGCAGGAGGAAGACCATGGGGAAGATTCATGGATGTAATGAAGGGCATGTAGAGGGTTTGTGTGACAGAAGAGCATGTTCCCACATAGCAAAATTGGTATGTCCCAGATCTGGCCCGCACAATGTGCTTACACATAGCCCATATACCTCAAAGAATGACAGCCTTTTGGTGGCTCAGATCTGGTTTGCCAGAGGTGGCCCACACACAGGCCAGCACAAGGCCAGTTGCAGACACACGGGTGGTCCTGTGCTGGCCCATGTGTGAATTACCTCTGGCAAACCAGATCTGGGCCACCAAAGGGCCGTCACTCTTTGCGGTATGTGGGCCATGTTGTGGGCCAGTTGTGTACAGCCACGGGCCAGTTGCAGACACACTGCTGGCCCTGTGCTGGCCCAGAACAGTTTCAGCTCTGGCCCCAGATCTCAGCCTAATGTGTACCTTAATCAAGCCATGAAATAACAACGTGTGCCGGAACATGATAGCCCAAAAGAAACATGACAAAACTCTGTTCAGACAGTGAATGGACTGATTCTTACATAGCACTTTCCTACTCTCCCAGATTACTCAAAGTGCTCTATACAACAAAGTGTAAGTATACACTCACAATTGTTAAACCTGCATTTGAAACGTTGGCTACTATAGCAGTATAGTATTGCAACATGGCATTTGGCTCTTCTAAGTAAAATAGGAAAATAGGAACATAAATAGTGCCATCATTGCCAGACCTGGCCCACAGCTGGTTGACATGCACCCTCCCATGACACCAGTCAGTCAGAAGTGCCAGCTTGATGCCGGATCCGGGCCAGACCTGTTTTCTATGAGCCTTGGCCAGATAAACCAAACCACAATCGGGCCAGATGTGGCATGCCATCATATAAACAGTGCTATTTATGCCAGGCCTGGCCCATATCTGAATGACATACCACTTACCGTGCCAGAAGTCAACCAGCAGTGTCGGCTTAACACCAGATCCGAGCCAGACCTGTCTGCTATGTGGGTAAGAGAGGGTGAGATGGAGGCAGATGATCTATTGTGGTGAAGAAGAAGAAGAAGAAGAAGAAGAAGAAGAAGAAGGAGAAGAAGAAGAAGAAGAAGAAGAAGAAGAAAATGTCATGAAAAAAAATAGCACCACATATCTATTCATTTCTCTCTTCTAACTATTTCAAATAAGTAAGTCGTAGACCTGTCTGCAGCGTTCTCCCTCTTGTTCTCTTACATTAACACACAACCAGCCTGTTGGTGACCAGCTGGTCAGCTCTGTGTTTGCCTAAACAAAAAAATGAACTCTTTCTTTTGGCTGAAAAGAAAATGGTAAATTTCTAAATGAGATCAAATGTCTAGGAGTAGTGCATCAATAGCTTTTTTCATAGAGACCTCTCTGCAAATTTTATAAGCTGCCTGTAAAAGTTCATAATGAGAATGTTGGCTAAAAACTCTAGTAAAGGATCATTTGCTTCCACAATTCAAATGAACACTGAAAAATATCTTCAGTGTCAAAGGGTTCCTTATTTTAACATGTGTAATTAATGGGAGGAGGAAGACAGCAGCCTATGCAGCTTGTGAGAAATTTATATAATTAACATATAAATACATCTAAATGTTGAACTTACTGTTACTTTGTTAATATATTGTTTATTATAAGCCTTGGTGCTATGACCATACCTCCATTTCCCTCCACAGGTTGCAGTTATGGCCGCAAATAGAATCTAATTCTGTAAGAAATACTGAGACTTTTAGTGTTGCTTTTGATGTATGCACATTTTATGGAGATAGGTTATTACATGCATTTTTTACTGTTTTCTGGAACAAAACCTGTAAGTTTTGATGTCACTTGGGGTTTCAATATCCAATATGAGCTCTGTCGAACCCCAGTATAGTTCGCTTACCGTCCTGTTTGGGGTGGATGATCCAGTCATCTGCCTCCTGCTCAGATCACGGCCACACCTGGAGAGTACTGGACGCACTATGAGAGTCATGTTTTTTGACTTCTCCAGTGTCTTCAATACAATTCAACCAGCACCGCTGATGGAGAAGCTGGAATGAGCTGGCATCAACCATCACCAAAATGCATGGACAATAAAGTACCTCACCAGCAGACTACAGTTCATGAGGCTTCAGCACTGTTTCCCTGAGGTAGCGCTATGCAGCATGGGGGTCCCTCAGGGGACAGACTCTTTCCTTTTTACCTTCTACAGTTTTGACTTCAGATACAACACCACAAATTGTCACCTCCGGAGGTCCTCAGATGATACATCCATCGTTGGATCTGAGGGGACCGATCTTGAGTATAGAAAGGTCATCACCGACTTCATCATCTCATATGAAAACCACCTGCGCATCAACACCAGTAAGACGAAAGAGATGGTGATTGACTTCCAGAGGAAAGCACCACCTATAACCTCGATGTTTTGGACATTGAGGTGGTACAAATTAGGTGCCCACCTTAACAATAAACTAGACTGGTCACATAAGCAGCTTCCGGTTCCTTGGTGTACATCTGGCTGAGGATCTTACGTGGTCAGTACACACAAACAAAACAGTGAAGAAGGCGCAGCAGCGCCTCTTCTTTCTCAGGAGACTGAAAAGATTCGGCATGAGCCCCCGCATCCTCAGGACCTTCTATCACTGTGCCATTGAGAGCATCCTCACTGGATGCATCACCACCTGGTATGGCAACAGCACCGCCTACAACTGCAAAGCTCTCCAGCGAGTAGTGCGGTGCTCTGAACGGATAATTGGAGGTGAGCTTCCCTCCCTCCAAGACATCTACAGGAAGCGGTGCCTGAGGAAAGCGGGAAGGATCATCAAGGACTCCAGTCACCCCAGCCATAAACTGTTCAGACTACTTCCATCAGGAAGGAGGTTCTGCAGCATCCGGTCCCGTACCAGCAGACTGAGAGACAGCTTTTTCCATCAGGCCATCAGACTGCTGAACACGTCATAGACACCTCAGCTTCACTACTGGAACTTTAACATTATGCACTCCATACTGTACAGTAACGCCACTGTTTTGCACATGTCTCACTCTGTATATTTTATTTTATATATTTTATTTATTGTTTACTCTATTTAATTTGTAAAATATGTGTACACACACACACACACGTAGAAAAATATTTAGTATACACATCCAGAAATGCATATACTATTATATATTGTACATATATTTATTAGTTTCAGATGTAGCCATTCTTGTATTTTGCTTGTTTACATTATTGTATTTTGCACAACTCTGTTGCTTGTGAAGCTCGCACACAAGAATTTCACTCACATGTGCTGTACCAATGTACCTGCACATGTGATGTGACAATAAAAGTGATTTGATTTGATTTGATTTGATTTAACACTCGTGCTCTGTTTAAGAAGGCTAAAAGTCAACTTCATCAGCTAGAAAGGCTGAGGTCTTTTGGGATGTGCAGAACACTACTAAGGACTTTTTATGACACTATGATGGCTTCTGCTATCTTAAATTCAAATTCTATTTGTCACACACATAATCATACACAGTACGACATGCAGTGAAATGCTTATTGCTGTGCAATGCCTGACCATTAAACTACACTACAGAAATTGACAAGATTTCTAAAATTTACAAATTAAAATTTAGAAATTTACAGTAAAAATGTTTTGCTTTCAAATAAAAAAAAAGGTCTAACAGATGTAAACAATAAATTAAGAATTTAACCTAAGAAGTAAAGACTGAACTAAGGGTTAAAGGTAAATTGTAAAGAAAAAATAGAATGTTCAAACAAACAATTTAAAAAAGAAATTATAAGAAGTATGCAGATAAACAGAGTGCATGCGGTGCCGTGATGTATGAGAGTCCAGTCATGTCCTACACCTGGTTCAGGACCTGAATTGCCTGGGCGAAGAAGCTCCTCCTTATTTTCTCTGTTTTGGTCTTAAGGGAGCGTAAGCACTTCCCAGACCTCAACAGTGAGAAGAGTCCATTGTTAGGGTGGAAGAGGTCGATCATGATCTTCCTGGCTTTGGTCTGTTACGACCCCTCTGCTAGGCGACAGGAGGGGAGTAACATACATAAGCCCCCACACAAAAACTGAGTAAAATAGAAGGTTTTATTACAACTTTAAACAGAAAACTGATAGGGCTGTTCAACAGACCACTGGGAAACCAATTAACACATGTAAAGCAATAACACAAGTAAATGTAAAAGCTAAGGGATAACTAAGGCAAGCTAGCGTCACAAAATTCTAATCAGGCTAAGTTCGAGCATGCATCGAGGATAACACGCAAAGTTCAGCATTATGAACAAGTTCAACAAAGTTCACAGAGGGAGGCACGAAGAGCAAACTGCATGTTTAGTCCTAAGCAGCAGCCACTGAGTGAAGGACCTCCAGCATTTTATTCCCACAGGTGCACACGATCATCCAGTCTTTTCTTCTTGGAGTGTCATGGGATCTCCAATCAGCCAATCGTCCGCATGATCTGGCACACTTCAATCTGCATAAAAGAGGGCTGGCACGGGTCTCCTAGTAACCAATCATCCACGAGGCCTGGCACACTTGGATTTGCATAAAAATAAAAAGGCATTCTCACTCCCAAGGCTCAGTGCCATAACAGGTCATGCACCGCTTAGTGTAGACAGACAGGTCAGGTCAGGAAAATTAGAGTGAATGATGCATTCGGCCGAGCGCGCCACTTTTTGCAGATCTTGTCTGTCCTACTTGGTGCTGTTCCCAAACCAGGTGCCGATGTTTCCCGTCAGGATGCTCTCAATGGTGCAGGAGTAGAAGTTCTTAAGCACCCTCAGTGGCAGACTGAAGTCTCTAAGTCTTCTGAGGTGAGGAAGAAGAGATGCTGGAGGGCTTTCTTGACCAGGGTGTTGATGTGACATGAGTATGACAGGTCTTGAGTGATGTGGACACCCAGGTATCGGAAGCTGTCCACTCTCTGCACTGGTGCACCACTGATGATCACGGGCTTGTAGTTCCTCCTGCTTTGTACTGAAGTCCTCCTTAGTCTTTAGGAGGAGGTTGTTCTCCTGGCACCAGTTCTCCAGGTTCCTAATCTCCTCCAGGTATGCCTTCTCGGTGTAGTGTCATCATGCTGTTGTCTGCTGGGAAGGTGGCAGCACGGAGTGGGACAGCAAGCATCTTAATAGACTGGTAAATAGGACCAGCTGTGTCCTACAACAGCTTGCAGTGCTACATCGTGGCTGTAGGTCTACTGCTGAAGTAGGTCCTTCATCTCAACAGCAGTCAGACACAAGTGATAAACATTTTAAAAATACATGTATATATTATGACTTCAGCACTTTATGTATATAAAAAAGGGACTTTATTATTTTAGTATTTTACTGTATATAGCGACCATTTGTACATAGTATAGTATTTTGGCTTTTGTTTGTACAACTTTTTTCTTATTTACTTTATTTTTTCTATTTTCCTATTTCTACGATTCTATATTTTCAGTGTTTCGTTTAATATGTTTGACATTCATTCCTTATATTCATGCTTCACTGTATATAGTCAGACCTTTATTGTAACATTCTTATCATTTCAAAACAATGTACAATATCACAGTAATATAATAATTTCACAAAACACATATTTGCATATTTTTCATAGTTTATATTTTTTCAGGATATTCAGTAGCAATTATAATTCTAAGGACAGAGAGAGACCGAGAACTTCAGTGTTATTTCCCTCATGACCTGTCTCCCCCATATGACCCACTTCCACTATGGGTTACGTCAGATTCCATCCATTCAGTAATTCATCTCTCTTTTTTTTGTGTGTGTGTGTGTGTGTGTGTGTGTGTGTGTGTGTGTGTGTGTAAGCACAAAGGAGCATACATGTTAAAAACATATGTGTTTATACCTTGTATTTTAGTATTATTCGTCAGCCTTTGCAGCAGTCATCTGTTGTGTGTGTGGGTATGTGTGTGTACATATGTGTGTATATGCAACCGAGTGCAGCAGTGAGATTCTGTCTTTAGTGTCTATCACTCTACACTAATCCAATTGTGCACAGAGGGAGAGAGAGAGCAAAGGAGAGAGAGAGAGCAAAGGAGAGAGAGAGAGAGAGAGAGAGAGAGAGAGAGAGAGAGTGAAGGGAGAGAGCGTCAGTAGAGGAGCACATACAGCTGGCTGCTCTCCAGTTCTAAATGGCAGCCTGGGTGGGGATATCTATTAGAGACTGAGAGTGCAGTAAACACCCCCACCCCCAAAAAACACAGACACACACACACATGCAAAGAAACCCACTAACACGCCCACTCGCTTAAAACAGGCATATAAACCGGCACTCATTTACACAGACATTTATTTCCACAATGATAAGAGCCAGTGTATCGTTGTCTCTCTCTAAAAAAATAACATTCACTAAGTTGAGCCTTCATAAGATAAAGAGGGACAGAAACTGTAGATACATAAACCAATATGCAATTAGAGTGACAAAATGACTCAGCCTTAGCACTTTTTCTCTCTCTACAGCTCTCCGGCAGGCCTTTTTGAATGTGTGGCAGAATCTTGAGGTCTTGAGTGGTGCTGTGAAAATGTATCTCTTTTTGTGAGAAGATAGGTCCCACAGTGCCATCTGCTGGACACATTCTTTATAATGGCTTCTTAACAGACTAGGATTTATTCAGCGCACACAATCTTCATTTTATGCAGATGATTATTACAAAAATATGGTCCTATCCAACAGTTTTCCAAAATGTTTTATTTCAATGAAAATATTACATTTAGCTATTTATATATACAGAAAAAAAAACTTGTGTCAGTTATATATTTGTTTATGAGGTACACCTATAACACCTCATAAAGTGCAGAGGTAAAGTCGAAGTTACTGTAAGTTACTTACAACTTACAACAACTGCAGACAGCTAAGAAGTAATGAAGCATCCCAAACAGTGGTTGCTTTTATGATAGGAGTCAAAGGCCATAAATTTTGAGAATCAACTAATCGAAACAAATACAAGACAAAAAATTCAAATAATTGCATTGTTGTTTTTATGCTCAGCATCTTTTGAGGTTAGTTGCTTCATCGAGGAGCGTTCCCTTCCAGTTTCTATCAAGTTATTTCTAGCAGATGTGAAAAGATGATATTAGGATTTTTTTTTTTTAAGTCAAAATAATAAGAAACAAAAATAAGTATAAAGAAAAGAAATACCTGTAAAAAACCCAAATAATACCTATTTTGCCAGTCAGTGTACTAATAATACAGCAAGTCTCACTTAAGTAACCATAACCTAATTTTTTACTGATGAGAAAAAAAGTCCTTTTCCCTTAAATATTCTTAGTTGAAAAGTTGGCATTGAATCCAAGCATCACAAAGAAAACAGAGGTTCTTGCTCTGATCTGAGTCTCTCAAGACTCACATTTTATTACTTAAGGAATTTCTTATTAAGACATTTGGGTAAGGTGGCCATGTTATATATCACACTTACTAACTTGCAGTCATGTGTTGTAGCCTATACTATGGGAAGTGCAACACATAAAGCATTCCATCATGGCAGTTTTATCACTGTGACTTGTTTACAGTGTTTATATTACAGGCCTGCCAATATCCTGTTTCCCTGACACTAGTGCAGCATATGTGCACAGAGGGTCACTGCGGAGTTTCTGACTTTAGATAAAAACTGATTTCGTGTCAGAAGGCCCAATAACCTCACATTACACAAGCTCTCACCTTCTTAATTTCCTGTTGTAACGGCAATCACTAAATACATTTTAGAGGCAAAATGAGATGTGGTTGTGGTTTCTCAAGATTTTCATGGTAAGCAGGATTGTATTTGTGTCAAAGTGATGTGAAAAAAACAATTAGCAAAAATTGTGATTAGGGAGGAATCAGTCAGTGACAGGATGAGATGAATCAGTGAAGAGCATTAAAAATTCTAATGTCTGTGGGGACTTGGGAGTGGGGGCTGTGATATGAGCTGAGAAGTACTGCTGGGATTTAGTTGTGTGTGTGACTGCTTATGTGTGAAGGGGAATATTTATGGGTGTGTGTGCATGTGAGTCTTCAACAGACAGATGAACAGACAGAAATAGCCGGAAGATGAGAGCGAGATATGGAGGTATATGCATACGAGGGTGGAGGAAGATGGAAGACACTGGGTTTCAGAATGAGAGTGAGCGAAAGGCGAGTAGTACTGACAAAACAATTTAATGGGTGGATTTACTACAACAATAACAAGTGGGAGCTTATATTTCAAGTCAATTTCAAAGTCAGTGTCAGTGCCACTGTTGTTTTTGTGTAAAATTAATTATGTGAGTGGTAATAAATGAGTATGACTGGATCTTTCACCCTGTGTTTTTTTTTTCTTTTTTCTTTCATTACACACACCATTACCCTTTGCCAAAGAAATTTCTTGTTGCTGATGATCATTCATCATGTATTGCCAATCTTGGGCTAATTTTGAAATGACATATACAACATAGTGAAATCCTGTTTCTACATCATGAAATAGTCCATTTTAAATGTACCTTTTTATTGTGGTAGTCAGGTACCTATTGCTGCAGAAGGTTGATACCTTATCCATAGTTTTGTGCTAAATATAAGGATACATCCAGTGCCAGTAACCTTGTACAGCATGACTATCTTGCTATCATTACAAGATATAACAGGTTAATTAGAGTTCTTTAGTAGGCTTGTGTTGCCTCAAAGCTACTTATGTTAAATTAACCCAGTTGGCGGCTGACTGAAGTCTTGTAGGATACTTGTCATATAAACATGTGAATGGCATCAAGCCAAAATCTTCAGTGACATTAGTTTAAAACAATTGAGCTGATGGCTGGTAGGATATATGGTGGATAGGCCTGTCATCCAAATACTGTTACAGATACATGAATCTGGATTAGCTTTCAGTAAGCTAACCTAAATTTATTACAAGCATGCTTTAGTTTCCTTTGCGCACACACACACATACAGTGCTTGTTGTAATTGACGCTTGGAGTCTTTTAATGATGAAGACAAATGACTTCATTATTAGGTGTTTTCATGTGTGCATGCTTTAGCCATTCTCCTGTTTTCATGTGTGTCTGTGTTCGCGATCTTGTTTTGCAGGTGTGTAGATGTTACTTGTGTCTGCCTTATGGCTGTGTGTGTGTATGTGTATGCAAATTCTAACCTTTACCTTGTTAAAACTCTGTTTCATGAGGTTAATTGCTTCATTTAGCCTAGGTTGTTTGATTTTTTGCGCTTTTAAATTAAACTTATTTTCTCCTGGGTGTGTGTGTGTTTTTAATTTGTGTGTTCTTGCTCATGAGTGTATCAACCAAAGATAAGCTCTCCCAATCATGAGCAGAGGAAGTGAGGGGAGGGCAAAAGCTCACTTCATACTTTCTCCTAATTGTGTTATGCGTCCATATGGCAGAGTTGTACAATCCCATGATTTTAATTTCTCGTCATGTGCAGCTATTATCAGATGCTGTTCATTTGCTAAGCATATTTACCAGAAGCATTATGCTTTCACAGATGAGAGACAGTGAGAAAGAGAACCCCTAATCTGAAAGTAAATTAATGCCTAAATGCATTTAAATCTAAAGAGTTCATCTGGGAATAAATTCACCACTAATGGCATGTTTATGAGTAGAGTCATGCATGTGAATCATGATATAATGGGGCCTGGGGAAGGTCTGCCTAGACAGCATACATGAGATTTTGGCTCTGTGCGCACAGGGTGCTGCAATTCCAATGCTGAGCATTAGGGGGAGGTAAGAGACAGATGGGGCAAATGCAAGTACTCAGTAAGGAATTCAAGAGAAATGAAATGAAAGAATAAATGTAAATGAAAGTAATTATTGAAAACCTCAGGCACCGAGAATAATTTTCAAACACTTTTATGAATCCCTCCACTTTATTTATCGTCCACTGGTCACAATGTTACCATACAAAACTCACTTCCAACATGGAACTGCATTGGGATGTGACTATTTTCAATATGCACACACACATTCAATAACAAAATTAAATACAGTCGTTTAGAAAATAAACAGGGTAGAGGAAAAGAGACACATTGAGTGATATCAAGACATGCAGTGACAAATATAAAAAATAGACATTTTGTTTTCTTTTTCTGTACAAACATACATGGACACATATAAATATATAGAAGTAAAAAAGAGTATTTTTAAAATACAAAGATCAAATTGTACAGTTACATTCCATAATAACAAAACAGGAGACATAGCACAA
Organism: Mchenga conophoros; assembly: GCF_057382185.1. NCBI lineage: Eukaryota > Metazoa > Chordata > Actinopteri > Cichliformes > Cichlidae > Mchenga > Mchenga conophoros. The sequence goes on from NC_140531.1 coordinate 37,485,584, forward strand.
TATTCAAGTGGATTTGCCGTTTTCCACAGACACTGTACAATATTGTACACTGTAAGAGGAGAAATTAGATCACACAACTGTTGCTTTCTCCCTGTGGAGTCTCTTCACGCTGCTGTAAACATTACAAATGAAGAAAGGGTACAGTTTTTGTCGGTGGATTTCCTTTTGAAATCACTCATTCAAGCAACTTTGAGCAATCTGTTCTTTCAGTGCTCACTTTGATGCTTTTAAGTCACCCAGATCACAACTTCAGTGCTGTTTTTTTACCTTTCTCTCAGCACTGAAAGGTAAGGAGAAAATCTGTTAAAAATAAACAAGATGAGCATTACAGTGAATGTGAACTTTTTTTTTCTTCTTTTTTAATGTTGGCACAAGGAACACGCATTTACCATAATGTGGTGAAATATTTCTTCATATCACACAGTGAAACAATGCTATGCCTTCTCTTTTTCTCTAGTTTTGCCTGACATCCTGCAGCAGTTTGTTGATCTCTTGGACCAGCTCGCTTGCATCCATGCCAGCCTCGTGGCGGTTCTCGCTACGCTTGCCACTCTGGTGACCCTGATGGAAAACACCATCAAAGTCATCTTCCTCATAATTCTCTGGAATTTCCTCCATTGCTGGCAGCCACTTTAAGTGTGGAGGCTGGCCACTGGTGGAGGTGGGAGTCGAAGTTGAGGGTGAGGATGAGGAAGAAGTAGAAGAAGAAGGGGAGGAGGAAACATGGTTAGTCCCATTTCCAGACCCACTTCCTGGGTTTAGATAGTGAGTATTGGCTGCCCATGCAGCCACCCCTGGGGGGTAACTGGGACCTTTACCACCTGGCAGCAACCCTCTCCGGTTGTCCTGGGGAACAGCGTTGTTACTGTGGTTACCAACAATGTTGCCACTTCGTCCATTTCCTCTCTCAGTGGTTGATGACGATGAAGTTGGGCTTGTTTCAGTGCATTCGACATAAGAGTCCATATTAGGGGGTAGGAGTCGCTGAAACACAGAGTTCATCTCTGTGAGGAGGGAGCCAGCCCCTCCTCCAGCTGCACACACATCACCTCCTGCTCCAGAGACAACACCTCCAGCTCCTTCCTCTTCATTCCCAGATTCTTTGCCAAAAGTAGAGAAGCTCTTGCGGCGCTCCGAGTCAACGGAGGACTGGTCATCATCGAGCTGAGGCTGCTGGGAGGACTCCTCCCCAGGGATGTACATGTTGTTGCGGTAGTCAGCAGAGGAAGCGGGGGAGGAGAGAGGAGGCATCCAGCACTGGTCAGAGTGTCCCAGGACACGACATTCATCCGTGCACAGTCTCATAGCTAAAGCAGAAAACAAAACAAAAAAAAGGACACTGAGTCAAGAGACGGTTCAACTACAAAAATCTTTAGGACATTCGTCATGCATCAGGCAAAGTAACAACAAAAAGTCTGCAAAACAACTCAAACAAATCATATGTTTAAAAATCCTCAGACAAAACCATTTTTTGTTTGTTTTTTTATGTTTGTCACTTGGTACGGAAAATGTCAACACCCCTGAATAATACAAGCCACAAAGCCTAAGACTGAAGTAAAGAGGGGTGAAAGTGTTATATTTGAAGTGATACAGAGTTCAACAGGAGGACAAGGTACTGATTTCTTTAAGGAGCAGGCATGCTGTTGAGTCTGACGAGCCATGCCTTATTCTGTTAGAATGATCCATGTACAATACCTAATTAATATTTCATGGTGCACCACTTCAGTCTTTCATTAAAATCAAAATCACGGCTCTGCTTTGTAGGATTTTTATTTATTTATTTTTCTCTCAGTCTCTTCATATTCCTGTTTAGAGTTCCAGGTAGTGCCAGGTATGAAGACTATGACAGGATTTAAATAAACAAATAGACAAGTGTCAGATCCCACCCAAATGGCATCATAGGCAGCTATTAATGTAATATTTGGCTGCACTTCCAAGTATGTCCACATCTTCCAACTACAAGACTGAGGCAGGGATTTGCTTGTTTGTTCTTTTATCCTATCCAGCATGAAAAAGCACATTTGCCCATCTAAATAGAAAAATCTAAACAAATTAAATCTACTGAAGAGAAACAGTGGTAATCCTCCCTCTCAGCCCATTATCGTCTTCCCCTCCTTTTTCTTTTATATTAGCATAAAAGATAGCAGAAGAGAAAGGGGGGGAGAAGGGTTCCAACACCTCCAAGTCATTTTCAAAGGGAGAACAAAAATAAGATACAGCAGGACTGTCCACATCCACCAATCTCTGTAAAGATTGTAATACATTAACAAAATGAGGGAGCGAAAGAGAGAGAGGGCGAGAGATACTCAGGATCTCATGAAGCAGAAAGCAAAAGAAGGATGGAGTCAGTAAGAGAGAGAATAACATAATTCTAAAAGCAATTACTATGAATTCTCCTCAGTTCAGACATGAAAGTGCACCACTGTCACTCACCAGGGGGAAAAAAAGAGAAAGAAAAGAAAAAGAAGGAGGGGAAAAAAACAGCACTCTGAGACGCATACCGATGAGTGACAGGCGACTCATCTCCGCTCCAGGGAGGATTTTACAGACACGACTCTATCTTAGGGGCAGATAACACACACACACAACCACACACACAGTAACAGCCAGACACACTGTAACCTCTCTCAGTGTGATAACGAGCGTGGAAATGAGGGCTGTGTGGAAGAATGGGGCTGAGTACAATAGGGATTGTGTTGGAAACAGGGTGAATGGAGTGGCTGTAAAGGCAGGTGTACAGACAAATAATGGGCTTAGGCCTGGTGCTGTCCATGGTGCTGAAATTTGTCAGAGAGGCAGTACACTGGGTGCCTAGGTGCGGTCCGCAGGAAGACAGCTTGTTTCAGTTGTAGCTCATTTTCAATTTGAACTGAGAAAGAAATCTCTTATTTCTAAGATCATGAGTGGAAAATGGCCATTTCAACTGACTCAAAGTGAAGCAAGACGCGGAATTAGTCAGAAACCTACAACTGACAACTTCTGCAAAGTACAATAAAACTGAGGTGCAATTATGCTCTGGATGGTGAAGCAATATTTGAGTATGAGTTGCTGCAATAGAAGGTGTTGGGTATGTAAGTCAGCTGACTGGTGCCTAGTCATGCTGTTATGAAGGTGACGCAAAACAGGAAAAGGTGTCATTTTACACAGGGACATAGGCTGAAGAGGTGGGTTGCATCACCAAAATCTCACCTGGGTGGAGTCGATGGTGCATTTCAAGGTGCATCAGGTCAGAAAAGCCCTCCCCCAGCAGCAGTCTGTCCACGGGGGATTCCCGTCCCATGTCACAATCACTGTCCCCCGCCTCGCTGTCCCCACGGCCACTGTCCTTCAGGCTGAACTTGTCCATGTCTTGTAACGCATACCTGTGAGAAGCCATTAAAAAAAAAGACTATGAACACATATAAGTATAGTCTGAAAGTAAGTAGTAGAATTTTACACTTTGGACAAACACAGGTGGCACATTCTGTTTTGCAGGTTAAACAAATCAGTCTGTCCTTAGAGAAGATTAGTGACAAGCAAATTATATCAAACTTAGGGCTGTTTCTGGAATCTGTCAAAACTTGTGACAAGCCTTAACCCATTAATTCTACACGCAGGTAAATTGCATCCATAAATAAATCATAGCAGCCACTAGGGTATCAATAAATATATCATCCAAAGAACATAATCAGATATTATGATGAAAGCAGTGATGGATGCAGACTTTATAACCTGAGCTCCTTTTAGCACAAAGGAATTTTTGTGATATTCAGACATCTAAGGGTTTCACACTTAGAACAGAAGACATTGGTATGACAATTAGAATATGAATAAAAACATTTGGACACCATCAAGTCATGATCTACATGTAACTGATCAACTGACAGGGAAACCTGCACAACGGGTTGTTGACAAATGTCAGACACAATGAAAAACAAGAGGTTTAAAAAGTAAACAAAAGATAATCTTTTTGGGGGGGAAGGGGTGGCTGGGGGGGTGGGGGGTAAATTACCTGTAGCTGCGCGAGTATTTGTTGCCACGGAAACTGGGTCTGGGCTGGTACTGGCCCTGATGGAGCATGGACAGAAGCTGTGAGACTTGCTACATCCCAAAAAAAATGACAAAACAAACAAAATAAAACAAACAAAAAGAAACAGAAAGGGGGGGATGAATTACAGATGGAGAATTGAGGAAGGGGAAAAGAGAGACAGACAACACAGAAGACAAAATAATGGATGAGTAAACACAAAATGGATGATGGAGGGGCTGCTAAAAATGGATGAGACAAAATGGATGATGTTAAAACAAAAAGGGGGGGTTGAGGGTGAGTCTAGATGAATATGTAGACATATGACTGGGGGGGTGAGTCATGGTCATGATGGAGGTAATGGTGACAGGGTGTAAACAAGGTAAAGACAAAGACACGTCTATAATCATCAACAGTTTTTAATGAGAATCAGTTTGAACTACAGGGCAGTGTTGATTAAGTCACTGTCATGGAAATGATGAGTTAATTTGCTCAAACAGGGACAGCTGTGTGAGGATGAGAAGGCTGGTGTGTGTGTGTGTGTGTGTGTGTGTGTGTGTGTGTGTGCTTGAGAGAGGGAGAAACACTGAGAAAGAAAATTTGGAAAGGGGCTGTGGGATCACATTTGAAATATCTGAAAGTAATTTGTTTCTCTCTGTGTGTGTGTGTGTGTGTGTGTGTGTGTGTGTGTGTGTGTGTGTGTGTGTGTGTGTGTGTGTGTGTGTGCGCGCGCACTTACCTCAACTGGTGGAGTTGTGTGTGCCAGTTCCAGGGCAAAGCTCTCTGGAATATGATTGGACGAAATGGTCACTAGGCTGTTCAGGGATTGGCGACTGTGGTGGTTCTGCCTGCTCCCTATCTGGGCTCGTTCCATGGGAGGTGTGGCTGAAGGGGAGCGGTGGTGGGCTCTGATTGGGAGAGTGCCGTTCACTGTGGGGACCAAGGTTATATCACCTTTGTGTATTTGGCGTGAGGGCTTCTTTGGGTGGTGCTGGTGGGTGGATTCTGCTACCCGGCAGTTATAGGAGTGCCTGGTGTCCTTTTTCTCCCGGTTACAGCGAGAAGCAAACACCACCATGATAAACATGAGTGCGACGCAGATGGCTCCCAAGGAGATGATGATAATCAGAGATACATCAAGTGAAGCCTCTCCTTGGTCTGTTACTGACCCGTGGTTCTCAATGGTCTCATGGAGAGTGATTTTCAGAACGGCCTTAGCACTGAGACTCTCACTTCCTTGATCTCTGACCACAACAGTCAGCTCTGCATGGTCATGGGGGAAGTTATCCAGACTAGCATTGGCATGAATCTCACATGTTCGCGGCTCAATCAAGAAGAATCCTTCTTCGTTGCCACTGACTATAGAGCAAATGAGCTCAGCATTGACTCCTGTATCTCTATCAGTTGCCCTAACCACAGTTATTAAGTGTCCAGCCTCTGTAAACTTTGAAGCAGGCACATCTGCAGTGAAGTTCCACAGCTGAGGGACCACAATGACTGGAGGGTTGTCATTTTCATCCAGAATGTTCAGAATAACTGTGGCATTGCTGAGCAGTGCTGGTTTTCCTGCATCCTTTGCTTGCACAATAAAGGCTATACGGCTAACATCCTCTCGATCAAATGTGCGCAGTGCATAGATAGCGCCATTAGAGGGGTCAATGGTGACATAGGTGGAGATAGAACTGCCGTGAACAGAGTTCTCCAAGATGGAGTAGCTCACCTGCCCATTAGAATCCAGGTCAGGGTCAGTGGCCAAGATGGACGTCAGATATGCTCCAGGGGCATTGTTCTCTGATTTAAAGATCTCATATTGCCCCTTCTCAAAACGTGGTGGGTTGTCATTTTCATCAGTTACATGCACAGTGAAATGTTTGACAGTAGAAAGACTTGGAGTCCCTCGATCCTCTGCCACCACAGTCAGGCTGAACTCTGACCTCTTCTCTCTGTCTAGAGACACATTGGTCAAAATCATGTAGTTGTTCTCATATGTTTTCTGCAATTTGAAGTAGCCTTGACCATGAAGCTTGCACTCCACCTCCCCATTCAGTCCAGAGTCCAAGTCCTCTACCCTGACCAAAGCAACAAATGTGTCCAAAGGCGAAGCTTCAGATACGTAAGCTGCATCTCCATTCCCCTGGGAAGACATGAGAGTGATGCTGATGTCAGGTTTGTTGTCGTTGATGTCTACCACTTTGACCAGGATCTTGCAGTGAGCGGGCATGGAGTTTGGACCCATGTCCTGTGCTTGCACATCGATATCATAAGAATTAGCAGTCTCGTGATCTACGCGCCTGATGAGAGTCAGGTGACCGCTGTCGGGGTTAATTTTGAATGTCTCCATTATTTTCGGAGAAACATGACTGCTAAATGAGTAGACTATTTTGGCGTTTGTGCCCTCATCCGCGTCCGTTGCGTTTAAGTCAATGAGCAGAGTGCCAACAGGTGAATTTTCTGGCAGATTGATGACATATGACGACTTTTCAAAAACCGGACTGTTATCGTTTGAGTCAGTAACACTGATTTTAAGGAGGGTCGAACCCGTTCTCGGGGGAACGCCCCTGTCAGAGGCCGTGTATTGAAGTTCGTAACCAGAGCGCTCCTCCCGATCGAGCTCCCTTAGCACCACCAGCTCAGCATATTTAACCCCATCAGTCCTAGACTGAATGTCAAGCTTAAAGAAGTTGTTTGGTTCTAAGGCATACGAGTACAGTGAATTCTCCCCGACATCGGGGTCTGTGGCGCTGTCCAGGGGAATGCGCGCTCCCACGGCCGCGCTCTCGGAAATCTCAATTGGGATCACGGCGCGAGCGAACTGAGGTGCGTTGTCGTTAATGTCCAACACCTCCACCTCGATGAGAAACAGCTGGAGGTGCTCAGTGGGGAGTGTTAGCACGTCGAACTGTATGGAACAATTCAGATTCTTTTCGCAGAGTTTCTCGCGATCAATTTTGGTCTTGATGCTGATTTCTCCGTCCTGCTCGCGCACATTGAAGAAAGACGAGCTTCCTCGTTGCATAGCTCTAAAGCGGAGCGGCACCGAGCTTGGAAGTTTAGCCAGGACATCCGCGACGTCTTCTTTCAAGCGGGCAATGACAGTGCCAACCTTCTGCTCCTCATAAATCTGATATTTCAGTGTCTTGCCAGTGATGTGCTGCGTCGCCAGTGCCAACACCGCCAGAACTTTCCACATTCTTCGTAGAAAGAGCCCCTTCATTTTGGTCTCCTTTGTATTTTGCTGAACTCCGAAATAAGTCCAAAGGAATTACTGCAAAATGCAGTGGAGATCTGTTCCAGTTTCAACTTATTAAATGATGAGCTCGCTGATTCAGTAGCATTGCTTTCTCCACTGGGCAAGGGGAAAAACACCCGATTGTTAAATGTAAGCTTGCTTAAGTTGCTCTAATTTCCATAAAACCATCCGAATGTGTTTCTGTCTGTACTCCGTTGTCATACAGATCTGTTGCGCGCATCCAGTGTGCGGGGGAACCAGCGGAGTTCCACTGAAATCTGTGCGCCTTTCTCTCTCTCCTCCCTGCCTCTGGTCTGTGCGCCTTGCGCTCTCTTTCGCTCCCTCTCTCTATTTGAGGTGCCTCTGCACACAGAGTTGCCCAAAATAACCGCCTCAAACGAACTAGTTGTAGATCAGCCACGACCCTTTTTTCACATCCCAGGAAAGACAAACGATCCTTAAATCAAAAGCTGGCTGGTAGCCACTCAAACTCCGAAAAGAGAGGAAAGGGGAGGCGCAAGAGGGAGGAAAGGGATAAAGTGTGTGTGTGTGTGTGTGTGTGTGTGTGTGTGTGTGTGTGTGTGTGTGTGTGTGTGTGTGTGGAGAGGGGGGGGGGGGGGGGTAAAAACCCCGCCCTGTGGGGGTTCACTTTCACCACTTTTCAGAGTAACGACTACGCATCTACAATGGACAGAGTAGAAAATAAACTAAAAAATACCATACTGAAATTGCTTCCCCCGTTGCTATAAAACCCCGGGAAGGTTTACGAGTTTCTCGCTTCGGGTCTGTTCTCTCCAGACAGCGCGGAGACACAAAGAGTCTAAATTATCATTAAACAAGAAAAATATACAGTCACATTCATCTTTAGCTTTGTAAGTCCCTATACTTGAATCACTGATAGACACACCTAGTCGAGCTATAACCAGCTGTCACCACACACACTCCTGCTAAATGATTGACGCACCGGGTGTCTCGGCGTTAGTGCATATGCGTGCCACCAGCTTGTACTGTACCAAGTCTTTTTCTGCTCTTTCAAGTGGCAGCTGACTACCCCCTTCTCCATGCTCATACACTTTGTAGGAGATGTGTTCAGCGCAATATATTTTTTCACATGTGCCCCATCTGTAACTGTCTATGGGTGAGGGTATAAGCCGGGTAAGCTGTGTGGCGAATCGCGTTGAAAGGAAGCCGGACTCTAATGAATGCCTTAAAAGAGTTGGTCACGCCGAGGAACAGCTCTGTCCCCGTGCACAAATCTGTTTAACATCAAACTCCCCGCAGGATGGGTTTCTGATAAGCATCCACAATTCTATAGTTTGGGCATGTATTTTTCTGTTCACTAGAAAAAGGGGAAAAAAATCTAATTGGCGCAAATGTGCAAACAGGCCAGAGAATCAAACATAAACAGAGAAATGAATAAAAGCACGAACAGAAAGGGAGAGAGAGATCTAAGGTTTACAATGTGCACAACTGGGATGTGCATTCTGGAGACCATCTGGCGCGGTTTGTTTGGCACCGGGACCCAGCGATTACAGCCGACCAAACAAGACTCCAGCGGAGCCACGAACCCCACACAACTGTGAGGAAATGAGTTGTCATGGGGGATTGTAGAGTACCAAGCAGCTTTTCCAGAGCTGTACTCGCGTGTTCGCTCGCGTGCTTATGCGTGTTTCTTGTGTGTGCGTCAAAAAAGACAGAGAAAAAGCGCTCATCAGAGCTTCAGTCACCAAAACTCCTCATACATATTGAAATGAAATATTATAGAACACACCGAAGATGAGACACTAATGACCATCTGGAGCAGAAAGAACACAACCTTCACCTAAAAGAAACTAAGCTCAGAACGGCCTCGTTCACCTCCACTTATCACATTCTTTGGAAATTTCTCAGTCAACACTTTCAAAACCACTGAAAGCGTTGACCCGAAGTTAACCTTAAGAAATAAATAGATACAGTATCTCAAAAACAAATCAATAAAGTACTAACAGTTGCTAAACCCACTGCTGCAATAGAAATTAGATATACACACCATCACTGAGCATAATGATGTTATCCATATGAACTAGGTTATTCAGGCTAGTCTTTAAAGCAACGCATCTGCACCGCTTCTACAACTTTTTACGAATTACCCCGAAAACTATGGTTTATTAAAAAATTCTAAAAGTGCATAGACACCAACCAGAAGCTCCTCTTTTGAACCCACAGCCTTAAATTGGCGGAAAACCTTTATTCCCGCTCCCTGTCTATTCATCGCCTGAGCCATGTCTGCAAAATGTTTGCATTCACCCGTCTTTTGCACATCTTTAACCATAATGCACTGAGTATTTAAACAGGTTTGATACGGACACCCAACATTTCCATAGCTCCAAATGCTCACAATGCAGTAATGCAATTACTCCCGGCGTCCCGGAGAAGCTAATCACATTTGGAGTTTATGGGAGAAGGAAGCAAAAGAAAGAGAAAGTGGCGGAGGGGGTGCGGGTGCGTGGGGTCTTAAACACTGCGCAGAATAAAAACAATTAATATATAGAGGGGGTATAATCTAAGTAAAAAGCAGATGGAGGCTTAATACATTTAGCTACGCTGCATAACCCGAAGAGCCGAGCAAACATGATCTTTAGTGCTTAAGGACACCCATTGAGCTGCAAATATTCATTCTTTACAGCAGGTGCAAAGATGCCATGTCTCTTGGATTTTGGTTTTGTTTAACTTCTTCTGCTCCCGTCCCCAAAGATAATTTTATTGATCCATGGGTTGTTCTAAAGCCCAGTTCGGTCTCCACAAATGCATGCGATCAGCACAAACAAACAAATAGCTCCAGTGCCCGTGTGCAGCTCTCTTCATTATGCTTGCCTAACAATTGCCTCCGTGTGTTCGGGCCTTGTAGTCATAAAGTAATAGTGTGAATTAAACGTCTGCCGCCAACATTAATGACAATCCACTGCCATATCCCCCTCCCTCGAAGTCAACAGGCGCAGCAGGTGGAGCGGCCTTAGAAATCTGCCTCTAGACCCCGGTCGCTTCAGATTGGAGTCAAGAGGAATGCATGTGGTTGTGTGTGCGCGCGGTGCGAGCAGTGATTGTGGTGGTTTGGTTGTAAAGGCACGCGAGCATCTGTCGCCTCGTCTGCCCGTTCTTTGTCACATTATTCAGTTAGCAGCGATTTGGTGGATTCCATTCCGGAGGGGAGGAGTAGGACCACAGAAAGGTTGGGAATTTGTTTTCACTGCGGAGGGAGGGAGAGGTTGATACCTCCCCCTGCACACATACACACACTCACATAAACACACACATACATACACAACCACCCCCATAAGGGCAATGATTGTTATTCATCCGAGTCCCCCCCCCACTCCTTTGCTTTCATTAGGGTTCCACAGAGTTTTATTACTTTATGACCACCACTGGTGCGTGTATGTGTGTCTATGTGTGTGCGTAAGTACTGAGTAGACAAGAAAGAGTGCTCTGCCTTGTTCCTGCTCACAGTGCATGTGGTGATCACAGTCTGAGCCTAGCATATTGGAAGCGATGTCAACAGTTGGGCGACAAATTTATAGCCCAGGCAGAACTATGAGGCAAAGAAAGAATGAGGCTGGTCACCTTTAAAGTGGACGCATTACTGCACTGCTCTGCCAGTCCCTCGGCCCTGCATCCAATGAAAAGAACAGGCTGTTATTACTTTTTTACAGACTTTACTGACTTATGCGGTAGGAAAGGTGTATAAATTATTCATACCTTTCCTCTGCAAGACCAGTACAAAGTGTCATTTTAACTCTGGGATGGTTATACTATATGGATGACCAATGCATTTGCTATTCTATTCTGTTCCATTCTACTCTTGGTGCCCGTAGTGACTGTAAGTTTGTGAACCCTTAGTGCTTTGGGTGTTGGCAGTTATTCCCCCTGTAGACCTGCTTTTTTATGTATTGTCAAGTCAAATAACCAAATTATTTTCCATTCTCTTGCAGTTGTGGGATGGTGACTATTTCATTTGTTTGCTTGACATGAAGGAGCAGTTTGGGTGTCTAATCATCCAGTCATCCTTTCCTTGGCCTCATTCTCTCTCCCTGATTCATACCTAGCTGACTTTCTACTACACGCACACGCACACACACACACACACACACACACACACACACACACACACACACACACACACACACACACACACACACACACAGAGACATGCATCCATGGGCAGACACTCTCACACACTTTATCTGACTGAATGGCACTGACAGCGAGGTGCTTTGGCCAACCAAGTCATGGCACAAAGAAACACAAAGGCTTCACAAGCAATCAGCACCACAGCACTCAGGATTTGAAATACATTCTCTATCTGTATTCATATTGTATAAGTAAGATTCACCCTTACGTGAAATGTGAAACATTACTGAATTTCTTTGTCAAAACAGAAGGAATTTAAACTGCCACTTAAGCAGTTCCTTATTATTGCTTTTATTTGGACAAAATTTCAGTTGTACATTAAATGATAATTCTGGTTTATTACAACTTAAACAATAGGACAGTGCTTTCTAGTGGTTATTATAACATTCTCACATAGACAGAGTAATGCTGAGATCTACAAATAAGGTTTGTATTGACGCCACAAAGTCAGATGAAGGAAAACAATACTGATATTACACTAAAAATCCCAAAAGCTGTGTGTTTCTGCACACCTGAGGAAACAACAGTAGCTCAAAGCTAAATTACACCAAACTGCAAATGTTGTCTGAGAGCTTTGTTGTCTTTGATCACTTGACAGATTGTGTTCCTTGCTGAATTCTGCTTATTGTCTCAATGTTTTGAACATGCTTCCTCATCTCAAATAGCATATTAATTTGGTTGGTAAATTTTTCTTCTATAGAGTTATCACAGATGTGCATGTTAAATTTCAAAGTTAAAGCAACAGTTTGACATTTCTGGAGTGTTAACTTCTGGTAAGCCACAAACTGTTCTTACATTTCTTTAATCCTAAATTTTGTAGGAAATAAGCAAACAAGATAAAACCTATTTATACTGAGGAACAATAGACCAGTTGTTTCCTTCTGCTTCCAGCCTTCTTTTTTTTAGCATGAAATGGAAAACTTACTATTCATTTAATATTGATTGAAAGTCATTAAGCTTCAAAACCTATTAAAGAAACTATCTAATATCAGCTAACCCACATTTCAATCGGATACTTAGACACATTTTCTTGACTCTTAAATGGTTTCTCCTTAGTGATAAGAATTAATACATGCTAAATTTATAAAATTATAATGCAATTCATTGAGGCAATATCAATTGAAAATTTATATTAATTAGGAGAGCACTTTAGAGCCCTAAGTTCCATATCCCTTCTCTAATTCTTTGCTGAAGTCACCTTGAATTAATGGAGAAAACAGAGTTAGGAGCTTTTAGTCTAAAGACACATTCACTGATTGTTGTGTGCGTGTGTTCATGCACGTCTCAGCCTGCAAGTGTGTACCTTCTTGTGTCGATAGCTGTGAGCATGTGTTTGGGTGTATGGGTGATTGACATGTTGTTGATTTGTTGGGGACTGCCTTTTCCCCGATACGATGGCTGTGTACAGCTGATGACTGACAGCTAATTTGTGGTCCAGAGATTAGTGTTTTAGAAAAGGAACTCTCTCGGAGATGTGCTTCATCCAAACGGAATTGGTCCCATTTGGTGCGATTTTGTTGACAGAGCATGTGCGTCAGGCTAGTAATGAGGACAGGCCAAGCTTTTTTTGACTTGAAGGCAACCGTCATCCTTGATGTATTCATTTTGAAAAGACAGTGACAAGCTGCTTTTAGAACATGTCAGTAAACATGTGTGAACAGTATCAGAACATTTGCATTAGTCATACTTGAGATGGAATGCACATCTTTCATTGATGCACAGACAAAGTTGCTGTGTGGTTTTGATTAAGAAGTTGTAATGAGGTCGAGGTCATCTGTGTGTTCCCGCAAACCAAAAAAACCCCAAACCAAATCAAAGAATGTTTGGGGATTTCTCATCATGTTTGAATTAGGAAATGTTAGCTTCTAAGCTACAGTGCGTTAAAGCAGTAGAACAAATAGCGACATTAGCTGCAGAGCACAGAGACTAACTCAAACCAGAGATCTCTGGAGCACACACAAAGACACGCATGATTACACACAACATAACTAGCTCCAGAGACTTGCTGGCATACACCAGACTGACGGGTGTGGGTTCATGCAGGAGGAAACCAGGCTCAGTAAAAGTGCAGCAGCACAGTGTGGTTTATGTGACACAAAGCTTCTCTTGTTTCTCCTGCGCATAAATCCTAACAACCTGGATTGAATAGAAGAACATGAGTTGTAATAACACAGACCTATACTTAGGTTGCTCTGTTTCAACCCCGACATCCATAAACCTGTCTATGTGTGTGCGCAAGTCCTCATGAGCGTGTGCTTGTGTACCTCTGCATGCATGAGCCGATTTTCTAGCAGGGTTAGGCCCTCTCTGGAGTGCTACATGTTTAAGTGTCCCCTGGTGACCCACTTCCTGGGGTTGGACCAGATTTATGGTTCTTGAGGTTCTGAGAGCTGACAGCTGTGGAATGGGAGAATGAATGGGGGGCCATGATAAAGTGGAGTGGAAAGAGTTTGAGGAGCAGGGGAAAGAAGTAGGAAAGCGATGATGAAGCTATGGGAGCGTGGAAAGGTAGATGCACAAGTTGAAATGTGCTGGGGCTTGATAAAAGCCTGGATGAAATGACTAAGACACAGGGAGAAGCAAAGAAGGGTCAAGGAGTATATAAGTGTGGAAAGTTTCTGCTCAAAGAGATGATGGAGTTAAAAGGTAGAAGGGGAGAGAGGAGGTTAGAGGGGACCGTGGAAGTAGGCGTGTGTGTGTGTGTGGTGAGACAAAGAAAGAATTCAAAGCATCAGGAGAAATAAAATAAAGACACGTGGGAGGGAGAGGTGTAGGAGTGCACTAAAGACAAAAAAAAGAAACGAAGACTTCTCCAGTGTACCCTCTGGTCCCTCAGATGTTCATGATTAAAACCTCTTTCCTCTCTCATTTGCACACTCCACTTCTCACCTTCGCTTAATGAAAACACAACTCTGGATTGATTTGTGACAACCTTGACAGAGCCAGGATGCTTTGCTCAATTTGTGTGTGTGTGTGTGTGTGTGTGTGTGTGTGTGTGTGTGTGTGTGTGTGTGTGTGTGTGTGTGTGCATGCGTGCGTGTTTAGGTAGGACTTTGGTGTGTGCAAGTATCTATTAGTTATACACCAGGCTAGCTGCACCTGAGCTCTTGTTGATTTGGTTTGGAGAAAAAAAAGACCTTGGAAAAGGTTATACAAAGTTGGATGATAAAGTGGATTTAGACAGTCATTTCTTCTGGATGCAGCATTGTTACAAACATGAACAAATTGACCACATATTTCACAAGCTGTTGGACTCTATTGGAGAATGTTTAACATGGTGTTTCAAGTTTTTGCAAGGGATTTGGGTCACAATCCAAACAGTGAATAGCACATGTTCAATCAGCTCAGCAGGCAGTGATTCGCAGAGGGAGAGGGAAGGGAAGAAACACTCATAACGGATGGCTGGAAAAGCAGACAAAAATGGAAAGTGGACAAAATATGACAAAACTGATCGATGATGGACACAATATTGCAGCCGATTTTACACAATTAAACTCTATATTTTCTTAACGGTTAAAGACAACTGCTTAGTTTTAATGCCTTACTTGATGTGTATATGCATTACACTTTGACTACTGTCATTCACTTTTGCAGTGATATGGAAGACTCTGCTGAGGGATTATCCCTCATTTACAAACGTCTCTTTTAGCTCATCCCTGCTTATTAACCTGGACATCAAGTATTTTCAGTCTATTTGATGTCATAATAGTTTTTATAAAAAGAAGGAAAATAGAGGATCTGAAATAAGTGTCAAAAATGTGTCATTTTGTATGCAAAATGATTAGGGGTGTACTTAGTGAACTGTCAAGTGAGCATTAATTTATTCACAAACTTTTAAAAAAATGCTTAAGAAAAATGTAATTCGAGTCATTAAAATTCATTTGTATTGTGCTTAAAAAAATCTGCACAGTACATGAATAGTAATGAAGTGTTCATCACCATCGCTAATCATTAAACAAGTCTTGTCAAGTCTGCATCACTCCTAGGCTGTTATTATTGGCTCCTCTCAGCTAACAAGCAATTAATTCACATCAGAGATTTTCCTGTGCCAAATAAACAGCAAATGGTAAGGAGGCTCTCTGATGGTTTTAGTTACGACAAACTCCGACTCAAGAAGAGGGAGAAAAAAAACGTGTTGCTGAAGTGCAAACCATCACTCCCAGGGGTCTCATCAAAGGTACGAAAGGAGGGAGAGATCTCCAAGAGTGCAGGCTCAAAACAAACACATGCTGATACAAAGTAAGATTACACACAATCAGTCTTACTGAATGAATCCCCCCCCAAAAAGGAAACATATACAAGCACATTTTGTTGATTAGCATGGTCTCTAAATTTTCTTTTTTTCCCCATACGAGCCAAACAAGCATCCATCATAATTAGCCAAATTAATTCCCACATGCGCCACATCATCATCAGCACCAGCTTTTGTTCACACTTGATTACTTTTATATATAGCAATACATATCCAGCATTTAACATCTTTCTCCCACACATTCCTCTTCATTGAGCACACTAAGTAGCCTCGCAGGGATGATGGCTTTTCATCTGTAATAAAAAACAAGACAGGACACAGTGTGCTAGTTCTGTAATCAATAACCATTATCACAACTTCTCACCTGCTTCTAGCCTTGTGCAAGGCCTCTTCTGTTTTTGATGATGCATTCAAAAAGATACGTCATTATGAGTCATATGAGTGAAAATCTGAAATAGAAATACAACACTGGTAAAAACCATTAAAATGTTGTGAAATACTATATGGCTAGGATGTGCACAGACATTTGGACAGGCAGTAGTTCAATATAAAATACATCTTCTCCACCATATAACATATATATTGTTCTAATGCTTGCTGATAATGTTGTTATACACATATCCATAGCAAATTAAAAGAAAAACTGCTGTGCTTGTTCCCTGCATGTAGTGTGTTATGTAGTGGGGGTCATTGCATCCTTTCTGAGAGAAGATCAGTGCCTTACACTTTACCAAGACACTTTATATTGTTTTTTCTTCTTTTCTCTCTCTCAATTAAATAGAAATGTAAATTAAATTGGATGGTTTGCTCATTAATTCAAAGCTACTTTACTAAAGATCTTGAGAAACACATGAAGGTAAAGGATCTATATTAGTAATTTACCACTAAACTAAATGCTGCTTTGAAAGCAGTACTGAGAATATCTGCCTTCCTCTACTGACACAGGAAGTTCTTTCTGTTTCTTCCCCTTTTCTACATTCTTTATGTGCGGTTTCAATATGGACATAAAAACCTAAACAGAAACATAAAATATTTAGAAAAACAGCAAAGGAAGCTTCTGTATTTGGCCAAAGTAAAAAAAAGAAGTTCCAGTGAAAGCAGGCTCAATGAATAAAAAATAGTCTCAAATGAAAACATCAGAGTTGTGTGGGGCAAAGAGGACACTTACAGAGGAAGAGATGAAAACCAGACATTTTTTTCTATCCTGTTGTCCACATTGTCTTTCTTTCACTATTTGACATTTGAATCTTCTTTTAATTATGCTTTCTTTTTGTGACCGCTTGAGCTGTTTAATGTCTTTCTTTGTGTATTAGTTACGCAAATACACAACCAAATAAAAATTTCTGAAATGACTATAATAATCTATCGTTGTTAGTTTGGTCCTGAGGGACTCTTTCACTAATGAAGATGAGGGAGAAGTGACTCGGGCCACTTTCACCTTCATACAGGTTATGGCCCAGGCTGTTCTGAGACCTCTATTGCAAATATCACAGGCAGAATATACAGAGATGTTTTAAGATTGTAAAAAGGTTGGGACTGACTTTTGAGAGAGTTGCTCCTTACTAAGTGAAGTGGAAAGTGTCACATACTGACGAGTAATGCAGGAGATGCTATTTGTTTTCCTATTTTCCCAATACTCAGCGCTGACAATACAGTTACAGACAGAATAGGCACAATTCCTGAGGTATTTCAGAGTGTACTGTGCCTTAGTTACCATTTGTCTTGTTGATGTTGTATCTGTGAGCTCTGCTGTCTTCCCTACAATTTTCCTGTCTCTATCCTCCATCTCTATCTCATCCCCTTGTTCTGTCACTCCTCCCTCTACTTCTTTTTCCTTTTGTCTCATTTTCGACCTATCATTTTGGTCTTTCCCATCAATGGTTTTCTCTTAGTCTCCCTCACTCTCCAGCTGCCAATTCTCTAGTCTGCTGCGCTTGCTGGAAAGGTGAGCGCATGTTTCACCAGTCTACTGTGTGTCTGGCACTTTCCAATTAGCTTGTATACCTGCTGCTGGCTGTGTAGCAGATAAGATAGAGCCGATACCACCAAGCTACTGTTATCTCTGTTTTCTCCCTGTCACACACAAACAGTCATGTACCTGCGCACATACGCGTACGTGCAGCTACATGAGCAGACGCGTAGAAAATACCAGGGTACCAGCTCCAGTACTACAGATGCATTGGACAGATAGCTATAGTAAGTTAACAAGGGGTGGACAAGTGTTATAATGAATGCATCGGGGACTGTCACATGTCAACATGGAGTAGCTGAAGTTAGCATGGTATGAGTGTTTTCTGGCTACCGTTTCACGTTTGTGTGTGTTTGCATTCACAAATAGCTTACCCCATTTATTCCGTGGTGTATGAGAATTATGATGATTGTGTGTGCGTATGTGTGTGTGTGTGTTTGGATGCTTGCTGGTGGCATGGTGGTGGTCTGTGTCATGACCCCATGACCTGTCCAGACTGTTGAATAATAAAAGGCTATTCAGACACTCCGAGGGTGACAACATGAAAGGCTCAGCCACAGAGAAACAGCGAGGAAGGGAGGGGAAGGAAGGGGGGTTAGGGCAGACATGGCTGTCTTTGTGGGAGGTAAGGGACTCTCATTATTTCTCTCAGCCTTCTCTCTCACTCTCCCACTATATGTGTCCAAGCTTCCTTTACTTTTCTTGTGTTCCCGTCCTTTAAGTTCATCCCCCTCTCTCTCTGTCACTCCAGCCACATCTCTCTTTTTGAGTCAATGTGCTTGCTGTCAACTCAAGCTTAATTTTCTCCCTGGTCCATGTTTATTTCTATCACTCATCTCTCCCTCTTTTTTTTCTTTTTCTTTTTATATCATTATAGCCATCCTCCTCTACCTCCTTTTTGTTATTTATTCATAACAACCTCTCATGTCTTATTTCTTTATTCCTTGACACTTCTCCTTCATGACCCTTCTTTTTCGCTCCCTACAATTATGTCCATCTC
This sequence comes from Mchenga conophoros, assembly GCF_057382185.1. Lineage (NCBI taxonomy): Eukaryota > Metazoa > Chordata > Actinopteri > Cichliformes > Cichlidae > Mchenga > Mchenga conophoros. The sequence goes on from NC_140531.1 coordinate 37,504,207, forward strand.
TCTCCTCCCTCTGTCTCATTAGTGATGCTGTCTACTAAGGAAGTGATTAGCCTGCTTCGGCTCTAATTAAAACACAGAAAGGGAACTAAATGAGACCTGTGATTTGTGGGCTTGTGTGTGCTCATGCACATATATGTGTGCACACTTGTCCTTACACTGTGTGTGTGCGCGCGCACAAGTCACAGTCACTGTGATAGAATACTTAACACCCACCAACTCTGTTTCAGTATATAAAGTGATAACCATTATTCAGAGCTTCTGATAGATGTTGCACAACTTTGAAAATAAATATGCATTTCTTTGAAGGAGCTGATTGTTTAAATTGAGTAAGAGGGGAAAGGACTCAGCGAAGGAAAGCTGAAACAGAATATGTGAACACTTTTGTTGTAAAAGTCTGTTATGTAATATATCTGTTTCCTTCTCCTTTTAGCTTTCATTCTTTTCACCTGAGTATATTCACGTTAAGTAACATGTGTGGGAGTTGAATGACTTAATTAATTAATCGCAGACTGTAAAAGATTCACATAAATGTTTTGAGTCAAGTGCTATTATGTGTGGGAAGAAATGTGTTTAAGAAATGGAAAGAAAAGTCCCTGCAGTCTGTTTCTACAGGGATGGAGCTGATCTGAAGTCTGCCATTCCTCTTGAATAATCCGATTTCCTTCTTCTTTTCACCCCCCAAGTGTCACTGATGCTGGAAAAAAAAATCCTCACACTATGTCTGTATACTTTTTCAAATCCTTTGCTTGCGTCACCACCAGTTAATCAAACAAGCTGCTATGAAAGTATATTTTATATAACCCCTATAAAATTACACTTCCACTGCTTCTACCAAAGCCCATTTTGTTACCACAGTTTTATCTGAATTTCTGACTTTCCTTATCATTCATTTATTCCATAATTGTATGTTGTGTGTGTGTACTTCTGAGCATGAAAAACTTACTTTCCAACTGCTGTAAGGGTGAGGATGTGGTAATTGGTGAAGGGCTTTATTTGCACCAACTTCTGACTTGCCATCGTACTTCCCCCATTATCATGATCAGAGAAGGGTTGTCACAAGAATTTCAAACTCAGTACTGATACTCCATACTCAACACCATGTTCAATAATGTGGAGTGGAAAAGAGGGAAGAAAACATTAAAACAGATTTTTAATAAAGATTTGAAAAGTACAAACATTAACATCAATTATGTTTTTTTTTTAAGTTGTCTGAGTGGCTTATACCTTTGCAAAACAAGTGGGTGTTGCATCAGGAAAGACATCCAGCAAAAAAAAGTGCCAAACCAAAACATGTGGAGCTACCTTCTGTGGAAACCTCTTGTTAATAAGGAACAGCTGAAAGTAGCTTTGCTTAAAAATATATTATTTTAGAACTGTAATGTATAGATATGATAACTATTTTAATATTCTCTTAGGTTGTCCAAATAAAAATAAACACAAAAAACCCCAAAGTTGTCTGAGAGACTGTTGTGCTTTTGGTGACTTGCCATCATATTTAATTGCTGATCAAACAGAGTTGGTAAGGTTGGCTGCCACTGTTTTTGACTAGTTGCTGGTGGATTTTTTTCCTCAGCTTCAGCCTGGGACTTGAGGAAAACGTAACGCAGTATACAAATAATTGTGTTATTTTGTTAAATTCACAAGTTTGCTGTTTAGCTTCAACATGACCTTTGCCATTTTATTATTAGCTACGACCACTAGTCATTTTCTTATTGATAACTTAAAAGAAGGGTAGTGTGGCTATCAGATACTGTTAACAGTCAAGGGGTTAAAGTTAACATGCTTATGATAACCATGTAATACTCCAGTGTTGTTGAACCGGGAGTTTTACTGACCTCTCGAAGTTCCTCATAAAGTCTTGCTCAGTGTTGTGAACATCAGCTACTCTTCACCTGTTCAGCTGCTAGTAAGGGGAGGGGCTGTGTGCTTGTCTGTCTGCAGGTGTTGTGTGAAGTTATGTGTCAGCTGGAGGAGTTGAAGACAGCGCTGTTGGTATGTTGACTATCATCACAAAAACTTTCACTTTTAATGAGCATCTGTACTATCACGTTTTTCAAACATGTGAGATTTTTAAATGCCTAAAAATGGAAAGGACAATTAATAAGATAGTGAAAGATGACGTTAGACAGGCTACTTCATTTAACTGTCCAAATCTCATTAGATGTACTTTATACACAAGTAACAGAATATTATATAAGTTATATTATTAACAAACTATTTCAAGAGGCATTTTCAAAAGGTGATGCTGCTGACCTTGTAAAATAAACAGCACATAAAAATGACCACACCATAGTGTCATTGTTGTATTTATGTACCTTTCAGAATATTTTCAGGGACCTCTTGAACTTTGTGTCTCCTCAGCTTTCGTCAATGTCTATCAGTTTACTATTACCCTGAGTTTCAGCTGATACATCTGTTGAGGCTTATTTCCAGTGGATCTGTGTCTTTGTGGTAACAAAATATCAAAGGCAATGTTGGACTGTGTCAGCGTTTAGACCTTTTCTCACCTTCGAGCAGAAACGCCAAGAGCCAGAGAGAGACGAAGAGCTCACGATCTGACGTCTGATCATATCAGGCCTGACTGAAATAGGGCATGAGGCTCACCCTGCTGTGGACACACAAATGTGTGAGGACACACACGTATACACACTTTCTTTTCCTGTAGGTGGTTTTGGAAGAAGGTCTGCTTCTGAGCAACAAACACAAGCACTGAGTGTTTTAGGAAAAAAAAAAGAAAAAAACCCCAATAGCAGTTGCTGCAAGAATTTTTAAACCACGGTTTTCTTTTCTGATGATTCAGGCAGCAATTTAACACTATGTAGCCAATTAAAATAAATGAATATAAACAATGTATAAAGATAAGGTATGCATGTTTATTTATTGCATTTTTTATCCAGTTTAAAAGAAAAGTCATCTTATATTTCATGTCTCAGATAATACAAAACACTCTTACGATATAATGACTTAATTATTTTTTTTCATTTATCCAGTTTCACTTTAAGTTGCTTTAAGAATTTAAGATACTTTCTAAAAAAAAGACTAAAACTGGTAGGTGTCCCTAACAATCTGAAAACTTATTTGGCACCATTTCTGCATTTAAGAGTGTTTCTCCAGATAACACACACATCTGTGGGAAAACTAACTTTCCCCAAAAACTAATTTTCCTTAAAAAGTTCTAAGACAAGTTGTTTCCACAGTACAGTCTAATTTAATCCAAACTGCCGTAGAGAGTTGAGCTTTATCAGCAGTTTTCTGAGTTGCCATTATTCCCATTACTAGTTTAACGGCCGTTAATGTGGTGATGGAAAGATTTAAAAACATGCTTGAGTTGGCAAATACTTATTACAACCATCAATCTTGACATTGAGTCAACAGATTTCTTTATTTTAATTTAATTTTTTTCAGAAAATGTGGACTCTGTAAGGAAGCTTATCAGAAAGCATTCCTGGTAAGGAAAGTGAGAGGCTTTAAAGTGAGTTAAAATCTTTTGGAAAAGGTTTGCATTACTGTGACTGATTGTCCTCTTGTCTTTCGGCATATCTCAAATACAGAGACAAGAAAGAAAGTTGTTTCTCAATCTTATTTTTGGATTTAGTTCTGATTGTTTATTGTTTGGTTTACTTTGAAATTACTCACCTTGTCATATTGTCAATTCTATCATCCCTTTGTTCTATTTCTTTCCAATTTTCTGCCAGACCTCTGTTCAATTAGCTCATTATTTCCAATGTAAATATATAAATAAACTAGTTACTAACATCTGTAATGCTATCTGAAATGTAAATCTTGAATCTTTGAATTTTACTCTTTCTTTGAATTAGAATAGAATAGAATTCAACTTTATTGTCATTGCACATGTCACAGGTACAAGGCAACGAAATGCAGTTTGCATCCATCCAGAAGTGCTTTAGCCATGATATAGATATATTACAATATATATTAGCAATAATATAGATATGTGAGTATATTACAGAAATGGGTCTATTATGGTTTGTTATAATGTACACGGTATGAAGTATGTTATGAATATGCTATAAGTATGTACAGGCTGTAGTGAGTACAAGCTATGTACAGGCTATGAACAGGATATAAATATGAAAAACTATACAGAATATGAAATAAAAAAAATCTATACAGAAATATGAGATATACAGCTATACAGAAATGTGAACTATGCAGGTTATAAACAGTTGTAGAATTAAAAATGATTGTATTGTAGAGAATCATTATTTACACAGAATTATACAGTAGTGCAGTTAAGATAAGTATGGGTGTTTGGATCACCTTTTTATGTCATGGTGAAACGATTACACTGACCACACCGCCACCACTTCCAACCCCCATACCCAACCCTTCCACTCCAGCCCTTTTCCCCTGCCTTTAGAATGAATGTACAGAAGACATCGAACTAGTAAAATGACAATGAATAATATTATTTTGTCAAATGCCCCCCATGAACTCACTGTTATGTGTTGTGAACATCAGCTGTAGTGTGTTTTCGTTGTTTTAAAAAACCTTTATTTTATGTCTTACTTTTAAGCACGAATCAAATGTACACAATAAAAGCAAAAATCTATCTAGTTTTGGAGTGTTCATTTAATATTTTTTATTGCCCAATGTGAGTTTTATATGGGAATGCTAAGTCTATGGATTATTCTCTTAAGTAAATGGAACCAGTACCCTGGGCTGACCTCAATCCCCTCATGATCTCACGGTAACCACTTTAAGGTCCTCAGACATTAGGAACAAGTCTGACAGATTGCAACATTGGTCTTATTTGTGGTCCATTATAGTTATTGGTCATAACAACATTTTACTTACCAAAGTAATAGCTTAGATCTGGGACCATGGCAACACAAAAACAGTTTGATGGAGTATTTGAAACAAAACAATCGGACAATCATGAAGTGTTTTAGCTAGATTATCTTTTATTGGGAAATGAAATTGAAAATCAGCGTAAAACTATAGCTGCCAGACTACTCATATTTATTTCTCTAAAGGGTTATTTCAAGCATTTTTGTGCATCTATATTATTCACATATCTCAGTAAATAATTTAATTGACACAATGCTATTATTATTCCTAGAAGTGAAGCTGTACACCTTAGAAAACGTCTGACATTAAAAGAATCTGCAAAATGTCAGTACTTTAAGAAAAGTTGGTGATTTCAAGCCATTGTTAAAGAAAACTGTAGGATTAAGGACTTAAAAATGACATGTTGAGGATGACGATGATGACATTGTGATGACACAAAATGATGGCAGTGCTATAGTTGACATTGCTAAAACAAATCCACTCCGGTGATGAAGACAGATCTGCATTGCTCAACACTCCATCAAGTGTGCCCTCATTGTGCTCCAGTCAGGGCCTGCTGTCATTACTCTTCATTGAGCCAATGAGTTTGACGGTGGAAGAAAAGGTGGAAAATCCCCTCCCTCTTCTATCCACAGCCCAAAAAACAGAAATCAATTTCATCTATTGGACCCTGTCTCATGACTGGCTGCTTAGCCTTCTATTGATGCAGCTCACACACATACACACACAAACAAAACCTCTCTGACACCTCTTTAGCTCTCTTTTGTTGGCCGTTCATTGCCCATGCCATATGGCAAGTGAGAAGGCTCCAGAGTGTGTGCAAGCATCAAATGTGTGTGTGAATGTGTAGACTGTGGGGTCAGAGGGGGGTTACAGGAGGCTGACCCACTGACAAAGACTCTCCACTCCATCAGTGATCTCTATGAATACATGGGGACAAGCCAGGCTGAATGGGAGAGCAGAAGCCGTGGAGAAGTCTTCTCCGAAGGGAGGGGGTGGTGTTTGGATCATGGGGGCATTAGCAAGATGGATGTAAGGGGGATTATTAGAGAGTGAGAAAATGAAAGAGACAGGGGGTAGATGGCAAAAAAAATAAAGGGGGTGGGGGTGGGTGCTGTGATTAAAATGAGAGCTGAGTAGAAAGCACATAAGAAATAGGCAAAAATGTGTGCTTACAAAGGACTATTTGAAGAGTGCATGTGTTTATGTGCGTTTGTGGCTTTGAGTTACCCACTGTGTTCTGTGTGTTTACTGGGGATAAGAGGTGATCTCTGTGCCACGGGGATCTACAATAGGCCAGCAGGTCCCTCTCTGTGTGATGACAAGGCTCTCAGTGTCCTAGGCAAGTACTGATGTATGCCTGTGTGTACGAGTGTGTGTATCCCAGCAGGCTGTTCTCTATAGGAACACCAGTCTATGGGAGCTCGGAGATTCTCATTAACCACATCTGACAGCCAAAGCAGGGAGCACACAGTGAGGTAGCAGGTCAGGAAGTGTTACGAACTATCTTCTTATTGCTTCTGAAGTTTTCGTGTGAATGTGTATTTTTGTCTGTCTGTGTCTGCTGAAGTTGGTTTAAAAAAAGGTTTTTACATCCTTGCTGGCTTTCCATAAAATTGTACAAGTATACTTTTAATGATAACAACATTCCACACAGTTCTGATCCAACAATTTCCCCCACTCTAATTCTATGCAGATAAGTGCTGATAGGCAAGTGTCTACAAAAGCACTGCTTATAAAGTTCCTCTTATTTAAATGAGAGCAACGAACTAAAACTCCTTTCACCGATAAGTGCCTCCGACTTCAATAATAGCATATATACATGTAAGTGCCTCTGACTTTAATGACAGCAACTGCCTAAAGAATTGCGAGACAGCAAGGAGTACAAAGGGGAAAAATATAGGCCAAGCCAAAGCGATGGAGGCATTAGGGATTGCTGCCAGTTTTGCTCCCACTAACCCCATACAGCCGTCACCACGGTTGCTTCATAATGGTCACACTATTACACAGAATTGCATAAGGTAGATAAGACTAGAGGCACACACCACACCAAGCGAACTATCTTCTGATTATGTGTGTATATCTAAATTGGCAGTAGTGTGGTGAGTGTGTATGAAAGTGGTACAAGATGAGCCGAGAGTGGAGAGCAGAGAGAATGGGAAAGAGGTGTGATTGTGCTTTGTCATCCCTGTGTGTAGGTGTGTGTGTGTGTGTGTGTGCTGTGGCTAGCAGCCCTTGCCATTTAGAATGGATGGTTTAGATTCTGGCGTCATAACAGAGCACTATGGGAAACAAAGACCCCTTTCACATTCACAGCCTCTGCTCCTTTTTGCTTCCTCTTTCTCACTCAGCTCAGTTTCCTCTCTCCGTCTCACTTTAAGCCCCCGTTATTTTTCTACAACGCTGGATTCTGCCTAGAAAATTACAGTAGCTCTCACTACTTTCTCTCGTTTCTGTCTGCTCAGCAGCTGTGACTATCATTTCCCCTTCTCTGCCCTGCATTACCTTTCCATATCTCTGACTGACTATCATCTATTTTCTGTCCTATTGCCTTCTAATTCTTATCTTCACTGCATTTCTATGGCTCCAAATAAGTCTGAGTCCCAGCTCTATGCTGCCGCCACCACCACCCAACCTGTTCCCTCCTTCACATCTGTTTCCATGGACCTAGTCCATGAGGTTGAATGCCAACACCCTCCTCCCCATTATTAGTAGAACACAACTCTCCAGCTACCCACCTCCCTGACTTCTGTTGCCTTTTGTCCTGCAGACTTGTCTGAGCCATTGCCTCTTTTAGAGTGGTCGAAACCCGACATGACAAAATAGACAGCAGGACAGTTGGTTGGTTTATTGTCTAGCTCGGTGTGTTTGTGTTGTTGGTGTGGATATTTGGTATTTTTGTATGAGCATATGTGCGTGTCTAAAGTGGCCGTTTGTATTTACAGCAAGGGAGCAATGATGCCTTCTGCTGTGTAGCAGAGCAGAAAAACCTCTTCCAGTTTTCATTTTTACATGCAACAAACATGTTACTATTTTTCCCTCTCATGATGACACATTGTTGCTTGTATTACTGAGCAAAGACAGCATATGTCTGGTTTGATCCTGTGGGTAAAGAAGCTTATTGGGGTAAAACAGTCAAAATTAGGTCAAGACTTGATTGATCTTTGTAAATATAAGAGCTACAATTTGATTTCCTGCACCTTTTTACATAGTGTTTTTCTGTAAAACGCACATACGCAAGCGCACAGACAGACACACAGACACATACACACACACACACACACGCGCGCGCACACACTAATCAACTCTTTAACCTAACCCCAATTAGTGCAAAAGCTATTTTTTATTACTTCTTCTGCAATTGTACTGGAATCAAATGAGGTACACCAATTATACAAGAGAAACCCAATTAACTAATGTTAAGTTTACAATTTGTCGCAAAACGTAGCCTACAGTATGACACAAGCTGCACACAAAAAAGCACACTGCAGCCCAAAAGTAGTCTAATTGTGCATTTTATTTTCATGGATAAACTGGTGTGTATAAGCCTAACAAACAAAGGCAAAATATATGTACTACTTTAAGTAGGATCAATTATGTCATCTGCTGCTGTTTCATTTAACTGTGTAACATGATCATTGTTCAAGTAGATCTAAATTCTCTATATCATATAGTTGCATTACCTTTGATGATTTACATAGCAAAAAAATGCTTTTACTTATAAAAGATCATTGGTTGGGCATATGTGGGCTGTGCAATGCTCATAATACAACAGTAGATATATATAGTAGTAGTATATAATCAGTTACACGCTATCAGTGATATAGGTGAGATTAAAAGGTTGGCTGCTGACAAAGCTCTAGGGTTGCTTTGTACTTTACTGTAAAAGCAGATGAATTGTAGAACAATGACTACTTTATAATGCAATGTAATGTAGAAGTACCTCAACAGAGCAGGGGTCTCAAACTCGCGGCATATGGCCACTCGCAGCCCATGTCACCCATATTTGTAGCCCATATATTGACGTGAAGAAATACAACACAATCTGCCCGTTGAAGTTACTGTTTTTGTTAGGGAGGATTTGTTTGTTGTTGAGTGCAATGTTAAAATAAGTTCAAAAAATAATTTCATACAAAGGCAATATGAGCAGAAAGTACAAACATGTTGAGGGATTGGCTGTGTTAGTTCAGTGAGAGACTTACTTGTAAAGAAAATTATTTTCACTAGCAGACAAACACTAAGGTGTACACTTATGTCTGCATTTTTTTTAAAAATACGAACAAATTAACTACTGTGGTAGTGGTTTCTCAGAATCGAACCCTGATTCCCCGTTAGCCGTGGTCACCATAGTAGGCATATAAAGTACCACTGAAAGCTGATAGGGCAGACATTTGAATGAGACGGCGTCACCAAGAAGGAGCAGTAGGATGGCACAGCGATCAGCACTGTTGCCTCACCCATGTCTGCAAGGGTTCTCCCTGGGAACACCGGCTTCCTCCCACAGGAATAAATGTGATAATTGGGGTTAGGTTAATTGTTGATTCTAAAATGCACATAGGTGTGACTGTGCGTGTGAATGATTGTCTGTCTCTCTGTGTTAGCGCTGTGTCAGTTTGGTGATCTGTCCAGGGTGCACCCTGCCTCTTACCACGTGCCTATGGTAGCTGGCTGGGATAGCCTGAAAAGGGTGGGCAGACATCATATGGACCATATGGATTAAAAAAAAAATGGGATGTCACTCAAATTCATATCCAAGTGAAGGCAGACGAGTGAATACTTTTGGCAATATAATATATATATATATATATATATATATACTTATAGAAAGTAAGCTAATAGGAGTATCTTTCACTTTGGAGAATATTAGGTTGGCCCTAACTAGTTGTAGTAACAAACTCAATTCAGCGTAACCCTTTCCATCATTTAATGCCAATTTTACTACAACAGACTTCAGATTTTCTAGTAAAGGTCTATTCTTGGAAGATCACACATCCATGTGTCTTTTTCCCTCAGTTAAATAAATGTATAAATAGAAATAAGACTACACCTGACATTAGATAGTACATCACCATAGCATTGTATTTACACATTTTCAAGCTTATGATGGAGATAATTACTACTGCGTAGTTACCTTTTTTTTTTGTTTTAATTTACTTGGTGGCCAAGTGAGCATCCAGTCTCTAAACAAATACAGAAATGCTACAGAAGCAGTATAATTAAGGAGAGAGTCGCACATGGAATTGGCAGGTAAACATGAAACGCCAATGGGGAAGCAACCAGGCAAGGTAATTAGACATTTTAAGGCAACTAAGACAGCCTGACAGAGTCTTTGAGGCAAATGTAGCACTAACAGTAAACAGTGTGCTTGATGAGCCATTGAGGTGCAGCTGGGCTTGAATCGGGGCAGTGATTAGCAGGTGTGCAGACCAAACATGCTGAAAGTATCTACTGGGCAATTCCATCATAACTAGACCAAGAAAATATGCATATGATACAAGGGAGAGTGAAATAAAAGCATTATTTACATGGCAATAGTCTGACCTGTGTTCTAGGATAACTGAACACTGCCATGAGTAAAAACAAATAAATACAAAAAAGAAAAACAAACAAACAGACAAATATTACACACCAAGCCTGATGTATTTTTCTGTTTCAAAGTATTTTCAAGTATATCCAATCTTTGCTTGTTTTCCCCCCTGCTTATTTTGGGACTAGAATTTATCAGCTACAGTGAAAACAATTAATCAGGCCATTTTTGAGAGTGTCATCCAGCTACTCAGCATGCAGACCCATTACAATCGAGATAATCCTTGGGATTTGGTCAGTAAATGAGTGAGACAGAGCCTGTATTTATTCTAGGCAAATGCACCACACTAAGCACAGACATGGGTAGTAAATTCTTAAATCCCATGAGGTCCCCGCTTAGTTCTAGTCAGTGCCAACAGGGCATACAGAGAAGAAGCTGAGGGGAAAGAGAAAAGCAGCTGTTACCACAACAACTTGTTTTACGGAAAACAAGATACATTTAAAATAAAGTCGTCTGTGGGTAAAATGAATGAAAAACAATATATAAATAATGCCTGAATGGTTTAAGCCACATGTTGCTTCAAACACTAAGATTTGTAAAAAAGGAAACTTTTTTCTTGATTGACAGGTACAACCAAATTTTCACAATGTACCGTGTATTAAACACTGCCTACTACTTTTGACAAAATTGCTCTGTTGTGTTGTTTATGGAAAATGTGTCCATAACACAGCCATGCTGTAATTTCTTTACAGAGACAATTTGACATGATCATATTTTCATGGTGAAAGTGTCCTTCAGATTGCAGGAAATTATACCCAACACAGTAATCCTAGTATTCACCTGCCTTTCTCATGTACATATCTCATGTGCTTGTACAAGCATGTTGTTTTTACATCTGTGTCCTTTTGCTGCTTGTCAATGTGTCATGTTTTACTCTTCTCTCCTAATTTTCTGACAAGCCCTGTTGTTTTCAGTGACTTAACAAAGAAATATGATGTGATGATCCCTCTGTGGGAAATGTGCAGTAACAAAGACAGAGGGCCACTTTGAACCCTGAGGTAGAAAAACAGACCCATCTCACTGAGTGTGATGAATACACTCATGTAGTGTATATTCACACATACACAGTCTTACACATACTGTAAAAAATAAATTGGCCAAAACATTATTTGATTTTTTTTCCCCCAGTCACTGCAAATCATTTCTGCTCTTTATTTCTCTCTCGCTCTATCTCAGTCTGCCCTTCAACTTTATTTTACTTGTTCTTCCTCTTTCGATTTCCCTTTCCTCTGCTCTGCTTTATATCGTGCATTAAAATTCCACCCCACTCGTCACTCCTCCCACCCACATCTACCCCCTCTATTTTCTGAAAGCAGGAATGATACACTGGGTTTAAGCTAAATTCCTTGTCTGTCTCACTAATTGCCTGCTAAATGCATGATGGAGAAAATCATTTTCAGCCAGCGTCGGAGTGAAAGAGCCTTTCAGCATTGTTCTGGTTGTCAAGGCAACGCAATTAAAAAACCACCAAGAACAAATGTGCACTCAGGATAGCGAGGTTTAACGCAGACATCTCTGCCGCTCCTTCATTCTTGCCTTGTTTTAGTTTCTGCTCCTTTTGAATTTCTGATTTGATTCTTGTTTCACTGCCATTCTCAATTTTAACAGCTTTGTTTCAGAAATGAAATTTCTACAAATTTAAAAGAAGTGACACCTTCCTGTATTAAAAAAAAGGTTTGAATGGACAAAATAAAAAGCTGACAAAATGGTATTTACTAGGAAAGTGCGTGTGTAACTCAGATGCACTGACAAAACAATAACTCACCCTCGAAAGGTATTGACCTGAAAATGACTGAAAGTTTCAGCTTTTAATTGTTTGATTTTCTGTCAGTACTCCATGCACATCCTAGGTATGTACAGTGAGGCACATTGTGTGAAAAAGTTTGTCCCAAATCTTCCTTTTTACACTTTCTTTCTTTTTTCTCACTCCTTTTTTAAAAAATTAATTCCTGGTAGGTCGAAAACCATGGTAGTAATTTATGAGTTCAGCCTGGGGTCGTAATAAACCTCTGAGACTGAAAAGGGGAAGAGAAGAGAGGAAAGAAGAAAGAGGAGAAAAAGAGATACGAGAACAGCAGAAATGAGGAGAAGAGGGGAAAAAATGAGGCAAAATGCTCATTTAACTCATTCTCATTATAACAGCAGTCCTTTCCCCTCTCTCTTTCACTGAACCCTCATCAAGATGATGTATGTGCGGGCGTGGAACCCATTTCACCTACCACCTGTGTATTACTTACTTGTCTGGCAGATGTCAGCCAAAGCAATGATGATATCATTATTCACAAAAAAAATCACATATTTGTGGAGCAGAGACATGCCATGGAATAGGGAAGAAGATAAAGAAAAAAATGTTCAGAGTGATTCTGTCACCAGTTCCAGATGTTCTTGCTCTACTTTCCTTTTCTCTACAGAGAAAACACACTCTGATCCAGACAATTGGAGAAATATGCAAGTGCCAAAACATAGCTTTGGCTTGTTTTGTGACAGTATGTCTTGTGTTAGACTGTCAGAATTGGGTCAGATTACCATTGAAAATCTACTCAAAGACTTCTCATTGAAGGTTTGAAACAATGTGACACAATAGGGTGTGCAATTTAGTCAATGCAGCAAAATAAAAGTCCAACAAAACAAATTGGGATGGATTAATGTAGAGTTTGCCATTCCTCTCTCGCTCCTGCATGCAGTCTTTATCCTTCAAACTCGGGTCCTCTACCACAGCTCTGGGAGCTTGAGGGTCCTGTGCAGTATCTTTGCGCTCTTCTGGACAGAGATCTTGCATGTTGTTCCTGGGATCTGCTGTTGCCACTTGCCTAGCTTGTGGGTCACTGCACCGAGTGCTCCGACTACCACTCCAACTCCACATCTTCTCAAGTTCTTCTCTGAGCCCTTGGTACTTATCCAGGTTCTCGTGTTTCTTCTTCGTGATGTCATTCAGTGTCATTTGGACTTACCTGACCGTCTGCAGGTACTTAGTATTTGCAGCTTTCCTAACGGTCTCTTTGTGGTTCCCATTTGCCCGTGGGATTCCCAGGTACTTGTAGTTGTCCTCACTGTCTGCAATGTCGCCTTCTGGTAGTTCAATCCCCTCAGTCCTGACTAGCTTCCCTCTCTTTGTTACCATCTGACTACACTTCTCCAGTCCGAGTGACATTCCAATGTCTTTGTGTAGATCCTGGTGGTGTGGATCAGTGAATCCATATCTCGTTTAATGTCGGCATGCAGCTTGATGTCATCCATGTAGAGGAGGTGGCTAACAATTGCTCTATTCCGTAGTCGGTATCAGTAGCCAGACTTGTTAATGATCTGGCTGAAGGGTTCAGGCCTATCCCTAACAGCAGTGGGAACAGAACATCTCCTAGGTAAATCTTGCACTTGATTGTGACTTGTGCAGTTTGCTTGAAATTGGCCTCTGGTGTTGTTCGCCACATCCCCATTGAATTCCTGATGAAGGCTTTTAGGTCCTATTGAGCTGGTTGGTGTAGATCAACTGATTGGGTCCAGTGATGGTCACAGTAGGAACGTCCGTAATGCTTCATACACATCTTTTGGTAAACCTTAAGAGTGTGTCCTGGTTAATCACTACCTGACGCATACCTTATTAATCTAGACGACATCCGAGCTGGTATAACATAAGTTATATATCTCTCACACATATTTCGAGGTTGGCTTGGGCACCCTTACTGGATACGCACACCTTGGCCGGAAGTAAGAGTGAGTAGTGTTTGTTTTTTTGTGTTTGTTTGTTTTTTTTATATATGTGTGTGTCTTTTCTAAATCAAAGCTGTAGAGGTTGGGATTTTTTAAATACAGCTCTGTAGCTATGAAGCTATGAGGTCCTAGCTCATTCTCTGGGTATATAGTATTTGTGTGTGTGCGTGTGAGGCAGTAGCGGTTTTTGATACGGGCGACAAGGGCGGTTGCCCGGCGCGGTATCGTGGTGGGGGCGGCATCACGGGCATCGGCAAAAAAAAAAAAGAAGAAGAAAGTCAGAATTCTGACTTTTCTCAGATTTTTTTTCCAGTGGCCCTAATCCTCTTCCGTAGCTGCCAGACATCAGCCAGCGCATATTAGGAATGGCATAGGCACCGATCGGTTTTCTATCACCCATTTCCTGGGAGTAAGGGCACCCTCCGTTTGCGAGGTGCGCCTGCTGCTTGCGGCACAGGGAGGACAGGGCGGGGTGGTGGGGGATTCTGTGGCTGGCTCGCAAAATAAAACGAAATAAAAACAAACCAACAAACACAAAAACCAGACATCATGATGCAGACTTATATAACTGATGTTTTTTTCTAAATTCTATACGTGAAAAGTGAGCGCGAGAGCCCTCGGTGCGCCTGCTCGCTGCTGAAGTCAAAGTAAACTTTATTGTCATCTCCGCTACATACAGTCCAGTATATAGAGAGACGACGAGGCTCCAGTTACAGCAGTCCAAGTAAACAAACAATAAATATAAGAAGAGTAAGAAAATAAATATACACTTTAGAACTAGGGGTAAAGGGATCAATAACAATTTAAAATTTATATTTTACAGTTTGATGATTTAAAGTCTCACACACAACCCGTCGAAAGGGGAGGGGAGCGGCTGCTTCCAAATAGAGCACTTTTCCTTCATAATGATGTAAATCCAAGTCCATTATGTATTCATGATTTGAATCCTGGGTTGTGCAAATCCCGGAAATAAACCCTAGACAAAGTGAATCTGTGAACTAAGCTGTAGGTCTATTAGGTTATGTTGTGGCGATCCTCGAGTTGGGGGATGGGTGTTCATACTAGAGTGCAAAATTAAAACCAATGGAAGAAGGACAAGAAAAGTTCAAAGCTATCAGGTGCTCAGAAGGAGTGTTCGCCCAGGGCCGCCACTGAGTGAGCGTGTCTCCCTTCTTATCCCAAGCTGCAGAGTTGTGATGGATTGAATGAGGTGTCTCTCCAGCTGGAGATCGTAATGAAGATTTACCCCCAGTGTGTTAGTGATGGGATTTCCGGCTCTTTTTAGAGATCCGGCTCTTTCGGTTCGGCTCACTAAAAAGAGCCGGCTCTTTCGGCTCCGAACCGGCTCTTCAGGTTGTTTTGTTGCTTTAATTAATTTATTATTAACAATAATATAAAATTATGCACAAAAGGAATTACTAACGTAAAAACAAGTGGTTTTATTTATATATGTTTATATATAAATATATGCGGTGGCCCCTAGAGACAAAACACGTACAAACTCCAAAACACATTTCTAGCATGAACTGAACTTCCAAAGCAGAGCTACTAGATCACTTAAATTACACAATTGAAAGCATGTGTGTATTGTTTGTATATTTATACACAGGCACTCATATATATATTCAAATAATTTAAAAAAAAGTTCATTTACCTGTTATTACCACACACCAAATCCGGTCGTTGGTACTTGCTGGCTTGTGTAGCCACAAGATAACAAAGGCTCAACACTGCGCCCAGCATCCTGGAGCACTTCTGTTGTCTTTTGTACGTGTTTTGAGTTTTTATGTGCTTCTGAGTTTTTACGTGCTTCTGAGTTTTTACGTGCTTCGGAGTTTGTACGTGTTTTTACGTGTTTTTGGAGTTTTTACGTGTTTTGGAGTTTGTACGTGTTTTGGAGTTTGTACATGCTTCAGAGTTCGTACGTGATTTGAAGTTTGTATGTGCTTTGTCTCTAGGGGCCACCGTAAATATACTTTTATTTATTCACTCCACATAAAATGTAATAAATAAATCATATAATACAAAAATCAACTATTCACATTTCAAGTTTTAACTATTTAAATTTTCAGCTTTTTCCTTTCACAAATTTAAAGTGAAAAGAACACAAAACACTGCAAACCACAACACAATTAAATATAAATTATAATATGAAAACTAAAAGAACATGCATATTCTCTGTCATATGGACCTGCATGAATAAACTTTCTCAATCCTTTATCATCTGCAACCGAAAATAGTTGTGGATGATTACTATACCTTTCTAATGTTGTTGTCCCTGCCTCTCTTTCTCTCTCTCTGGCTCTGTTCCTGTGCTACTGAGTGTAACTACCGCCCCTCCCCCCTCTGCCCAGCGTAAAGCACAAGGCTCGCGTGCAGAGTGAAGCGGGAAAAAAGTGCGAGAGAGAGGCTGAGAGAAAAAAAAAAAAAAAAAACCCACGTGACGGCTCGCGATAAGGAGCCGGCTCGCGTCGTTCACGTCAAAGAGTCGGCTCTAAAAGCCATTTCGTTCGCGAACGACCCATCACTACAGTGTGTGTGTGTGTGTGTGTGTGTGTGTGTGTATGGTGTGTGCTTGCAAGAGAGGAGGGCGACAGGACTAGATTATCCTTTACTAAATTGTGCTCCAGTATGAAGGGCTGAGTCTCCTGCAGGGAACACTGAAACAGACACACACATATGTGAAAACACAGTCTGACCACTGCCTTGGAGATGATAAATGTGGGTCTCAGCGTAGCTCTCAGCTCCAGGGAGTCAACTTGGAGACACAGAGACCCAGTTTTTACTTTTTTAACCGGGGGAAAGTGGAAGCTGGGGCTACAATGGAGCAGTAAGCAGAGACAAAGATGGGTGATGTGCGCAGATGGTGGCCAGACCCCCAGGGATCAGGCTGATGTTGTTGTGGGTTTCTCTGTGGGCCAATGGGAAGTGTCCTGACCTGCCGCTGTGGATCCTGTGAAGTGTTGCCACACCTAATGACAGGTGGTTTATCATCCTTGTGATAAACTTAGACAAAGCCTATATTGTGTGTAGATTTACTGATTTAATTCTCCTGATAGATATACAGACCTAATATGTCAGTAGTAGTGAAACATATGCTATGTGTTTCTTGAAACACTTTTCAATCCACCTGTTTCTATGTGCAGTTTTGATAGTGAGAATAATTTAGAAAAATCTTAATAACAATAAAAAAAGGTCAAAACATACAAAACAAAAAGTGGAAAAAAGCTGATTTACTGAATAAAACCTTACTGAATAAATGTATACGCTAAAGGTTCTGCTGAACACATTATATATGTCTAGACCAACTTGGTATTATGAAATAGCATTTAATTAATGATGTTTTTTTTTTGTTGTTGTTGTTGTTGCTTTTATGTATATTTATATTCAGAGCTGCTGTGACATAGTTGAATCCTTATCACTACAGACTTTTCTTCTCTAATTTTAATGAAACCCAAGTGGACAATTGGGAGCTTTGTGAAATACCTTCTGATAATAATAAACTTGCTATAAAATTTCCTTGTATCTCTTATTTGCAAATTTTATTGACATTAACTGAAATTGCAACATATATGAATGATAGTGTCTATCAAAGGGTACCTTTGCATGCTGCAAAGATGCAATTGTGGAGTTTATATTACGTCTATGTCTACAGTTCAGCGAGTTCATTTGTCTCTGTTAGTTTTCCTCACACCCCTGTTTTTCTTCTTGTTCTTCTGCTTTTGTAAATTAGTATCATAAAGTCTCAGGATGAGTGTGAACTTTAGTGTTACACAGACGTACCAGCAAGTGAAAATATGGCTCTTCTTCTTCATTTGCATTGCAGTCACAGATTTAAAATTCCCTTTGTAGTGGGAAAACAGTGCTTTTAGATAGCACTCAAATCCACCATTATCAAGTCAGTTAACAAGTGTTAACACTGTCCATTCTTCCAAAATAGTGCAAGAGACTTGAAATTTTTGTAACAAACAGGAATGGACCTGTTTTTTCCAGTTTATGGAGGCCCCGACACCTTGCTAAAACTATTATGATCCCTGATGAGGAACTAGCATGCAGAAAGGTCTTTAATGGTGTTATAAACAAGACATACAATAAATAAAATACCTGTTTCTGTGAGAAACTAAAATGTGCTCTTTTGTATGAGATTTCAACCCTTTCCCTACATAGATGGTTGAATGCACGTTACTAGGTGCCTCAATTTTCCCTTTTGACCTTAAAAAAAGGCTATTTAATAACCCACGCTGTTTGAAAGATTTAAATGCTAAAGTTCAGTATGCAAGTACTAAAGATATGAAAAAGAAATATTTCTGCCTTACAATTTCCACTTTCCCATTTGGAGGTTCAAGCCATATGTATTTATTTATTTTTTTCGTTTATTGCAACATGTTCTTGCTGTCTTTATTTGAGTGTGCCATTTCTTCTTTGGAGCATTTTTCCTGAAACTTCAAGAATAATTAACATTGATTCCAAATGTGCAGTTCCTGTAGCTTAAAGCTCTCAGCTATGTTATCTGACAGCTTTGGACTGATTTGACAGCCAATGTACAATGCAACAGGTGAGAATCAATTCACGGGGCTTGGCGTATATTGATCCATACACTCTGGTAGGAGAGAAAAAAGGAGATGTATACACTTTCCACATTGAAGTACATATCCAATTTAAAAAAAGAAAGACTACCATGACAAAAACCAGTCCCTGCAACTTTAAATTCTGCGGAGCAGTAACTCAGGCTTCTATCCGGTTGAAGTCTGACATCATTAGCTGTTTCCTGGTCCAAACTCTGCTTCAGTTCCCAAAGTCAAATAAACACTGCCACATCACTGAGAGTTACAAACTATCTCAATTCTTTCATCTTTAATAAAATGATCAGTGTGGCTGCTCTACCAGGTGTAACAATTAAGTTTAACATCCAGGCATCCACAAAAAAAGAATTTATGAACTTTAACGGAGTTCAAAGTTAGCAAGGAGTTAGCGTGCTAGTTTCCATCTAAAGATGATATATAGCATGTTCTGACTGAGGGGTTTCTGAAATTTTTAAATGTACAGCTATCACTGTATCTCTGCTATCGCTTCCGATATGAATGAAGACAGAAAACTAAACAGTAGTGATGTTTGTTGGGTTACTGAAGTTGGGCTACCTGGTGCTATGGTTAGCATAATATTAATACATTAGCACAGTGAAGCTGGAGGATGAACACTAGCTTTTTTCCACTCGATAAACGTTAACGTGAGGGTTCCCGATGGGTAGGGACAAATGCAGTTCCATGGCAGGATGCTGTAAACGGACCAAACTTCAGTCAGGAGAAAAAGTTAGAGATAATCCATCCACAATAGTAGGTTAGTTATTAATATCCTGCTGCTGTAGGGTATTAAAAACTGAGCTTTAAAACATGCTACTGATGAATAGTAGTGATAAAAACTGGGAGAGACCCAATTACTGATTTTTTTTAGGAACTTGTTCAGATTAAATAGAACAAGATACAGAGCATTAAAACATGTTAAAAACACAACAGCCTTAATAAGTAATAAGTAGTTTGGACCTGGAAGCGGGGTTCATAAGTCATCAACCAGATTGGCCGATTTGCATGACTAATCTCTCCTTTTAATCATTTAAGCCAATAGAGTCACTACTTTCACAGCCAATCCCACCACTCACAAATTGTGTGAAAAATACATGGGGCAGATGCATGACACTCGCCATTGTCCAAAGAAATCTCTAACTGGGCAGAAAATTGTGATTTTTTTTTTTTTTAACCAAATTGTAGCAGTGTAAATTTGTTTTGGATGCAAGACAGCGCAGGCAAGACATAAGTCATGGATCTGTTTTTCAAATGTGAGTCGTAATTTAGGTCTTATTTTGCTGCTGGTTCAGTGTTGTTACTTCTCCAGTTACGTGTAGTCGGGTGAATGGGGTATTCCATGCTTGGTGTTTAGGTCATTTTGCGGTATTTGTTTACATGCTTATTTATTTGTTTGTTGGTTTAGCTGTGTATACCACACATGTCTATATTTACATAACAGACCTGTAAATTAAACAAGATGTTAGCACAGTGAAGCTGGAGATTGAACAAGATGTTCGCGGCCAATGAAACAAGATCTTCCACTTCCTGCACTGAAAAAAAGGCCATGTTGGATTTATTTAATTCAATAGTGGACATTGGTTGCACACAACTGTTTTGCTTTGGCAGAAACTTAAGCAACTGAGTTAAATCAACACAACTTTTTCATATTCAATAAACCTGTGCATTTTGTGTTGATAAAACACAATTGAAACATGTTTAGATGAAGTAAGGTGAGCTCTTGGAATATTTTAATTCTTCACAATTTTGTCATTTTATTTCAACACTATTCAATAACTTTTACCCCAATATTACTTGGTCACTTAAATACTACATGTTGTCTTCATATTACATAATGTTCAACAAAGTCTAGAGTCTGGTTAACATAAAAATTGAATGGATCTACAACAATGCTGTGAGGCAACAGCACTAACCGCCATGCCACCAAGCTATCAATCCAGCCTTAACAAAGTAGGGAAGCTATGATTTCTGTACGTTTTTGTCCTTGACAGGTTAAACCACAATAAATAGCGACAGCATACACGTGGTGTTTGTGTAGTTGTCTGCCTCTTATAACTCCAGTGATTTTCCTGCAGTTTGAAATCACGTGCTATCTTGTGAATTTCATGAGTCCAGCAACTAACCACTCTTACTAGATTGTATCAGGTCATCTCAACAAGAACAAATTAAGTTGTTGAATTTCATACAGATCCTACATGATTTAATTACGTTCAAGATAGAAACATGACATTTTTGTGTTCAAATTACAAGTTAGGCTTTTATAAATGTAACAACCACCCAATTTACTTTTTTCGGTGTACCGAAAAAAGTAGAGGCGGCTGTTCGTCTTGACTGAGATGGATGCCTTCCTCAAACCACGATCTAAAGCGCATGAAACTGAAATCCTGTGCGGTGTCGTGAGATTTAACATTGATATATTATTGACTTACTTCACTCGAACATGATATGAACAATTTAATAAACCCTCTCTGCATATCATGTAGTTTCTACACTATACAGTTACACTTAACTTTAAAGCATTAGGCAATTGTGTTAAATACACGCAAGATGCTTACATAATACATCCAAAAGATGGCCAATCCCTTTTTTCAGTGTGACCCCGGTACCGGGGGTGTTCGGGTTTAACCCTTTAAAGCCGGTCAGAGCAGGCACGCTCCGTTTTGCATAACTATTTTTAAATCCCTGTAGAACCGGAACCGCGTAAGCTAGCGCAATCATTTTTTTCGCATATGAAACCAGAGGAGTTGTACTTACATCTTATTATGCCATCAGCTTATCCTAGGTCACGGTTTCCTTCCACATAAAGCTTTGCAAAAATTGCATAAAAATATTCCAGAAACACGCTTTGCCAGTCCGATCAGCTGTTCGTAACACTTCCCACATTGAAAAAGACGTCAACACGAACGATCGCCCGAAACCGGAAGTGACGTCATTTTCGCGAAAAATTTAGTTTTTTACTTGTAGGCCTTAAAAGCCTATACTGGTGTTTTTACAAGTCATGTTTGACTCTATACTTTTCTGAATAGTTTCTTGGATGCTTAGAACTCGAATTGCACTGCTGGAAATAGTTTATTTTGATGCACATGCTGTTTTCTTTGCAAATTTGCATCATAGGATTGTTTTTCGTTTTTCCTGCAGTATATAAAAATTGCTGTATCTCAAAAATAAAACTATGAAGACACTTAAAATAAATTTCCTGTTGTTGTAAACTATTTTTTGCAACTTTTTTGTATTTAAAGTTTTGAGGGATAAGCCTCTTAAATTTCTCCAAGTAGAAATATATGTAAAAAAACAAAAACGATTTTCAATTTTTTTTGTAGTTTATTGCACTTTTTTGTAATTAATGTAGTTACTATGGACTTAATGCATATGTCACCCTTTTTAACTGAGTAGTCCAAAATCAGTCAAATCCACAGTAATCTGTCATACAAAGTCAAGGAAAAAAACAATATTTCAGAATCTACTCTTGTTGGGTTCAGTTAGGATCGTAAGGAGACTGGCAGTGGTAACTCAACTTAAAGAAGGAATATCCCTCCACTCAGAATGAGACACTGACAACAACTTAAAGGGAGAAAAGTGATTTGAGTGTATTCAACATTTAAATGCTCCAAAACATAGACATGAACAAAACATTTAGACCATTTCAAACATGTAAATCTCAACAATGTACAATATATCACTTAAAGTGTCCATAAATGTATTAGGTAGGCTGTCCATTTCAGTTCAGTGCACTTAGTATTCAGTGTTCTTAGTAAGTGTTAATTATCTTTAGTCACAGTTTTGCTTTTTGATGCATCAGTTTTTTGTGTTAAGTGGAATCAGATCTGACCCAAAAAAGGAAAAAAGTAACAACATAAAGCGTCCTGAGATCTCAGAAAAAAACGTTAATCCAAAAAAAAATTGCAATCGTTGTATCCTACCACCCTCCAAGGAAACAGGTGGCCTTCAGATTGAGAACGTCCTTTCTAGGCACCTCCAGTGGCATCCAGTCCTTAGATGGCACCGCCCGGTCCTTGCAGCTAGGGCTGGGCGATATATCGAGTTTTTTAAAAATATCTATATATTTTCATACGAGATATAAGATGTGACAATATCATTTATATCGATATAGTCTATGTTACGTTATAATTATACTTGTGGAGCCGCAGGTTTGCCTCTCTTTCGTCCACTTTTGTCTCTACGCAACGTTACTCGGCCTCGCCTCTCCTTCACTGAACACAACTCCCCCTCCCCCATTCACCTGCAGGCAATGACAAGATGAAAGCGGAAAATCTCCGTTAGCGAGTTACCGCGGATCGTCCCATGCGTCGGGCTGGACGGCGTCAACGTGTTAGCGAGCTAACCACGCTAACGAGCTAACCGCGCTAACGACATGCAGCCCGGAGGAGCTGCACGGCCTAAAATCCTTTCATTTTCTCAAAAATCGACAGTGCGCCTTATGTATGAATTCTGGTTGTGCTTACTGACCGCGAACCGATTTTATGTGGTACACAGCGCTCAGCAATCTGTCAAAAAATGTTTTAATATGACTTTGCTAAGCTATGGAGCTGCACCGCTTGATGGATTGTCGGAGGATTACGGCTACCGAGGAGGAGCCTCGCGGAGTGATACGTACTATGTGTGTATAAGGACCACAAATGGCACCTGTTCAGAGACGTGGTGCAGCTGTGAAATCTGTCTCTTTGTTATTATGCTCAGCGTCTATTCGTTTACATTTTGACTGCACAATTGTGAGCTTTTTGTTATGCACAAAAACAACATTGTTTTCTTTTATTTATGGACCATGATTATTTAATAAATGCTGATAATTTATTTTTGAGTAATTTCTTCATGTACATCTACGCTGTATGTAAATAAAAGTGCCCGTGTGACATCTGGGACACAGTGTGACTAAGAACTCTCTTTTTGTTCTTAACTTATGGCTTTAAAAAAAATATATCGAGATATATATCTTATATCGCCATCCAGCTAAAAAATATCGAGATATGAATTTTGGGTCATATCGCCCAGCCCTACTTGCAGCAGATTTCTACCACGTAAAAAAAACCAGCCTGCACACAACGTGCAGTGCAATCACTCACTTGTAAAATAAAACGTGTTTCTCTAGTGTTATCCTTTTTTTTCCCCACACATCTATACAGTTCTTATTGGCCAATAACAATTTATCAACAACAAAAATACATTTCACTGCAAATCATGAAGCATGAAAAGTGTCTCCGTGGTGTGTTAGCTAAAACTTCACATGTAAGCGGATTAGCCCAGGGAGCACATGTGGGTTCTGTCACTACCCGATCCGTACCGGAAACCCGATCGGTACCCCGCATGCGCAAATCTTACGTCACTTCCTCTCTTTGCCAACATTGCGACATTCAATATATTTGAATGATACGGTTAGCGCCCAGTTAGCTCCTAGCATTTCTCAACAGCTCTGCCTCCTTTTCGACTGCCCGGGACATTTTCAAATTCAAATTTTATTTATTTAAACAATGGATAATCCGTATACAAAGAAATTCATGCTTTTCTCCTCAACAGAGAGTGTCCCCCGATTGAGCAACAGCACCGTAAAATAAGAAGAATGGCGCCTAATTACAGAGTTAATAATGCAGACTTTGTAATATCTCACGTGTAGATTCATCAGCCAGATGAAGTGTTTACTGACAATTGACAGTGATAGCGCACATCATCATCACTATTCCAACAATCCTCTCCTCACAGACAAGCATAAACACACTCGACTATCGCTAAATCAAATTTAACACACGTTTGTAATGACGCTAATTCAGTTTATAATAGGGTTTATTCGCTCGGTCAGCAGGTGGCGGTATCCTCGTACACTGGGGAGTACACTGCCATTAAACGAACAGAAGAAGAAGAAAACATCTGCACATGCGCGGTACGGATTGGGTAGACCCGATTTGTACGGTCAGACTTTACACATGCGCAGTAAGGATCGGGGAGTCCTGATCCGTAACTATCTTTTTATTTTTCGTTTCTGTCTACATTGTACTGAAATGCTTCATTATTGCAAACATTTTAAGATATACTTGTTATTCTTAACAGATACTCTGACCCATAACTATCGTAAAATGCTACGACCGGAAGTAGAAACCTTTCGCGCATGCGGGGTACCGATCGGGTTTCCGGTACGGATCGGGTAGTGACAGGTACGCTAGCATACTCTCCACAGGCTAACACAGCTAAGCAATCGTTAGCAGGTTCTAAGACAAATATCACATTCCCGACAAGCATTGTATCCTGACTGGTTTTATGCTCAGAAACTAGACTATGAATCACAACTGAAACTGCAACTGTGAGACTCACCAGGATATTCTTCAAAGAAACATTAATTCCGTAGCGCAACATGTTACAGGACTGAATCTCCACACAGCTTTGCGCATCTAGCTCCGTGCAGGCGGATGCAGTGAAAGAAAGTCACCACGCACGCGCTATGGTGCATTCACGGTACATGGGAAAACTCAGCATTTAACAAAACAGTAACACTTCAAATTAGAATAAAAACAGAATACAATTGGCAATAAAATAACCATGGGTTACACATACATATTATTAAAATATGGGCTATAACAGTTGTATTGATGTATAGCAACTTGAAATGCTCCCAAAAATGGCACTACAACATGTAAAAATATAATATAAGCTCTGGCAGACTTGGTTCTATTGTAGGTCTTAAAGGGTCAAGAGGTAAAATCTGTCTCTATTCAATACATCTTTTGTCCTGTCTTTCTGTCCTCACCCCTAACCAGTGTTGGGCCAAGAAATGGTCTCCTGCCAATAAGTGATTTCTGGTATTTGCCAAAAAAATGATTGTGGGAATTTATGTTGTTATAAATGACTTGTAGACCTAAAATCTGTCAAAAATAGGTCACTCTTATCTCCCATGAAGAATATCAAGCAATTTAGAGCGAGAAAGACCATTCCTATCTCAAAGTAGCTGCTGCAATCAGTTTTGGGCAGAATAACTTTTATATATCCTTTATTTATCCTTAAAAAGTATCCATTAAAAAGTATCACTGACATTAAAAAATATATCTTTCAAGATACAACTAACACAGAAGGCAGCAGAAATTGTAACAAAAAGGACTGGATTGATGACAGTGTGGGTACAATATAGGGTATACTTCAAAAACAGGTCATTTCTATATTTTATGTATAACCCCTTCTTAATTCCTGTTCACTACAGTCTATTTAGTAATATAAGTAAAGATATTAGATGTAAAAAACAGAAAAACTTCGGAAAGCACTTTTTGGCACAACAACGGTCATGCCAGATGGCCGCCCCACCCTGGTTGTGCTGGAAGTTTCTGCCTATTAAAAATTAGTTTTTCCTTGCCCCTGTTGCCAATCGCTTCCTCATATGGAGTCGTCTGATTGTTGAGTCTTTACCTCACAGTGTAAAGCACCTTGAGGTGACTGTTGTTGTGATTTGGTACTATGTAATAACATTGAATTGAACTGAATTGAATAAAAGCTTTACTATATTCTGTAGGCACCATATACTAACAGACAACGTGCCTTTTCACAACATGCAAGGTGGTTCTATAGAGTTCAGTAAAATTCCTCAGCCGCAGCCATATGTTCTGCTGTTATTGTGACTGTTGCTACAGAGGAAGAATATAAAAAAGACCGATGGGAGAACTGTGCCTTGTTATGCAGTTAATATTTTGAACAAATACATGAACTTGTTTTTCTGACTCTAACTAGGTATTTTTGGCCCCTAAATCTAAGCAAATATCACAAATAAACAAATGGTTCCTCTTAGTTCCTCTTTTTGTTAAACGGATTATTAACCCAATCCTAGCATTATCATCTGTTGAACTGTTATATAGAATCATCATTCTTGCAATGCAGGATTCTTATAATTTAAGTCGTTTTATATTTACACAAAGAGACAGAATCAGATTTTGTGAAAACAGACATTTATGTAGAATGTTCCTTTCCTCGGCTTAGCCTCCCACCTATGTTTCTTACCTCTGAACTTTAGTTATGTGATTAAATAAAAGGTCCCTCGTTGCCCCTGAAAATTTTATGCTTAAAGCAGTTTTTTTGCCACATCCCACAGTGTTCCCATATTGACTCAATTAATATGATATTCTAATAGTGGGAATGCACTTACAATCAACACATTGCCTAAGACAAAATATCTCACAGCTCATATATTCCTAAGTCTCACAGTGCCATGTTACATTGCTGCCAGCCTTGTAATTCTTATATGAATATTACATCTGCATTTCCTTTCCCTCTCAGTTTGTGTTATTGTGTCAAATACAGGGCTAGATTTGTATCTTCATAGCAACTGCAAAGGATTCCACTGCCTGCAGTCAGGTTCTGGGGCCTGCCTGTGTAAGATTGAAGCTTTCTTTTCTGCTTGGTGAGCAGAGAGATGTGAGGGGGGAAAGTGATGGGGGTGGGGGGTAGCAGGGAGAGGACAAGGGGGGGGGGGGGGGGGAAATGGGCGGGAGGTAAGGGTGCTTCAAAAGAGAGACCCCCGGCATTGTGCCTAAGGTTTCCATCTGTCTGCAAGAGGGATGCAACATACACAAAAACACTGACTGATGTGTGCACACGAGTGCTCGTAAACAACATTATTTGTGCATGAAAGCAGTAGACACACACACACACACACACACACACATGTTTTTGTAAGTGAGGGGTAATGATGACAGAGAGGACTGACACCTAGACAGTCACACCCTCAGAAGCTTGATAGGAGAATCTCTGAGCAGGGCTTTGTGCATTCCAGTTTTGGTGTATTTAAAGCCTGCCTCAACACTGTCCTAAATCCAGGGGGGCAAATGCTGATGATCACAAGGATGTATAAATGGCTACAGGTCTGTTTAGCTGTGGTTTCACAGTACAATAAATCCATCATCACTGTAGAAGACCCAATCGGTGCTCATTGTGTGTGTCTTTAATACTGTCTGTCTTTCAGAGCTATATTTATAAAATGATAGTTTTAGAGTTGCAGAGAGCCTTAGCCAGTGAGTTTCAGTTTTGTAAATGTTTCATCATATAAGCTTCCCTTACCCAACCCCACTAAAAAACATCTATGAATTTCTGTAGATAAAGAAGCGTCTTATCCGAGTAGAAGCCCTTATAACTCACATTCAGACCCAATTTATTGTCTGGTAATGACAATAAGAGCACAGAAGCCAGGAAGGCAACAGGGTGCAGGTCCCAAATGGCGAAGCCTTGCCAGAGATAATAACAGCAGCAGAAGTAATATATTCATGCATGCATAGAGTGTCACCCCCAGCCAAAAGCACATTGGCAGAACTCTTCAGCTGAATCACCACTCACTGCAACAGTCTCCCTGAGAGCCAGTCAGCCAGAGCAGAAAGGGGTGGGGGGTTAAATACCCTGTTAAACATCAATCACTTTTTCATATTGGTAAGGTAAACACCCATTTTGTGACTCTCAATTTAACAAGAATGCAGAAGTTATTCAGGACACATCGAAAGCTTTTACATTATGATCTAAAAAAGCAGATGTGTTGGCCTGATTAGGAAAGCTTTCGTTCAACTAAAATATAAAGTGTAAACATAATGTGTCTACACTTTTTAAGAAGGTTAATATTTAAAGGAATAAACATTTAGGCTCACACATATTCAGACTCTTTTTTTCTGTTGTCAATCACATATATATTAAATATATGCTTAGGAAAGAAAATCCTCTTCACAAAATGTATTAAAGTTAAGAACATCATCAATTAAGTTTTATGTAAGCAATCAAAAGACCCTCTGATGAATGTAAACAGAGGGTTTACAATGAGGGGCAAACCACGGGTTGAACCCCACAAAACTGGAACTTTGCTGGAAAATCTAAAAAAGCACGGCCAGTTATGTAAAAAGGTTTTGGACAGACAAAACCAAGATTCACCTGTACCGAAATGATAAGAAGACACTGAAAGGAACAACTCATGAAGCATACCACATCATTTGTCACAGTGGAGAAAAAGTGCCACATGGAACTGGCAACCATACTTCTTATACTCAATAAGTATAAGAAGTACTTATTGATGATGTGACTGTTAATAGAAGTAATTGGATGAATTCTTAAGTGTACTGGGCTATATTTCAAACAAATGGAAATGTGAAACCTATCGGATGGCAGTTCACAGCATTTCAATTGAATCTTGATTCTTTGTCATATAATTAGCTGTAGTTGTGTGTGAGATGTTTGAAACAATTAACTTAATGCACTTGGAGGAAAACATCTTTGACTTTTCAAGATATTCTATTCATATCTTTGATCATCAGACAAGGACAGTATTTTTTAATATGAACACTTTATATTTAATATTTCAGATGTTTTGAGTTAGAAAAGTACTGAATTTATAATATATTTTAAATACTTTTGAACTTAAACTTAATGATATGGATGAAACCTCATTCCTATGATATATGTATGCATGCTTCCTCATTGGTGACTTTTCACTGAAGCTGAAGCTTTTCCATATTCAAAAAGTAAATGTTGTTTATCTGTATTGACAGCGATAGAGGTGACTAATCTAGCATGGATGTCTCCACATAATTTGCTTTCTTTGAAATTCACAATACTTTGCCTAGGTACAGTAGTCTACCAGTTTGATCTCATTCCCAGGCTGTCAAATACTGTTGTTTGTCAAAGCCACCCGCTTCTCACAATTATGCACAAATGTCCTTTTGCTTCAGTGCTGCAATGCAAAAGTGAGAGTGGTCTTACCTTTAACTTGAAATTCTGGAGATTTGCAACAAACCACTTGACATCACATTTAAGGAAATAAATAATTATTGTAGACTTGACGTTTAGAATGCTTTAGATGTTATAGGAGCTCCATCATTTTCCTACAAGCTCATGATGCAGGCAACAAGACCAGTTTGCTCATGGAAAGATCCTTTGCCAAATACCTAACAGTGCACTAGTGGTAGTTTTGTATCAATGACTGAAGTCATTTATTTCATGTCACTATAAATAGGGACAAAAAATATTGTCTGAACGAAGAACAATCCAGGTTAGTTACAAAAACTATGGCAGTAGAGGCAAATGTATTGCTCAGATTGTTGCGTTAAATGAAGTAGAAATCATGTGAAACTGCAAATATCTGTTTCAGCTTTTAAAGAAGAAAAGCATTCAATGACTGGAGAAAATTACTTTAATTACCATTCACACTGACATAAAGTTAATATTTCTTTTCATTAGGTACTGATAATGCTTCATTGTATATTTCCCCCGAACAGATTTAGCTTCTTTAATTACAAACACATAGTGAAACTTGTACCTTAAAAAACTACTGCATTCCTCTTTGGCCTTCTTAGAAAACTATGGGGAATCTGCAGTTAGAGTTTTAACAGGGACTAAAAGAGGAAAGTGCATCCCACCTGCCCTCGCGTCTACCTCCCGTACACACCAGCATTGATTTTAAGCTTTTCTTGCTTGTCTATACAGCAGTCAGTGTCCTTGCTCCACAATACATATTAGACCTGCTTAAAAGCGATAAGCCATCCCGACCTCTCGGGTTATCTAGCATTGGTCTTCTGGCTGTACCTAAGGCCTTTTGAAAATCTTGTGGACCTACCTCATATTTCTTATGCTCCTGATAGAAAAGCCTTGAGAAGTTAACTTATTTTAAAGGATAAATGTTTGGTTTTTTTTCCCACCAGTGAAGATGAATATTAGGAAGAAGATAAAGAAAGGGCCATTTGGAAATTGATTTCAGAAATGATATCTGTAGAAAAAAACTGTTGAATTAACTGTAGGAAAAAATCTGTAGAAGAAGTGTAACTTGAATCCTACTCATTGATCTGTGATAATAGCACATGCTTCTAACACAGCGTCCTTTGTTCCCATCTTCAACTGAGCCATGCAACTGAAGTGTGTGCATGTGTGTGGATTAGCTCCATGTGTACACTCTTGGAGCCTTAGAACCTTACAACATGCCCTATTTGATCTGTGCTTGTAGAGATACAGTATGTGCATATGTGTGTATATGGATGGTGAAATTCCCATTCCAAAAGAACTCCAAAGGCGGTCACGCTTTCGGAGGCTTGCATCAGTGTTGCGTTGCAACATCAAGCCCTCTGTGCTTTCCCTGGGAAAACAATAGCTTATCTACTCCCCCTCTTGTCCGCACCTGACAACATCAGCATTCAAGGCCTCTTTAGCACCCAGACAGCGAAGAGCTACTTAGCAGCACAAGCCCATAGGATTAACTGCTGATCTACTCATTCACTTTAAGCACTGCAAACAGCAGACTTGATGATAGCAGGGGTTTAAAAGTTGGAGGTGAGGCACTTATCACCAGATGAGCCACTTGATATCTCATCTTTCACTTTGTAAACTTTCACTGCAGTGAAGGTGATAAAACCGGGACACAATGGCTGCTGGATGGCTCTAGTGGCCTCTCCGTAGGAAGGAAAGATATCCTCAGAGTGTACGGACACCACAGAATGGCATGCAAATTAATTCAAGCATCTTTTGTCTTTTGGAGGCCCTAAAGGCACAATGTCTGGTTGCCGTATGGGGTGGTGCTGTGAGGGCATTGAGGTGCACTGGAGCATTTTATTCACCAGAATAGGAGGAGGAGGACCTTATTTTGATTTATTTTGGCTTTAATGAGAGGAAATTATTCAGAGGTGTATGAACTTATAAACACCATTGGAGGCTATTGAATTTTATTGCACAGTTTACTATTATTGTTTAAGATTCATTGGGCTTTAGGCGTGAGCAGTAGCCTCGATTTACGGCCAAAGTATTGACTAGAGTGAGAGTTCTTTGTTATGAGAATTCAGATGATTCTTATTTGAATGGTTGCTTTTCAAAACCCTGATAACATAGAGAGATAAAACCGCAACTTATTTGTGGGGTGGTCAAGCAAAAGACTTTCCATGGTCTTTATTAAACAAACTGACCTTTTTCAACAGCATTGTGCAAGTTGCATTTTGAAAGATGAATTCCTGTTTATTTTGGCTTGGGGTATATCTCATTAATGTGGCTATTGCAACTCTAAGTGTCAGGCTAACTTTGCACTCTTCACCCCCACTGTGGATTTTTGTGGAAACAAGGAGTTGCATAATGGCTGCACAGTATTCTTCAGAGTTAAGCAGCTTGAGCCTTGTGTGTGTGCGTTTTTTTAGACTATTGTGTGTTTACCTCTGATTGAGAATAAGAGACACATTTAAAATGATTTTTGTAAAATTAATATTTTTGGTAGCCTCATTGTAACAATGACAATCCAATGAAAAGCCTGAAGTGTCACCATTGAGCAGTAAACATTTGACGTTTTACACTCAAGTGTTACTGGTCTTCTACTCTGGTTAACTGGAGTGAGGTTTGTTGTGGGATTCTGGACAATTCTTATATGGGTAACAAAGAAAGATAAAACTTGCAAATTGATTTGTGGGATGGTCAAGAGAAAGACAACTTTGCTTCAATGGTTTTTATTAAATAAACTACATTTTATTCTTTCAATGCAGCACTGGGTAAAAAAAAACATCTCAGAAGCTCAGCCTTCACTCAGAGAAACTTAAATCTAAACACCTCTCTTTCATTTCATGTCACAAAAGTATTTATTTTCTGTTCTTTCTTGTTGGCATGTGAGAAAAAAAAGAGATTTTTTTTTTGAAGGAGATCTTTTTAAATAAAACTCTATCAAATCATCCAGCTGGTTTCAACTGCTCTGTGGAATTCAGTGTTACTGGAAAACAATGACTATCTGCAACATATTCAGTGTTACAGTGTTCATGTCTCTGTGATGCATTCCATGCAGGAAGTCTCATGACCCTTCTACTATAACACACTCTCGCTCTCTCAGCCACCCTCTTAACTATTCTCACAGACTCACAAAAGCACCAAATCATCGTCAACACCACCTCTCCACAATATGTCCTGGGGAGAAATAAACACATAGTTTAGAGTTTTTTCATCTGCCAAAAAGATGCATGGCTGCTGTTTTTAGAAACTGGCCATTTTCTCAAAGCATAACTAGGGAAAAGAAAAGAAAGAATAATAACTGCAGAAGACAATCACTTCCTACCCAGAAGTGGGAAGAAAAACTCCACTCATTTTTCTTGTATTATTGAATCATTTCTTGCCCCCGAGAAGTAACTATGATACAGAGAGGAGGGAAAAGAATTAACCAGTGTTGTGGAAGCATTTTAGATTACCAAATGTTAATTCCGAGAGCTTAGTCTCAAACTTTCTGTCTGCCCGAGTGTATTTTTTGAACAAATTAGGTTCAATATTTCATGTGACATGAATACATTTAGATTTCATCTAAAGATACTGTAGATTTACAGCATGTGTCATGTAGACGATTAATCTGAAATATTTAAAAAAGTGCTCCCAGTGAAGGTAGTGCTAATTAGCACCAACACTACCCATACAGCTCTCTCTACGAGTTCAGAAACCTGTCTAGTATTCTTTTTGCTGAGTGGTTCATTGCATTAATCGAACCACTCCTGCAGCGCTGTGTTTGTGGATAAGGAACACTTCCCTCAGTGGAACAAATTAGCTCTATTAGCCGTATGATAAAAGGGAGAATCTCCATTTCCCCATGTGAAGTCAAGCAGCTAAATACAGCTCCTCGTGATGCTTGACGGGGTTGGGAAGATTCTCTTGACCACTGTGCTAGGACTGATTTATTTCGCAACAGTTAATGCTTTCGTAAAATGTATTTATTTGTTTATTTACTGTTCAGCAGTGTGGGATTTTGCATCTATTTAAAGATCTGCAGGAAGTAGCATACCCTACAGTTCACCCTCATGCTGAGGTCTCATGGGACTTAGAGTTCATGGGAACCAGAAAGGAGTTTTCTGACTCCAGTGACTTTTTGTATGTCTTCACATCCGCCACTGCACTCACTCTCAAAACTAATCATCCCCCATTCCCCATCTTCCCAAACTATAACCACTTCCCTCCATTTTCTGTTTTTATCCTTATCCACAATCTTGCTTCTGCCTCCTCACTTCCTTCACCCTGTTCCAGCTCTCTTTATGAACTTCTCAGCTACACTGCACAGACTTAACAACCTTTGCGATGCTCTTTCTAGCCCGTTGTCTTTTCATTCTCTTGCTTCCATTCTCCTGAATCAGCTTAATTGCTGTGCTCCTTTCCATCTGCATGTTTGACGCTTTATCTCCCGTTTGTATCATGTTCTCAAACGATCGGCTATTATCATTCTCCACCTGAATCAGCTACACCACATTCATATACATTTAAAATGGCACTCATGCATGCGCACACACACACACACACACACACACACACACACACACAAACCTAACTCAGCACATGTGAGACCCCTTGGTCCCTGAAAACCTTTGACCCTCTTTTCCTGTTCATCTGGGCCCTATTAAAATAAGCACTGATTAGAAAGCTAACAGGAGCCAAGATTACCCTGTAATGAAGGAGTTCTGCTTCTCATTGCTTCTCTCGTCTTTTGTCTCAGCTCTGTTCTCTCTCACTGAATCAAATGAAATAACTAGGACAATCAAGATGGCTGATTGGAGTGAAGGATATTGGAAATGTGTCTGTGGTTTCACAAATTGCTGACCTAATACACGGGAGTAGATCCGCACTTGTTTTGTAGGTCAGTACTGCAGCAAAAGTCGACAAGAGTGCGTGTGCCTCTAAATTAGCTATGCATTACATTAAGCTTGACCTTAAAACAAAGTGAGTGTACTTTCTGTGCTGTTTGAGCTTGAAGAGCACTGATTGGATTTTTTTTTCTGCAAATTGATATAATCAGTTGAAAATTGCTGTCAGGGTGCTGTTGCGGTGAGAAGATTGCTACTTGGATTTTATGTTATTGTTGTACCATTCCCTGCACCTTTCTCACAGAGCATTCTGCCAACACAGCTGCTACCCAGTTGTTCACTGCTGTTCTAACTGGCAAGAATGTCTTCATTCATGTATAACCCCTACCAGTCAGGAGAGCCTCACTGTGTAACTATATGTGTGTTTGGGTTGTGTATGTGACTCCAAGTGTCTTGTTCTTAACTTCCATGAGCATGCATGCACATAAAGCACAGATGCCCTGTTCTTGTTCTGTTTCCCATGTAAGCATGTCTTTGCTATCCATGCTATAACACTGGACCTTACCCAAACACAAAGCTCTGTGCAGAAAAACCCGACAGCTGCACTCAATTACATTAACTACCATGGGCTGAAAACACACACTCGCTCCAGCCACTGGCTCCAGCCATAATCAACGACTTATTTAATAAGCCCAAAAAATGCAGCTCTCTTCTTTCTCTGTTGTACTCAACCATCCAGCTACCCTCACTGTATATACACAGTAATCTTTAATGCTCACATATATGCTTTATTTTTCCTAAGCACATTTGTTTCTGGTTCAGCTTCCTGCTGGGGTCAAAGCTCAACTCTTCGGAGGTAACTGAGTGTTGTTGTAGGACATGGGGGAAGGGTTCCTGGGAAATCTCAAGCATTCTCATGAATAGCTCCACAGAGGAAGTGTCACAAATTTCTCACACAGATATTCAGGGGAGTTAACATCTAATCTGCTGGGAGATGAGAAACCAAGAGTTTGCAGAGAGGGAGGTCTGGCGAGCTTATTCATCACAGCTTTGCGAATGAATCGAAGCACTGATATCTGATGTTTTAACAAGTATCCCCTCTAAGGTATACATAGGAAATTTCAGCCAGGATAATCTTGAGGCATTAACTTGCTAAAGGGGAATGTTAAATTAAAAAAAAGATTTGGTTGTGTATCTTAACCATAGCTACCATGACTACCCTGAAATTGTTGTTGTAAATTCATTACTCAGGACAATAATGCATTTTGTTATTCTTAGGTTGTTTTATTGTTTTAATGGGTCAAAGTACCTAACATAGATAAGATTAAATTACACTTTACACATACAAAGTTGCTTGAATGCTAAGTCTTGAAGACTGCCTCCTCTATTTTGTCTTTTATTTGGGGCTCTCATCTTCAGGCTTTTATTGATGGCAACACATCTTTAATCAAGAATTAAAAATAATAGTAATTTTTAAAAAGATTTTAGTATTTCTAATTATGTTTTAGTTTCTGAAAAGGAGAAACTACATATAAAATTGTGTCTAATTCCTAATGCAGTATTTTTGTTAAATCCTTTGAATTAAAGCTGAAAATCTGCACCTCAGTCACACCTTGATCATCTGATTGATTTTTTTGTATCTGCTCCAATTGTGGTGGGTTCACCACTCCTAGGAGTGGGTGGTGGGTCACGTCTCCCATGTGTGAAGCTGAGCCAGGTTCAGTTTTTTCCAATTGCAGTTTCTCATGTGGTATCTTGGGAAAATCAATTGTCCACCGTGATATAGTTTCTGGCGTCCCTCTGGCATGCACCTGCTGCATACTTGTTTCCAGCATGTTCAACTGAGAGGAAAGCCAGAGGCAGACCTAAGAAGACGAGATACAACATATCTCAGCTCACTTGGGGATGCCTAGGTCTCCTCCCAGAATAGCTGAAGGAGGTGGCTTGGGAGGGTGAGATCTGAGCATATTTGCTTGAGACAGCTGCCCCAGCAACACAGACATGACATAAATGCGGATAATGGGACGGCGAATGGGTGGTTGGATGGATTATTTTCTCAGATTCTTCCTAAAAGTCAAACAATAAATGAAAATGAAAATGAATTCCAGTCCATGAGCTTTTAACATGTATTATATTTGTTTGTATTCACTCTGTG
Organism: Mchenga conophoros; assembly: GCF_057382185.1. Taxonomy (NCBI): domain Eukaryota; kingdom Metazoa; phylum Chordata; class Actinopteri; order Cichliformes; family Cichlidae; genus Mchenga; species Mchenga conophoros. The sequence goes on from NC_140531.1 coordinate 37,540,582, forward strand.
TTTAGGCCTCTTCTTTTATGATTCCTTATGCACTCCAAGCTGTATCCACTATCCTCCGAGATGGAAATCATGTGTGCTGAACAAGAACTGCACAGATGAACTAGGTTCATGCATGTAGGTAGAGCTTTGAAAAACCAGGAAACAGCAGAAGGCAACGGCCATCAATTCATTATCTCATAATTATTCTAAACCTGGTGTGCGAAAAAATATAAAAATGCAAACATGAAACTCTATATGTGATCTTAACATAATAATATCTAAAATATTAATTGGCCAGTAGCTGGTCATGTTCGATGTTTATAGTTTATAGCTCTTAGAACACTTTTTTTTCATGTACGGGTCTCAAGTGAAGTTATCCTCAGCTGTTTTTGCCAATATTAGCAGGTAAGATGGCTGGTAGAAAGGGGCCACCCTCACAGTGCATAGCTCATTATTGTTTGCAAGACTAATGTTCTGGCATTTTGATGTCATGAATAGTTCACGGTACATTGATCAGGTAATGAAAGACAAGACTCAGGAGTGTTATCCTCAATATAAGTCCCTTGGTACGATCACATGAGGACTTTGCAGCACATTTTTGTATATAAAATGAAAATATTATCAAATTGGCTCAACGTTCTGAAGCAAAAATAAGATCTAAAAAGTTATCTTTTATTATATGTAAAGACGAAGTTCTGTAGTTGCTATAAGTGAACAGGAAAGAAAAGTAAATGCTTTCAACACAAAGAATGTGAAACATTATTTAATACTTCATATAAAATCATAAATAGCAAAAGTGATATAATGATGAATTCAGTCTAGTACAAGGAAGTATACTTAAGTTATCATTTCATTCCAAAAATCCTTTCATTCTAGTAAGAACAAATCGATGTCAAAGAGCATAATTATCTTGTCTTATCAGACAAATAACGTGGCTTGCTACGGTGTAATTATACTGTCAAATAAGTTTGTGCTCAGTTGTTGTGAGAGAAATGTTAGTATTTTATTTTTTATAATTTAGCACTAATAGGAGGGTATCTGTGTCGGTGCCATGTGCGCATTCAGCTTGTAGATACACCTTGCCAACAAATCTTACAAGTGTTAGATCATAACTTTCCGAACTGTCATCCAAATCACTTCTGGCTGAAAAAATCAGGAACAACAACAATCTGGCAACTGCCATATCAGGACCCAAATCAAAGCCTCGATTCACAAAAAAATTCACAAACTAATCAGTGACGCTGCTGTGGGTCTAGATTTCATATGAAGTACAAGATTATGCATAGGTGGCAATCAGTCTACATTGCTTGTTTACAGTTTATTAGTTAAAATTAAGCTTTTCTCAAAACATTTTTAATACTGTACAGGAATATCTATCAGATGATAACAAAGACATTGGCCTAATCCCAGACTGTTCCCCACAATCTCCCATCCCTGACGAGCATAACTCCATGTGGAGACATGCTGAAGGGTTTTTTAATTAAGAGGTAGCACAAATACACACATTTAAGCATTAGAATGCTCTGACTTTTTTCTAACTGAAATAGAAACTGCAGGTGACTATATTAACACCTTGTACTTCACTTTTGTTGCTTTAGTTATGGATACACCTTGCCAACAACCTTGTTGCTTTGGAAATCGTTATTGTTGTCAGTTCTTGAATTGAATCTCTCTTGATCTCTTGATCAATGGTGTTTCTAAAAAGCACTCGGAAATGGCATTTTATTCAAAAAAAATACTGTTTTATTTTCTTTAAGACAGAGTTTATTAAATCCTTTAAGAAATCATCATTCACATTTTGGACTATACGTATATTCTGTAGCCTTGACTTGCCTTAAATTAAAAGTGAGGGAATTAAAACTTAAGTTTGACTTAAGATCTGCCACTCCTCTCACTTACCCAACATGGGAGCCAATTACTAATCACCATTCCCTTTAACAATCCAATTAGCTGCACTTGTAGTGTGCTGCTTCCAGCTCTGGATTATGGATGCCAAAATTCACCAACCACTATCATACCAGCAGCAGCATTAAGACTCTATCTAGACTCATTATGTTCAAAGTGATGATAGTCATTTTGCTGTCAGTGAAACCAACTCGAATCTGCAACATCTTTAAACTAATAATGTTTTTGTTCTTTTGTTTTTTACTTCTAGCTTTAAAGCAGTCTCTACGGTTTGAATGATGTTTTGCTGCGTCCCTTATAAATCTATAATAGGTAATTTACACATTTCTCCTTCACAATCCAACTTAGATCATTCATATACTTTGTATATTTATGTTATACTCCTTGACTTTAATTAAGCAGCTGCATGGTATGGTCACTAATGTTAAGTTCATTGATAATTTATCATCAGATGACTACTACTGTGAATAAGTACTAAAAAGTTAAACTGTATTAAAAATAACTTTATGATCACATTGTGTATCATCATAATGTTCTAGCTAGGGATGTGCTAATACAATATTTGGATCGACTATTAATCTGATACTAACCCAAAAAACTTGCACATGACATCATGCGCACCTCATTCAAGAACTGTCCGCCATATTCACTATAATTCAGGATTATTACATGTCCAAAATAGCTAACAAGTGAATGTCACGTGGTAAGTGGTCATGTGTCTGCAAAACCTCTTTATCAGATGGCAATGACAGTGAGCCAGTTTATAGTCCAATCCATGCGACAGCAGCACCTAGTGCCAAAGCTAAGATAGCATGGAGGAAGTTAACAGCAAAAGGATAGCAGCTTGGGGATATTTTTACGCTACTATACTACATGTTTGCAAAAAGTTTTACTTACTGCAGACTGCGGTCAAAGCGAACTTTCTCTCGTTCTGCTCTAGTTCACTTCCTAGCTTTTTTTACTTTTATGCTTATCATAGTTAGTCAGAGACCTTATCTTATGAAGCTTTATCATACTAATGGTAACATATTGTGCGATTGTCAGTCAGAGTAAATATTACGTTTAATTTCAACTGTCTCTTATTAGTAGCACACCTGTTGTGTGTGTGTGTGTGTGTGTGTGTGTATACCGGTTTTTCCTATCTTGGTGGGGACCAAAATCTGAAATTTACTATACTTGTGGGGACCAACAGCTGTCATGGGGACCAAAATCCAGGTCCCCACGAGTTTGAAGACATTTTTCAGACTCAAAATGTGGTTAGGGTAAGGGTTAGGGTTAGGCGTTCATTTTTGATGGTTAGGGTAAGCGGCTAGGGAAAGCATGTCGATGAGATGTCCCCATTAGGATAGCAACACCCATCGTGTGTGTGTGTGTGTGAGTGGGGTTGGGAGGCAGGTTCCATACATGACAACTATTTGCTGCCTAGTGACTCTCACTTAATAAGACCAGTGCAAATAAATTACATGAATAAACCAATTCATTGTATTTTTTCTTGGCCTATTTTCACTTATTATTTATCTAATAAATGCCAAAAAAAATCAGCAAATGTGCTCTGATTAATTTCACAAATTTAGGAAAGCTGGGCTTAAGCTTAGCTTGTTGTTTTGTCATATATAAAAGAATGTTTTTTTTCCTCACAGTGAGAGATACAGTTTTTGAACTTAACATTTGTATTATTTCTTGTTATCGGCACTTACCCACATCCAAGGCATCAGATCAGAACTGGAAAAAGCTTGACTGAGGAATTCCTAGTCATAACATTGCTTTACTCTACATGATAGTATTCAATATTTTCCCTTTCCTGTGGAGTTATACGAACAAAAATGTAATGACACCAAGGAAAGCTACCCTTTGATTGACTGTAATCATGGATTACTCTGAATTGTTGAAAACATTTGGAATTATGTAAGTACACAAGTCAACAAAATATATAACAATGTTGTCCATAACATCTTATAACAGCAGCAATAATAATAAGTGAAAAAAAAATGTTTTCTATTGTTACCTTCCCTCTCTGCTATACATAAAGTTAATTTCCCTGAACATCACTTCAAAGCATTTATTACTGCAGGTTCCTTGGAGAGCATGTCAGTGTATTCAAGTTAAACAGCCACATGCTTATTATGAAAGCAAATCCCAGTGTTTGCTTAAAAAGACAGAGGGAAGAGAGAGACATTGTTAACGATGTGGAAGACGATAAATAAGTGCTGGCTATGGCTCCTTGTCTGACACTTTAACTGGAGACATCAATTATTTATCCAAGTAAAGAGGGTCAGGGTGTGTGTGTGAATGAGAAGAGTGTGTTAATGAAAGCGAGAATGTATGGTGCTCAACTGTACTTTTGAGCATAATAAGAATATGTGTGCTTGTCCAGTGTCCATGAATGTCCTCTAACCTAGCTGTATGACAAATCTATGAAGGAGTTCACCCTCATTCAAATCTAGATATCCATGCGCTTTAAAAAGTTTCACTGCCCCTTTTTCCAGGACGTCTCAGGGAATTCTTTAATGTAAAGGGAAATGGAAATACGCTCTGACTGCTCAAGATAAGACTTTTAATTTGCTACTGTAAATTGAAGCTATTTGTCTTCAAACCCCAACTTCTGTTTCAGCCTGCCCATATCTCAGACAGAAATATATCGTTCAAATTAAGTCAAATGTAGAAGCATGTGGTGGCATTTTTTTTTTTATGTCTTTTGCTGCTTCACAAGGCATGAAAGTGAATTTGGCTGAGGTCAGTACAGTCACAGAGCAAGGTTAAAGAATCTAATAAAAATATTTTCTTTTCCATTGCATGTTTTGATTTTTGTTTTTGTTTGGACATCATCATGTTGGTCCCTGAAAAGAAGCAGAAAAACAGTTCATCGTTCTGCACTCGTCTTCACCATGTCTGATTTTCTCCTCTCCTTCTCTGCATTTCCGTACAGCTCACTCTCATCCATCAGCTTTGTCACCTCTTTCCGTTTCACTAATTTCATCTCATTACATTTCTTTCTCCCTTTTTTGTTCTCCCATTATCCCTCCCACACATTCCCACAACTGCAGTGCAACCTCTAAGTGCCGGTCACAGTCACACAAACCACAAACTGTTGATTCCTGGAATATTTTTGTCCAGAGGCCAGACCATTACTGACCAGTGACCATACATAGCATACTATAATTCAGAGTTTATTTCTATTTTATAAGCTCATGCAGTTGGATGATAGTTGTGCTCATTGCATCTCAAATGGTGGGAAAGTACCTAAGATTAAATCTGATGGCTAAGATACACAGTCATAATGCACAGAGTTCTTATTGAGCAAAAATTGGTGGTCTATAGTATCCGGGCATCTTAATGGTCTCCATATGTGCCTTGGCTACCACACGCAGTCAAAGCAGCACACAGACTCATGTTTGAGGAATCAGTGAAGTCTAGAATCTCCTCACAAAGAATCAAAAATAAACTCAACTTCAACATGGCCTCTTTATATCCTGCCATAGTTCTCATGTTTGTTTCCTTTACATAAAGAACAAGTGGCCTGCTTCGCAGAAGAATGAGGGAAAATTGTTTAAACAAGGGCAAATTTATGGCGCCATGCAGGCTGCTGTGCCATTTCATCGAGGGGAGTGGTCAGAATGTAATACCGGTGTATGAATGTCCCATTGATCAGGGCGTTGCTGCTCATTTCTCACTTGGAGAAGTGAGAAATGAGCAGTGAGTATGAATAGCCAAATAAATGTCAAACTGAGGGAGTGTTAATCGTTTATGAGTGTGTGTGTGTGTGTGTGTGTGTGTGTGTGTGTGTGTGTGTGTTTGTAGCCAAGTACATGCCAGCGTTTAGGATGTTAATTGATTTTCACGAAGTTTTATTATGCATTGGTAGTCAAAGTCAGCAAGTGGTATAAATTTTTGTTTAGTTTACTTATTTCTTAACATGTATCCATAATTTAACTGTTCAGTAATAGAAGCTGTTCACTCAGCTCAGTGGAGGCTCAGTGGAAGACAACATGCAGTGTAGACCAAGGATGCTGTGAGTTGACAGTGCTAACCACTTCACTACGCTGTCTACGCCGGCTCTCTCTTACCCTTTACCCGCCCCTGTTGCTTGTCTCGTGTTTCTATGGTGTATTGATAGTCATGTGCTTTTGTGCTGAGGTGTTTTTTCTTTTATCAAACTGTTCTCCCACTAGGAGCTCAGTCTGAGTGGAGTTTTTTTTCTCCTCCTCTTACCTCATGTAGTGTATTTTCGTTGTTTTTTTCCTATCAGCCTACCTTCTGACATGTCTGCCCAATGTGATGTTTGTGTAAAGTTGGTCAGAAGGTTCCTTTGTGAGTGCGCATGCGCCATTAGCGTGCTGCCTGCTGTAACCCCTAATTTCCCTCGGGATGAATAAAGTATTCTGATTCTGATTCTGATACTACAGTTCTGCCATTATGAACAGAATAGTTGTGACAGATTAATGTTGTTGGTGCCCTTCCTGTCAGTGCCCTGTCAAAGATCTTGCCCTTAGGTGCCACAGTTGACAGGAAGGTGCCCTTTCCCCTGTTGTCTATGAATGCAATAAGTCCCTAAAATCTGAAAAACAAAAAACAATTAGTTTGTTGCTGCCTTTTAAAATGGCCTGAATGAAAGTTTGAAAAATATACCTACTTTCTGGCAAAATACCGTGAAAGATTTATATGATTTTGGTGAGTTGTTCATGTTTATTGCCAAAACAGAGGCTGCATACCTCTGTCGAAGCACAAAAATCCTTTAGCACCAAGAGCCAATAGATATGGGCAGACTGAGACAAAATGTTACATTACTTGGTGTTTCTAAATGCTTGGCTGTGTCTGTGTGTTAGCCCTATGACAGACTGGTAACCAGGGTGTAGCCTGCCTCTCATTCTATGACACCTGGCATAGGCTCCAGCATCCACTGGATCCAGTTGGAATAATTAAGGATTTCTAACTTAGTCCTAGCCCTACCTGAGGTAAAATTTTCATACAAGTCTATCAATACATTTTTCAACAATCCTGCAAACAGTTTGACAATTTGAGACAATCAAATAAACAATCACATGGATATTTATATTATTTAATGGATATCAGTGAGTTCATCAGGCTATTAAAACTTTGGAGTTTCCAGAGATTCTGGGGTCCTTAAGCAGGTCATATTAGTATCAACATAAGTAGTGCATTGGTTAAGTATATATACTAATGCAGAGGGTGTTTCTTTAAAAAAAAATCTGGCCTTGGTATTTGGCACGCAGCAGGCCATCGTGTTGCCCATTCAAATATATACAGCAATGTGTAAAACATGAACAGATTAATTCTGCTGTCTTCTTTGTGATTGCCGAGATGGTATTTACTGATTGTTTCCAAAATCTCATATTTGGATCATTAAGTGTTAAGCCCTTATCATTAACACTTATCATTTCATCTATTACCTGAATGTCCCACAATATAATTTGCTGTATTAGAAATTTGCTGGTCTATGGAAAAATTTAAATTTTGGTCAGGTTTTCGTAACAGCATACTGTTTTGTTTTGGGGGTTTTTTCATGAAGAAAGTAAGAGAGTTCAGAATGTAACTCTGCATGCCTCCATTATAATGTAAAAAGGTAGCAGGTTTTTGGTGTCCCAATACACTGTGCTGTATTCATATTTTTCTTTCACTCAGAGTTGGGAATATGATTTTATTTCTCCTAAACTTGCGTGACGTCTGTCAAACATGCTGATAAATAAGTGACTGTTAAGGTAGCCTTTGTAAAAGCCTGCTTTTTAGCTGATGAAATTGCTAGACAAGCACTGCATTTGCAGAATAACACTTCTGTAACCGTACTGAATTCTCCTCAGTTATGCAAGAAAAAAGTGTAATGACAAAAAAAAAATGATTGGGAGAAAATGCTGAACAAAGCTGAAACGTCTCAAGAAAAGGAGGAGAGCTTGGGAATAGATGAAAGGAATATTTTTTTTCAGAAGCTTTATAACACACCAGATGATGAACCTTGAATGCACTCTCCAGAGTTGACATCAGCTCTCCACCCATTGTCTGGTCCAACAGAGCTCAGTCCTACCTCTCACACAAAGCCCATCTCCACCCTTCACTGACAAGCCATTCAGTGGGGAAAACGCAACGTTGATGGGCTCTGACTAGAAGCATTTTGTAGTCTGTCCGCTGTTCAATGGGCCCTCGCTCTCCCAGACTCATGGCAAGACTTTGTAATGGAAATGTGTGATGGGCAAAACAGCACAAAAACACTGTTCCCTGCCCTCATGTGTCGCAATGATTTTATGGTCTGAGTGAAGACAAGAGATTGAGTGTGTGTGTTAGGGGATAGCCGTGTCACTGTGTGTGTGAGATATTTTATGACTGGGGCTGCACCATGGGCCCATGGGTCAGAGTTCCATTTGACTGAGCAGCCCACGAATTGTTCCTGCTGCAGGCTGGTTAGCTGAGCCCTGGCCATAGGGAGCTAAGACCATTCAGCACTGTGTGTGCCTGGTTTGGATGTGTGTGTGTGTGTGTGTGTGTGTGTGCGCATTTCAGATCCAAGTGTGTAAAAATGAAGCACATTTAAGCAGTCCACAGATAGGGCAATTGGGAGTTACTGCCATTGATTTGAATGGGAGTAGTTGCATTTGTGCCTCCCTTTAGAAGCTTAAAGGATTAATAAAGCAGCAAAGACTAGTCCAGTGTCATTTCTTATATGCCTCTGAGATGAACATGCAGGAGGGAGGGCGGAAAACAGAGTGAGATGGATGATGGAGAAAGGAAATTGTTATGAGAAAGTCTGTGGAATGGGCAAAAGATGAGGAGCAGAGCATGCATAGAGGAAGAGCTTTAGAGAATCTGGATATAATTAAGAGATGAAAGTTGTTGTTTTTTGTTTTTTTTTTCAAATTGACATAGCTTCCATTAACAACGTCACTTCTGCTTAAGTTGAAATATTTATTTTTCTGACCTGAGAATCTTGGCATTAAATGAAATTAATATTACACGTGCAGGTATTAGTTGATACAATCTCTCTTGAAAGCGAACAAGAATGAATAGCTACCCAAATGAAGAATCTTGCAATGAAACCCTTTAGATTAACTCCATGTGGCAAATGTAATTCACTATAATTTCCCTCATGCAAGCACATGCCCCTGAGGCCAATACAGTACAAGCAATAGAAAACATTAAGGAAAATGCAGTTGGGGTATGTGACGGGAGAAAAAAAGGAAAGAATGAGAGACATTTAAAAAAAAAGACAGTAGCTGAGAGAGAACAGATGAGGAATATCACTGTGAAATGCACTACTCCAAGACTATGCTCCATAAAAGAAAATGCATACAGCATCATTCTTCTGCTATACAGGAAACAGAAAATGAAAAGGGCAAATCTGAGTTCGTGCACCTTGGTAAGACTAGCCACTGGCGACAGTCTATCTCCAAGTCAGTGCTGCTGAAAAGGGCATGGTGAAAATACTCCAGCTCTCAGCATAAAAGGAGCTGACACACATTCCGATCCATTGGTTTTAGTAAGTAGGCAGGCAAATGTCTTGTGAAAAGGATTTGCTTAAAATTTAGAAATTTTGAGAGATGAAGATGCTGAGAAGCACTGTGATATCTTGCAATAAGTATAAAGAAGTGTAGTATTTTTTTTATTAACTCAGACAGATTAGTCAGCCACCTCACATATCTGGCTGTTCTTTATTCATTTCAGGTGACATGCTCTTTAGAATAGTATGATTTAACCACCGCTAATCCTATTCACTTCTTATTTGCCTAATTCCAGACCCCTATATTTAGTTTTATGTCAAAACACCCACGTGATGAATGATGAATAAGATTGTCTGCTAACAAAAGCCTTAATAGTTAGGCAATGACGCACATAAAGAACTTCTGAAATTCTTGAGAGAAATATAGTTAAAATTTAATTGGAAAGCAACTTTAAGTCTTTATGTTTATTTAATGTACTTTGTTAGAACCAACTATTCAAAAGTTCATTTAACTCGGAATTTTAATGAAGCCTGGCCACTTAATGTCTGGGGATTTTTCTTATTCTCCCATAAAATGGTACATTTTTTCCATTAAAAATTGTTCATTGTTACTGAAATGTATTTGGCTCTCAGTGCTTCACTAGCCTCATAATCAGACTGAATTGCCATTTCATTTTATGTCATGCATTTAGCCTAATGCTGTGGTGATGTTATTTGTCTTCTTGAAAGAGAGCGGTATAGATTGGTTTCTGAGAAACACAATTGTTGAGATGAACATATACTGCAGAAGAACAAAAAAAGCTAAGAGGACTGGGAGCCTTTCTTTGTTTCATAGTCTATACCTAAGTTTCAAACAAGTGGAAGGTGAAGGTCTGTACTCAAACAGGTTTCAGTCATAATGCTCACCCTGGTAGTGCATGTTTATGGCTGTTAAAGAAACTGTGCAGACATTTTTCAGGGTGTGATTAATGCTGATGTGATCAGCCTGACAAGCGCTGGACTTGCTGACAGCTGATAGAGGTGCAGAGTGATGGTTTTGGATGGAAAATGCATCATTTTATTACACATTTCATTTTTCAGAGAAAAAAAAATCAAACAGGTGCACATAGCCTATTTCTTGTTATCTAACATATGCCTCTGTGCCTTTGTAACACATCTGGCATATATCATTGCATCTGTTGGTGGTGTATCTCGTGAACATTTGACACTCTTTTTACACTCTGTCTTAATCCAAGAAAGGTATTTTAATGGTTATCCTGATTTATATAACAACTGAATCAGGGCAAACCTCAGCATATATGATAAGAGATGTCGGGTCAGGAGAGTTCTGTGTCCATGCCTGCCTCCGGCACTCCTAGTGCTTGTCCCAAGCTCAGATAAATGAGGACCATTGTGTCAGAATGACCACCCAGCATAAGATTTTATATGCTTATTTTAGTTTGAACAAAGAATGTTAAAGATGGTGTGGCAAGGCAGGAGGAAAAGAAAAAAAGACCACAAAAAAGGTTTATGAATGTAGTGGAGGGGGGTCGTTGTGACAGAGTTTTATTTTTGCTTGTTTAGCTTTCACACTCATTTGGTGTTTGATTAGGTTTAAGCACTAAAAGTTATTGGTTAGGTTTGGTGAAGAGATAATGGTATGAGTTACACCTCTACACAACACTAACCCTGCACAATGATAAATGCTATCAAGTGCAGTAACATGCAGAATAGAATGGGTAACCAGGTTTCATGTGATAAGCTGGAGAGAGACAGTTTAAGTATCACCATATCCAATTCCACCTACAAAGATGTGATTGATTAGTCATTTAATCTGGGATCTGACAAGTGCAATACATCCACTTTGAATTGTAGCATTATTCAAAAAGTGGCAGTGTGACATAACCTAATCTTGTTCAGGTTTTTTTTTCTTCTCACAGTAGAAAATAATTTCTTTTGAATCTCAGACATAAGAAAGGTACATGGAAGAACAATAGCTTCATCTTTTAACAGACCATTGCTGATATCTATCATGTGTAATCTTTCCCAGTCTAGAAAACTTCATGTATTTTTTGTTTATTTTATGCCCCCTTTAGACCAGAATACATTTGTGTCTTTAAATTATATTGCCTCTACTACAAACAGTTTGAAGTCATCACATCCTACATTGATAAGTAAGAAAAAAAATATATATATATTTAAAAGATCTCAGCATAGCAGCATGGTACAAAACAAAGCACCACCATTATAAATATTAAAGCTTCACTCTTCATATATAATATTGCTTATTTTCCCCAGAAGAGCCATTTTGTGAGCAGTACAAGGCTGCACTCCCACTGAACCATATTTAGGAGTATTGAGAAACATAATACCTTGGATGAATGGGTTTAATACATTATTGATGGCTGGTTGGTTTGTTGGTTTTTATGTGTCAGTCCTTGGAGAGTTTAAGCATAACACTGTTTCAAAGAGACCACTGGCCTGCTTTTCATCTCCTGTTGCTTTAGCCCAAATACAGCTGTGCTACAGTAGCCTGATTTGGGTAAACATGCACAAGTGTACAAGCTCACACACAGGCACACTCATGCAAGTGTTAAGGTGTCAAGCTAGTTTTATTCTTCATGCTCTCTGGGGCATATGCATACTCAGTAGCTGTGGTAAAGTCACTTAATATGGGTAACCGCACATATAAACACTTTCAACCACTGTGAGATGTTAGTATGTTTTCTGATCCTCAGTATTCTCTGGGGCACACTGTTTGTTTGGTTACCTCAAGGTTTTGCCACGCTCTGTATTCACCAATATTCATGAAGGGCTACTTTCCCTGTGCAAAAATGGTATGGCCAGGAGCTCGACAGGGCTTTAAACAGTACAATCACCAACGCACACAAAAAGAAAAAAGGGTATTGTTTAAATAGATTGCCTGCATATAAAGTACACATACACACTATTTATACCCAACAGCAATTTTTCATCAAACAAACTTAAAAAAACGTGTTTATTTCTAAAATGTGTGTGTGTGTGTGTGTGTGTGTGTGTGTGTGTGTGTGTGTGTGTGTGTGTGTGTGTGTGTGTGTGTATCTTCTAAAGGCATGTTTGAAAAGACACTCTTTACAGTGGTAACACATTAATCTTAATTTCTCCTTTCAGCAGTGAAATTAAAGAGCCCTAACATTGTTTATGACACTTAAAACAATGTTTAAAGTTGCTTGGCCTATGAAAAGAAATCTCCAGAAGTCCAGATTAAATCAGCAGAGCTCCTGTTTTTCAACTGGGGCTTCCAGCTTCCCAACAGGGATGTTGTTTGTCTCGATAATGAGACTGACTGCAAGTTTTAGTTGTCTGAAAAGTCTGTTAAAATGTTTTGATCATTGTTAAATTTCTTATTTGTGTTGCCTACAGCTCGAACCAAAAGGAGGCCAATGCTTAATGTTTCCTCACATGAATTCCCATGTACTGACAAAGAGAACTGCAGATGGTGTATGGCTATGCCGCTGCTGTCGCTGCAGTGATTATTATCCTGATTAGCATAAACTTAAAAGCAGATCACATGCATCTTGATTACAAATCATCAGTGAACATGTTTAAATCAGTAATATAAACAATAGCTTGATACACAGTGTGTAATCTAATACTGAGGGGATTTTAATTCCTTTACAATTGAGCATTACTGAAATGAGCAGTAAACCCTAATAAGTACTAAAGAAAAAAACAACTCTAATTGCAGTGCAGTACTCTTTATGATGCTCTGTAGGTTTTTGACAGTATTCATAATTCAGAGAAAAAATGCAGCACTGAAGGTTGATGCAGTTAGAAGGTTCACACTGTATCTGTGTTTTACTGTTGCTGTTTGGATCAGACATTGCTGTGAGGCCTGTCAATATAGTAAACACTTAATATCTATATCACTCTAAGCATTTGCTTTCCACTTTCCACTTTTTTAGAGCATGTACAAAATGCAGGAGATCCAACTTTTTCAACAGCAGGAGTAAACATAGCAGCTTGTGCAGGACCCTTGAACTATTGCAGTTGAGGTTTGAGTGAAGGTATGTCAATCTCTTGCACAAAGTAAGGAGCATGGTCTGCTAATGCCTGCTGAAGAGGGAGGGACATATAGTTCAATTTGTAACCCAGGAATGTACAAAATGCATATCTAATATATAGAAAATGACTTGCAATTTTATGTAGCTGAACTTTCGTCTAAAAGGGCCATTTGTTACTTTGCTCCTATACATACATACATACATACATAGATGGATAGATAGTCAGTTTTAAATGGAAACACAGGTAATGTTTTGTTTGCTGTGAAATGAACTGTGACCACTGTGGATTTAATCTTTTCATACATTAAAAAGAAATATATGTATGCAAACACTGAGCCACAGAGAGAAGATGTGCTTTTAAAATAACAAAACAGGACAGGAAATGTTTCTGCAAGCCTGTCCAGGTGTGACTACTGCAGCCTAACACTGAGACTAAATGTGTTTTGTGGAAATTGATGATTTCCTTGTATCAGTGCTGACAAAGCAACAAGGTGGGTGCAAAGATGCTAGGATAGTCACAAGCTTTATTTACAGGGAATCTTAGCTTGTAAGAGTTCTGCACAATGAACAGCTGTGGTGAAATCAGCAGAGGCAAAAACTGGGGCTTTTATCTGCAAAAAATAAAGCTGGGCTGTCTCATCATACTCCCTAAAGACTTCACTCTGGTTGGCTGGTTGTCTTGACTGGCATACATTTGTAAATTTTAGAGTGCTTAGCTGCAGAGGAGAGCTGTAACCCATTAGAATGTTTATCTTTACCTAACATGGGATTTATGGTTTAACTCTGAGACAAAAATGCATGTACGTTAATTCAAACATGCTAAACAAGTTTAAGTTCTTGTGAGCACTAATGAAAGGTCTTAGAGAAATAATGCTAGTTATCCAGGAAATAACTGACTAACTAATAACTATTCAAGGCGTTTTCCCTTAGCTGTTTTTGTAGAAATATGTACTTGCTCATAATATTGCTGAAAAAGACTTCAAGGATAATGCGGTGCTCAATTTTAATGTCTGACTTTAACATTTAAATTTTAAAAATAAATATTAATCTTTAAAATGTTTTTATTACATTAACAAGAACTAAGGCCTTAATACAAGGTTCACCATTACTTAATGGCATTGGTCGCGTGCTCTAAATACAGTCTACAGAACAGAAAGAAGTTTCTGTCATCTTCTGCCATAGTCTATTCTAAAGCCAATCATTCTTCTCCACTCTTATATATGTTATACTGTAAGGCAGATCCACACCCTCACATAGATAAATTAAATATTGCCGGGACCATGGTGTGTGACAATGAAGTAGATTAGTAAATCTATTTGGCAGGTTTCCTTAAGAGAGAACAGCGTAGGATGATAAAGTGATGAAGAGTTTTCCCACTGGAAAATGTGACAGATACGCTCCACTGGTAGATTAGCCTATTCCCTGAAGAGCTGAGTGGATTCACAGACTTTATTGCCCAAGGAGAGAGAGTTAGGTAATGTTCAGGAGAGATGATAATCCTTCCTCCTTAAATCACATGAAAATCGTTAGTGTTGGTGCTATAATTAAGTTCATGCATTAATTGCCTATAGCAGCTAAACAAGTCCCTTAAACCTGGCAAGGAAATTTAGAAAAGAATAATTGCTCACTGTAGTTTAATTTAGGTTTGTATTGTTAAACTCCAACTTGAAGAATATGTTTCTTATTTACAAATTCCCCAGCGTATTTAAATAAAAACCAACCATGAATATACACAATGAATAGAGGTTGAGCCAAGGCTCTTGGTTAACATCTGGAGATCAGGGAAAGTTTATGGATTCCAGTTTGGTTTATTGGATTATTGTTGATGAAGATTTAATAATTTCAAGGTCATTTTTAATACAGAAAAAACATCGGAGGAGTTTGGAGGCTCATGACCAAGGTTAGACTATTGTAACAAGCCACTTCTGCCAGTCGCAAACTTATTAAACTCTGTCTAACTGAAGTGCTCCTGTTTAAGAAGCACAAATGGTAATCTATCACATGGATCAGGCGACTCCCACTTATATATAGATATCATATTGCATAATGGTATTAGAACTATGAATCTGTCCCATGCCACTCTCCCTTAATTTATAGATGCTTTGGGAGTAGGAACTGATTTCACATTCATATGATTTTTTTATTGAGATTATGTATCGGAATTTCAGGAGCAGGACCACGCCTCCAAACACGCTCCTTCCGGCTGTCATCTATATAGGTTCCAAGCTGATCATTCTCGTTTACGTGCCCCACCCTCTCTCTCCTTGTTCTCCATTCTTCAAATTCTTCACTTCTATTTAGTACATGGGGATCTGCCAGGCCGCGGAGCCGTCGCCAGTCCCCTTCAAGGCCTTCCCCAAACCGCAGCCCAATTCATGTCAAAGCATTCACTTTTATCTACTAAAATGCTGTCAAACCTAAAATGAGGACGTGGGCCTAGCTAGTGAAAAGTCAACAAAACAACAACAATGCAGAAAAAAAATTCATTACATAAACTTTAGACATTGGTTTGCATTTCACTGACTGAAATAAGTATTTGATTCCCAAGCAAAACATGGAGAAATCCTTGTTGGAAAGCACAGTGGTAAAATAATTACTGATATCTGGACTCATGACCATAACCCCCGTACCTTATTTAAAATTTTTAACTCTGTGGTTAACCCTTCCCCGGACATGCCTTTAATTCATTCTCAGGGTCTTTGTGAGCGATTTCAAACTCACTTTTTAAAAAAGGTCTCATCTCTTAAGTCCTCCCTTCCCCCTGCTTTATATCCTCTCCCCATTCCTGAGTGCATTTCAACTTTCCACCAGTTTGAGCCTGTGTCACTTTTGACTCTTAAGCGGCTAGTTGCTCAAATGAATAACACCAATACTGTGCTTGACATTCTTCCATCTCGTTTAGCTAAGGACTGTTTTGATGTAATCGGACCTAGTATCCTATTTCTTATGAACTTTTCCTTGCTCTCAGGCTGTGTTCCTTTGTCCTTTAAGCATGCTGTAGTCCACCCGATTCTTAAAAAAAGAAATTCTGACTGTTATGACCTTTCAAACTATAGACCGATCTCTAAGCTTTCGTTCTTGTCCAAGATCCTGGAGAGACTAGTTCTCTCCCAACTCCAGGCGTACTTGGACACGAACAATATTGCTGAGAAATTTCAATCTGCCTTTAAGCCATTGCATAGCACTGAAACAGCGTTGGTTAGAGTTCTTAATGATATTCTTGTAATCACTGATACTGGACGCTCTATGGTCCTAGTTTTACTGGACCTCTCTTCGGCCTTTGATATGGTAGACCATAACATTTTATTACTAAGACTTGAGCACACTGTGGGTATTAGAGGCACTGCCCTCGACTGGTTTAAATCATACCTCGCTGATAGATCCTTATCAGTTCACTTAGGCACCTTCTCCTCCGCTCCGGTCTGTTGTGGTGTGCCTCAAGGATCAGTTTTAGGCCCTATTCTCTTCTCATTGTATTTGCTCCCTCTAGGCACAATCTTTGAAAAATACAATATCGCCTTCCACTGTTATGCCGATGACATACAGATCTATTTTGAACTTACTGACGACCTTGCTGTGTCCCTGCACTACTTTCAAGAATGCATGCGGGAGGTCAAAGAATGGTTCCTGAGTAATTCCCTCGTTTTAAATGATAAGAAGACTGAGATTGTGGTGTTCAACAGTAAAATCCCTCGTGCCCAACTCTGTGCTGCCCTGGGTTCCTTTGCTAGTTTTTCTTGTGACTATGTCAGTAACTTGGGTGTACTGCTGGATAGCTCGCTCAAACTCGATAAGCAAGTGTCTGCTGTAGTGAGATCTAGCTTCCACCAACTGCGCCTTATCTCTAAGGCTAGGCATTATATTCCGCATGAGGACCTGGAGAAGCTTATTCACGCTTTTGTGACCTCCAGGTTGGATTATTGTAACTCCTTGTACTATGGTCTTCCCTCTTCTCTTCTTCTTAAACTGCAAACAGTCCAAAATGCAGCAGCCCGCCTTTTGACTGGTACCAGGAAATTTTGCCATATTACCCCTGTCCTAGCTAGCCTGCATTGGCTGCCCATAAAGTACCGTATTCAATTTAAAATATTACTCCTTACTTTCAAAACTATTAATAAATTAGCGCCAAGTTATCTTAGTGAACTTCTCAAACCACATACTCCTGCTAGAACACTCAGATCTGCCACTCAACTACTTCTGACCCAACCCAGATCTCGACTGAAGTCCCGGGGTGACCGTGCGTTTGCTCTGGCTGCCCCGGTACTGTGGAACACCATTCCTCTCGACCTCCGCGCATCTGACTCCATTGCACTGTTCAAATCACGATTAAAAACCCACTTATTCAATCTTGCCTTTCCCTCTAGTTAATATTTCTTTTATGATTTTATATCATGCACTTCTATGCTCATTTAAATTCTTGTTTGCTCTGAACCTGTTGCTTTCCTATGTATTAGTGACAGTTATCTGTTTGCATATTTAGTACTTGCTTTGGTCCTATTTCTATTATCCTCCTCCTATACTCTATTTTACTTGTTAAGCACCTTGGCATACCCTTGGTTTTTAAGTGTGCTTTATAAATAAAGTTTATTATTATATTATTATCATTAGGCAACTCCATGAGCTTAATGTGGGTCTTCTTTAGCAACCCCTGAGTTGACTTGGCAATATGTTTGGGAAAACCCATCCATGACCCATGTTCAGTGTGATTATGGTTTCATCTGATCACAACACATTTATTTATTTATTTATTTATTTATTTATTTATTTATTTATTTATTTTTATTATTATTATTATTATTATTATTATTATTATTATTATTATTAGTAGTAGTAGTAGTAGTAGTAGTAGTAGTAGTAGTAGTAGTATTTCATAATACTAATAATAATAACTTATTAATGTGAAAAATTACATCCACCACATAATGATGTACACAAAAAAGAGATATGGGGACACAGAGAGATAGTGAGAGAAAACAAACTTGTAAGTAATTTGTAAGTATTAAGCTGTGGAAATACAGAATTAATATTTCTTGTCACCATAATGAAACTGCTGGGGTGAGTAATGGATACACCATTTCCTGCCTGGGTACACAATATCTTGTCTTTAGTCACAATTTATTTTGAGCCTAAATTAGCCTGTAAAGCTTTCGTTATGAAGAAGAGGGCCTATAAATTACTGATAGGATAAACAAACCTTATGTACTTTACATGTGATTTGTATTGTTGTAAAGTTCAATTCATCTCAACAATGCCTTTTTGTAACAGCTATCTCTCTCAAGACTCCCTCTATTATAAGCTACAATACCCTGCAACATTTTTTCTGTCATAGTACAGCAGTACTAGTCACTATGCTTGAATCAGCTTCAGGTATCATCTGACCGTTCAGTGCTATACAAACTGCATAGCAATTTTGCATTGGAGGATCCAAGAGTGCAAGTTTGAACATAAAATGATAGAATGCCAGCGATGTTTCTTGACCAGTTGTGGTTTAATGTAAAAGTAAAAGTGTTTTAAAATCCATTTGAAAGATGCTAGAAGTCAGTGTTGCTCTGCTGTAATCGGCACTCTTTCTTATTACTTTTAATAATCAATTATTAATCTGAATAAGATACTGTCTTATCAAAAGAGAATTGATGTAATCCAGGCTATGAGAGGTGATTATGTGGACGCAGTTTTTAGAATAATGAAAAATTACCTTTACATTTGGGTGTTCTGTGAAGAAGTTATTTCGTCAATTTAATTCATGTAAGGCATGAAGATCAAGTCAAAATAATTCATGAATGTGTTTGATTTAAAGAGAAGATAAATATCACAGTAACACAGACACACACACACACACACACTCCCAAACACCTACACAAACACACACATTTGGGTTTGAATCCTTTGGCTGGGCATACATCCACGAGGGTCCCCAGGCTAGATAAATGCTAGTCAAGCCCACCTCAAAACATGAATAAGAGAGACACAACTGAAGTCACACCAACTCGGACATCACCCAGCTTAAAAGGGTCCATGTCAGATGTTGGGGAACCAGGACATGGACAAGAACTGAAAACATGGAACTGATGGAATGCTAGCAGGCCATCTGTCCCATTGCAAGAGGTTATATGCAATGCATGTGGGAACTATGAATGAGCAGATGACTAATATCCACGCTGACTAAGAAGCACCTGGTAGTTCAGTGCCATAGCATCAACAAAAGAAAGCTATTATTGAAGCTGAAGATGGAGAGACTACAGCACCATATGAACAATAGCAAGCAGTATAACTGAACTAGATGATGCCCACCCACGTGCAATAACAGGTGTATCTACTGAGCTGAGGATAAAGATTGTGGCCAGACTCAAGGTAACCACACAACCAAGAGCACGACTACCCCAGCTCAATGACAGTCCTATGAGTGGAGACAACTGAGGAAGTAATGTAGTTCTGTTTACCAACCTCACTACCAGTATTACTGAAAACAATGAGCTCATGCATGTCACTGCCACAGAAATCCTAGAAACACTAAAGCATAAGATCAAGATGCATGATGCATTTGCATTGTCTTATGTCCATGGCGTTCACTCACCAATTATTACTTGGAGCTGAACACATAATGTCATTGCTGACTCCTTGTTTTGTCCCTCCCTCTAGACATTCAAAGCCTTGTCCCCACATGCAGAGACAAACCTGATGCCAGTCTTTAAACACTATCTTCTACATTGTGCCTCTGCAGCCTGTGTCATGAAATCGGCACATTTATGACCTGCACACCTACACAGGACATACATTGCAAGTTTGGGAGAGCTTAGATCCCAACACAAAGTCACTTGTGCACTTCAATACATGCATAAAGAAAAGGACTTGTATAAAAGTTTAAAACATGGGCCTGTAGCTTGAGCTAAACAACAGCATTACAAAAATGGTTTTGACAGTTTTATTGATTTATTTAAAAATGAAAAAGACAGCTGCAATACCTCCTGGATAGCAGTTCTTTCCTCACAGGTAACTAAAGCATCAGAGAATTTTAAAGCTGGCCACAGTTTCAGCCTAGAATAGCAAATAATCAAAATAAGATATGTTGAAAGATTAAGAGATCTCTTTGACTGGATTAATAATTTAAACGCCAAACGAGTTACAAATATGTGAAGTGGCATTAGGAATACAAATCTTTATATGTAGTGGAAATAATTACCCATGATGCTATATATTTATTTTCTTTTTGTTCTCTTGCTCCCCTTGCGTAGTCTTATTGGTGTTACCTTGAGTGACTTGAGTTAGTGCCAAATTTGATATGTGTAGATCATCTGTCTTTTTAAAAAATGTTCTCACATACTAGAAGTGCTTATTCTACATTCAAACACAAGCTTAACTGCAAGTGACTCACGATTCCTTAATCATAGCAGGCAGGAAAAAGTCTTGATCACTGATAGACTCAGCAGTGGGAGGACGGGTGTAATAACAAAGTGTGAGAAGATAATTACCAAATAGTAAGTGTTTCTCTTAATGATATGTAAAATCATTAAAGAAAGGTCAACCTTGCAAGAAATGAAGACAATAGAATAAAGAAGATTTTTAGTTCTTCGCTGTAACTTAAAAAGGAATTAGATTTCCAATCTCAAGGAATTGTTTTTGTCTTTAAATCATTTTGAAAATCTCATGTCACAAAGTGTACTTTTTAAAGCATGCTCCAAATTCTTGTCTTTTTGTGCAAATTGTGACTCCAATGTTTGTTAAATCCCCCGAAATAATGAACTTTTGCATCATACCCGGTGTGTGTTCTCCCACACTTTGCCTGTTGAACAGCTATGAGTCATGCAATTTAAAGCTGAAAGTAAGAAAGGTCTAGTCATTACCGTGTTCAGGGGTAAAGGGCACCATTAATACTGTATATAGCATGCAGTTTGCAAGGCAATGGTGGTAGAGCTTGAAAGCTTAACTGTGTACTTCATATTGATTTTCAGTTTATCATTTGCACACATTATTGGTTATTTTATCTACTGTGTATCTACTACCTATTATTTTCTATGTCTATTAGAAGAATCTTTTAAAACTTTAAGTAAATACATATTAAATAGTTTGTGATGAGTTTACTGTAAAATATAGCTTTAGTAGTTAGCAATTTAGCACTGAGAGTGGAAACGAAGGGAAACATTTCACCTGGAACTAAAAAGAATATGATTTTCCTAAAAATCTTTCTGTATGTCAGATTTGTAAAACTTCTGTAAAATCTCACCACACGTTTACTTCTTCATGTCGGACCTTATGTACACTAACTCAATTTCCTTGGCATTTGATCCCCATTTTTCCCAAACCAATTATGAAATACCCATCCTTGTACCCAAATCTACACTGATGCATAACTGTGCCAACATACTCATACGGAGCCAAACACATGTGACCATAGGCTGTTTCAAATATTCCTGCAGTGTTGCACATCTGAACAATACATTACAAGAACTTGACATCAGCATTAATCCTGTCTATGGCACCGATTGGCCCTTTTGTGGTGCTCAAAGGATAGAACATTTTTCAACCAAGAAACTGATGTTTAATATCACATTGCCAGACTAATCAGTCAAGTCAGTGTGATTCAAAAGGGACAGGACACAGAGAATCAACCTGTAACCAGGTTTTTATTAGTAAGTGTTTTGGTGATAGCTGTTAATACATCCAAATGTAGAAAGCACAAATAAACAATTTTTCTGACATTTTATTTTCCAAAACACTCTTGATATAGAGGCTCACATTAGTACAACACATCAGGTAGTAGTACTGCCCCATTCTCTCAAGTATACTAGTGATGATTGAGAACCTTGTAATGATGACACACTTTTAATTAACTAGGAGATCTTTTATTATAATTATTATAAAAGATTTTGCTGTGACATTGTAAAATGTAATTGCTCAGTATAGTCTTTTTTAATGTAATTCCCTTCAGCATCCCATCAAATTTAAAAAGAAATATTATTTTTACAAATCACTTTGTGTAGCGTTTCATTCACTAATCTGTTTGTCAACATGACATGCTATGACTTCTTTCCCTCAAAACAAAACATATTATCGTATACTAATTTAATAATAATTAATTTTTGATCTATATAATAAAAGCTTTGTACCCAGTTGGGCAAACTGTTTACATCTGTTTTCATCAATTAAACTGAGATACCCAGCTATACAAATAAGATGCTAGTGCTTCTTTCCCCATGTATATCATTGTAAAAAAATGTGTTAGCATTGTCTTTCCATTAAGAGTCTGTCTGTCCAGCTACCTGGATTAATGATGGGCAAATTGATCTACTTTTTTGCATTTTATTTTGTTTCCACTCGTGAATCAATCATGCAGTCCCCCCAGCCATATGTGTTAGCAAAAACATCTCTAGCCCAGTAACAAATAAGACGCATAAATAAATCATAAATGGTTCAGATGTTACAGTCATGATGCAACTGTTGTGTCTGTCTTCTCTCATCTTCTTGTCATCTTAACACACACACGTTCTCCCAAGCCCGCACCCCCCTCTCACACTCACACACTGACACACAGAATGCTACAGTACTTATTATGTACAAGACATTTCAGTGGGAGTATAGTGTCAAGTGCTTACAAGCGCACTGCACTGATTTCTCTTTCACACCATGATAAGTTCATTTCATCATTGATGCTTTTCATTTTACTGATTGCTACAAATAAATACAGGAAGGCTAAATTAAATGATTAGTGAAAGACATGAGGGGGGGGGGGGGTGTTAGAGTGGAAAAAAAGTACAAAGCAAAGTAGCTAAAGACCTTTCTCAGACACACACATACTCAAACACAGAGAATCCCAGGAGAACTGAGATGGCCTTGAACTATATAGTCTGTTTATAGCATTGCTTCCTTTCACACGGGGCTCATCCCTGTACATTGCAATTGTTGCAGTCAACTATGGCGTTGTTGCATATAAACAGCGCTAGGGTTGTAAAACAGAGTCAATTAAAAGCTCAAGCATAAAGGTTTGATTTTATTTGACATATGTTGTATACATCCCAACTATACTATGTGGGACATAAATTACAGCATTGTGTTGTAAACTTATTTGTATTGAGACACTACACTGACCTTCATTGTATCCATACAGCTTCAAGTATACAACTGAGTACACAACATTAAGAAAATAAAGAGAACCTCTGCATGAGAATCAAATCTATATGGCAGAAAGTCATAATATTGTATATGTGGTAGTAATAGTATGTGCATTACAGTGTATTACTGCACAAATTACAGGAATAAAGAAATTTGTCTGGATCTAATGACACAGAAATGCCACACAATTCCAGAATCCAGCCTGAATCTCAGTGGCTGCTCTACTTTAGAAGTAGGTTAGTCGAGCTCTACTATATCTGTTGCTCCTTTGTAACAACTCTCTGTTCTGATCTGCTGTCACGGCCTCAGGGCCAACCACGGCCATGATGGACACAAATCCATCTGACAGCTTTGCACATACATCCCCTTAAGCTTTCCCAAACCCATTCCCAAAGGGTTTCCTGGAGATGGCTCAAAGTTCTTCCTGGGGAAACATGATGCATATGTGCATAGGAACACACAGATCCAGCTCAGATCCACATACATGGGAGGATAACGTGAGTTTACACATACACTCTCTTCTGGACAAGCAGCTGACTGGCTGCAGGAATGATGCCCAGATCAGAACCCTGAACATGCAAGCCCCTCTGTGTGGGCACACATGGAGCTTGTACAGTTGGTGACAGATGGGGGGGTTGGGTATGTGAATCCCCAGGGTGTGTCTGCTCAGTACCTGCGGCATGTGGAGGGACCTGAGGCAAAGAGAAAACAGACAAAGGGCTCCTGTAGGCATGGCAGAGGGGGCTACACACAAACATCAAAACCAAGAAACGAACAGACAGCGCTGAAAAGCAAGATTTTCTGACTTAAAAAAATGTGAAGATATCATGCAGAGAGAGGTCTGCTAGATAACCCATCTCCCTAGAATCCAATGAAATTAAAAAGAGCACTGCATGACAGTATAATCACAGTCAGATCATGTGAATCTGGGCTCAAACTGTTGCACTCACACCCACTGCAACATATAGACAGAATCTCCTCTTTGTTTTCAGTATTCAGATGAAAGGTTATTGGGATGTGAAAACCTACCTTTTGATGGTAAGAAATCAATCATCAGACCACATTCCTCTGAGCAGCCAGACACTGCAGCCTGTGCCACAGCATGAAGGCAGCAGGGGAGGTAAGGGGTGGGATACAAAGCTGAGGTGGACATGAAAAGGGAATGTATGCTAAGCGAATAACAAAATGCTTTTCTCAGCAGGAGCTGTGCAAAGTGGTGTCATAAGGGTGGAAGGGGACTGTCAACGTGCGTGTCTGTATGGACTCTCAAATCCTTTCATCAAAGGCTCAGTGAAATCATTTGAAGCTCAGAACCATGTTATTTGCAGTCAAATCAGCACAAGTACAGAGACATCACTATAATTTCTCTAAAGTCCTAATGAGTCAAACTGGGGACACAGAGAGAATGATGGACAGTGAGCAGATCGATTTTGATATATAAATGTCTGATGTTTTTATTCATAAAACATGTGCAACAAACAATCCTTCAAGCCTTTCTGTCATCACTTGTTTATAAGATGTTTGAATGTGTCCTGTTTAAATTAAAACGAATGTTCCCATCCATGACCACACGTTGCATATTTTTTTACATATGGATTCTGTCACTGTCACAGTCATTAATTCCACCTCTGCAGGAAAATTAGGAGCTAACTACGAACTGATTTTCCATAACAGTTACCAGTGTCCATTTCTTTTATATTGTTAAACATTAAGACCATGTAGTCATCTTTATTCACGATCCTTGTCACATCAGATGGAAATACCCAAACACAATGTAATTAACACTTACCAACCTTACATGCCTGTTTGTATTTTGCCAGTTTTGGTTTCCCTCCTACTTTTAAACTAAATCTGATAGAAATAGAACTGAACATAATCAACTCGCCTAACACCCAGTTCCACTATTTTCTGATCATGTCTGTACTGATCATAAGTTTACCCTCAAGTAATGCCAATGAGTGAGGTCAAATATGCTTACAGTAAATAAAGCAGATTCACATTGAAATAAATTTAAATGTTCTGATACCACTAATGCAGTGAATTGTTACAGTTTCTTTCATTTCATTCCCTGTGATAAGACGGCAATGATAAATAAAGCAAAATGGCAAATGAGGTAGCTTCTGCAGTTCAGGTAGCCAGCAGCTAGACTGTTCATCTTCAGTTGCTGGGGTAACTCAGTCAGTTGAGAAATGACTGAAGAAGAAAACGTTTTAAAATTGGAATCTTGTAAAAAGTGAAATGAATGACCGGTTTTCGTGCTCTCTTAAAATGACAGTTCTCAAAATAATCTATGCTTAAACCTGAGATTGTAGGATTGATGTATTTAGTGTGAACAGCTTTCGGTCTTTTATTTATTGTTAGCAGAATTATACTATTCCCATTAGCACTCTGTCCTGCAATAATAAGTCCACTAAAAGCTGGAGACATTTTGAAAAGGTAAATATTAGTTTGTACATCATAATTTAAATTACTTTCAAATTCAAGTACCCAAGGATTTCAGAGAAGTGTTAGAACACAAAAAAGGGATTCACTAATGCCAAATCCAACCTTCTTATGATTCAGCCTTTGAAAAAAAAATCCTCCATACAAGTGTGTTAAAGTTAAAAGTTTGAATTTTTGATAAACTGAAGTGTGCGAGTGATTGCATGTCCATGTGCCCCTTTGTGTGTTTTTATGTGTTTGTATCTCAGTCTGTAACAAGTGTGCATGTGGGTGAACACTAGACAAACAAAAGGTCCTCTGAATGTTTGTACTTTCACTGAGCATTTGGGCAAACAAATGGGTTTGACACATAAAGCACAGTACTCTCATGCAGAATGCATAAGCCCTGCAGGCAGGCTTAAAACAAACACTCAACGTGTCCATAGACAGGCCTAATACATCTCAGAACATCTCTCACACACACTTAGACACACACAAGCAAAATCTTTGACAGATTTAATTCATCCCTGTGGACAGGTAAGGCCAAATCTGTCCGATGGAGAAAACAAACACACATGCACTTATTTGCACACACACACACAGAACTGCAGCAAAATTGTAAACACTGCATCCATAAAACAATGTTTCTGCTGACAACACAAAGCAGTCTCTACCCCACCTCCCTCTCTTTGCACCCCATGCCCCCTTCACTCCCTTTATCTCTCTAACTTGGCGAGGAGAGTAAAAGCAATTAGCTGTGCAGCAGGTGATCCAGGGACACATTTTTACATGCAGTATTTGTCCTCTTTTCAAAAAGAAACCAATCATAACTGATTTTCAACCAGTTAGATGTAATAAGTGCATGTGTGTTTTACTTGAATGTGTCTGAGTTGTGATTGTGTGGGTGGTCTTACAAGAAGCAGAGTGGTAAGTGAGGCTGACAGAAAACATCCCACTGAAGGAGAGGGTCACAGCAATAAAGCTTGGCTCACTTGATCTTTTTGACCCTTTCTCTCACTCGTTCCCTAAATTCCATCAGTACCAGTGAGCGAAAAAGGAACTCATGAACAGCATGAGTCCTGCTAGATAGACAAAGTGATAAAGATATAGATAGACAGATAAAGTGAAGACAGATAGAAATGCACATCTCCCTTGCCCGCTTCATCCATCTCTGTCCAATCTTTTCGATGTTCCTGCAGTCCAACATCTTTCTTACATCTCACACTCTTCATCTGCTGTCGCTCTCCTTTTACCTGATATCTTCTGTGACAAAGTCTATTTCACGCTTTTGGGAAGTACATGCACATTTTCACATTCATTTAAATGTATAAAGTATACTTCTTTTAGAGAGTCAGTGATCATGCAGTCTGAATGTAACGCCTGAGGAAATTTACCCTGTAGCATCTGCTCCCTGGGTACTCACAGGTGTTAGGTAAATCCAGGTAAGTGAGGCAGCGCAAGGTTGGCTGAAATCTAGCAGAATAACATTAGCAGAACAAACTCAGGAAATCGTATTTGATGTTTGATTCATGTATAAAGCTGTTGTCATTCGGAATTTTGTTCCCTAAAAAACAACAGTGGAAAGATAATGCTTTTGAAACTAAGACGTATAAAACTGAAATTTTAAATATGCTGAAAAGGATTTGAATTATTTAAAACACTTCAGCGTTTTATGCCTTGTTTGAAAAATTCAAGGTCTTCAATAGAGAAATAGTGTCTAGTTCATTCTAATTGTATATGTGCTAGAAGTTAAAACCACGCATACAGTTCTTCTTTATCTTGTTTTGTGAAACTAGGAATGAGAGATAAGAGAGAACGATATGATCAGTGTGCCTTTCATGTATTTCAGTTATATATGAAGCTACAGCTAGCAGCTTTTTAGATTAGATTAACACTGTTAGACTCTAAACAGATGAAACATCCCACTATACTCTCTCCTGACAGAATTTCACCATCTCCTAGTGACAAGTTAGTGTCTTTATTTATTCTTCATTATTTCTCCTATCTACACCTCAGAAAGTTAGTATATACAACATTGTGCCACCCCTTATTTCTTTGTACTTTGCTTTCAAGCTGCCAGACTTCATTCTTATAAATAAATAAATCAAGTACCCCACTTGCCCTGTGGACAGTCTTTATCCTTTAAGCTCCAGTCCCTTACCCAAGGCGTAGGAGCTTGAGGGCCCTGCACAGTATCTTTGGTATTTGTAGGGCTGCACTCTTCTGGACAGAGATCTCAGATGTAAGTTCTGGGATCTGTTGGAGCGACTCACCCAGTTTGGGTGTTACTGCCCTGAGTCCTCCGATTACCACTGTTGCCTTCACCTTTTTCATCTTCCTGATATTACTATCATTCGGTATAGCTACATCTATTGCTATCACCCTCTTCCTCTCCTTGTGCACCACTGCTTTGTTTGGTTTATTATTTGTGTCTGGAAATCAGACTGTGATTCCAGACACACATCTTCACGCTCATCCCGATCAGAGAAAGATCGCCGAAGGTCCAGATCTAGATCACGGTCTGGATCAAGAGGTTCTCGAACAAGTTCTTCACACTCCAGATCAGACAGAATTAGAAGTGACAGAGGATCGCGCTCTGAAAGGTCCTACTATCATCATATTACCTGTTTATTATTCTGAATCACCCTAGGGGGAGTATCCCATTTTGACCTTGTTTACTTCCGGGCCATACTCGGCACAGATGTTCCTGTACACTATGCCACTTGGTTATGATGTTCCATTTATGCCCTGCCTGCTACCACATTGCACCCCGATGTTATGTGAATCATCTCAGG
The DNA here is from genome assembly GCF_057382185.1 of Mchenga conophoros. NCBI lineage: Eukaryota > Metazoa > Chordata > Actinopteri > Cichliformes > Cichlidae > Mchenga > Mchenga conophoros. Next base: position 37,569,255 of record NC_140531.1, read on the forward strand.
GGCATCTTTGCACAACCTGCAACTTCAGTCTTCCCTGGTGTGGTAGACCCTGCCTCTATGGATCTTGTGATTAGAGCTTGTTCTTGTGCTGCCATGATTAGTGCCTCTGCGATATTCTTTTAGTCCAGCTTTGTCCAGGCATTAGTAGCATTTTTTGATATCAGCCATTTCTATCTGCTGATGGTACATGCCATACATGGTCCTGTCCTTCCATGATGGATCTTCTTCTTGCTCATCTTCTTTCTCTGGCTCCTGCTGCCTGCCCGTTCATCTTAGCTGCTACAGGAGCTTCTGTGTGGTGCTTAGGCAGGCTATTGGCTCTCTAGACTTTCAAAGGGTACTTCAACTAGTCTTGATAATCAGCCATGAAGCATCCAGGTTTCCAGCTTAGCCATGATCCTCTCTTTCAGGTCAACTGCTCTCCCACTCAATGCTTTCATCACACCAGTTTTTCTTGGGGCTCGGTACCCAATCTCAGATGGTAGGAATGACGATATATCCATCCTTACCTCACGTCCTGGCTTCCCTTTGCCGTAGCATTTGTGTTCTACATTAGTCTCTAGCTATGATAGCAGTTGCTTCTTCCAGATATTGGAACACTGACCAGTTGTCACAATGTTAGTCTAGATATTGGTGTCAAAGACTTCATAGGCCTCACATTGTCTTCAGTATTTGTTGTTTGTTAAATCACTTTGAACTGACCTATGAAGTGTTCAAGCATAAAGATTTTACCAATATCAAGGGATGAACCAGTGTTCTGTCTACAAATAAGAACCAGGATTAAATTATGTCTTTAAGCACTTTGTTACTATAAATTTTTCAAAAAAACAAAAACAAAGCCACATAATTTGTTCCCCTTTCTTTAGTTGAATCTATAAAAATGCCTAATGTTTGACAGGCATAAAATAGTATTTTTTTTACCATTAAGGTGATTCTCAAAGAGCTATTAGCTAAAACTTGGCATATCTACTGTAACTACTGTTTTCTCACGTTTTGTGCAGCATATCCTTATATTTCTTAATTTGAGAACTGGACAAGTGTCGGAAAAACAATGAAGTGGCATACCTAAAAAGCAAAGACCTGAGACAGCACCTAAGAGATTCATCAGGCCCTTCATTTGATCTATGTTCTTCAGTGATGATCTCAGTGGATTTGTTACATTTGCTCTCCGGAAGAATGGCGAGAAAAGGCTGAAGTATGCCAGATTACACAAGTACTGGGCTGAACATTAGTGGTAACAGGTCTTGTGGAGTGATGAATCCAAATTCTTAATTTTTAATTCAAGTCATTGTCAGCAGTGCTTCCACGATTAGTCGACTAGTCACAATTACGTCGACTATCAAAATCGTCGACAACTAATTTAATAGTCGACGCGTCGTTTGAAGATCCCAAAAGACGCAGGAATAAGTAGTAGGATTTAAGAGTGTAATAACGGACTGAAACAGAATATAGCAGCACTGCATGTACAAGGATGCCAGCTGCCGTTAAACCCCGAAGAAGAAGAAGCAGTAGTGTCCAGTATCGTAGCTGTGACCCAATTAAGAAACCGCATCCTCCTGTGCTCCCATTTGTTGGCCGATTATGTTACAGCGACACGACGAAAACTGTACAAATTCGAAGACTCCGACAAAAACCCACTGCCGTCTTTTGCTACTCAGGTTAAACATGATATATAAGTCACTTACATAACTTAAAAATGTTATTTTTTGGCTTTTTTTTTTCAGTATTTTATTTGTTCCTGAGTAAATCAGTCTGGCTGAGATTGAAGTTATAGTTTTTACACAGCTGAATAAACATCAAGCAGACAACTCAGAAGTGTGAGATGCTGGAGAATATACTCCAGTGTCCTGTTATATTTTAGATAGCAAGGAGTTTATTAAACTCCACCGAAACAATCTGCAAATTTCATTAAAATTTAATAAACGATCATCTTGTCTTTATTTTTAGTTAGCACATACCGTAAACACTTAAAGCTGTAAGCTAATGATAGTTATATAAGAGCAGATGCTGGTGCAATTAGCTGTATGTTTTACATCCAATGGACGCATGATCTGATTAGTCGACTAATCGCAAAAATAATCGGTGACCAGTCAACTATCAAAATAATCGTTTGTGGCAGCCCTAATTGTCAGTATGTACAGAGGGCAGGAGAGGTACAACAGTGAGTCTGCAGCTATGTGTAAAATACAGTAGAGTCTCTGTCATGGTTTGGGGCTGTTTTATCCAGTGATGCTGGTCAGAAATGACACATTGAATGCCTTTTTGCAGAAAAGTACCATCAGGTTTTGATCCACCAAGCTAGCTTGAATAGTAAATCTCTTCTTTCCTTTATACTGTGTATTTCCATTTATCTTTGCACATGTTTTAATGCTTTCCCAAAATGTTAAATTATTCTCTTACGGTTAAGAAGTGCAGCAAAGAGCAAAGAGGCTATAAGAGTATTGTATAGATATAATATATGTTAGAGTGATATATAGAGTATTAGTTTTGGTCTTTTAATGGAATTTGTTGATAGAAATAAAAGGTCAGTATTATCAGCTTTTTTCCTTTAAGTGCAAATAAACACACCTGATTAGCACATTCTTCATAGCATCAATTCGGTGAGTTCAGGTTTTATGATCATCTAATTTTAGCAGTGGTAAGATATTGTGCCCCCCAGCTGTGTGGAGTCTTTCATAAACTGTTTATGCTGAGTCTGAGTCTGCAGAGGGTCCCGGTGATGTGGAAGACATCATGCCTCGTCCCTGTACCAAAGACGCCTCGTCCCAGTGGCCCCCAGGATTACAGGCCCGTGGCACTGACCTCCCACATCATGAAGACCCTGGAAAGGCTCATCCTGGACCAGCTGCGACCCATAGTAAGACCACATCTGGATCCCCTTCAGTTCGCTTATCAGCCTCGTCTCGGAACAGAGGACGCCATCATCTACCTGCTCAATCGTGTCTACACCCATCTGGACCAGCCGGCGAGCACTGTGAGGGTCATGTTTTTTGACTTTTCCAGTGCTTTCAACACCATCAGGCCGACCCTCCTGGGTGATAAGTTAGCAGCGATGCAGGTGGATGCTTCTCTGGTGTCCTGGATTGTTGATTACCTGACAGGAAGACCACAATATGTACGTCTCCCACAGTGTGTGTCTGACAAGGTGATTAGCAACACAGGGGCACCACAGGGGACTGTCCTCTCCCCCTTCCTCTTCACCCTCTACACCACAGACTTCAGCCACTGCACAGAGACCTGCCATCTTCAGAAGTTTTCTGATGACTCTGCGGTGGTTGGATGCATCAGCAGGGATGATGAGACAGAGTACCTGGCTGTGGTCGACTCCTTTGTCACGTGGTGTGAGCAGAATCATCTGCAGCTCAACGTGGCAAAGACCAAGGAACTGATCGTGGACTTCAGGAAGACCAGGAAACACTTGACCCCTGTTTCAATCCAGGGGGTCAGTGTTGACATTGTGGAGGACTATAAATACCTTGGAGTACACATTGACAATAAACTGGACTGGGCTAAAAACACCACAGCACTTTACAGGAAGGGCCAGAGTCGTCTCTATTTTTTGAGGCGACTGAGGTCCTTCAACATCTGCCAGAAAATGCTGAGGATTTTCTATGAGTCTGTGGTGGCCAGTGCGATCCTCTATGCTGTTGCATGCTGGGGGAGCAGGCTGAGGGTCGCAGATGCCAACAGACTTAATAAACTGATCCGTAAGGCCAGCAATGTTGTGGGGATGGAGCTGGACTCCCTCAAGGTGGTGTCGGAGAGGCGGATGCTGTCCAAGATAAAGACAATGTTGGATAACACCTCCCACCCACTCCATGACATGTTGGTCAGTCACAGGAGCTCGTTCAGTGAGAGACTGAGATTACCGAAAAGCACCACTGAACGACACAGGAAATCATTCCTGCCTGTGGCCATCTCCCTGTACAACGCATCCACTTAACACACTGTTTGCTGCTACAACTACACATGTTTCTTTTCCAACTATTTATTTATAAGTGACTTATGTATGTATGTATGTATATATATGTATATATTGTACTATTCTTAGTTAGTGTATTGTCTGTCTTGTCTTAATGTTGGTTTAAAATGGAGCACTGTAACAAAAAATAATTTCCCCCAGGGATCAATAAAGTATTCTGATTCTGATATTGCTGGAAGATGTCTTGGCTATTGATAGCAAAGTAAACTTGGCTCTTGCTTTGGGTAGCTGGCACAGATTTCACCCTGCTCCAATTTTCTCCTATAAGAGCTTAAGGCAACATATTATGCCATGCATTCACCCCAACTGACCTTCCACTGAATAATTTACACTTTTTACTCTGACTTTGCACTGTTGGACTCTTATGAATTTGTTTTGTTGATATTTTTGGTGAAAAAAAAAAAAAAAAAGGCAGATATGGTATCCAGATTTTCTAATCTTTACAGTATATGTCACTCCACTCTGAAGACTCAATTACATATTGACTCATTTTAAGCCCAAATTGCGCATGGGCTTGGTACAGTCCATGCCAGTGGAGTTAATTGTCCTTCAAAGTCTGCTTCAGTCACAACTATCTTTGTCTGCTGAAATGAACACAGACAGAAACAAAATCAAAAAGCAAGAAAAAGCAGTAGGGGACAGGGACAGGAAAAAAGGGAGAACAGCTTGAAAAGGTGGTAAACAATTTCATGCAAATAAAGGGTGAACAATAGGTGAGCTTTCAGTTTCTCCCCCTCCCTCTGTCGCTCTGCCTCTCTCACTCACAGAGCCAGGGCAGAGCTTTTTGACAGGGATAAAGCAGGGAGAGGGCTCTCTCTCTCTTTTTTCTTTTTTTACAGACTATTGAATGCTCTTTGAAGCATTCCCAAAAGGTTGATCCTATTCAGAGAAAGGTTTCCTATTTCTCTGATGCTCTTCAATAATTCATCGTCCTTTTTATGGTTTGGTCTAAGCATTGGGAGGATTACCTAAACCTGGCTTCATATGAATAATATCATTGTGATATTCTCCATCCAGAGCACTGCATCCACAGTGCAGTGGGTATTGGAGATAGATTAAAAAACAGAGTTTAGGCATCAAGCCTACAACAGAAAGAGTTCATGCATCCTCACGGATGGCCAGGAGACAGAGAGAAAGGGAAATGTTAGGCATCAAATGCGCAGTGAATTGAATTCTGTGTTTTTCATTGATCTTCTCCATAGGTCAAAAGGCATTTTTTTGTGAAAGAACACAAAGAAAAAAGGAATGTGAGAGGGCATTTACATGCCAGATTTGGGAATATTTTACATATACATTTCATCCATATAAAAGAGCCAGCTCAGCTTAATGTCATAAGTCAGACGTTGGGATTCATTTACACTTATACAGTCCAGATAATTCATGGCAGTTCTGCTGCAGTGTACTTAAGGAAACCTTTAGTTTGAGCTTACAATTTGAAAACACGAATGGCACGACAGATGTATACTGCTGCAGTTTAAAATTCTACTGACAGAACAAAACCTGATAGCGTTGTGAAATGGTCATAACAGAGAAGCTAACCATCTGGGATTCTGGATTAAACCCCAGGCAAGAGGAAAGACAAAGGGCAAAAATAAAGAAATGAAAGGTTATTCCCTCTGTTCAAAATAGGACCACTACCCACGCATACGCGCAAACTGTTCGCCTACGCTTATAAGTAAGTTCAAGGGGCAATGGTGAGATCCTTCCAAACAAATACAAAAAAAAATCCCCACACATTTTATTCAAAACACATGTTCAAATTATGAACACGCACTATATAAATGTTAAACCATACATAACCATATATGCATTAACCATTCATCACATGCAAAGACAGACTGGGATCATACCATTATGTGAAAGAAGGAAGGAGGAGCAGATGCTCCCAAGACAGCAAGTGCAGTGGTACAGGCCAGGTACACAGGGAGATGAGGGAACCAGATTTAAGTGCAAGTGTGTTGGAAAAAAATGAGAAAATGTGGGAAAATGTAAAATGAGCTGCATCTAGCTGCATTTCAATGATGCGGAATTACTTTCTGGAGCTCAGTGAATTCTAGCATCGTACTGCGATAGGATGTCATCGGTGCAACAAGTCCGGTCATGAAATTTCTTCATCATTGAACATTCCACAGTCAACTGTTGATGACATTATTGCAAAGTGTAAACAATTAGGAACAATAAGCCATGTGGTAGGCCACATAAAATCACAGAGCGATCAGTGGATGCTGGAGTACATAGTGTGCAGAGATCACCAACTTTTTGCAGAGTCACAAGCTACAGACTTCCAAACTT